>NC_072406.2:39131538-39742884 GCF_028858775.2 Pan troglodytes | reverse complement strand
TTATAAGCATGATTTTTTTCGAATTCTCTCTTCTGTTGTATTGGTCCATTTATTTAACCCTGTAAGAACCCTACTATCTTCTTTACTATGGCTTCATATCTCAATAGGCAAGTTACCCTCCTCCCTTCTAGTTTTTCTTTTAGACCATGTCTTGGCCATTCTTTCCCCTTTGCCCTCCCATATAAATTTAGAACCTTTAAAATCTCTGTTGGCATTTTTATTGGAATGCATTGAAGCTGTAGATCAGTTTGGAAAGACTTGGCATCAAGGTAACATGGGATAGAAGGGGGACAATCGGGTGTATGTGTGGTTGTGAGTAGATGGGGGTGTGTTGTATCTGGCTTTGAAGACCATTTAAGTTTTTTTCCAGGTTTTTCTTTCAAACTCCTATCTCACTGTTTCCTTATTTCTTATTTATAACTTGAAGTAAAATATAATTGGATAGGGGAGAGAGCTTTTAGGGTTTTATTCAGGGTGTTCTAGTAATTTTTACTTTGAATATTTCTGTTGATTATGTTATGTTCCATATTGCCTTTAGTCTCTCTCACAACTCTTGATATGATTTTTGCTTGTCATATTGAGTCTGCCAAAAGAGTTTTCCACTTGTATTATATTCGCTCTGTTTTTTTTTTTTTTTTTTTTGAGACGGAGTCTTACTCTTACCTGGGCTGTAGTGCAGTGGTGTGATTGTGGCTCACTGCAGCCTTGACCTCTTGGGCTCAGGTGATCCTCCCACCTCAGACTCCTGAGTAGCTGGGACTGCAAGTGTGTGCCACCATGCCCAGCAAATTTTTTTGCATTTTTTGTAGAGACGGGGTTTCACCATGTTGCCTAGGCTAGTCTCGAACTCCTGGACTCAAATGATCCATCCTCCTTGGCCTCCCAAAGGGCTGGGATTATAGGTGTGAGTCACTGAGCACAGCCAGTATTAGCTCTGTATTATGCCTCTTGCATTACCCAAATTCAGAGGCCTTGTTTGCTTTTATTGGACTAACTAGAACTATGTCATTTTTACCAGCCCATTGCAGTACAATTTCATTTTATGTGATAAAAATACAACATAAGTGGTCACTTCTGCAGCACGTACACTAAAATTGGAACAATACAGAGAGGATTAGCATGGCCCCTGTGCAAGGATGACATGCAAATTCATGAAGTGTTCCACATTTTTCTGACAAAGGTCTAATATCCAGCTTCTATAAGGAACTTAAAAGAAAAAAAAACAACCCCATTAAAAAGTGGGCAAAGGACTTGAACAGAGAACAGACACTTCTCAGAAGACATACATGCGCGGCCAACAATCATTTGAAAAAAAATTCAACATCACTGACCATTAAAGAAATGCAAATAAAAACCACAATGGGCTACCATCTCATACCAGTCAGAATGGCTATTATTAAAAATTCAGAAAAATAACAGATGCTGGCGAGGTTGTGGAGAAAAAGGAATGCTTTTACACTGCTGGTGGGAATGTAAATTAGTTCAACCATTGTGGAAGACAGTGTGGTGAATCCTCAAAGACCTAGAGACGGAAATACCGTTTGACCCAGCAATCCCATTACTGGGTGTATACCCAAAGGAATATAAATTATTCTGTTATAAAGACACATGCACATGTATGTTCACTGTAGCACTATTCACAATAGCAAAGACGGAATCAATCTAAATGTCCCATCAGTGATAGACTGGATAAAGAAAATGTGTGGTACGTATACACCATGGAATACTATGCAGCCATCAAAAAAAGAATGAGATCATGTCTTTTGCAGGGACATGGATGGAGCTGGAGGCCATTATCCTTAGCAAAGTAATGCAGGAACGGAAAACCAAATACTGCATGTTCGTTCTCACTTATATGTAGGAGCTAAATGATGAGAACATATGGACACATAGAAGGGAACAGTGCACACTGGGGCCTACTGGAGGGTGAAAGGTGGGAAGAGGGAGAGGACCAGGAAAAACCTAATGGATACTAGGCTTAATACCTGGGGGATGAAATAATCTGTACAACAAACACCCATGACACATGTTTACTTATGCAACAAACTAACACATCTTACATATGTACCCCTGAACTTAAAAGTTAAATAAAAACATAAAATATTAATAAAATACAGAAAATCCCTTTTAAAATGTGAAGATTTCCTTCACATTAAAAATTTTGTGAACCACTGCGTAATTTCAAAACTGAAAAGGGGATTAAACAATTTCTTTTATTGTCATTTGATGTTTAGCCAGGAAACGGAAACACCATCATTTGTTATACGTCTTGAATTTTGTGAGCTTTGAATTATATAAAACATATGTAATTCAAATGTGTGTATGTATTCATGCTTTAAAAGGTGATTCCCCCTGTACATGTTCATTTTTTTGGTTACTTCCAAATTTGTTCCATGTATATTCTATTTTGATTTTGTCTCTTCTCCTTCAGGTGCTGATGCATCAAGCATGGTCTTCATTTATTGACAACTTGTCTTTGGGTTTTTATCTTTTCTCTAGTTAGTACTTTTGATACCCCTACCTCTAAGATCCACTTTCTTTTTTCTTTTTCCTTTTCCCTGGTGTCCTGGTGCTTGAGGATAGAACTGGCAGACGGGAAGCTGCATGGCTCCAAAGACGTGCCAAGGGGGCCAGAGCTCTTCCCTTTGCCTCTGTACATAACAGGGAGTGGGACTACAAGTTCCTGCCAAGAAAATGAGGATCCACTTTTTTTTTTTTCTCAAATGAATTTTAGCATTTGTTTACGTTGGAATCAGTTGAGTTTTCAAACTGCTGGTATCTTTTTTTTTTTTTTTTGAGACGGAGTCTCGCTCTGTTGCCCAGGCTGGAGTGCAGTGGCGTGATCTTGGCTCACTGCAAGCTCTGCCTCCCAGGTTCATGCCATTCTCCTGCCTTAGCCTCCCGAGTAGCTGGGACTACAGGCGTCCGCCAACCACGCCCAGCTAATTTTTTGTATTTTTAGTAGAGACAGGGTTTCACTGTGTTAGCCAGGATAGTCTCGATCTCCTGACCTCGTGATCCGCCCACCTCGGCCTCCCAAAGTGCTGGGATTACAGGCGTGAGCCACTGCACCCGGCCTCAAACTGCTGGTATCTTAATGTTTATTAGACTGGCTTTGAGGAGTTCTTAAAAATTGTATTGCCAGTGGCAAAACTGGAGATTTGAACCTAAATCACATTCATCATATTTCAAATACATAATGTGATACATTCATGTTTTCATATTAATATTTTAGAAATGCTTTATCTTAATTGCAGAATTGTAGATTGGGTAGTTTGATAAATAAGATTCAGATTTATTATTTTTTAGTACTTTTTGTATCAAGCAATGTTAGAGTTTCTAATATGCTATTCCCATTTTATATAAGCTGTGTTAGTCCGTTTTCACATTGCTGATAAAGACGTACCTGAAACTGGGAAGAAAAAGAGGTTCAGTTGGGCTTATAGTTCCACATGGCTGGGGAGGCCTAAGAATCATGCCGGGAGGCAAAATGCCCTTCTTACACGACGGCAGCAAGAGAAAATGAGAAGGATGCAAAAGTGGAAACCCCTGATTAAACCATCAGATCTCGTGAGACTTATTCACTACCACGAGAACAGTATGAGGGAAACCGACCCCGTGATTAAAATTATCTCCCACTGTGTCCCTCCCACAACACGTGAGAATTATGGGAGTACAATTCAAGATGAGATTTGGGTGGGGACACAGAGCCAAACCTTATCATAAGCAAAATGAAATTTTAGTTAATTAAAACTTGCATAAAATGTTATATCCAATAAGCAAAAGAGTTAGTATTCAAACATAATTTTCTAATTTCAAGATTGCATGCTTTTTTTTTTTTTTTTTTAAACCAGTGGGTCTAAGGATTGCTATAGGGTACTCTCCTGGGCCATCTAGTTCTTCTCAACTGGGGTTACTCTGATTTTGACTCTCATATACTAAGACTAAAAGCTTATTGTTTTTTAATGTCAGACTGCTGCTTTTGCTATGTAAAGTTGAAGAAAAATGTATGAAAGTAAGGAAATTCAAGTATGAGAAAGAATTAGTCTCGCTGAAAAAGCTAACTCTCGCTTGGTGAACATATGCATGCTGTTGTTATACAAATGTTCCAAACCTGTTCCCTTCTTCCTACCCGCTTTATTTGCTCACCCTGCCATATGGAGGGTTGTGCTTTGCTGGACGTGTTGTGTTTTGGACTTTTATGATTCAGAATTGAGAGAATGGAGAGGGAGTAGACCAGAGTAGAATTTTTCAAGTAATTTGAAATCGTGTCCTGAATAATTCTGCAGTGTGTGAGTGAAGTAGGAAGGGTGAAAAAAGGATGATTTTAAGGAGGAGAGTTGTGGATTCCATGATGTTTGGGAAAAATAGGGAAAGAACAAGACATTTTGAATTAATTTTTCCCTTGAGGACTGGGGACCATGTGGGATGCTCTTTTAATAGGGTTTAAACAGGTGAGATATACACATTTTTCATTTTGTTTTCTCAAGTTTACTTCTTTTGTAAAGATCTCCATGGTTATACCATAGAGAGCAGACTGGAAAAAGGCCAGACTGGGTACAAGTGGACCAATTAGAAGACTGTTGCAATAGCCAAGGTGAGAGATGATATAGATTGAGTAGGATTAAAGTGTTAGAAACAGATTTCTGGTATTTAAAGGTAGATGTGACAGGATTTAGTAAAATTAAACATGAAGTAAATGCTAGATGTCTGACTTACATAAACCAATAGAGAATTGAAGTAGGAGCATTGAAATAGGATTGAGGAGCCTGTGTGTTTGATTTTGAACACGTTCACTTTAAGGTACCATTGAAATATCTGAGAGAATGTCAGTTTTATACACGAACCTATAGCTTAGAGGAGGGTTCTTGAATAGATAAAGAAAAGTTTGTGTGTATATATGGTAATTTAAGCCTGAATGTGGATGAGTTTGCCGAGGGGTCATAAAGAGGAAAATGAACCGGGAGACACTGTCTGTAACGTGACCTTAGAAAGGAGACAGAGAATGAGTGTTCGGGAGAGTTAGAAACAAACCTAGGTAAATACTGGTCCATCTTTTCCAACTCCCATTGAAATCTCAATATTTTCCCTTCTATGGAGTTAGGGATTCCTCAACTTAATTCTGTGCTGAGCAGAACTGAGCTAAAATTTGTACTAGTGCTGGACCTATTAGAAAAGGAAGGAGTTTAAAAGATGTGTAGAGAGGCGGGGCATGGTGGCTCATGCCTGTAATCCCAGCACTTTAGGAGGCCGAGGCGGGCAAATCACTTGAAGTCAGTCAGGAGTTTGAGACCAGCCTGGCCAACATGGTGAAGCCCCGTCTCTACAAAACATACAAAAATAAGCCGGGTGTGGGGGCACATGCCTGTAGTCCCAGCTACTCGGGAGTCATGAGACATGAGAATCGCTTGAACCCGGGAGGCAGAGGGCGCAGTGAGCCGAGATCGCACCACTGAACTCCAGCCTAGGCGACAGAGCAAGACCCTGTCAAAAAAAAAAAAAAGTGTAGAGAGGCATTCTACAAAAATGAGGCTCTTTACGTTTTGTAACATCAATGAATCAATGATTGTATCAGATAATCCTCAGAATTACTTGGGGATGGGGGTGGTCAGAATATGTGAATTGTTTCACTATAAAAACAATTTTTTCAAGAATTGTGAAGAGTCAGATTTTGCCCTCCATGCAAGCTAAAATCTTTCCTAGATGCTGGTAGAAGACAGAAGACTTCTGGACCAGAGACATAGGACTTTATTACTGATGAGAATAACTGGAGGCAGAGTGTTAGCATTTGTGCCAGTTTGCCAAGCCCACTGCTCCACAGAGGAAGGTGAAAGGGGCCGAGTGATGGCATGTGGTGATGCCTCTCCTGTAATGCACTGCACTCTGTTACAGGAGAGGGACCACCAGTTTAGGGAACCCAAACTTTGATAATAGGTAGTAAGCCTTGTAAGCCTACCTGAACTTCACCCTGGAGGGAGATGACTTTTTTTTTTTTTTTTTTTTTTTTCCAGACAGAGTCTGTCTCTGTCGCCCAGGCTAGAGTGCAGTGGCATGATCTTGGTTCACTGCAACCTCCATCTCCTGGGTTCAAGCGATTCTCATGCCTCAGCACCCCCGCAAGTAACTGAGACTACAGGCATGTGCCACCGTGCCCAGCTAATTTTTGTATTTCTAGTAAAGACGGATTTTCACCATGTTGGCCAGGCTGGTCTCTAACTCCTGACCTCAGGTGATCTGCCCTACTCGGCCTCCCAAAGTGCTGGGATTACAGGCATGAGCCACCACACCCAGCTGGAGATGATATCTTTATTGTACTAGACAGCAAACAAACCTGCCTTTTACTCCTGAGGGAGACACTGTTTCTTGATCCCTCAAGACCATTCCTTATATAATACAAACATATGTAGCAAGTTGGTATGGAACAAAATGAGTCAGTCCCTCTACTCACAACAGGTACAGAAACATGAAAGACTCAAGTATAATTGCCTTCCAACAGTATTCACCCTTCATTTCTATACCTTCTTGGCTTCTGGTAAGATTTCTTTCCCATGATTATGCAACTTCATTTGTCACTCTGATTAATCTTACCGACAGAGGCTGAGACCAGATCCATTCAGTTTTTCTTATAACACATTTCATTACAGTTACTATCAACAGGATAGCAGGATGAGGCCAGACTGCAATATTGACTTCAATTATGCTCCCCAGGGTCCAAGACCCAGCCAACAGAACAAATGCAATAAACCTTTAGGGTCTACCTAAGAGAGCCAGGTGGCTTTCTCTTTGTTTCTGTGCTGACTTTACTCTTGGCCCAAGGCATTAATCTAGTTACTGCAGAATATAGAGCACAGATTTGGCCTTGGTCTACAAAGAGGAAGCGTAGGGCT
Organism: Pan troglodytes; assembly: GCF_028858775.2. Lineage (NCBI taxonomy): Eukaryota > Metazoa > Chordata > Mammalia > Primates > Hominidae > Pan > Pan troglodytes. Next base: position 39,735,997 of record NC_072406.2, on the reverse strand, counting down.
ATTCTTCTATCTGTAACAATCCTGGATAGTGATTTTAGACTGTTCTGAATGCCTCTAGGCCCAAGGTGATGTCATTGATTGCTTCAGCTAAAGTCGGGAACAAATTTCAAATAAAGTTTTCTAATTGGATGACTCCCATTATAGTGATTTTTCCCTTGGTGTGCAAGTCATCACATTTTCTGAAGGGAGGCAATGCCCGACTTCCAAACAAGAAATACTCCCAAGGACTGTGTGTGCCTATAAAGAATGTGTTGTTTATATTGTCCTACTTCTCCCCGCTCCCCCCATTCCCCCCCACCTCCCCAGTTATGTGGGACCTACTTTTAAGTCAGACGGCACAGGCTGACAGTTTCTCCAATGTGGCCTCCCTGATGGCTGGTAAGCCTTAGGGTTCCAAGTACAGTATGAATACTTCTCTAGTACTGGTTTGTGGAGAGATGGCCTGAAGGCAGTCAGTCCAATCTGTCCTGTTTATTATCTGTGCCACCAACTCAATGGCATTCATCTGTCCCTTGAAATGACTGTCCCTTGAAAAGATGCCTAAAGTTATGGACAGGTGTTTCATGTGGGAGATTTGGGAGCTTGGACCATCCTCTGCTGCTTCTGAGAGACTGTGCGGTTAAGGAGAATGATGATTGAGTAGTGATCAAAGTTGTGTGGTGGGGTAGGGGCAGACCCAGTAGTCAGTTAAATTTGAGGTTTTGCACATTTGCAGAGAAATGTCCTTTGTGAGGGATGATTCTAAAAGACGGATCACTAATGTCCCTCCTTTTTCCTTACTTTCCAGCATCTAAGGTGTTTTCCCCACAGGTGCCAGACAGGGTTGTTGTACCCCTTTGACTGCCACAAAATCAGTGTGTCCCATTCCACTAGCTAGCTTTCCCTTTTTTCCAGTCATCTCTGACTCAAACCCAGACCTTTTGTCTGGAAGGGCCAGGTGCAAGAGCGACAAAGGGCCTTTTTATTAAACTTACAGAGACCCTTTTATGTCTCCTACTTTTGTCCACATGAGCCACTCTAGGGGAAGCAGTGTACTTAACTAAGTGGTCATTATTATTTAAGACCAAAGAAATCCAGCAAGAAAATCCAGATCGTCAGTTCCAGGTGGCTGAACCTGAATTAAGTTTATACCAAAGACCTCCTTTTGGCTGCGTTGCCACCCAGAGAGTAGACCAATCAAGCCAGCCTGGGATTTCCATTAGAGGAAAGAAAGAAGCATCATGCTTAGGAATGGTCAGGGTGGAATCTCAAGTGGCCAGGAGATGTTCTCTTCCTGGAGACAGCCACATTCAGTGACCAAACTGCTGTACTCCTGTGTAGACCAGGAGGAGGTGACAGAGGTATACTCAGAAATCTTTTGAGTTGATTAAAATTTTTTTTTAAATTGTGGCAAAATACATATATGATCACCATCTTAACCATTTTAAGTGTGCAGTTCAGTGGTGTTAAGTATAGTTACAATGTTGAGCAACCAATAATCTCTAGGACTCTTTTTATCTTATAGAAATTAAACCCTATACCCATTAAACAAGTGTCCTTTGAGCTTTCCTCCCCCAGGCAACCACTATCTCCATTTTCTGTCTTTATGAATTTGACTGCTCTAGTACCTCATATAAATGGAATCATACAATATTTGTCTTTTTGTGACTGGCGTATTTCACTCAATAATGTCCTCAAGGTTCATCCATATTGTAGCATGTGTCAGAAGTTCCTTCATTGTTAAGTCTAAATACTATTCTATTGTATGTATATATCACATTTTGTGCATCCATTGATCTGTTGATGGATTGTTGAGTTACTTTTCATCTTTTGTGAACAAAGCTGCTAGGTGACCCTGCTTTCAATTCTTTTGAGTATATACCTATAATTGGAATTGCTGGTTATGTGCTAATTCTGTTTTTAATTTTGTGAGGAATCACTATACTATGTTTCAGAGTGACTGCAAGTGCACAAGGGCTCCAGTTTCTCCGCATCCTGATTTTTTTGATAGTAACCATCATTATGGATGTGAGGTTGTGTCACATTGTGGTTTTGATTTGCATTGCCCTAATGATAAGTGGTATTGAGTGTCTTTTCATGTGCTTATTGGCCATTTGCCTGTCTTTTTTTTTTTTTTTTTTTTGAGACAGAGTCTCACTCTGTCGCCAGGCTGGAGTGCAGTGGCATAATCTCAGCTCACTGCAGCCTCTGACTCCCTGGTTCAAGCAATTCTCCTGCCTCAGCCTCCTGAGTAGCTGGGACTACAGGCACACACCACCAAGCCCAGCTAATGTTTGTATTTTTGGTAGAGACGGGGTTTCACCATGTTGGCCAGGATGGTCTCCATCTCCTGACCTTGTGATCTGCCCGCCTCGGCCTCCCAAAGTGTTGGGATTACAGGCGTGAGCCACTGTGCCCAGCCTCTATTTGCCTGTCTTCTTTGGAGAAATGTCTAGTCAAGTCTTTTGCCCATTTTTGAGTCGGGTTTTTGTTGTTGTTGTTGTTGAGGTTTTTTGAGCTGATTTTTGATAAGGCTGTTGCAGCACTAAGCGATATAAGATGCTGTGGATGGTAGACTGTCACCTACCTTGACTAACAGCTCATTGTTGAGTGACTTTTGTGATAAAAAGTGTACTTATTGTCAGATTGCATATGATGTGGAAAGTAAAAATAGGACACAGATTAGTGTCAAGGACCACGGTACTGTGGCTGGAGTCAGCTGATTGAACTGGAATAGCAGTACCAGACCCTGGAAAAGTGTCATCAGCAGTGAGACCCCACTGATAGCCTGAAGAAGGTTGTCTGATGCAACCAATCTGCCAGTAGCATGTGATGTGGTTCCTCTCACCATGAGACAAATGAGTCCTTTTCCAGGACTCATAAGTCTAGGATGAGGTGGCAGCCTCTGCATCAGGAACATAGAGTCTTTTACTTTGTATCCACTCTATGATGATAGATATGTTGCTGTGTCTGGTATGATGATGGATCCAGTAGCAGTGGTAGCAGTCTTAACTGTGCAGCTTGATCAGTGGCTTGATTATAATTGGTCTCATCAGACAATGGACCCTTACTGTAAACATCTATATTAGTGACCCAGATGGTTTGATCAGCAACTACAATTGATCTCCATGGTTTTTGGACAGTCTTAAATATGTCATTCTGTAGTTTTCCAAGTGGCTGACTAAATAGCTAGGCAGTTGGTAATAGCCTGATAGTCAGTAAAAATATAACAAGGTTTTCAAGGGGAATATTGGCCAGATCTGTGAGAATGTCCTTGAGTTTTGCCCGTGGAACAAAGCAACCACACCCATTTTCAGTTCTGTATCATGGGCACTGGAGTTTACAGCCCACTAGGCACCACAGGGTCTCAGCTTAGTTGAATCATCAGTGAAACAGGCCCAGGCATTTAGGGAACCTCTGTGAATCAAGGGCCTCACTGAGCTAGCAGATTTGGTTTAGGTGGCAGAATGTAAGATCAGACTTTCTCAAAGGGAGAAGCTGCTACTTTTTCATGTAAAGCTGAGATGCCCTAGGGGCCAGACTGGCTGCATTCTTGAATATTACCAGTTCCATGTGATGACAGAGGCTTGTTGGGCCTTTCCCACCTTATTAGTCATTGCATTTGAGTTGACTCATTCCCAAATGGGAATCTTTTCAAAAGAGGCATACCTAGTAGCTACGTCAGGGAGGCATTGAATCCAAACCCAAGAGTCACCTGAAGAGGTTGTTCCTCTTGCCAGAGGGTCTAGTCAGGAAAGTCATCTGTGCACAGACTTGTACCCAAACAGGTCATAAGGATTGTGGGGCCCCAAACCTACTAATGCCTTTCTACATGGGCTATTCGCAGTGAGCATAATCTCCCTGGAGCTTATGAGCCCTCACAGTTCAGGCACGTAAAATATCAATACCACTATACACTCAGCAGTGGAAGCCACAAACAGTAGTACATTGAATGGTCCAAAGAGCCCCACCCAAAAGGTCACAGTAGCTTCCCTTCCCTACTTTGAACCCTACCCAGACCTCAGCAGTTGGAAGCTGGTAACTTATTCTTCCACAGGATGGGTATGAAGGTGCCTTGGGCTCCTGTATCCAACAGAGCCATAAAATGTTGAGTCTGTGCTCTCCCCAAAGTTATGTAGCCTACCCAGGTGTGTGTGGTCTTTAGTCTCCTTTGGGAACTTGGAGAACTTGGCCCCACTCCTAATCATCTTTCTTCATAAAGCAGCTGAGGTTGAGGGATGAGGGAGGCTGGGAGGGAGTAGCTTTGCACCAGTGAACAAGAGACATTTACTTTCAGTTTTGAGTGGTGCTATAGCTGTGTGCTGATCAGTCCAATAAACCTGCAGTAATTTTGGTCCTACCAAAACCCTGTATTCTGTGCAAGATCGTTATTGCTTGAGCCCAGGAGTTCGAGACCAGCCTGGGCAACATCGTGAGACCTCGTCTCTACTAAATATTATATTTAAAAAATTAGCCTGGCATGGTGGGATACACCTGTTATCCCAGCTGCTCAGGAGGCTGAGGTCAGAGGATTGCTTGAGTGCAAGAATTTGAAGATTGCAGTGAGCCGTGATTGTTCCACTGCACTCCAGCCTGGGTGACAGAGCGAGACCTTGTCTTACACACACACAAAAGGTCATCATTATGGATGGTATCCATTTCTGTTTGGGAACACCTTGATCGAACAACTATAGCTTTGTTGCTTTCTGATGGGGGAAATGGGTTTTGTACCCTTTGGCTGATGGGCTTGATCTGCACAATGGCATCATTTTTTAGAAGTCTACCTTAATGTAGGCTCTTTACTGCTCCATTGTTAAGATAATGTCAAGATTATATCTCTTAAATTCTTGCTTGATTTCAATACTAGGGCTACTGGAGTTTTCTAAGGCTGCAGGACTGACAGCAAGAATTATCTAGATTCTTTGAGCTAGTTTCTGATTCTTCAGTGAATTACCTTGATCCGCATTTTAAACCCAATCTAGTACAGTAGGAGTCTGTAGACTGGTTGGTGTCCAAGGGAGTTTGTCTCAGGGAAATTTCCCTGAGAGTTTCAAAGGTTTCTTGTAGTGGACGGTTATACCACCAGAAAATGCTGAGGCCCTTTCCAGTTACCTTGAAAGGATTTAATGTTGACAAGGTAGACTGCGGTAGGAGCTGAGCACCTAAGATAGCCAGCAAAATGCCATTCTTCTTTAACAACCATTACATGCCTGAGCAATGTAACTACATGCCCCTCCTCTTCCAAGCAAACTAGCCAAAGTTCTAAAGATTTGTTTGGCTCTGCCTACAATGGTTGCACCTTTTCTTACTTTCAAACTCAGTGTAGATGTATGTCTCTGTAACTGTCGTCCAAAGGAAACAGAACCTTATGTGCCCCTGTCTCCCTCTTCTAGACAAATCTTAGTCTGGAAGATTTCATGAAGCAGACCTGCTGAGGCTGACCCTCAGCTTGATAAGGAAGTCCTCCTATCTGCAGGAGTGTTGACAATAACCAGGGCATCATTCAGGCTGTTGTCTTTGAATCTGCCTACTTTCTGGTACTTATCCTGAAACTTCCTCTTCATTTCAGCCTCATTCACAGGCACTAAAGTGGAGGATCATTCATTGCCTGGTTGACCATACAATTTGGACAACATGTTGGTTAATGATTCTCGTGGACTTTTCTCAATTTCTACTAACTGGTCTTTCCTTCCATTTCTAGAAAGTTTTGTCCCCATCAGCATTCTTTTTCATTGCCAAAACTATAGAAAATTATGACGGTCCTGAGATTTATCCTTGTTAACTAATGAGTTAGCCTACCACAATTTCATGGGTTCTGTTGGAAGACATGAGACTCCTGGGTCAGAGACAAAGGACATCATTACTCATGGCAATAGTAGTAGCCAGAGTGTCGGCATTTGTGCTAGAAAACAGCCCCGGTTTCCATAGGGTACTGCAAAGAGCCAGGTGATGCCTGCATACACAGTTGTGTACATTAGAGAAAAAGTATTCTCAACTTAGGGGACCGCATCTTTTATAATGGGCAGAAAACCTTTCTCCTGGAGGTCTACATTAACTTTATTATATTGGACAGTAAGCAAATCTGCCTTTGCTTTCTAAGGAGATGCTATATTTTCTAAGGCTGTTTACTCTATAAACATCCAGAACAAAGGGAGTTAGTGCATCTTCTCACAAGATGTACAGAAATGATAGATACTCATGGAGAGGTGTCTTTATCTATCTTGGTTTGGAATTGGGATAGCATTTTTGATTAGAAGTTCTTTCTCGATTAAAAAGTTCTGATGAAATAAGATAGAATCATAATAGATTTGATTCAAGCGTAACATTGAGCTGTTCTTTTCCATGGGACTACCTTTTTTTTTTTTTTTCTTTTTCCTACTTCAGTTCATATCCTGGCCTCGTCTTACCTAGACTGCCACAATTGCCCCTTAATTGGTTTCACTCTCTGTAGTCTTGTTCTTTCTATCTTCAATACCTCTGCTAGTGGGATCTTCTTAATGCAGAGGTGATCATGTCACTCAATTTAAATTTGTCATCAGTTCCTTATTAAGCCAGATTTTAAGTTGTTGAGCAGTTGTATAATTATTTCTCATGTGCTGGTTACTATCCAGTTTTAAGTTGGCAACTAAATTAAAAATATATTTTTAAAAAGTCTTGTAGACCAGTCCTAGGTAGGCTCTACCAAACAGGTGTCTAGGCTGCTTGCTGACAGTTTATATCTGCTCTTACCATTTTTCTCTCTTAAACCTTTGTCTGCAGGATGTTATTCTCTCTGCCTTTAATATTTTTCATATCTACCTCTTGACTCCTGTTTATCCTTTGTACAGAGTAGGTACAGAGTAGGTACCTACTCTGTAAAGCCATTAAATGAACCCTTTTCAACCTAGTTAGTTGTCTTGTTCTCAGCACCTTTATAGTAATTTTGAATGAACTGTGCATATGTCATTATAGCACTTGCCTCATTGTGTTGTAATTACTTTTTTGGGGGGTGTGTGGGGAGGTTCTGCATCACACTGAATAAATAAAGTGTCAGCTACTCATACCAGGACAACTTTCCCTTTCTACACATACCAAATCTCTCTCTTTTTTTTGAGACAGGGTCTCCCTCTGTTGCCCAGGCTGGAGTGCAGTGGCATAATTACAGCTCACTGCAGCCTCGACCTCCCCGGTTGAAGCAATCCTCTCACTTCATGTCCCCAGTAGCTGGGACCACAGGCACATGCCACCATGCCTGGCTGTTTTGTACTTTTTGTAGAGACAGGGTTTTGCCATGTTGCCCAGGCTGATATTGAACTCCTGAACTCAAGCAATCCACCTGTCTTGGCCTAAAGTGCTGATATTACAGGCATGAGCCACCATGCCCGGCCCACATACCAAATTGTTAGGAAAGAAAACTGCTTTCCAGAGAATTGTTTTAGAATCAAATCCATTACATTAGTTGGTGCTTTAAACCACCACTAAATATTCTCTGCTTTTAGCCTAGTATAATTTAATAGTATTCACTGGAAAACAGACATATGGTGTACAGCCCTGTGGTCTGTCCTAAATATGGTCCAATGTATATGGATAGCAAACATATTATTATGTCAAATAATATTTTCTTGTTTTGTTCAAATTAAAATATAGACTGTGGATATTCATAAGGAGAAAGTGGCTCGAAGAGAGATTGGTATTTTGACAACAAATAAGAATACATCAAGAACTCACAAAATAATAGCACCTGCGAATATGGAGCGCCCTGTAAGGTATATTCGGAAACCTATCGATTACACAGTTCTGGATGATGTGGGCCATGGTGTCAAGGTAAGCATTTTATATTACATTAACAAGCTAATTTGCATATCCAGTAAATATTTTGGATAGGAAATATTGTGATAAAGATGATTTTAATTAATAGATTCTCTTTAGCAGCTAGCATTATAATTTTCATACAATATTTAATATGAATTTTACTAAGGTTGGGGTGCAATTTTATCAGTTGAATAGGCTGTATTAAAAAGATATTAAAATTAGAAATGGTTATTAAGCCATAAATCCTAGACAAATATTACCCATTTGTGTTGTGAATTCTATGTCTTTCTTTCACTACTGAACATTTAAAAATAAAAATCTACATGCTTTTCAAAATTACTTTAGAAAATAATTTATAAATACTTTTATCGTTTCATTTCTAAATATGTATATATATTTGTATACCTGTGTGTGTATCTATAATGCCAGCAACTTATTAAAAAGTGAAAATTGTATGTAATTTTGTCTTAATGCCCCCCAATCTCCCCCACAAAAAAACCCCCAACAGATTTTCAGGAGAGATATGATGTGTTGCCTGTGTTCATTTCTAAGCATGGAAAATTAGCTGATCTTGAAGGATACCTGTAGTGTGTCAGCTTTTTGGTATTTATGGGTCATTTTGCAAGCATTTGGAATGACCTAAATTCTTTCGCTGTCTCTGCTCAGGATAAACTATTCCTTTGAAATTTGGTAGTTCCTTTCCAAGAGGACTATTTGATTTGGATTCTGGTCTTCAGAATATTTTATAAGTTTTTAAGGGGTCAGCTAGAATCTTGAAGCTTGTCCTAGCTGATTGATCTGACTGGTGCTGTTGCTAGATCTGTTACATTCTGGATTTTCTGGGGTTCCCGGTCGAGAGAGGAGTATAGCTGACAGCATTGACCTTTATTCTGCCCCTCTCTGAGACTATTGGAATCTCCTCTTCACTTTTTATGTCTGGAAATTGTATGTAAAATTGGAACACATTGCAAATGCAGAGGTGACTGCTTGTTTATTTCTTGTGTTTTTATCCAGGGATGTGGCTAGGATTGTATAAGAGCTGAAATTCAGTTTTAATTCAAGGTGCTTTAAACTAGACTGATCTCTGGGGTTGGAGTTTTGAGAATCTGGGGAAAATGTCTTTTGTGTTACTATCCACCTTGGGATTTAAAGAAAAAGGATATATTCATGCATGCATGTATGTATACATACATACCTGTATATGTGCACACACATACATGCACACACACACACTCGCACTCACTTCTCCCCATTTTGCCTCACCTTGATTATTCTTCCTACCAAAGCAATACATATTTATTAAAAATTTTTTCTGTCATTGTCTTAGTAGTGAATATCCTCCATTACCTTATCCCTCAACGAGTAATTGTGTTTAACATTTCAAAACATAGTACTTAGCTGAGTATAAGATGAATCCAAATTTTACAAGGAAGTTTTGGGTGAGAAAATTTAACTATTTCATCGTATATGTGTAAGTGGGAGGTGTAAACAGCATAATATATGCTGAAAGTATATGAATGTGAATTTTGGAAATCTGCTTTCTAGCCATAATATGGATACATTAGACACAGGGTTGGGGGGTTTGGTTGTTTTTTTAGATTTTTTTATTGTGGTGAGATACACATAACATAAAATGACTAACTCTTTTTAGGTGTATAGTTCTGTGGCATTAAGTACATTCACATTGTTGTGCAGGCTATTTTAAAATATATTTTTGGCAAGGGATGAAGGTGCATGGTCTGTGAGAAGAATATATTTTAGAAGCTGATTATTTGGCATATTTGTCTATAGTTTGTTTCTATGACTGAAAAATACACACATACATACAATTACTTTTCCCCAGTAGTCTTAATGCTGCTTTATTTTCTTAGTTTTGTGTTCTCTTTAAAGGATCATTGTTGGCTTAAATATTTCCAGAGCATTGTAGAGATGTGTAAAGGTAGAAATTTTGGTAGTAGTTAATGAACACATGCCAGGCCAAAATTATTAGAAGGAAAAGTTTATTTTAAAATTAGTGTTTTGAGTATGGTGAGACATTGCTTACAGCTTTTGAATTATTTTTGTATCTTTTGCCCACTTTTCTATTTAGAAGTTTCTTTTCTTACTGACTTGTAAGAATCCTTTGTTTTCTGTTTGAAGAGAGTAGCCCCTCATATATTGGCAAATATTTACTCATATTGCTGTTTGGCTTTTGACTTTGATGTTTTCTGGTATTTAAGAAATAAACATACAGAATTTTTAAAATTATATCTAAATATATTAATATTTTTCTTATCGCTGCTAGGCTTCATGCTTACGATTGCCATACTCCAAGATTAATATTCCATTGCATTTTCTTATTTTGTGATGTAAATTTTAGTGTTTTGGTATTTGTATTTAAATATACCTGGGTTTTATTTAAATAGTATTTACTGTGTTAATGCATTTTATGCTATGAAATAAACGGTACATGTTAGTTTAATAGGAATTTAAAAATATGCAAAATATCCCAAAGTAAATCTGGTTTGATTTTTGGGAATAATAATAAGATATGTATAAGAGAATCCCAGCATAGACAAACTACCAGAACCTATTCATAAAGGAGAATGAAAAGAAGATGATCTTTGTAAGTGAGCACAAGGTTTGAGAGGAAGCTAGAATAGAGAAGGCTTGAATACTTAGCAAAGAAATTTACATTTATTTTGATGAACACTAGTAATAATTAACAGCCTGGATCATAATTTACAAAGGACTTTTCATATGTAGTTGGCCCTTTGTATCTCTAAGTTTGCATCTGTGGATTTAGCCAACCTTGGATAAAAAAATTCCAGAAAGAAAAAGTAAAAAATACAAGGACAATACAAGAGTAAAAAATAATACAAACAAATACAATATAACTACTATTTACACACCATTTACCTTGTATTAGGTATTATAAGTAATTGAGAGATGATGTAAAGTATACTGGAGGGTAGTGTTAGTTATATGCGTATACTACACCAGTTTATATGAGGGATTTGAGCATCCTTGGATTTTGGTATCCATGGGGGTCCTGGAACCAAGCCTCCTTGATACCAAGGGATGACTGGATTACTGTGTGTTTGTGTGCTTGTTTTTAAGCTTCAAAAGATTATGTGATTTAGGAGTTGTTAGATTTTATTATTGGTCTTAAAAGATAAGCTTAGATATGTTACTTTTTTTGGAGTTTGAGTTTACAGTGATTCATGAATCGGGCAGCTTCAGACCACAGGAGACATGAAGCAGGTAGAAGTTCAAGAAAGCAAGACAAGCAAAATATTTGATTGGTTAGAAGTTAATTGTGGTTTCTGATTAGTAAAGTTCCTAGTTAGAGGTTAGTTGGAGGTTTCTGATTAAGTTTCTTTTAATTGTGTTTTGGTTTGCCTAAGTAGGAACCCAGAATGCTGGAGCCGTCTCAGCCTAATGGCTTTCTGATTAATTTTTTTTAAACAGTGTAGAAACTAAAGCTTTATAATATTCACATAGGAAGATTTTTTTAAAATTTTTATTTTATAAAGCAGAGGAGTGAGTTAAGAATCATTTCAAAGAAAGAATTGGCCTTGGCTGGGTGCAGTGGCTCATGCCTGTAATCTTGGCACTTTGGTAGGCTCAGGTGGGAGGATCACTTGAGGCCAGGAGTTCGAGACCAGCCTGGCCAACATGGTGAAACCCCGTCTCCTAAAAATACAAAATTTAGCCAAGCATGGTGGCACACAGTTTTAATCCCAGCTACTTGGGAGGCTGAGGCAGGAGACTCGCTTGAACCCGGGAGGCAGAGGTTGCAGTGAGCCAAGATTGCGCCACTGCACTCCATCCTGGGCAACAGAGCCAGCAAAAAAAAAAAAGAATTAGCGTTAGACATTTAGTGCCTATGACATACAAAACTATGATGTACTTAGAAGATAGGGAGGAATCAAAGGGAATTTCAAACAGATTCCAGGCAAATGGTAAAATTACTCATCCATAAAGGTAAATGTTAAGGAAACAAAGTGAGATTTTTTAAAAAAGAGACAGGGTCTCACTGAAGTGCAATAGCTCAATCACAGCTCACAACTTTCTAGGCTCAAGTGATCCTCCCTCCTCAGCCATCCAAGTAGCTGGGACTACAGGTGTGCGCCACTATGCCTGGCTAATTTTTTTTTTTTTTTTCCAAGAGAAGGGGTTTCGCCTTGTTGCCCAGGCTGGTCTCAAACTCTTGGGCTCAAGCAGTCCACCTGCCTTGGCCTCCCAAAGTGTTGGGAGTTACAGGTGTGAGCCACTGTGCCTAGCCTGAAATGAGATCTTAAGGAAATAAAAAAGTTTCATTTTGGATATGTTTTGGGGATATTTAAATAAAAAATTTTATAGATTTCTAACAAAAATATTAGTATTTTGAGGTGTAAGATGTAGAGGTTATTTCCTACTAACACTTGCCAACATTGACACATCTGCATGTCTAATAACACTTAATAGAGGAGGCTGAACTTCATAAGAGGTTAAAGCTTATACCATTGCATAGTAGCACAGAGTTCAAGTAGAATTTTCATTCCCAATCTAATTCTTCTTTTATTCTTTCCATTTGGGACCAGCTTATACTTGAATGCTAATTTTTTTGTTTCTTATCCACTTGAAATGACAAATGAAGGAAGATATGTGGACATATTTAGAATATTTTCTTGGTTATTTTAGGATAGTATTTAGTATTATGTATATACATTATAAGATATACATTGCTATGTAAGTATATACTATACATGTATAGTATATATCATAATACAGATACTGAAGTATACATTAGTATATTTTGTCTTCAAGGATCCTAATAATGTTACTCAAAATTTATTCTCTAGATGTGAAATGTCATGGTTAGGTAGGGTACCAGATGTTGTTTCCAGATAGAAGTAAGCAGTATCATTTTAAACAAATATTGAAGTGTACCAAATTTCTGGCACAGTTTCTATAAATGAGAATGTATCCAAGAGACACCAAATCTCTCCTTTGAATGATTTCCTTTGATACTGCCTTGTGGCCACCTGAAAAATGGTAGTTACTTGTTGAGAATGTCAGATGTTATTTTAAAAAAAAAAGCTTGAAGCCCCCAAATCTGTAAAAAATTAGAGTCTAAAACCTGAAGATATTTTTTTTTAGTGGCATTGTACAAGTAGTGATGCTTTAGGACTACACATTGTTTCATGTTGTGTAGGCTAGTCAGCTTTAATAGAAGTAGCCTTTAGGATCAAAACAACTTTTCTTCAACTTTGAATTTTGACTTAACTGGCTCAGATGAAAACTTAGAACTAAAGCTACTTAGAACTTCCTATTAGTGTTGGCCTGCACAGGATTGGGGTTCAGAAGCTAGGAATGAGAGAGTTTTCCAGACCCTGTTTGTTTATTTCTTAGTTAGAATCTGGCTAAGTTATCACTGTGCATGATGAATTTGTTTTTAAACATCGAGATACTAGGTCCTTTTTTCATTTTTGGAAGCAATCTGTGGTTTTGAATTTTAATGTTTGCAGTTTATCACTTTTTAAACTATACTACCATTGAAGTAATGAATACTCATACTTGGACATTCATTATCCAGTAAAGTGTTAGGTCTCATGCACCAATATGTTAAAATAGCTTCACATCTAATGTGTTATGGTGTTTGTATTTAAATGAGCGTATTTTTTAAATCATCTGTTACTCGGTTGGATTAGTTCCATAGGACAAAATACTGACTTAAAAAATCATTGAGCCTGCGTGAGATTGGAATAATTAAGTGGTGGTTTCCTTATGAATATAATTCTTTTGAAAAATACATGAAACACATGAGTATTTCCCCAGTACATATGGATCTCTTTTTCTTTACAAAGTAGTTGAAACATGGCTGGAAAAAAGCTTATTAACATGAATTGAATAACTGTAAATGTAAACCTGTCCTATCGGATATAACTTACCTAGAATTAATGTCTACTTTTTCCCCCCCTTTTTTTGCCAACGTAAAGTGGCTAAAAGCCAAGGTAAGAGCCATTACTTATCCTTTGATCCACAGTATTTCCTCTGTATTGATAGAGGCTGCAGAGCCACTAAAATTTGAAAACTCTTCTTATGTCTGTCTGCTTTTCCCTGTAGGATTTATGTAGATTATTTAATACTCAAGTTCAGTTCAAATAAGCAGCATTTAGCTTGGCTGTGTTAATATATCAATGATATATTGACATCTATGTTTATATAGGAACATTAATTTTGCTAACATTTATTGCTTTGCTCATTTTTCAATAGTTGCCTTGCTTTCATTGACTTACAATTAGGAGGTTTCCCAGACATCATATGTGACTTTGTTACTGAATTGTTAGGATGAAGATGATTTTTCAGATGGGTATCTGAGCAAATTGACAAGTAAGATCTATAGTTTATGTTCATGCACACATTTCAAAAATTTTAGGAAACCCAGTGTTTGAATGCAGATAAGTTTGATCTCAGTGAACATGTTTAACAATAAAATAAGATATTAAATCCAGTCATCTCACCTGTATTTGGCTACAATGTGATATAAATGGCATAAAATAATAGGAAGACCAAGTGCAAGTGGTTCCTTGACTTTTTAAACTGTAGTACCAAAGTCTTTATTCAAACTGTCTGGGAATCCTTAATTCACATTCTGATATTTAAAAAAAATAATACATGGTATTAAAACACCAGGAGAACAATTTGATATAAAAATAAAAGCATTTCTTTCTACATTTTAGCATGGAAATAACCAGCCTGCAAGAACTGGCACACTGTCGAGAACAAATCCTCCCACTCAGAAACCGCCAAGTCCTCCCATGTCAGGCCGGGGAACACTGGGGTAAGAATTCAACTACATTTTGCAAAAGAATTCACATGCTAAAGGAAAAGATGTTTCTGTGACTTAAGTAAGTGTATGGGATCCATGCCACACTACCCTCTCTATGTGACGCTACCTTTTACAAATTCATTTTAATTCCTATTTTCCTGAACAGAATCCCAAATGCATCTGCCAGCTTTGTAATATTCTCTATAATCTGTACCAGGAAAGTTTTTATGTATGTATAAATGGCATGATTTATTTTTTTGTCATCTAATTTTTAAAAAATATGAATCTGACTTGTTTGTTTTAAATGGAATGATTAGAGTATTCCAAATGGTGCCTTTGCATGTGTTTACAGTATCTATATTGTAGAACTTTGACTAGTGGTCTACTTTTGTGTAGTATGGCTTAGTCCACAGCTCTTCTGTTTCCCCTATTGGTGTCTGAGACTTAGGGACTCTTTACTTTAGGAAAGTATGCACTTTACTTGTAACTGTGCTTCTGCTGGTAATCTTAGGCCTCTTCACACTAGAGTAGCTCCATGGGAAGGCCAGTTGGGCAAGTAGAAAAGATAACAGTGGCTTCTTCCTTCCTAGTTCTCAGTGTACTAAATATAGCGAATACTTGTCAAAGCATTATATTTCTTTAAGGTTGTTTTTCTTAATACTGGAAATATTATATCGGATTTCTTATTTTTTGGCAGAGGGGTTGTTCAACAATCAGTCTTCTTTTAAGAAGGTCTTAGTTTTCATTTTTATTCATTAAACCCTCTGCCCCTGAAAAAAAAAATGAAGTTATTAAACAGAATAGTCGAAATCATTTATTGAGAAAGTAATGATTAGAATGTACATCTCCATTTATTGCCATATTGAGATGGGAATAAATTGCAGCTTCCTATGTAAATAAATTTAGCTTCCTGTTTAAAGAACAGTGGCTTATGGGTGACTGTACTGAGAAAAATGTACATTTTAAAGTTTGCTATTATTGAGCATTTAAAAAATTATAACCATAATTTTTAGAAATAAGGTTAGGACTTTAAATTACCCTTTCCTATGTTTTTCCTAGGAAAAGGTAACAAATTTTAGTTTTCATGTTAAAGTAACAAAATTCATATATCCCAGTGAAGAATATTTTTTAAAATTACAAACTTTGTCATATATATTTTTAAATCCTGGTATACATGGTCACAAAGGGAGACTCACATATTTTTGGGAAAAATGCAATTTTATCTTTTTTATTCATTATTCCTTTCTCCACTATGCTTCTTTAGACGGAATACTCCTTATAAAACCCTGGAACCTGTTAAACCCCCAACAGTTCCTAATGACTATATGACCAGTCCTGCTAGGCTTGGAAGTCAGCATAGTCCAGGCAGGACAGCATCTTTAAATCAGAGACCAAGGACACACAGGTAAGCCTTTAGGTTGAGTATCTCAACATCTCTAAAGTGGGTGTAACTGACTGGCGACAAACTCCTATGGAGGTGCTGAGTAAAGGTGAGGTGCCACTCTAATGCTAATATAAAATGTAAAAGTTGGGGGAATAATATTATATATGTTCCTGTAAGTTTGTGTTATAACTTCTGTTTTGTTTTGTTTTTTTAACTTTTTAAAACATCTATTTGTACTATTAATGGATTGTTTGTATTTTCTCCTTTTGATAGAGGTACAGACTCTATCAGACTCTACGGGTTAAGACTAAAGAATTTTTTTCTTTTTTTTTTTGTGACGGAGTTTTGCTCTTGTTGCCCAGGCTGGAGTGTAGTGGTGCGATCTCGGCTCACTGCAACCTCTGCCTCCCAGGTTCAAGCGATTCTCCTGCCTCAGCCTCCCAAGTAGCTGGGATTACAGGCCTGAGCCACCACGCCTGGCTAATTTTGAGTTGAGACGGGGTTTCTGCATGTTGGTTAGGCTGGTTTCCAACTCCCGACCTCAGGTGATCCTCCTGCCTCGGCCTCCCAAAGTGCTGGGATTACAGGTGTGAGCCACTGTGCCTGGCCCTAAGAATGTTTTAAAATGCTCTTTTAAAAAAATTCAAGGCAAACCACTCAAATACTTTTGGAGAAAAGATTAAATATCATAGGAATTATACAACGTGATTTAAACTTTCAGAGATTGAAGGAAAGAAGATTAAGCTTAAATCTGAGGGAGATTTTTTTAAGAGAATCAGTATACTAGAACATGTTATTATAATAATAATATTATTATTATCTTTTTGGAGATGGAGTCTAGCTCTGTCACCCAGGCTGGAGTGCAGTGACGCGATCTCGGCTCACTGCCACTTCTACCACCTAGGCTTAAGCAATTCTCCTGCCTCAGCCTCCAGAGTAGCTGGGATTACAGGTGCATGCCACCACGCCTGGCTAATTTTTGTATTTTAGTAGAGATGAGGTTTCACCATGTTGCCCAGGCTGGTCTCTAACTCCTGACCTCAGGTGATCCACCCACCTCGGCCTCCTAAAGTGTTGGGATTACAGGCGTGATCCACCGCTCCCGGCCTTGTATTTATTATTTTTAAATGTCCTAAAAGTCAATTACCCGGTGGGTTTTTAAAAATTTAGTTACAGAGCATAACAAGCATTCAGAAAAGTATCCACTTCAGTAAGTATACAGCTTGATGAATGGACACACACTCATATAACCATCACCCAGATCAGAAAATGGAACATTACCAGCAACCCAGAAGCCCCTCATGCTCCTTCCTGGTTATCACCTCGACCTTCTTCCCCCAAAATATAGCCACTTCAATTTTTGAGTGCTTTATAAAACCAGATAAATTTATTATATAACCAAATTTGTTTTATTCTTCAGTTTTCTCTCTCACTTAATAACGTGGGCAGGGAACCTCTCTTTTGCCTTCACTCTTAGGTTGGTAAATGAGAGATAACTTATCAAAATGATTTATGGGAATTCCACTAAATAGGGTATATCAAGATGCGAGATGCTAGGTAAGCGGTATTTATTACTATTGGTGCTGTTAGTAAACAAATTGTTAAGTTGATATCTGCAGTTACTGTATCAGGTCAAGTTCTTTGAGGAACAAAATTGTTCTCTTTGTTGTTATTGAACTCTTGGATCAAAGTATAGTTTTTCTCTATAGTGGAAGCATAGTTTAATCATATTCAACAAGCAGTTATTAAGTGTTGTTTCATTAGATATTAGGCATTTGTCAATAAGGCATAGTTCTTTTTTCAAGAGCTCATTCTGTTAGAACAGGGATCAGCAAACTTTTTCTATAAAGGGCCAGATTGTCAATATTTTAGGATTCGTGGGCCATATATATGGTTTCTGATGCAATTACTCAGATCTGTCATTGTAGCACAAAAGCAGCCATTGACAATACGTAAATGAATGTGGCTGTGTTCCAGTAAAACTTTATTTATAGCACTGACATTCTAATTTCATATAATTTTAATGTGTTACAAAATATTATTCCTCTTGATTTTTTTAACTATTAAAAAATATAAAAAACATTCTTAACTCACAGGTAGTAAAAATCAGGCAATGGACCAGTTTTAGCCCACAGGCCATAATTTGCCAACCCCTTGTTGGAAAAAAGACAGTAATTGAAGAGGAGCATAATAAGAGCATAAATACTCATATGTCTATGATGCAGTGGTGGCACAAAGCTAAGTATTGATCACCTGGCTTGAGGGAGTTAGGGAGGTCTTCACATCTAAGCTATGTCTGTTTTATAAATGACTTTTTTCTTTTTCTTCCATTAACATATGATAATCTAATTATAGAATGATCATATTGCAGAAGAAAATAAAAATCTTATCCAGGCATTGCAAATCTTTGCCCTTTGAATTTCTGGGCTTATTGAGCAAATTATGTAGATTTTAAAACATAATATGGAGCCTAAGGCTGCATGTGCACAAATATATGTTTTTACACATGTACACACATTACTATAAACAACTGGATGGCACAAGATCTTATACCTTACTAGAAACAACTAGAGCTAACAGGACAGTACATCCACAGGAAGTAGAATAGCGAGGAGTTGGTTAGAGTTTATCAGTAGCAACTATTCCAGAATGTCCACACTGAAACTTCACTATTGTCTTTCTTTGTCATTATGCTTATTTTCCAGAAAATTTCCCTATGTTATCACCTTTCTTTGAGATGAGAGGAAGTTTCATATTAATTTTAGACTAGAACGGAGTACCCTTTTAATTTACTTCCACATCATTTGTACTTTCTCTTTTGTTGTATCTATTACATTACCTTTTCATGTCAGTTTTCCCATTATGAACTTCAGATGGTGTGGTTCATGACTGCATTGTTCACTGCTCTTCATAGCAGGTTTTGAATAAACAATTGTTGACTCATACTATAAGATTTTGTTGGTGATAAATATTTCAACAGAGATGGTTTTAAGTACTGTGTTATCATTATATTGGTTCCAGATAGGTTGAGAAGTAGAGGAAACCATTTCAAATATTAGGATTAAGATTTGTGATGAATAACTTAAAAATTTCTTGTTACACACACACCCCCACCCACCTGCACCCACCAACCCTCCCATTGCCTACCACTTTCCCTCCCACTCTCCCTCCCACTCTCCCTCCCTCCCTCCCTCTCTCCCTCTCTCCTTTCTCTTCCTCCCTCCCTCCTTCCCTTCCCCTCTTCCTCAGGTTCTGCATCCCCAGAGTAAGGCAGTCTCGGGTTGAAAATACAGTATTCATGGGATGCAGAACCTGTAGATAAGGAAAACCAATGTTTCATGTCCACTGGTTCTGTAGGGCCAACTGCAGGACTTGAACATCCATGGGTTTTGGTATCCAAGGGGGCTCTTGAAACCAGTCCTCCAAGGATACTGAGGGATGACTATATGACATAAAAGGAGTATTTAGTGGCCTTGGGTGATTACAGTTTTTTTTAAAATATGTCTCTAGAATTGGTTTTTCACAGTTTTTTTTTTCTTTTCAGTGGAAGTAGTGGAGGAAGTGGAAGTCGAGAAAACAGTGGTAGCAGTAGTATTGGCATTCCCATTGCTGTGCCTACACCTTCGCCACCCACTATTGGACCAGGTGTGTTATTTATTAATCTATGTTTAATACATGATAATATTTATGAGCTTTATTGTGGAAGGCTGAAATAAATTAGTCATATTGAGTAAAATTATTAATTAAATTTGTGATCGTTGCTAGAATGAAGGCTGATAACAAAGTTAACAATATTTTTAGATTGCTTTTCACAAAGTCTTTAGGATTTCACCAGCTGTTTCTCCTTATATATACTGCATATTAAGTAGTTTTGTTAAATAACTTTTTGTTGGCCATTTTGCTTTAGAAATATATTCATTCCTCAGTGTCCATGGGGGATTGGTTCCAAGGTCCCCTGCGGATACCAAAATGCATGGATGCTCAAGTCCTTTCTATAAACTGGTGTAGTATTTGCATATAACCTACACACATCCTCTCATATTCTTTAAATCATCTCTAGATTACTTGTAATACCTAATACAATATTAAGTGCTACTTAAATAGTTATACTGTATTGTTTAGGGAATAGTGACAAGAAAAATAAGTCTGCACATGTTCAGGACAGATGTAGCCATCTATTTTTTTCCCTGAAATATTTTTGATCTATGGTTGATTGAATCCAGGGATGAGGAACCCATGGATATGGAGGGCTGACTGTATTTGCCTCGCATACTAGTCAAGAATGACATTTATTATTTCAAGAGCAAACCAGTATTGTACGATACTCCAGCTGGAGAATCAGTGTCTATAAAGGTGAATTATGTTTCTAAGAGTTTTAATGTTGCTTTACAGGCCAGTATCTACTCTGGTGTTTGCTTATTTTGTGACTTTACTACATTTATCTATGATATTCAATATATATTTCAGTAAAATGCAATAAATGTAAAATAAAATTAAGATAGGAAAGTTACTTTTAGAAAGCATGAAAATTTAAGAAATCCTTGGAGAGCATTGAATTAGCCCCTTGATTTTTAGTAAATGAAATGGAGACTTTTTATATTGTTAAAAATGTATATTTTTAAAGTATGATAATGAAAAATGTTAGGAAAGAAATTCTTAGCTTTTCAAGCATATTTTTGAAAAAGGAGAAAAAGCCACTTATAAACATAGGCATATTTGATAGTTAAGGCAGGTATAAACTCGGTAGCCTCTTTACGTACAAAATTCATACTCATTTGAGCATGGGGGTATCTTTTTTCTTTTTCTTCCCGATACATTGTACTTTCTTGCTGTTTCAAAATGTTGAGTTTTCTTTTCTTGTACTCTGACCTGAATTATAAACTATTTTATTAGAAAACATTTCTGTCCCTCCTCCTTCTGGAGCTCCACCAGCATCACCTCTGGCACCACTTCTCCCAGTGAGCACTGTGATAGGTGAGATTGCATAGCCATTGGAGCCATTGAACTCACTTTACATAATTCATAATAAACTCCTCTGTGCTAGTAGAGTGCTGGCTTTTATAGTTATTAGGTTGCAGGTGATAATACAAAGATTAAAGTATTAAATCTAATATCACTAACTTCTGGTGAAAGGCTTCTGCACTTATACAGTAAACAAATATAAAACAACTTTTTCTATAATATGAAATGCTTGGTTTATAACCAACTTAATGTGTTTTTAATTTGTTGTTTGTTTAGATTTTTCTAGTCTAATCCCCCCTGCCCCGCACAAGTGAAACTTAATTTGGAACTCTCTGGTATATACAACAGTCAAAGGATCAGGGTGAAGGTGGGGACAGGAGGAGAAAAATTGAAAGGCAAACAATATGTGTGGGATGGGGTACTCTGAGGCTTTCCTGTGGATCATAGTTTGAAAAACTCTGATATGGCCCAATTTTTATGACATCTCAGGATGCCATGAAATAGTTTTCTCGATAAAATGCATTTAAATTGTTCACAAGTTGGGGATGACTGAACTGAGCATATAAGGAATTTTAAATATATTTCAAATGTCAATGTAAAAACCATTGAGTCTAGAAATACACAATCACAGTAATCTGGGTAGAAATGGATAATGAGGTGTTTCAAATAATGAGAGCTGAGTTTCAGGTTAAGTGAAATAAAGCTGTCTAACAACATCTTTTCCAAACATTTGCACATACCAAGGAAAAGGGAGAAAGGAGGTAGTAAAATGAAGACCCTAAGAATAGAAATTGTTGGTAGAAAATCTGTGAGAAAAAAATAGCCTCAACCCAATTAATAACCAGAAGAATTAAAATTAAAACCACAGTGAGATACTATTTTATATCCAGCAGACAGGTAAAAAGGTAGAAGTTAGCTAGTACCAGTGTTGGTGAGGATGTGTGTTGGTGAGGAAAGCAAATTGCTGGTGGGAGTTTATTAATGTATACACTCACTTCAGAAAGTAATTTATTGTTACCTAGTCAAGTTGAACATGTACCTACCCTAGATTTATCAATTTCATTTCTACATATTTACCCTAGAGCACTAGTTCTCAAAATATGGTTAAGGGACCCCTGAGGATTACCAAGATCCTTTCATGAAGTTTTTGAGGTCAGAGCTCTATTCATTATTTGTCCTTTTCATTCTCATTCTGTTATAACTATACGGTAGAATTTTCTAGAAGCTGAATGAAGTATGATAAAGTCATTGCTTTGACTCCTAATGAAATGTGTACTTGTGTATTCATATGTTTTAAAGATATATCAGTTTCAGTATCTAATATGGTAATTATCTACAGCTGTAACCCATGTCAACAAAAGGCTTTTGGGGTTGTCTAAGAGTGGACCCTAAGACCAAAAAGTGTGAAAACTGCTGTCCTAGAACAGTGGTTTTCAGAGTGTCATCCCCAGACAATCAGTATCTGAGAATTAGTTAGAAATACAGATTCTCAGGTCCCTTCTAGACCTGCTTCAATCGGGAAACTCTTGAGGATGGGAGTTTCTGCTGTTATAATACAGCAGTCTATATTATAACAAGCTGTAAGGCTGGGCACAGTGGCTCACGCCTCTAATCCTAGCACTTTGGGAGGCTGAGGCAGGCGGATTGCTTGATCCAGGAGTTCAAGACCAGCCTGGGCAACATAGCAAGACCTCATCTCTGCAAAAAATACAAAAAATTTAGCCGGGCATGGTGATGCATGCCTGTAGCCCCAGCTACTTGGGAGGCTGAGGTGGGAGGATGGCTTGAGCCTGGGAGGTGGAGGTTGCAGAGAGCTGAGATTGTGCCACTGCGCTCTAGCCTGGGTGACAGAGTGAGACCCCATCTTAAACAAAACACAAGGCCTCAAGAAGAAATACTGATCAATGATGAAGTTTGAGAACCACTGTCCTAGAGATTCAGGAATTATATTTAGGAATGTTCGTAGCAGTAGTATTGATAGCACAAATCTCAAACCAAAATGTCTAATAGTAGTAGAATGGATAAATAAATTATGATATATTTACATACAAATAAAATAGCAAAAATGAATGACATTGATATGCATAGCCACATGGATGAATTTTTGAAAATATTATCAAGGAAAAAGAGCAATTCAACAATATGTACAGATTGATTCCATTACAAAAGTTTATAAATTTGTAAAAACTGTGTGTATTGTTTAAGGTTATATATGTGTGTGTGTGTGTGTGTGTGTGTGTGTGTATATATATATATATATATATATATATGACAAAAACTATTTACAGAAGAAAGAGAATGTTTAACATACACCTTGTGGGGGTTGGAATCCAGGAGAGGAGCACACAGGAAGCCTCAGTGATCTTGTTAATATTCGATTTCTTGAGCTGTATATTATTTAAATTTTTTTATACACACATGTATGTGTATAATTCACATGTATAACATATAATTATGCATATAAGTCACACACTCTTTGGCATTATTTATTTTATGATAAAATGTTAAATTCTAAAATAGGCTCAGAATTGCTAAATGATTGGCTTTTGTTCTTGAATCACCAATAAAAATAACTCGATTTCTGTACACTTTTTTATACAAGCCAGAGAAATGTAAAATCCTTTTACAGAGATTTCTATTAAAAATGGTTGGCTGGGAGTGGTGACTCACACCTGTAATCCAGCATTTTGGGAGGCCAAGGTGGGAGGATTGCTTGAGCCCAGGACAAGACCACCCTGGGCAACATAGTGAGACTCTGTCTCTACAAAACATAAAAAATTAGATGGGTTTGGTGGCGCTCTCCTATATCCCCAGCTACTCAGGAGGCTCTGGTAGGAGGATTGCTTGAGTCCAGGAGGTTGAGGCTTCAGTGAGCTGTGATCCCACCACTGCACTCCAGCCTGGGCGATAGTCAGACTCTTTACCCAAAATAAAAAAATAAATTAAAAAAAAAACAGTTAAAGGCTTACTCTTTTTTTTTTTTTTTTTTTTTTGAGATGGAGTCTTTCTCCGTCACTCAGGCTGGAATGCAGTGGTGCTGTCTTGGCTCATGCAACCTCCATCTCCCGGGTTCAAGTGATTCTCCTGTCTCAACCTCCCGAGTAGCTGGGATTACAGGCATGTGCCTCCATGCCCAGCTAATTGTTGTATTTTTAGTAGACACGGGTTTTCGCCATGATGGCCAGGCTGGTCTCAAACTCCTGACCTCAGGTGATCCGCCTGCCTCGGCCTCCCAAAGTGCTGGGATTACAGGCATGAGCCACTGCACCTGGCCCTTAAAGGCTTATTTCTTGGCTCTCTGGAAAAACCTAGCTGTCCAAAATTACTTATTCACGAAGGCTTTTGAATAGACAATTATTTTTAAACTGTTTCTATTTAGAAAATGAGCATGTGGATGATTCAAATAATTGGTGACTGCCTATGACTTGGGAGTTCCAAAATGTTAGATCAGCACTTCTCTTAATGAACAACCTCTGCTGTATGGTTTTATCTAATACCTTGTGTGACCTCTAAGAAGGATTAGACAACTGAATGAAGATAAACTAGGACGCTGGCTTTTTACTTACTCTGTCATTGTTTGTTGTTTAGATGGGGCAAGGAAAATAATAATAATCCCAAAGTTAACTTTGGAAAGTATAGTTAACTTTAGAGGCTTTGAACTCTATTAACATTTTAAATATGAAACTTTTGAAATGTTGGGAAAGATGACACTTAATACAATGTTAAGTATTAATATTTTCATCAGTTTCGATATTAACTGATGGAAATATATGAGCATGCTAATTTTTTTTTTTTAAAAAGCAGATTCTTTGGATGTACTATGAAAAAGAAGCCCTCCAGGCATGGAGAAAGAGAATAGATTTGCTAAACAAAACTACCTTAAAATGCCATATTTTATAGAGTCAAAAAATTTTCTGCTTCTGTCAGTTATAAAAATTTAATAGGGAAAATGTATGTTAATCTTAAAACTTTGGAGATCTACAACAAATCTGACATTACATGAAAGTGCTTTGAAACGAGAAATGGCACATTTCTTAAAAATGATTTTACTTAATATGTATTGATACTAATAACTGCTAATTCAATAAAAACTCAAAAATATTAGTAAATAAAAATTTATTGTTTAACTTGGATTTGGCTAGATAGAGACTTATCATTATAAGACTCTATCTAGCCAAATCAAAATTCTGAAAGTTTTGTCAGTGGAAAGGAAGAAATTTGTAACTCAGACATGAATCTACTTATATCTAAAGACTGATGCTTTCTACCTCACACCATCTTTTGGTACTTATTTTATTGGAAAGACAATTTACATATAAAAGCTATGTATTTGAAAATGCACAAAAAATTTATATATCATATTAACAAAGTACCATTTGGGATTATGGTTTTTAAAAGCTTGAGAATATTACTTATTTACTTTTGCAGCTTTCCATGCAGCTGTTTTTTTTCTCTCTGTTTTTGACTTTGGAGATAAAGTTACTGATTTTTATCTTTACTTTTCTCTTTATTTTGTGCCTTGGTCTTGAAAAAGTAATAAATATTTCTTACTGAGGCCCCCTCCTGCTTTGTTCTGCCATCTAAGGTGATTACAATGCTCAAGTCTCTTTGTTGGTTGCCTTTGACTAATGCTTTTCAGCAGCCCCGGGCTCAGCTCCTGGTTCCCAGTATGGCACAATGACCAGGCAGATATCTCGACACAACTCTACTACTTCTTCGACATCTTCTGGTGGATACAGACGAACTCCCTCTGTGACTGCTCAATTTTCTGCTCAGCCTCATGTTAATGGAGGTCCACTTTATTCTCAAAATTCAAGTAAGCTTGTGCTTTACAGGCATACAGCAACAGTGGAGCTCCTTTTGAAGGAAATTATTTGAAACTGTTATTCTTGCCAGTGATAGACAACAATTGAAAACCATGATGTTTCATGTTTATTTTTGTTTTAGGATATTAGTCCTTGAATCATACCATTTTAAGAGTAATTGCTTACCACTTTCTCTTCCAAAATTTAGACTTACCAAGTATACTTAACTAAATTTATCGAGACATGTCTATATTGAGTATACTAAAATTTAACTTTAATATGCGATTTTATTACATAAGTAGAACTAGAGAACAAAAACATTGCAGAAATAAACTGAATTTATTGGCATGTTTGAGACAGCGTAGTAATGGTAAAATTAAAGACACAAACACTGTCAAAGTTTTCCTTTAAATTAATATAATGAAATTGCTGGCTATCACTTTTAAGGTCATTAACGTATTCAGAAATGAGTTCAAAACCGATTAAAACTGTTTGTGATGCCTGCTTAATTACTCTGTCTTTGAATAATTCTAATGGTGGGAATTTCTTTTGATTTCTGTTACCTCAAATTGCACATCTCAACACTAATTGCAGTCAGTGTTTAAAAGCCGGTAAGAAAAGAAAATAGTTTTAGCATATAATGTTAGGAAGTTAGAATAGTGTAGGGTAGTCATTAATATCACTTTCCATATTAAGATGTTCAATGCAAAAAGGAAAAAAAACAAAATTAGAAATGAACCTGTTGTCCACTGTTTGCTTTTAGCTTAAAAAGTTGTGCCCACTGGGCATAGACTGAGACAAGCTTTCCTACATGGCTTTTGTGGCTCTTTCTAGAGCCACATGTTATTTTAGTTTATATAAAAACACTTAATACTCAGTGAATTCTCCATATTTACATAGGAGGTTGCTCTAAGTTCTTTTTATTTATAATGAATGACCTGTATATGTATTTTAAAGCAGAGCTAGGGGAAAGTTTTTTTTTTGTTTTTTTTTTTGTTTTTTTTTTTTTTGAGACAGAGTTTCACTCTTGTCGCCCAGGCTGGAGTGCAGTGGCGCGATCTCGGTCCACTGCAACCTCACCCTCCCAGGATCAAGCGATTCTCCTGCCTCAGCCACCTGAGTAGCTGGGATTACAGGCGCCTGCCACTACACCTAGCCAATTTTTGTATTTTTAGAAGGGACAGCATTTCACCATGTTGGCCAGGCTGGTCTCGAACTCGTGATCTCAGGTGATCCACCCACCTCAGCCTCCCAAAGTGCTGGGATTACAGGCGTGAGCCACTGCGCCCAGCTGAAAGTTCTCATTAGTTTTTTGTTTAAATTTTAAACATAAATTATGTTATAGCAAAAATTCCTAAGAATTGAAAACCACTTTATCAGAAATATCAAAATTCACAAATAATCCCAAAATTTATATAGCTTTTTTTCCAGACTAAAATATTAAAGCTACTGAGAAGTGTTAAACTTCACTAAATAGGATTTTACCTAACATTTGGTATCAAAAGGTAGCCAGTGTCTGTCTAAATATTCCAGATTATCTAATAATTCACTTCACTTGTTTCATCAACTTTATTTTTTTCATATTCTGAATTTTTAGATCCCATCTTTTTGTTTATTATTTTTCTTTTCCCCACTTAGATATTTAATTTACTCTGCAAATAGGATTTTTGGTGACTTTTTTATATAATACATAGTTTTATAGTTTTATTTTAGCAATGCTTGTGTGGATTATTTTCAAACAGTATACTTTAATTAATGACCACATTCTTTTGAATATTGGAAAGCAAATTTGGCCTCAGATTTTAAATAAATTATTATGTTTTGTCAAATTAATTATCCTTCAATCTGAGTTACTGTTGGTGTTGTAGTAGTAGTAGTAGTAGTAGTAGTAGTAGTAGTAGTAGTACGTGAATGTTTTTAGTGTTTTGATGTGCACATTTTCCCTTCTGTCTAAATGTAGTAATGATTAGTATCTTCACAGCATAGCTTTTCTTTTTCATTACATACTAACCAGCATGGCTAGTTACTAAGAGTTGTTTCTAAACACTTTTTTAGGTTTGTGAGAGTTTTTTGTTTTTTAAGTCAAAACCTCTAACCTTTTATTTAGGAGCCTTTTATAGAGTATTAGAATGAAATAGGATTGCTTTCATAGTGAATTGAATGTTATCTTTAGCTTTACAATGAATATTAATGCACATAATTGCTTTGTTACTTCTTTGAACACTGAACTTCTTTCAAATTTTTATGCTTACCAACAGAATTTGCATGTTGGATTAATTGAAACAACCTTTTGATTAATCCTTGGTAACCAATAAATTGTTTTTCTCTATCAATTTAGTGTTACTACTTGGTGACTACCGATAGACTAAATTTTGCTATCTAGTCCTACTGACTTTTTCTAAGCAATCTTTGCCAATTACTGTCTTGTTAAAGTGAGACAAAGTCACAAACATATGAATGTTTACTTCTAGTGTATGTTATAATTTTTAATACATGAGTATTTGGTATTAATTTCCTGTCAATTATGTCATCTCCACAAATGCATGTGAATGTGTTTCAAGCTATCCAATGAGTTGTTAAAATTTACTTTAATGCAAAGAACTACATATTTTAACTTATTGGAGATCAGGTTTCCTTTTTTAGAACAGTGATAAAAAGGTCACTTTTGAGATATCCCATGAAACTCTGACTGATTAACATGATATATTCCCTTGTAAATTTAGGACTGATATTTTTAAAAATAAAATTGCCAACTTAAAAAAATAACAACCTTGTTTTACAAACAAGAGTTTTTCCTGGAGAGCTGTGTGTGAATTTAGATATATAATAAGAACTGTCTTTAAAGGAAACCTGTGATTAATATTTTTATTGATATATGAAATAAATAACTATTATATATTTGTTTTATTTATTTGGGTCCTAATTTACAACATTACCTTAAAGCTAGACAAACCTGTTATAGCTATGGCAAAGACACAATATTCTGGAAACCTATGTAGGTATTTCATTGTTACCTATTTTAGAAGTCTTTCCTTAGAATTTGAAAATTTTATTTTACTAAAGTGAATGTGATGGTAAATTTAAATTCTCCCCAAACAATATAACATTAGGATTGAATTAAGTATATTTGTTCTTTTATAAAATTAATTAATTGGCTAAGCACAACTTGGCCTTTAGGTTTGCTTGTGGGAAATGTACTCGAAGGTTCTGCAGGTTTTTGTTTTGTTTTTTGTTTTGTTTTGTTTCATTTGCAAACTGTTCTTTGCATACTTATGTTTGTGGTCCTTGTAACTGACTTCTGCTTTTTGTTTGTTTCCTTTTCTTTCCTTTATCTGTTTTACTTCCCCCATACTGTGTTGTTGCTACCAGTTTCTATTGCTCCACCCCCTCCCCCTATGCCTCAGTTGACTCCACAGATACCTCTCACAGGCTTCGTGGCCAGGGTGCAGGAAAACAGTAAGTTTGGAAAAACTGAGCTCTGGAAGAGTAGAGGCTGTCTCCTTATAGCATGCATGGCTGACGATGAGTCATCGTTTTCCTTACTTTTATTGAGAAGCTAATCTTATCTTGAAAATAGGTGCAGATATGTTACTGAAACTGAAGAGCACGGTCTTCAGTTTTTTCTCTTTGTGTGCATGGTTACTGACCCATATAAATTTCAAAGCTGCAATTTTCTTATGTCTTTACATGATCCTAAAACAGGAGATCTGATCTTTACATATTCTTAAGGAAAGAATAATCAAACACAAAAATTCAAATTATATGGAAACTTTTAGCTTCTAACAGTTACTAGAATTAGAAGACATTTTTAATTCTAATAAATTTATCAAGAGATAGGTAGATATACTGTAAGATTAAATTTAATATGAAATCGGGGCAGATTTTCCCCCCTTAATTTCAAAATTTTAGGGAAAGCTTTGTAGCCTCAGATTTTTGTACATACATGATATTGAACCTACGTAAAGGTTCATTGTTAGGATAAGATTGAATGACCAAGAATAAGTAAATTACATTCATGCTATCCATTTCAGTGTGAGTGATAAGCAATTTAGCATCCTTTTCACATTTTGGCTACATCCAGGCCCACGAAGATTGTTCCTGAATATGAAAATCAGTTAACTTTTTTAGATCTTCTCTTGAATGAAGTTCAGGGATTTTTTTTTTGTGGGGGGTGGGGGGAGAAGTTATTTTGGATATATGGCTTTAATCAGGATAGACTAGTTTATATTACTGCCTGATTACTTTTGAAATTCCAGAAGATGTGTAATCCTAACTGCATGATCACAGTGAATCTTATATAAAGTGAAAAATACCACTATTACTGAATTATAATATGCTAGAAAGGCTGTTGATGGTAATGTGGTCTATTTTTAATTTACTTCATTTGGACCATCACCATGAAAATAAATCTCAGGATGGTTTGAACAAATGAATAACCCACTTGCCCAGCCTATCCTCCAAGAGAATATATTGTGGCAAATTCCATTCTTCAGCTTTTGCTGACCCTGTTGTGTTATTCTCCCCATTCCCTCCCTCCTGCCAGTCAAATATTTGTGTACCCGATGTTACGTGCCAGACTCCGGGAGGAATACCAGCAGTTTAAGACAAAAGCCCCTTCCTTCAGGAAATGTGTGATCCAATTGGCTTGTTATAAAATGTTGTTTTGTAATGTTGAAATTTCTGAGTGTAAGCCATCCTTACTGTTAATATGTGTTTGAAAACCCTAATGTGTGCAAACATTTAAAAAGATATGAATAATCAGCCTGGGCAACATGGCAAGACTGTCTGTACAAAAAAATAAAAAATTAGCCAGGTGTAGTGGCATGTGCCTGTAGTTCCAGCTACTAGTTAGGCTGAGGCTGCAGCATCATTTGAGTCCAGGACGTCAAGGCTGCAGTGAGCCATGATCACACTACTGCACTCCAGCCTAGAAGTGCAAAAATAAATAGAGTGCAAAAATAAATAAATGCATGGATGGATGGATAGATAGATGTGAATCTTATTTTTAAAAATAAATGAGTAAGGGTAAACTGCTGGTCATTAATGCTGCAGAGTTTAAAAACAAGGCCAGTGTAAACTTTTGAACTGCCATATCAGTAAGAATTATTAGGAAATAATTTAAAATAGCCATAATGAACATCAGTTTTATGGGTCCAAAGTGACTGACTAGCTATTTGGTAAATCTTTTCTTTATATAGAAATCCAGTATTAGTGTACATTATTCTAGGCACGTGTGGTCTTTGCTAAAGAGGCTCTTGGTACTATATTAGTTCTTTTTACCAAACATATGAACTTGGGTCAGTCAGTGATTCTCCTTGTGCCACAGATTCCCTAACTTTATTTGGTTTCTGTTTTCTTTGAAAGTGTGTGAGGAAGATTGGTGTTAAAATATGTATCAGTACTTTAAACGTTTTATGAAGTACAAATTTTATGTGTTCTCTTAAATACCCAGTTTCTTATGACACTCAAAGTGGGTGATAATGAATGCATGTAGCAGCCTATTAATAAGTATTTCAGTTTAAGATATGAGCCTCTAAAAAAGTCAGCAGTGTGTTTACATCTCTTTATGATTATGCAGAGAATTAGATTAACCAAGACTTCTGCCATAATTTGAAGATAAGACATGTAGATTTACAGCAGTTGGACATAAAGACAATTTCGTGAAAACATTAAACTAATGTGATAAATCAAGAGTAAATGCAAGGTACCAACATACATAATTTACACATTAAGCCAAATTAAGGATATGAACTATGGCTGTTTGATGTCAGGAGGGGTCTGTACCCATTTTCCTCTCCTCAATAATATTAAAAAGTTTTATAGAGGAAGTTATGGGCAAAGATAAAATGGATCTAGGAATGAGGCAGAAAAATTAATTGTAGACCCGTTTGATAGGTGTTAGAGTGAGCATTACCATATAGGGTTTGTTTTCTAATAGCCCTTTCATCCCTCAAGAGGATAAAATAGAAATCACAGCATTGAAGTGGTTATGGAAATAGGGTCATTATCTGCAAATATTTTAAACCTGGAGCCCTAGGTTGTATATTCAGCACATTATTCCAAGGAGGGTAGACTAAACGTTTAAACCTGTATGACAGATAGATTATGGCTGATTTCTTTGATCACATAAATAGCCCCAGAAATTGGCATTTGATTTAGTATGTTTGTATTATGAACTTCTCCCCTGCAGGAATTATGTAATTCCTGTATCAATTTGTATGAAAACATTTTCATATGTCTTTTGAACTTTTAAAGAAATTTATTGATCAGAAATTTAAGTTAAGCATTAATTGGGTTCCAGCTTTGAATTCTTTAAATTTTAGGAGCATTTTTACCTGATATTATACTAGTTCATTGAACAGAGCTCTAGCCTGACATTTTCCCATTTCCCTGTTTACACCTTTGACTGTGTAAAGCACACACATACATACTGACCACGACCATCTAGAGTTTGAGGTATGAGTCATTTTTATTGTTTTGTTTACTGTAAGTTCCTTTTTGTTTGTTTTTTTAATTACATCTTCAACACTTTATGTTTAAATCTTAATTATTGTTGTATTCTTAGAAAATTGAATCTTTAGGATCTAGGCTTTCCCTCATCCCGTGCTTATGTTTTACTAGCAATAATGCAAAATTTTAGCTTGCTTTCTACATTAAAAAACTAATTATGAATATAAACATTTTTAAAAATACTCAATTAGATCTTCTACTGGTTGGGGATTCTTTTTCCATTTTTTCAACTTATAAAATGTAAATAACAGAGTAGAAAATCTGCACACAGAAGCAGACCTAATACCACCAACTTTACTTTTCTCTTCATCAAAACAAACAATAATCAACAAAGAAACAAAAATCTGTCCACAGGAGACTGAATTTTTAGGGAACCAAAGCTGTTTCAAGCCAAAATCAGGGGCATGAATGAGCAGAGTGAAAAGTGATCAAACCATTAATGTAATGTTACTCATATCATTTACTGCAGTCCAAATGACAAAAGTGACATAGATTTATTTTAGGTTGATTGTTAACATTTGTCCCGATCTGAACCTTGGAATAAGGAAACTACTCCTATAATCCTTATAAAAAGAGACATTGTCTCCTAACACCCTGCATTCATTAATTTGTAGTACTTCCAGATACCCTTATTTTTAGCTCATTTTGTTATTTTTAAATGATTCTTGAGTAGCATAAACTTTAACACACCAAGCTTTTATTTCTAATCATTGCATGTTTTATTATAGTGCATGCTGTACTTAAGTTAGAGCTTTCTTAAATTCTATTAACTTATAAGTTTCCATCTAGACTTATTTTTGATTCAAATCAATCATATGAATCTTTTTAGTTGCTGATAGTCCAACTCCACCGCCACCACCTCCACCAGATGATATTCCCATGTTTGATGACTCTCCACCTCCCCCACCACCACCACCAGTGGATTATGAAGATGAGGAGGCTGCAGTAGTTCAGTATAATGATCCATATGCAGATGGGGATCCTGCTTGGGCCCCCAAGAATTATATTGAGAAAGGTAAGGTACAGTCATTGAGTTGATGTGAAGGAAAATAACCTAATTGTAGAAATTTAGAACTATCAAGAACATCTAATCCAATGTTTCTCAGCCTTTTAAACTGCCTTACCAACCAAGATGATTTACTTAAACCTTACTTCCTAAGTTTTGTATTATTCCCAGTGTACAGGGGGATTCTTTCTTTGTATTTTAAATTAAAATTGCAGTGTTAGATTTGCTTTCAAACTACATATGCGTTCAGCTGAAGATTAACTTGCTGGACGGCATTTTATAGATGAAACAGCTAAGGCACAAAAATGGAGTTATATGTAATTAGTAAAGATTTTAAAAGTTCTGTCAAACTCTATTGATTACCTTTCATATCTAAATATAGACGGTCCCTGATTTATGATGGTTCACTTTAGGATCTTTTCAACTTTATGATGGTACAAAAATGATATGCATTCAGTATGCTTCTCAACTTATGATGGAGCTTTGTCTGGATAAACCTGTTATAAGTAAAAAAATACAAGTTGAAAATGTACTTTCAATTTACAATATTTTCCACTAAACAGTGGGTTTATTGGGACATAACCCCATTGTATGTAAGTGGAGGAGCATCTGTCTTTAAAAATATATTAGTACTATCATGAGAAAAGCCTCAATTAAGGTTTCAATTAGGTGATTTTATAAAACACAAGACAAATTATCAGGATTGTATTTCATGAAATTATGAACTACTCTAAAGTCTAATTTACCTACAGTACCCAATATTCACTATAATTATCTATTAAGAAATATAGGTGGGGAAGAAACAAATCCTGTTTCTAGTTTTTATTTTTTCATCCAGTTCTGTGCTATTTTAAAATCTGTATTTCTTTTTGCAGAAGTAGGAATCAATTAAAAATAAAATCTGTATTTCTATAGAGTTCTGAAAAATGCTTGTGATTTAGTTGAACACTTTTGGTTGCCTTTGAAATATATTTCCTTCTATTGACTTTACTGGGTTAACGGACTTTAAGCTAGTAGCTGTAGCTCTTGAGACCAGCAGCATTCTTTCCTGCCCAAGTTTTGGATATGTGGCAAAAGTAAATTTGTTTTCCTTTTTTTTTTTTTATTTTTTGAGATGGAGTCTTGCTCTGTCTCCCAGGCTGGAGTGCAGTGGTGTAATCTCGGCTCACTGCAACTTCCGCCTCCCGGGTTCAAGCAATTCTCCTGCCTCAGCCTCTTAAGTAGCTGGGATTACAGGTGCCCGCCACCACGCCCAGCTAACTTTTGTATTTTTAGTAGAGACGGGGTTTTGCCATGTTGGCCAGGCTGGTCTTGAACTCCTGACCTCAAGTGATCCGCCCATCTCAGCCTCCCTGTGCTGGGATTACCGGCATGAGCCGAGCGTGGCCTTATATTTTTAAACAGTAAATAATTTACATATTGTTAAGAAAGTCTTGAATATTCTACTTTAGATTCCCATATACCTTCAAATAGAGAGCTGTTGTTACTTACGAGGATGATAAACTTGAGTGACCTTGAATTGTGTTTTTACCCATATTTTCTTACTTGGTAAAGCAAATTAACTATGAAAATGGGACCATATTTATATAAGTTGACAAATTTGGAATGATATATTGGGTAATATATTTGATAGTAGAGGAGGATTAAAAAGTATATTCCCAAGAACTAGGGGTGAGCACACTTTGTTTGGTATAAAGCCAGATAGTAAATATTTTAAACTTTGCTGGCTATACAGTCTCTGTCACAACTACTCAGTCCTGCTATTGTAGCGTAAAAGCAGACATAGACAATACATGAGTAAGTAGATGTGGCCATATTGCAATAAACCTTTATTTACAAAAAATGCATGGTTTGGATTTGTCCATGGGCCATTTTATACATTTTGGATTACTTTCTCTTTCCATAGCAGTTTGCAAAGGAAGTGAATATAGGCTAAGCATCCCTATCTGAAAGTCCCAAATTCAAAATGCTCCAAAATCCAAAATGAGTTCCAACATGATGCCGCAAGTGGAAAATTCCACAGCTGACCTCATGTGATGGGTCACAATCAAAATGCAGGCACGTGACACAGTTTATTCAGTGTTCCCAAGGGAAAAATAAAATTACCTTCAGGCTATCTGTATAAGGTGTATGTGAAACAAAAATGAGTTTTGTGTTTAGACATGGGTCCCATCTCCAAGATGTCTCATTACGCATATGTAAAATTCCAAAATCTGAAAATCCCAAATCCAAAGCAGTTCTGATCCCAGGCATTTCAGGTAAGGGTTACTCAACCTGTATCTTGAA
Source organism: Pan troglodytes (assembly GCF_028858775.2). Classification (NCBI taxonomy): domain Eukaryota; kingdom Metazoa; phylum Chordata; class Mammalia; order Primates; family Hominidae; genus Pan; species Pan troglodytes. Next base: position 39,700,478 of record NC_072406.2, on the reverse strand, counting down.
CTGAAAAAATTACAGACACCACAGAATTGCAAAGTTCTCTAAGTATTAATTAACATCCTTTAAAGTAAGTAAATATTCTTTAAAAAAAAATCTGGGGACAGTCCCTTAAATTAGCATGGGTCCTTGAATGAGTAGGATGTGATTTACCTTCCAGTAACTGTGTTTTTTCAAATTAGATAGCTTGGGTTGTTACCTGGTTTACTGAATGGCTATGCAGCTTTCTTTGCCTGATAATTATTTTGAAAAGCCGGTGCTTTGCATATGATAGGCACTTGGTATTTGAATGAATTGAAACATCTAATAAATTCTAAAATTCAGAGAGCTTTCTTAAAGTGATTGACAGAACCTATTGATCTATTCAGTCTAATCAGATTGTCATTTGGCTCTAAGATTAAGCCAATGATTTAAGTACATGGTTGGCCACTGACCTACTTATATTGATAGATACAAAAATTAAGAAATCTTCATAAAAATAGTTTTGCTGTGCTATATATTTAATTGGCTTTGTCTTAAAATTCAAGTAAATGTTGGATATAGTGCACTCATGTGATACTTCAACTGTTTTTTCCATAGTTGTTGCAATATATGATTATACAAAAGACAAGGATGATGAGCTGTCATTTATGGAGGGTGCAATCATTTATGTTATAAAGAAGAATGATGATGGCTGGTATGAAGGAGTCTGCAATCGAGTGACTGGTCTGTTCCCTGGGAACTATGTTGAATCAATCATGCACTATACTGATTAATTTTTTTTTTCTTTTGAAGTAGATTCTTATTACTCAGTCATACTGTGGGACTATTATGGTTAACAGAACTGTCTTAATATGTTTTAAAATGTGCCCATATTTTCAGAACATGCTGTTTTATTGGTAAATTGAATGTCTACCTGTAAGCATAAATCTTTGAGGCAGTTTATGTATTGCTGAATAGCAATTTATACAAGAAGCTGTCCATAACTGATTATGCTTATGTACTTACTTACACATTTTTAACTTTATGACCAGCCTAAATATTCTGGGGGAAGTGGGGTATAATATTTAACGAATCATGATTCAGATTGTACCATTACATGTTTCAGTGCAGCATGGTTACTAACGCTATGTCAGACTAATATTAAAATCAGAAAATTTAAATGCTGGTGCTGGTCACTTTTTTTGTTAGATTCTCTCATTTAAAAAAATACTGTTTGTTTAAAGCATGCATAAAAATTTATGTATTGAAATATACTTAAAAATTCAAGATGCTTCCCATTTGTGTAATATTTACCTGGAGGACTCGTACTTAGGTGTCTTAACGTGAATTGAGTCTCCAAGGTCTCCATGTGAAACAAAAGAAGCAAAAAGAGAATTATCTGTAATGTTGTAATTTGTACCTAAGTTTTTTAATGAGTGAAATTTGCATTATAGAATTTTTCCATTCATAAATACGTAAGTGAACCAAAGGTTTTTGTCCTTTCCTTCACTGGTTTGCTTTAAAAAAAATAAAAGATAATGATTTATTGCAGAATTATGATTCTATTTTCTCAATATGTTAACTTGGAAAAAAATTTTAGCCTTATCTTAATCTGTCCCAACAGCAATGTGACGGATTTTTGCAGATTCAAAATCTGCAATGGTTATTTACAAGTCAATCTACTGAATTCCTTTTTTAAAGAATCTTTTGAAACTAAGAAAATGTGTCAAATTGTGTGCATTCATTCTGTAGGTAAAATTCTTAAGGATTGCCATGTCAGTCCTTCAGTTTTACAGTGAACTGTTGTACACTGCTTCAATGAAAGGAAGTTAAAAGTACCTTTTACATATTGTAAAAGTGGAGACAGCTGATTTGTGAGTAGGCACTCTTTAATCTATTACCTGGCACTAGCAACATTAGAATTTTAAAATAAAATAATTGGGAAAGAAGGTGGGTCATGTATTAATCAGTGAACAGAGATTTACCTAACCAACAGACTTGGATTGTCTTTTGACATAATCGAAATGCAACACATGCACTTTGTGTGTCTCCTCTTAATTGAAGGGAGGGCTGAGGGATGTTTTCTCTTCTTGTCTTGTGTATAATTCTCTATTGCTTAGGATATTAAAGTAGAGCACTCAAGTGTGGGTTTCTGTGTTATTGAGGATTTGTTTGGAATTCAAATTACAGTTATGTACTGGATGCTACAGACTTATAACAGCATAGTGAATGGTAAGACTAGTGCAAAACAGTTATTTCTGAAAATTAAAGACCATTATTGCTACCAAATCAATGTGACTATTTCATATGCATTTTGCCTTTGTTAATTTTAAACAAAGTATCATTAGTGATCAGCTAGCTACCTTCTACTTTCCATTTTTCAAGTGGATTGTTCTCTTAATTTGTATATAACCTGTTGTCTAAATTTTATGTACAGTCTTTTATAATAAACCATTCTCCTATATGAAATTTTGGATACTGTTAAAATATAACTGATGTGGACTTCAATGCAGACTTCACATTTTTCTGACCTTTACTCCTATGGTAAATCAAGACAAACCATTTGAATTTTAACATTGGTTATTTATTTGTGTAATGGCCTTACATGTGGATATTAACAGTGTAAACAATACCACATATAACCATCAAGATACCTTGATTATAATTTATAGGACTAGAATGACAGATTCAGGTGGTTTATTAATTACATTTAAAAAGTTTTCTGAAAAAACTTTTGCAATAAAAAAAATAAATTGCCCATCAATAAGTTTGATATCTTTTAAAATGATTTTTGGTTATTTGCACATGAAGCAAACAAAGTGTATTCCACAAAATTCTTTAGGCACAGTCTGGTAAGATAGCTGCCAGAAAGAACAGAAAGAGTTGTCATTTATCTCTTGTGAGTACAATTTCTGAAAGCTGAATGAGGGCATCTCTTTCTGGGGATGGTCGAAGTTTACTGATCTCTCTTATTGCTTCATGGCAGTACTGCTGGGCGAGGTAGGTTGTTTGTTGCACACCATCACTCTATAAGATACAGAACAAAACAGAACAGATGCCTGTCACTGACTGAATCAGCGTTTTAACTTCCTGCTATAATAAATGAACACATAGTTTTGAGATCAGATGAGCTGAGGATTACAGTTAACAGTCAAACTACATCTCTAATGTTCTTTTCCCGACTCATAGTGCTAACTTCCTTTAGGCCTTTTTCTCATATTGAAGCAAATTTTTATTCTATTAGCATGCAAAGCAACTAGCTCATCAATATTACATAGTCATCCGTTTTCCCCTAATTTTTACTTATTAGAATTTCTCAAAAGTTCTACGTACAAAGTATCTTTATACAACATTTTTAAATGTAAAAAAAACACAAGTAAAACTTACTTAAAAAATAAAGAATAAAGACATAACAAAATGAAAGTACAGAGGGTTTATGATGAAAATCAGCTTCCTTTCTTCCAAAGGCACTCACTTTATCCATTAGGTTTTCTTTTTTCTTTTCTTTTCTTTTTTTTTGAGACAGGGTCTCACTCTGTCACCCAAGCTAGAGTGCATGACATGATCTTGGCTCACTGCAACCTTCACCTCCCGGGTTCAAGCAATTGTCCTGCCTCAGCCTCCCAAGTAGCTGGGACTACAGGCGCATGCCACCATGCCCGGCTAATTTTTGTATTTTTAGTAGAGATGGGGTTTTGTCATGTTGGCCAGGCTGGTCTCGAACTCCTGGCCTCAAGTGATCTGCCTGCCTTGGCCTCCCAAAGTGCTGGGATTACAGGTGTGAGCCACCATGCCCAGCCTAGTTTTTATTTCTTGATTACCAATTTTAGTTATCATCTGTTACCTTTTTGTTAAGATGAGGATTTAGCCCAGCCATATTGTGCCGCCTCATCATTACACTGCTGTCTTTAGTTGTTTTGTTGATTACTTCTGTTAGGTAGCATCAACTTCAGATTTTATCTTGTATGAGCTCCTGTCCTTTCCTTTAACTATACTGTTAGACTATAGATATTTACATTCTATTCTATAACCATGTTTTAAAATATTGGTTCTTTCTAAAAGCCAAATACTAATAAAGTATCATTTCTATGATGTAAAAATATTTATTGCAGAATCAATTCATATACTATAATTCTATTTCCTTCTCCATGGCTCATGATCCCTCTGACATTTATTTATTTTTTTTTAATTTTTTTTTGAGATGGAATCTTGCTCTGTCGCCCAGGCTGGAATGCAGAGGCGTGATCTTGGCTCACTGCAACCTCTGCCTCCCAGGCTCAAGGGATTCTCGTGCCTCAGCCTCCTAAGTAGCTAGGATTATAGGCGTGCACTACCACGCCTGGCTAATGTTTGTATTTTTAGTAGAGACGGGGTTTCACCATGTTGGCCAGGCTGGTCTCAAACTCCTGACCTCAAGTGATCCACCCACCTTGGCCTCCCAAAGTGCTGCGATTACAGGTGTGAGCCACTGCGCCCGGACCCCTCTGACATTTAGAAATGGAATATTCCTAACATTGTGGTTGAAATACATCTGATTTTCTACACCAGTTGCTCAAAACATGACATATTTTAGTTTGCTGTTCCTTTTTGTACAGAAGCCTGCCTTCTCTCAGTGTTTTCCACACATTTTCCTGAGTACATCTGCAAATAGCCTACCCAGAAAGTGTTCGTGGGGGCTGAGCGCGGTGGCTCATGCCTGTAATCCCAGCACTTTGGGAGGCCGAGGCGGGCGGATCACGACGTCACGATCGAGACCATAATGGCTAACATGGTGAAACCCCGTCTCTACTAAAAATACAAAAATCAGCCGGGCGTGGTGGCGGGCGTCTGTAGTCCCAGCTACTCGGGAGGCTGAGGCAGGAGAATCACTTGAACCCGGGAGGCAGAGGTTGCAGTGAGCCGAGATTGTGCCACTGCACTTGAGCCTGGCAACAGAGCAAGACTCAATCTAAGAAAAATACAATAAAATAAAATAATAAAATAAAAATAAATAAAATAAAATAGTGTTTATGGGAAGTCAACATTTTAGTCCTGATGTGTGGTGACTTTCTTTTGCCTTCGGATTTAATGGATCCTAGGTTTCAAATGTTTCATCCCCATTTGGAAGACCTTCCTCCACTGCCTTCTAGTATCCAGTATCTTTGCTATTCATTGAGCCAGTTTTGACACCGTTTTCTAGCATAAGTGACCACTTTTTTGTTTATTTTCTTCCTGAAATACTTGTTACATGATGGCACTGGTCCTTGTAGCTCTTGTTATTTTTCACTATTTCCCCCTTTCTGTTTTACACTTGGGAGGATTTCCACAATTTCACATTGCAGCCCTTCTTTGGAGTTTGTTCTTCAGTCATTTTCAGTTTCTTAGAACTTGCTCTTACTCATTTAAAAAGTACGATCCTGTACTGTTTTGTGAATGGGGTATCTTTTTGGATCCTCCTATTTATGTTTTTCCTGAGGTTTTTTTTCCCCCCTGTTATTTTGGTCCCACTCTTTTGTTCAGCAAGCTTTAGTCAACTCATTTGTAACCAAGTTGTCTATTCATATTTAATGAGGGAATAGGCCTAGAAGCTCTGTGGGTGAACAGGGAGCTAGAATTTTGGAGAATTTGTTCAGAGAACATTCCCGTGGATTTTTGTTTTCTCTAAATGCGTTTCTGGCTAGGATTGCTGGAACTTTGCTATTCTCCATAGGTGCTACTATTAACTTCCCTCTTTTCAGTTCCACTTCCCACTCTAGCTTCCAATAATACCATTATTTCTGAAGCCAGAGCCTCTCCCAGGGAATATTGACTTCTTTATCAGCTCCAGCTCCCTCCCATAGTTTTTAATAGTACGTTTAAACCATTCTCCAAAAAAGGCAGTAACCCATAGTGAATAATGAGGCTTAACAGTATAGTCAGTTAAGAGAGAAAATTAACCTTTTAGGGGTTGGGGGTTGCTTTTTAAATTTTTTAAGAATCAATCTGAAAGGTAATTATTTGGAAGTCTTTCAGGTACTACACTAAGTACAGATCTCATGCCACACTTGCTTTGTAACAATTTTTTGCTCACTCCGACTCATCCAGTACATCTGTTGGCTGCAAATGACAGTGAACTTGGAAATGGCTCATTCTCACAGGAGTCAGTCACCAAAACTCAAGTCATGCAGAGAGATCTGGCTTCCACAGAAAAGTTCTGAAGATACGTGGCAATATATTTAAAGCAAGCCACTAGCCCCTGAACGGGGTTAAATGGTTCTCCCTTTAAAAGAAAAACATTTATATAAATGTATAGTTTGCCTGTGTTGGTTTAATTGTTTTCAATGATCATTTCTTTAGTCATACTTTTATAACAGGTAGGACGGACTAGGAAAGCCCAATTATGAGTAGACTATTGCAGCAGTCCAGCAGCAGCCCGGATGGGGTCATGGATGGGGACATGGATGAGGCTGGAGCCGAGGCTGGGTGACTGGGGGCCCAGTGATTCTGTTGATGGGCACAGGGAAGGCTGGTTCCACACCTCTGGGTTTCAACACTAACAGTTCACCACAATCACTTAGGTACCTTTTAAAAGATATTAATGTCTGTGCCTTACCTAAGACCAGTTAAAACAAAATATTTCATAAGTAGTCTAGAAGAGAAATGAAAATAAAAAATCAGAAAAATGAGTGTTCCCTTCTCAGTTTTTGTCACATCAAGAGTTGACCAAACAGTCTTGTATCTATAATTTAATGTTTAGTTAATGTTACATTTTTGGATTAAAGGATTTTGCCACGTTGTTCCTGCTGCTGCCTTTTTTTTAAAAAACAGTCTTACCTGTAATACATACTGTCGAGCTCTGTCTACATCTCCCGGCAAACTGAACCGTCGCATGATCATAGCATTCATTTCTGGGAACTAACAAAAAAAGAGAGAAAATCTGAGAAAATCTATTTATTTCTCTTGGGAGAAACAAGTGTTCTAACACTAGTTTGTAACAATAGGAAATAACAAGAAACAACAAAAATGAAACTAAGTGTCTAGATGATGTGGGAGAGCAGTAAACTGTGGCAACAAAAGCTGAGCTAAGAGACATCCACCGTCTATGCCTAGGCACTGTGGTGGTGTACGGGAGGAGGAGACATTAGTCCTTGTTTATTCTGATGTTTTATCCTAGTCCAACATTGAGTAAGAGAGGCAGGAGGAATAAAGTACATCTTTAAAACAACATGGTTCTGGCCAGGCGTGGTGGCACACGCCTGTAATCCCAGCACTCTGGGAGGCCGAGGTGGGCGGATCACCTGAGGTCAGGAGTTTGAGACTAGCCTGGCCAACATGGTGAAACTCTGTTTCTACTAAAAATACAAAAAATTAGCCGGGCATGATGGTGCACGCCTGTAATCCCAGCTACTCGGGAGGCTGAGGCAAGAGAATTGCTTGAACCTGGGGAGGTGGAGGTTGCAGTGAGCCGAGATTGTGCCATTACACTCTACCTTGGACAACGAGTGAAACTCCGTCTCAAATAAAAAATAAAAAACAACATGGTTGTTAAACTTTAAATCGTATCAGGATCACCTGTACTGCTTGTGGGGCCTCTCCCCCAGTTTCTGATTGAGTAGGGATGGAGCCTTGGCATGCATTTCTAACAGATGCCCAGGTGACACCAGTATCTCTGGTCTCTGCCAACATTTTGAGAGTCACTAGCCTAGGATGAGGATGGGAATTAGGCATTCTACTCTAAGTACTAAATTGATTACCAACTGAAAGCTACTGAGGTTTCTGAGCAGAGGGCATTATGTGCAGAGCTCTGCCTTAAGCAGTGTGTAGAGTGGATCTGAGCAGTGGTGCATGACATTGACTGCATACTGGGATCAGCTGGGGAGTGGTTGTTTTTTTTTTTTTTTTCCCTCCTGTGATGGAGTCTTGCTCCATCACACAGGCTGGAGTGGTGCAGTGGCACGACCTCGGCTCACCACAACCTCTGCCTCCTGGGTTCAAGCAATTCTCTGCCTCAGCCTCCTGAGTAGCTGGGACTACAGGTGTGCGCCACCACACCCGGCTAATTTTGTACTGTTAGTAGAGACAGGGTTTTGCCATATTGGCCAGGCTGGTCTCAAACTCCTGACCTCAGGTTATCTGTCCACCTCAGCCTCCCCAAGTGCTGGGATTACAGGTGTGAGCCACCGCGCCTGGCCTGGGGAGGTATAAATACAGTTGCCTAGATCCTGTTCCCAGAGACTTTGGTTATACTGGCTTGGGGTTTAGCCTGGGCACCAAGATTTTCAACCCCCTCCCACCCACCCTGGTATTTTTAATGTGCCGCCAAGGTTGAGAACCATGGAATTAAAAGAGTCAGAGGTAGACAGAACAAACAGGTTACTAGAGTAGGTTATAAAAAAGACCTGAATTAAGATGATAGCAAGAAGAGAGAAAAAAATAGGTAAAAAAGGAACTGAAGGTAAAATCGATATTCTACAATACTTAGCAACTATTTAGAAGTGTCACCATTAACAGAATACAAAAGCCAGGACACCAAATCACTTCACTTCCTAGATCCGAGCTCTAGTCTTGGTTTGGCTACCAGCTGCCACAGCCGAGTGACTTCCTTAGCCCCTGGGGTCTTAGGCTTCTCATCTTCATGACTGGAAGCCCTTGAGCTCTAACAGTCTATGGCTCCACGGAAGAGGTAAGATGTGTTTGATTTTGGCCATGTCAGTGCTTACAGCGTTGCCAGTTTTTCCCTGGCAGTGAACCTGAAGGATGAAATAAGTTGTTGTCCTGTAACCATGACCATGGTATTAGTAATCCTAGAAGAAAAAATAGGGCATACATAGAAAAGCCACAGCCAAGTGATCATAGACGAAGAAATAATTTTTTCAGACCAAAATATGTGTCAGAACAAAGCTCTAAACATGTAGAGACTGCTAATGTGTTTACAGAATTTATAGAGCCAGCAACTGGTTAGTTCTTATGAAAACCAGTAATTTCCTTTAGTTACTGGTCTTTTAAGAAGAAAACAAGCTACTAGAAATCAGGAAAGCCCAAATCAACTTCTATGGTAAAAAAGCCAAATCAAGTAGGTTTTAGTTTTGTTATGAGACCTGTTCTGTTGCCCAGGCTGGAGTGCAGTGGTGCAATCATAGCTCACTGCAGCCTCAAACTCCTATAGGTTCAAGTGATCCTCTGCCTCAGCCTCCGGAGTAGCTGGGACTACAGGCACGCACCTGGCTAATTTTTTAATTTTTTTTTTTTTTTTGAGATGGAGTCTCGCTCTGTCACCCAGGCTGGAGTGCAGTGGCACGATCTTGGCTGACTGCAACCTCCGCCTCCCGGGTTCAAATGATTCTTCTGCCTCAGCCTCCCGAGTACTTGGGACTACAGGCGCAAGCCACCATGCCCAGCTAATTTTTTGTATTTTTAGTAGAGATGGAGTTTTACCGTAGCCAGGATGGTCTTGATCTCCTCACCTCGTGATCTGCCCACCTCGGCCTCCCAAAGTGGGATTACAGGCGTGAGCCACCGTGCCTGGCCAATTTTTAAATTTTTTATAGAGATGGGGTCTTGCCTTGTTGCCTAGGCTGGTGTCAAACTCCTGGCCTCAAGTGATCCTCTCGCCTGGGCCTCCCAGAGTGCTGGGATTATGGGCGTGAGCCACTACACACAGCCTGTTTTAGTTTTTTAATACCACATACCAATACTGGATATCTAGAAGGTTTTATCGTTAACACTGATGTGATTCTCTCGTAGGCATCTGGTGACATTACCTTGTTTATGATGTATAAGCTTTTTCTACAGTACCAGCAAGTGTGGTAAGATATGCTGATTGGGTGTTTTCGCTGATGCTTTTACTATAAAAAGCATTGAGAAAGCAAAATTTGAAAAAAAAATTTGCATTGAGTGACTACATCCTTCCTTCCAAACATGTCATGTGTGCAATTTTAATATGCAAAATATCAAACTCTTCCCCGGGCACTCCCCAGTCCCCTTAATGTGTATGTGGAAAAGAAAAGAGAAACACAGCAGGAAGAACAGTTGCCTGCAGATTTAGTGACAAATAAAAATTCTGTTTGCTCAGGTGCTGTTTTTAAGAGTAGGAAAACCACCTGTGGATAAATCGGGTTGTAACTCTGTGAAACCCATCCATAAACTAAACTGCTAAGGTGATCAGTATATGAGTCCACCCAAACGAAACTGGGTAACACTAAGGCACCAACTAGTCACCACGATAGCATAAGGCCTGTGCAGCTGGTGCAGGGGCTGGTGACGGCATTTGGAAACGTGGCTACAACTGACATTTGGGTCTAGTGACTTATCAAATAAGAGAAGCAGAAGAAAGGAAAGATTTGGTTTTTTTTAAAAAGATATTTGAAAATTAATAAAGTTTCACCAGAGAAAGTAAAACACTTCCATTTTGTTTCTGAAGCTTTCAAAATCCAATTAACGTAAGGTTTTTATTCTTAAAGAGAATATGTACACATACGTACATGGGAGGACGCTGTCATCCCCTGGGACTTCTCTAGAAATCCCCAAAACTCTTTTTAAATCCTCTGAACCAACTGTTATCAGGAACCCCCTTCAGAGAGATGTTAAAAATAAAGGAATTCCAAAAGACAGGGAGTTTCTGTCAAGTGCTGGCTGGAGTAAACTCCAAGACAACCCACCACACCAAGTTAAAAAGGAAAAGGTGGTTTCCCAAGAATGCTTGTCCTGGTCCAGTGTTCACAAATGGAAAAGTTCAAAGACCATCTCATCAGCAAACAAAACTCACCTACCAAAGGGAAAGGATTACAGACGTCTTAGAACTACTCCACCAAGTAGCTATGTTGTTTACAATAGCAAAGACATGACACAGAGATGATTCTTTGAGTATCGTCAGTGCCCAGGTGGGTCAGTTACCTGCTCTGTGGGAAGGCCTGTGTGGTATCATAGCTACCAACTTCTCAGCATTACCAGTGGCGATAACACTATGTATGATGTAATAAAATGAATACTGGTCTTAGACTTGTTCAGTTCCCTGCTGTGCCATTTACCAGATGTTAAATTTTGGCGAGGTTTGGGCATCAGTTTCTTACTTGCAGAATAAACACCATAATATCTACCACAAAGAGGAGTTGTGAGATTAGAGATAATGTATGAAAGAATCCTTTGTAAACTGAAAACACATTTTCATTAAGTGGAGATACTGCATATTCTTACGTTATTTTTGGAACTTATTTTTACCTGAATTAATCTTAGTCCCATACATCTTTTGACACATTTCTTGCTAAGAATCTCTTGTTTTACAGTGTATTCCACAAAAGAGCCTAACCTTGCTGTTTTATTAGAAGGCAACTTATAAATACATATTTGGCTAACTTCTGGCCCATGTGCCACAAGACAGAAACATCAGTCTACTTTTGAAATGAGTCCTGTCCAGAGTCACTTCCTGCTTGGACTCCATTCTGTGTTCCCTTTTCTGAGGCTGCAATGTGCCTTTTCAACTCACTGCCTTATGGGCAGATGAGAACACTGCTGTCTGGTGAGCATGAGTAGGTGCCTCATGACTGGGATTTCCCAGCAAAGCACACATAAAACCATGGCTTCGGGTACAGTAATCTTTTTTTTTCCTTTTGCTTGCTTTTTTTAACCAGCTTTCTTTTTTTTTTTTTTTTTTTTTTTTTTGAGACGGAGTCTCACTCTGTCACCCAGGCTGGAGTGCAGTCTCGGCTCACTGCAACCTCTGCCTCCCAGGTTCAAGGATTCTCCTTCCTTGGCCTTCCGAGTAGCTGGGATTACAGGCATGCACCACCAGGCCCGGCTAATTTTTGTATTTTTAGTAGAGATGGGGTTTCCACCATATTGGTCAGGCTGGTCTTGAACTCCTGACCTTATAATCCAACTGCCTCAGCCTCCCAAAGTGCTGGGATTACAGGCATGAGCCACCGCCTAACCAGCATTTTTCAGTCTCTTGTAGATTACTGACAGATACTATGTAGAGGTCCATTTCCCCTTTCCCCTACTATATATGAAAGCAGAGATAGCCATTACTCCTTTGTGTGTGTAGGAGAAAGTAAGTTAGTTTCTTCTGAAATATATTCAGAGTGAAACACAGTCCGAAGAGGCCAGCCTCCTCTCACCCAGTCACCTTAAGGTTTAAGTAGGACTCAACTGGTAACTTAGTATCCTGGGGTTCATAACAAGTACTTAACAATTTGAAGATTTTTACAAATAGAGCAACCAAAACTTTCTCATAGACTTCTCCAGGGAAAGGCTTTTTCCTTTTATCCTGATAATCTGAGCCTAGGTAAAGGAATCTTTACCAAGCTAGCTGGATTTCAGCACACTCAGTCCATCTTGCTTTTCTTCACTCATGTTTACTAACAAGTATCTGAGAAGTAATGTTCGCAGTTATATAGGTAGTGGTAGCCAGTGCCTCATTTTTCTAATCCCCAGCATAACACCTACACGGCTCAAATGTTCCTCACTCTTGCCTTAATGTACAAAAGGAGGTTTTATAAATTTTTGTCAAAACTGGGCACATGTATTATACTCTTTGATTTTGGGCTGGCAAGTAAGCCTCATTGGGAGAGAGGACCTATTTACAGCATACCTTTCACTTCTTACCTCAGCCTCCAACGTTTGAGAGGATGGAAGCCTTGTAATAATGAGGGCGGGTGTTCCTACCGAGTGCCCCAACATCTCCATTCATAGCCTTAGCAAGCTGCCAAAGTAGCCTGGCCCAGCCACCCAGAACGTCAGCCTCCCCTGGGAAGAATCACGCTGCCAATGGCTGTGCTAGATAGTGGGTGAAAGATGACCTTTCCTCTCTCCAATCAGAAACCCACCAAAAGCAAGGGCCGTGGTTTCTGTATCACAGTGGAATCACTGAATTTTATGGAGGACATGACTGACCTTTGTAAACGTGAAGACAGAATAGAGGCAAAATCTCTGAAAGACCAAAAGTTACTATAATTTTAGACCAAAGAGCTAATGTTGAATTTCATGGCACGGTGATGAACATCTTACTGCTTTGCAACATAACAAATTAAATAGTACTAAGATGAAAATCTATTAACAAGATGTTCCAACACCAGCTAATGTCTCACTTATTTCAAGTAACATTCAGTACAGCCACAAGCCATGTGGCCAGGGTCTGGAGGAGGCTGTGAGAATGTCTGCTTTGTCAGTCGAGGGAACATCTTTGAAGCTTCCTAAGCCTTTCATTCACATTAAGGGGGACTCAGTCCCTCAATCCGGAGAAAGAAGGAACTATGTGGGTCTACTGCACTCCCCTGACTTCCTGACATTTTGAGGCAATGGCCGAGGTTCTAAAGCCTCTCTCAGAGCAGCAGAGTCTCATTAAACTTCTAGAACCGGAGAATTTCTTATGCTTGGAGGCCCTTGATGCTTCCTATGCCTTTTAAGGGGCTCTGAGGACCACCAAAGTCCAGTCCTATAATCAAGACTTAGAAACCGTTCACTTTGCCAGTGGCCAAAATATATGGAAATAATCACGATGCTACCTCAAATGCCTACGGCACACCACAAGACACAAAGATCTTAAATAGGATCTTAGCTAATCCTCACAACCACCCTGGGAGAAAGGTGATCTTCTCAATTTTACAGATAAGGAAACAGTCTTAGCAAGGTGAAATGACCAGCCCCAACATCTCACTCAGCCAGGATCAAATGCAGACCTGTGATCTCTTATCTGAATGCCTTCCCATCTATTCCTTTATGCAATCTTCCCATCAGCTGTGCCGCGGGACATCAGTTCTGTGGGGCTATGCAGTGATGTGTCAAAGGGAGTTTGCAAAACCTACCTGCTGACAGGCAAACAGGACAGGACCAGTGGCTAACCCGAGCTTCAGATCAGCTGATGTTGGTTTGCCCATCTGGTCAGAACATGAGGTGAAGTCCAATACATCATCTATAAGCTGGCAAAAGGAAAAATGGGATGTAAGGAGCACCGCCATGCCAACACTGCTGCCATCGTTCTTACTATTTTGACGATTACACACTAGGGGAGAATGCTGACTGTATCACTACACCACCACTCTTACAAATAAAAAGCATACTAACCTGAAAAGCTATTCCTACATTTTTTCCGTACTGATAGGCGATCTCATGCACCACTGGGTCGGGACATCCTAGAACAGAGACCTGAAACAGAAAGAGCATTCTGAGATAAGCTGCTTCCAGGCAGCAACAAAGCAGCTGACCCCTGGCTGAAGGAATTCCTTAAAATAGGAGGCAGCGGGGCTAGATTATACACAGTCAGGAGATGCTGACATCAGAGGGACACCAAGCATGTACAAAACCACATTTCCAATCAAGAATTTCAGTCTCAGATTGTGTTGTTAAATTCTAAGAAAATTCTCCTTCTCCAACCCCTGCTTTCAGACAGGATAAGCAGCCTTTCCCACTGCTTAGGAAAAACTGAGCTACAACTGGACTAGTTCTGCTGGTAACATGCTTAGTAAACCTTCTTGACATGCAAAAGAAACGGACCCCCATCTGTGAAATACTGACTTCTAGCACTCGGCAAGCTAGCCCGATTACTGTTGGCTTTAATCATCTCTATCAATGTATCCCTCATTTCAGGAAGAGACACTAATGTAATCACACACAATTTTCCCATCTGTAGTCCTTTCTTTTCATCATCGTTCGGAATTTCACCTGTTTCTGAATGCAGTTATTTCTTGGTGTGTCCATAAAAATCATCTCAAGCCTCCTGCTTCAGACACAGATATCGCTCTTTTATTATCGGAAGGAACTTCACTGGTCCCACTGTTTCCACATTTCTCTCAAAAGAAGTAACTGTATAAAAACCCTTTTCCTTCCTTTCAATGGGGGAGAAATAAGACTTCTGAAAGTCTTTTTAAAACTCCAAAAAGCTAGCTGGCACCGGCCACTGAAGTGCATTTCCCAGTGCCCTGCTAAGCATGTTAAGCAGGCCCAGCCACATTTTCAGAAAACAAAGCCTGGGTAAAACCAACAAGGGGGAGGGGAGAGACGGTCTGTGTTCTACTGGAGGGGAAATGTCTCTGTTGACTCTCCATGAGAAAGCCAGCTGGAGCACTGCACAGTTGCCTTTCTGTAAGGCTCGCGGATGCTAGGAAACCCTGTCCCCTGACCTTCGGTTGTGCCTCTGTGGCTCTCCAGTCAGGGAGTGAACTTTGCTCAGGCGTCAGTGTGGTGCAGTGCTGCGGGCTCTGCTGTGAGACTGTGGGGCTGCATTTTGCCCTCTACAAGACCTCGGCATGTTACTGAATCTCTCTTGCTCATCTGTACAATGTAGAAATCACAAGCACTTACCTTGTAGGGTTGCTGTGAGAAACAGACATGATGCTGCATTTAAGCCCTCAGTATACTGCCTGGCACCTGGTTAGAACTCAATGTGTGTTTGCTATTATTATCTCTTTTTAGAAATAGGGTCTCACTCTGTTGCCCAGGCTGGGGTACAGTGGTGCGATCATAGCTCACTGTAACCTTGAACTCCTGGGCTCAAGGGTTCCTTCCGCCTCAGTCTCCTGAGTAGCTGGGACTACAGGCACGCGCAACCACACCCAGCTAATTTTTAATTTTTTCATAGAGATGGAGTCTCACCATGTTGTCTAGGCTGGCCTCAAACTCCTGGGCTCGTGATCCTCCCACCTCCACCTCCCAAAGCGTTGAGATTATCAGGTGTGAGCCACCGCACCTGGCTGTTTGCTATTATTACAAATAATCCTCCTCCGCCTCATCCACTGGAACCAGAAATAGGAGCCTTGGCAGTGTCCACGCACCTCTGCCAACTAAAGCCAGGTTGCCTAACGTCCTCAGCCTGAGAATGCTTTTTGACAACTTAATGAGGTCTGTTGACTATGTAGTGCTTGGCCATAAGTACATGGTAAAATTGCATGCACCATAAAGGGTCAGGTGGCCACTGAGTTGAGTGAACAGTAAGCTCATAACTGCTTTCAACAGCAACCACCTTCCCATGAGCAGGCACCGACCCCTGGGCTGTCAGGGAGGGCTCCTTTTTTCAACTGAAGAGTCTGGGAGACCATATGGGGGACAATTCAGAAACTTTCGAGAGAAGCTAAGATCAGCTTGGCTCAAAGGAGAGCATGGCAAGATTTGGGCAGCCTGGGATGTGCTGGGCTCAGGACAGAATGATACTGGGAATCAAGATATTTCCACGTAGAAATAACTGATAGTGAAGCAGTCTCCTGTAGTGAGATTAATGCTGTTTCCTCAACACAGAGCCACAGAGACTATAAGCTTTCTTCCTGAAAAGTGAAAGATTTTCTAAAAATCTATTTCTTTTTTTGGAGACGGAGTCTCTCTGTCACCCAGGCTAGAGTGCAGCGGCACGATCTGGGCTCACTGTAATCTCCACCTCCCAAGTTCAAGCGATTCTCCTGCCTCAACCTCCGTAAGCCACCAAGCCCAGCTAATTTTTGTATTTTTAGTAGAGACGGGGTTTCAGGCTGGTCTCGAACTCCTGACCTCAGGTGATCCGCCTGCCTCAGCCTCCCAAAGTGCTGGGATTACAGGCGTGAGCCATCGTGCCCGGCCTAAAAATCTGTTAGTGAACATTTTAATGGATTAAAATGTGTGGAGCACATATGATGAACACTTTGTATGATTTGAGTTAAACCTCACAATATCCCACAAATATGGATTATGTGGTTGGTGATGATAAAAGCTAACAATTCCTGAGTGTCCACTATGTGCTAGGCACTGTTCTGAGAGTTCTCACATCTTAAGTCACTTATGAGGTTCGAGAAACTGAGACACAGACGGTACCAGGCATTACATGGCTCCAACACGCTGGAACCTGA
The DNA here is from genome assembly GCF_028858775.2 of Pan troglodytes. Lineage (NCBI taxonomy): Eukaryota > Metazoa > Chordata > Mammalia > Primates > Hominidae > Pan > Pan troglodytes. The sequence continues at coordinate 39,683,760 of NC_072406.2, read as the reverse complement.
ATTTCATCCAGAGGGTCTGGCTCCAGACACTGTTCTCTTCATCACTTTCCTGTGCTGCTTCTATGCTGGGCAACAAAATAGAACCTCCAAGAGGTCAAGGAATGTGTCCAAGTAAGCATAAAGCTGCAGTCTGTCTGCACTGTCCCCTCTGTGCCCACATATGCTGAACAGAGCTTATTTAGTGGGCAGCTTCTGCCTGACACATGGCGAAGGGACATTACTGCTCAGATTTCAACTATCCCAGATTTCCCTGGGGTAGCATAAAGACCATGCCAGAGAGTCCTGCTTCCCCATCCCAGGTCAGTACTGCCTAGATCTGTAGCAGGAAAACAGAAAACAACTGCCACAAATTGGACGCAACATAGCACAACATACAAGAAGGCAAAGAGGTGCACAGACTTGCGCTCAGCATCAGAGAGATGCCTCACATCTTTCCGGAAATGGGTGGAGCATGAAGAATGATTAAGTCAAAGAAAGTGGAGCTCGGCTGACTGTTTTGTTTGAAGCAGATGCTGCAGCCAGGCTTCATGAAGTGCTGGACGTATGCACTTCTTTCTGGGGAAGGTTCACACCTTGCATCACATCCTTACAAGCCGCGTCTCAACGAGACTGGGAAGGGCTGGGCGCAGTGGCTCACGCCTGTAATCCCAGCTACTTGGGAGGCTGAGGCAGGAGAATTGCTTGAACCTGGGAGGCGGAGGTTGCAGTGAGCCGAGATCGTGCCACTGCACTCCAGCCTGGGTGACAGAGTGAGACTCCGATAAATAAACAAATAAATAAATGGCCCTTAAGCATCTGAAAAATGTTCCACCTCACTCAGAAAGGAGAGATGTAAATTAAAACTCCACTGCAATACATTCTCCTCTACTGGACTGGCAAAAACTCAAGCGTGTAATGGCACATTTAGTTAGTAGGGCTGTGGGAAAACAGGTTCTGAAAAGCTGCGGTGGAAACACATACTGGTACAGACCCAACAGAGGGAAATCTGGTGGTGCCTAACAAAACCACACATGCAATTACCCCTAAATTCACCCTGCAGGCACTCCTCTCACAACACAAAAATAGGTTTATGCACGGTCAGCCCTTGTAGTAGTGTTTGTAATTGTAAAACTGGAAACCTAAATGCCCATGTATAGAAGATTGGCTGAATAAACCATGCTATGTCCACATAATGGGATCTGATACAGAGGCTTTTAAAAAAATTTTTAAATTATTTATTTATTAATTTTTTTGAGATGGAGTCTCACTTTGTCGCCCATGCTGGAGTGCAGTGATGTGATCCTGGCTCACTGCAACCTCCACCTCCCGGGTTCAAGCTATTCTTGTGCCTCAGCCTCCCAAGTAGCTGGGATTACAGGCACCCACCACCATACCTGGCTAATTTTTGTACTTTTAGTAGAGACGGGTTTCCACCATGTTGGCCGGGCTGGCCTTGAACTCCGGTCTCAAGTGATCCGCCTGCTTTGGCCTCCCAAAGTGCTGGGATTACAGGTGTGCGCCACCACGCCCAGCTAATTTTTGTATTTTTAGTGGAGAAGGGGTTTCACCATGTTGGCCAGGCTGGTCTCGAACTCCTGACCTCGTGATTCGGCCGCCTCAGCCTCCCAAAGTGCTGGGATTACAAGCCCAGCCCTGATACAGTGGTTTTAAAAATGAGGAAGATCCTACAAACCAATGTGGAATCATTTTCCTAATAAATTGTTAACTGAAGAAATGCAAAAGGAAAGCAGAGTAGTCTAGGGTACTACTTCTTGCTGTGAGAAAAAAGGGAAGATAGCATACTTGTGTCTGCCTGTTTGTGCTAAACGAAACCCAGGAAGGAGGAACCAGAAGTGAACGAGACTGCTTACCTACAAGGGGGTAGGGGAAGAAAACAGGGCAAAAGGGAGAGTTACTGTATTGTATAGTTCTGACTTTTGGAGCTACATTAATGTCTTTTATTTTTTTATTATTATTTTTTTTTTAGACAGGGTCTCACTCTGTTGCCAGGCTGGAGTGCAGTGGTATGATCACAGCTCACTGCAGCCTCAACCTCCCAGGGCTCAGGTGATCCTCCCACCTCAGCCTCCCAGGTAGCTGGGACTACAGGTGTGCACTACCACACCCAGCTAATTTTTGTATTCCTTGTAGACAGAGGTTTCGCCATGTTGCCCAGGCTGGTCTCAAACTCCTGGGCTCAAGCAATCCATCTGCCTTGGCCTCCCAAAGTGCTAGGATTACAGGCATGAGACACTGTGCCCAGCCACGTTGTTTCAAACATTCAAAACAACAGTAACAATAACAAAACGCTCAAAACCAAAACACGAAATCAGCAAGAATGAGAGGGAATCCCTAAAGTGGAATAAAAATGAATCCAACTAGGCTGGGCGCGGTGGCTCACGCCTGTAATCCCAGCACTTTGGGAGGCCGAGGCGGGCGGATCACGAGGTCAGGAGATCGAGACCATCCTGGCTAACACCATGAAACCCCATCTCTACTAAAAATACAAAAAATTAGCCGGGTGTGGTAGCGGGCACCTGTAGTCCCAGCTACTCGGGAGGCTGAGGCAGGAGAATGGCGTGAACCCGGGAGGCAGAGCTTGCAGTGAGCTGAGATTGCACCACTGCACTCCGGCCTGGGTGAAGGAGCAAGACTCCATCTCAAAAAAAAAAAAAAAAAAAAAAATGAACCCAACTATTAACCCATTTATGCTGGAGGTTGCAAATTTGTTTTGTGAAAAATCAGACCTTGGTAATGACCTTGAGCAGTAGGATAGAAATAACTCCACAAGCTTAGCATTCCAATAATGGAACACTAGGCATAAATGGGTTAATATATTCCAAATAATAACACAACCACACTGATATGTAGAGAAAGGTAACTTTTGAACAGTGCTTTGACTCTATTATCCTCAGGCCCAAGACAAAAGGAATGATAAATACTGAATTCTAGCTACTGGGTTTGTTTTTCACAGAGATATGAGTCATGAATTTGTAAACTCCTATGGTATATTCTCGGATTGTGCAAATAAATACACCGCGGAGAAAAGGAGCCAGGTCTCTCACTGTTTGGGAAGGGGGTTACAAATATGGAAAGATGGAATCCTGGAATAAACCACAAATCCTGTGGTGTTAGATGGATTTGGAACTATCTGTTTGATACCTCATGGTTTTGAATAAGTATGGATGGGTACAGAAAGATATACACGTATCTACCTACATTACATATAATACATACATGTATTTCCTAGCTCTGTCCATTGAGTGGGTCTAGAAACGATGACACCCAGTACTCAAATTCTGGTTTCTTAACACCATTTTCCACCAAAAGGAATGTGGGCTCCTTGGAGAACAGTGAATAACAGGGCTGAATATCTCCTGCCAGAAATGGGGTGCTGAAAAAATGATGGAGGACACAGCCAGGTTAAAGGGCCTCCCCTACTGGCCATACGTTGGATAATTGAGTATTAAAATAATGACAGTGTTATAATCTACAGAATAAAATAAGATGGCTGGGCATGGTGACTCACGCCTATAATCCCAGCACTTTGGGAGGCCGAGGTGTGTGATCACTTGAGGCCAGGAGTTTGAGACCAGCCTGGGCAACATGGCAAAACCCCGTCTCTACTAAAAATACAAAAAAGTCGTCCGGGTATGGTGGCAGCCGCATGTAATCCCAGCTACTCAGGAGGCTGAGGTGGGAGGATCACCTGAGCCCGGGAGGTGGAGGTTGCAGTGAGCCGAGATTGCACCACTGCACTCCAGCGTGGGTGACAGAGTGATACCCTGGCTCAAAAAAAAAAAAAAAAAAAAAAAAAAAGATACAGAATAAAATAAGAATCCAAGAGCCCATACAGTTAAGAGCTTCCTTACAATGGAATACCAACTCTTCAGCTCTTTTGAGAATGAAATAATAATAACAAAAAAAATAGAATACCAACTCTCTTGTAGAAGAGTGATATAGAAGAAATGAAAATAGAAAAACAGCCATTTGACAACCATCAGAATAATATTTACATAATCTGAAAATACTTTGCCCAAAATAGGTTAAAATAGTAATTTTAGATTGAAGAAACCTGGCAGACAGTATCTTTTTTTTTTTTTTTTTTTTTTGAGATGGAGTTTCACTCTTGTTGCCCAGGCTTGAGTGCAATGGTGCAATCTCGGCTCACTGCAACCTCCGCCTCCCGGATTCAAGCAATTCTCCTGTATCATCCTCCAGAGTAGCTGGGATTATAGGCGCCTGCCACTACGCCCGGCTAATTTTTGTATTTTTAGTAGAGACAGGGTTTCACTATGTTGGCCACGCTTGTCAAACTCTTGACCTCAGGTGATCTACCCGCCTCAGCCTCCCAAAGTGCTGAGATTACAGGTGCCCGCCACCATGCCCAGCTAATTTTTTATAATTTTAGTAGAGATGGGGTTTTACCATATTGGCCAGGCTGGTCTTGAACTCTTGACCTCAGGTAATCTGCCCACCTCAGCCTTCCAAAGTGCTGGGATTACAGGCATGAGCCACTGTGCCCGGCCCGACAGTATCCTAATCAAGCGATCCAGGCATGCATCACCAGTAACGGGACAGACAAGACAGCATGCGCCTCCTGGTATGAGGAGCTGAGGACAGCACCACTCTTGTGGTATTCCTGCCAAATATTCATAACCTGGATCGAATCTTGAGAAGTATCAGAGAAGCTCGACTGAGAGGCTCAACAACATAACTGGCCTGCACTCTTCCAAATACCAAGGTAATGAGAGGCAAAGAAAGACTGTTCTAGATGACAAGAGACTACAGAGTCATGACAGCAAAATGCAACGTGAAATCCTGGACTGGATGCTGGAACAGAAAAATATGTTTTCCCTTTTGTTATAACAGTTCACAACTGGCAAGATCTGAATGAGGCCTATAGATAGATATGAATATTGTAAAAAAAAAGAGGCCAGGTGTGGCATGTGGTGGTGCGCATCTGTAATCCCAGCTACTCGGGAGGCTGAGGTGGGAGAATCACTTGAACCTGGGAGGTGGAGGTTGCAGTGAGCTGAGATCATGCCACTGCGCTCCAGCCTGGGCAACAGAGCGAGACTCCATCTCAAAAAAATGAATTAAAAAAAAAAAAAAAAAGAGTGTTCTGCTAATGTGACCCACAATATGCAATTCTGTAGTGGTACTCTGAGGCTTTGAAAATCAAGTAATAGGAAGAGAGCCCATTAATTCCAGGCCACAAGCAGCCCCGGAGAAAACAGAAATTCAGAAGAAAAAAAAAAAAAAAAAAGAGAGAGAGAAACAAGGCAGGATTACCATACCCAGCTCTGGGTTCAAGTCCCAACTCAGCTACTGTCTGGCTTAACAACAACTGGACAGGCCCCCTGACCTCTCAGGTCTCATTTCCACCAGATTTCCTGGGAAACAAGCCACTGTCTTTATTAGTAAGCTACAAAATGTATTTTGCAAGTGAGTAAGTATGTAAATAAATAAGTCATCTTTTGATAATAACATGAATTCTGTTTTTTTTTTTTTTTGAGAGAGAGTCTCGCTCTGTTGCCCAGGCTGGAATGCAGTGGAGTGATCTTGGCTCACTGCAACCTCCACCTCCCAGGTTCAAGCGGTTCTCCTGCCTCAGCTTCCCAAGTAGCTGGCATTACAGGCGTGCACCACCACGCCCGGCTAATTTTTGTATTTTTAGTACAGACGGGGTTTTGCCATGTTGGCCAGGCTGGTCTTGAAATCCTGGACTAAAGTGATCCACTCGCCTCGGCCTCCTAAAGTGTTAGGATTACAGGTGTGAGCCACCGTGCCCGGCCTAAAATGGATTCTATTTTAATATCAGTCAATCACAAAACAATCCCCCTAGACAGCCCTCTCTTAGATTTTAATATTATTTTCACTAAAAAAAGGAAGGGAGATGAAGAAATGGTATCCTTAGTAGAATGCAGCTTGTAAGTTTCCCTCCAATTCTCAATACATTTTGCAATCCCATTAGTTCTTCTTCTGTAATAATTCTGCTCTTTCAGTTCTCCTCCTCCCCTCTTTTTGGTGTGTCTAATTTGCTTTGCATGCATTTCTTTGGAGCTCGCATGGCTTTGCATTTTAAATACCAAGAGTACGTAAAAATAGCCATTTTGAATCCATAACACCTCTGGAATATTTCCACCCATAGGCACTTAAATATAGAAACTTTTATTCAAATAGCTCACACTATCATTTTGCTTTATTATTCTAAGAGCTGCGGAGTTTAGGAATAAACCACATGAAAAGGAGGTAGTGCTGGGACGATGTCAGCATGCCCCCTAGTGGGCAGCATGAAATATTTCATTTTTAATAAGGGTCCAGCCACGTTAACATGTTCACTGTTCGTTCAGCTGCTAATCTTTGAAGAATGAGGTGCATATCTTTATAAAAGAATTCCTGTGCATTATCTTTGGCTTCTTAAACAGAAAACAGTGACCACAAGGAAACCTCTCTATCATGACTCAGGTCCATTTCTTTGGACCCTTTGTAAGCTTCCATCACTGAGTGAATTTCTGTGCTAGCTCCAATTTGGTGCCGCCCCACCCCGTGCCTGCGGGATGTCTGCGTGGTGCAGAAAGTAAGTCTTGGTGTTTCCAATTCCAATAGTCTCTCTACTACTAATGCTTCTAAGACTTTATTTTTTAAATATTATTTTTAAGTAGAGATGGGGATCTTGCTATGTTGCCTAGGTTGGTCTTGAACTTCTGGTCACAAGCAAACCTTCCGCCTCAGTCTCCCTAAATGCTGGGATTACAGGTGTGAGCCACCTCGCCTGACCATGCTAATGCTTCTAAGTTTGCAGTCTCAAACTTGTGAAATTATCAATGAGCCTCACTTAACACATCCTCTTAAGGATAAATATTAGTAAGTAATATTAAGGCACCCTAATGTGTTAAGAGGATGGATCCTGACCTTCAGGGAGAGTTGGGCCATCAAGGGCATGATAATATATAAAGGATTACTGTAAAAGTGTTAGAGCACCCACTTAAAATAGGCAATTCTCTTATTTAGCATCTCGTGTCTATACTTTCTTCCATCTCACTTTAAAAAAAAAACCCACATAATTTCTTGGAAATAAAAACATAATAGCCCTTTTAATAAAAAGACAAAAGTGGTCGAGACTGTGGCTAGCATGTTCTACATAATTCACATTCCTTAAAGTTTCTATTAGGTCTTTTTAGGAAGAAAAGATTGTCCTCATTCTTTTCTGCCTTGCAATTATACATTTCTTGACACTTTTCAAAACAGAGACACTAACAGCAAGAGACTTTTTCATCTGAGAGGTCTGAGCAAAAGCTCTCTTTACCTGTTAATTATGTTAGGAGTCTATCATGACAGCAATTGACATGCGACCCTTACAGGTCTTCCTTATTTTGTGGCTGTAATTACATGGGAATGTCATTTGTCCAGGTTTTGTCTCTGAGTATCTGTCAGGCTTAGAGATGGGCAGATAAACAATTCTACAGAGAGACTGCTTTTCATTCTTGGACTAACGATGAATACCACACATTTGTCTACGGATTAAAGGTATTACTCATTAAAAAAAAATGTATACATGTGTATGCACAGCAGAGGGAGGGAGAAAGCAAGGGGAAAAACAGTTATGGCTTATACTCAATTTGTACTCTGAAGAAATAGGACTTGTTTATATTTCATGTAAAAATATTAGAAGGATCGGCCAGGTGCAATGTATTGGCCAGGTGCAATGGCTCATGCCTGTAATCCCAGTACTTTGCAGGGCCAAGGTGGGTGGATCACTTGAGGGCAGGAGTTTGAGACCAGCCCGGCCAACATGGCAAACCCCCATCCCTACGAAAAATACAAAAATTAGCTGGGTGTGATGGCGCACACCTGTGGTCCCAGCTACTAGGGAAGCTGAGGCAGGAGAATTGCCTGAACCTGGGAGGTGGAGGTTGTAGTGAGCCAAGATCACACCACTGCTTTGTAGCCTGGGCCACACAGCAAAAGACTCTGTCTCAAAAAAACACAAAAAACAAAAAAACAAAAAAAAGTTCATAGAATGCTAGTACAATCTAATAGATATCTTTTCCTGGGTAAATATTATATTAAAGAACAGAGCACTTCATTTCTAAAAGGTGAAGTGTCAGAAAGAGTGTGTGTGATATCAATCATTAGAGAAATTATGATAAATTGTTCAGAATGATACAGTTTGGCAATCAGATTGGGGAAGGTGCGGGAAAGCTTATTTTGATTCAATTCTTGGGAAGAAAAGATGAAAAGTCAATGCCTGCATACCAAAAGAAGATGGCAAAAATGAAAATACAGCAGAAGTCCTCTATTGTTTGGGGATGTCATTCTTTTCCTCATTAACCTCTTGGGATTTTTGGATACTATTTTAAGATTCTTCACCGAAATATTTTCTAGGAAAATTAGCTCCCAAAAAAGAGCTATGAGGCTTTAACTTGAAGAAAGACAGAACGTACATACTGCTTTACAACTGTTGGCTATCAGGCTGGCGGTCTTCTTGAACGTCTTCTCAAGGTAGTGTGCAAATCTTTCATTCTCATTTTCTTTTGACCCGAGCTGAAGAAATTCACCTATAAAGAAGGAAAGGAGTCATTTGAGAGGCGGCTTTATTGCCTGGCTAAACACCAGGGTTGAATAACAAAGAAGAAAAATCAGAATCAACGTACCACGCACCAAATCTTCAATAACTTGGGTTAAAATAGATATAACAGTTGTATTTCCAATTCGTGCCAGAGCTATAGATGCTGCAGAAAGAATTAAATCTCCAGCAAGAACAGCCTAGAAAAAGACAGGGGGAAAACAGAACGTTCAGAAAAATGCATCAGAGCAGTAGAGCCAATGATGAAACTGACTGGAAGGGAGCTTCGTGGAAGTGGGGGCTCATCTTGGATGCAGGGTTTTTTACCTTCTTCTTCCTCAATAGGAGTCCGTAACAATCAGTTACAGATTTGGAACAGTGTTTGAACTGGACTGGCTCTCAGAGATGACCATGTCACTTCCCAGTTTGTAATAATCAGTTACAGATTTGGGACAGTGTTTGAACTGGACTGGCTCTCAGAGATGACCATGTCACTCTTCCCAGTTTCTAATAATCGGTTACAGATTTGGGACAGTACTTGAACTGTATTGGCTCTCAGAGATGACCATGTCCATCTCCCCAGTTGACACCTGAAGAAATCAATGCCTGGAGAGGGAGAGCAGCTTCACTCACCAGCCCCACCAAAATGCAGCTGCCTTCAGTTTCACTACACTGGATGTTCATTCTTCCCTTGTGCCTTTCCACTCACTGTTCCTTCTGCTCAAAAAGTTCTGCCCCCTTCTTCACTGAGTGGACTTATTTGCATAATTGGTTCAGATGCCACCTCTAAGAAGTTCCCCCCGATCCCTCAGTCTGGTCAGATGCCTCCCTTTTGTGTGAGTACAACACCCGTGCATGCTGCGACCATCACACCTTGCGTACCAGTCAGTGATGCTCTAGTCTCTATGCTCCCAGGGCAGTGGGGAGGGTGGGGTGGAGTGGGAGCTCAGACTAGGAATCATCTCAGCTAGTACTGAGCACACCCCAGAGCATGGCACGATACATGTTATTTTCAATAAAAATTAAACCAAAGAATTTTGGCTCCAAGTGAAATGCTTTTTGTACTATGTGACACTGCCCCTCATTCCTAGACAAAAAAAAAAAAAGTTTTTCCATTGAACACTAAGCAATCAACATATTTCCAGTCTTCTTTAGACTGTGATGGATGTCTACACTGTATTAGCAACTAGTTATAAACTACTGCATAAATAGTTGAATTATATGCTATAACCAAATACACCCTATATATCACATTAATTTGCATATTTAAAGATATATATTACATTCTTTTTTTTTTTTTTTGAGAAAGAGTCTTGCTCTGTTGCCCAGGCTTGAGTACAGTGGCATGACCTCGGCTCACTGCAGACTCTGCCTCCCGGATTCAAGCAATCCCCCCACCTCAGCCTCATGAGTAGCTGGGACTACAGGCGTACACCACCACGCCCAGGTATTTTTGTATTTTTACTAGAGATGGGGTTTCACCATGTTGGCCAGGCTGGTCTCGAACTCCTGGCCTCAAGTGATCGAACTGCCTCGGCCTCCCAAAGTGCTAGGATTACAGGCATGAGCCACCATACCCGGCCGTAAGTGTTACATTCTGTAGTAATTAGTCATAAAGGCTAGAGTTCACAGAATTTTCAACATAACTATTTAGGTACTTATTGTCTTAGTTCTTTAGTATCTAAACAGTGATGTTCATTGTGTTTACCAATTAATCACCACTTTATATAATATACATATTATGTAAGACATCCTGATGTAAGTATATGCCTATAAAGTCATTTTACAAATTATGATATATAGTTACCCACTTACATTCCCCGACCCAGCCCCTACATCATTAGCAGCTCAAGGCTCGGGATCCTTTGGCCTTTACTTCCTTCTTCACCTGGCCGGGGAGATCCTAGAGACCAAAAGGTCCAGCATATGACATGGAAGCCACAGGACTGTGACGGCCAGGGGTGGGAGTTAAAGGAAAGAAGTGCTAGGAAGCCCAGGCCAGGCCTAACAAGGGTTCACCGAGAGGGCACTGTGTGTGGGGGGTTTTGTACCGGTAACATAGCAGTTGTGGGTCAGAGGCAGAAACAGGTAGGAACTGGCAAGTAGCCCTGTGCTAAGCAGATGGCTGTCAGAACTGAAAGAGGCAGGTGAAGGCGGCACATGTGTCCTTGGCCTGCCCTCAGAAAGAGGCCCCCAGTGGCAGAGGCAGACACACAGGGGCTAGCCAAGGCGGAGACCATCATTTGTTCTCTTGATCCTCTTCCCCCCCCCCAAGGCTCCACATAAGGCTTTAGGACTGGCTGTGCCTGAAAACAGACACAGCTGACTGCAGGGATGGGTCATAGAGTTACCCACGTCCTCTCCAAATCTAAACGCCATCTGCTTTTTGGCCAACATTCTGATGTACAGAATTTAGTCAACAGGATGTAAAACCTTTTAATCTAAAATTTGAAATAAAAGGCATATAAATGAAATTGCAAGACTCGATTTCAAAACAGTCATTTATGTTCAAATAAAACCAGCATGTGAAGATAACAATAAACATATATATGTATGTGTGTGTGTGTGTGTGTATATATACATATATCTCTTCTTTTAATAAGGAGAATTAAATAGGAATGAACCAGGAATACTATAAATCTATGAGAGAAAAGGAGGTGAGGGTGGGGTAGTTGTTTGCACAAACTTTTTTTTTTTTTTTTGAAATGGAGTCTCACTCTGTTGCCCAGGCTGGAGTGCAGTAGTGTGATATTGGCTCACTGCAACCTCCCTCTCCCAGGTTCAAGTGATTCTCCCACCTAAGTCTCCTGAGTAGCTGAGATTACAGGTGTACACTGGTTAATTTTTGTTTTTTCAGTAGTGACAGGGTTTTGCCTTGTTGGCCAGGCTGGTCTCGAACTCCTGACCTCAGGTGATCCACCCACCTCAGCCTCCCAAAGTGCTGGGATTACAGGCATGAGCCACTGCGCCTGGCCTGCACAAACTTTTTGTTTGTAGAGCACGTGTGTGGTGATGGCGATGAATGCCTGTGCATTTTCATTCTCATCTGTTCAACTTTATTCTCATCCTTCAACCCAGGATCTATGCATCCTCAAACCAAGTCCCTGTTTCCCATATTCCCAATGCTAATAATATAGAAATATGCTTTAATATATACATATATGAACCAAACCCAATTACGGAACTTCTATTTCAAAAGATAGAATTTTCATGGCAGAACAGTATCTCTCTGAGGTTTCTTTTTTCTTTTATTAGTTTTATTTGTTTGCTTTGGCATTTATATGCAGCACTCAATTATACAAATGTTTAAAAAATTAAACTGAATCTGGGTAATCTAAGCCCAAAAGTAAAATGTATGATTCCTCATGAAATACATTTTTTGGATACCCATGAAAATCCCTTTCCTTATAACCAAAGGAATTCCATTAGAAATACTAAGTTTATTTTTCCATGGTATTTTTTATTATTTATTTATCAAATATCTGTATTTGGACAAGACATGAATACTTTTTTGAAATTCAGAAGACCACATTACATTTGAACAAGCATATTTTTAATGAGACAAATCTGAGAAACAAATGCGGTCCGAAAAGCGTGTGATTCAGTAAGAGAGATTTAAAAAAAACCAAAAAACCATACCTTCTTTTCACCCCAGATCTTATTAACTGTGTGTTTTCCTCTTCGAGAACTTGCATCGTCAATAACGTCATCGTGAACCAGACTAGCAGTGTGGATCATTTCTGCAATTAAGGCTATGGTGCGCTGGCTGGCTTGCACATGTCTAATTAACAGAAAGCAATGCTTTTTAACAGACGCCGCCTAGAACCTTCTCAGCAATCAGCTTGTGAAAACTGGACATCGGATCTAGGATAAAGAATGTTATTTCTCTAAGAGAAACGGTATAAAAACTCTGGCTTCACCACACAGCCATTTCTATACATTTACAAATGTATGAGAAACCCTGCCACAACTACATTTTATGAATTCCCCATTGAAGAAGTAGAAATTGTACCATTAGCCAAAAAAACAGTAAACGATCAGAAGTCTGGCTGATCTTATTGGGCTGAAGAATCATCTTTATAACAGTGTTCTTGGTCAGGTGTTTAAGTTTATAAGTTTACAATTAAATTTTGGGGTGGATAGGGAAGATAGGTGAGAAGCATTTTTTAAAAGTATTTTAAAGACTCAACTGTCTCAATGTTCAAGGCTTTTAATACTGTCTTTTTTGTTTTTGAGACAGGGTCTCGCTCTGTCACCCAGGCTGGAGTGCAGTGGTGCAATATTGGCTCACAACCTTCGCCTCCCAGGTTCAAGTGATTCTCCCACTTCAGCCTCCATGAGTAGCTGGGACTACAGGCATACACCACCACACCCAGCTAAATTTTATATTTTTAGTAGAGATGGGGTTTCACCATGTTGGCTAGGCTGGTCTCGAACTCCTGACCTCAAGTGATCCGCCTGCCTTGGCCTCCCAAAGTGTGGATTACAGGCGTAAGCCACCACACCCCGCGTAGTAATGTCTTAAATTAAACGTTTAGTATGACAACCTCAGTAACCAACAGAAGATGTTTGTAAAACTTTCTTCCAACTCACATTTAACCTTCTCATTAGAAATTTAAACTTTTATTTCCCAAGTTTAACACAAACTATAGGATAAGTAGGCTCAAGAAGACAGGACACAGATATAAATTTTACAGTTCAGAGGGAATGTCCCCCATTTCATTTTAATCATTATTACCACCATCATCTATGGGAATTTTTAAAAACTAAATTTCAAGAAAATCAAACTGGGGAAATAACCATTTGGAACCTAAAACATATCCTCATTTAAACACACACTAACCAAATGTTGCACTTATTCCAAATGCTTATTTTCAAATACCATCAGGTTATATCTTAGAGGGGAAAAAAGGGAGAGGGATTCTGAAATATGACTTTTTCTTTAAAAATCAAATCTGAACATCTGCACAAGGTAATGCTCATTCCAATTCCTCAGACCCGGCAGAAAGCAATGAAAAATGAAGTATAACTACATAAAAGGTGCTGGAATTTAACTATCGACACTAAATCAGCATGAGAAAAGCTTTTGATCTTGCTTTACATATAATTTTAAAATATGATGTCACGCTGGCTCCTCTCACCAGCAGCCTTAGAACTAAACCCTAGACCCTTTCAACTGCTCTCAGCCTGGAAATCATGTCTACAGTGCTACTCATTCCTTTTTTTTTTTTTTTTTTTTTTGAGACGGAATTTCACTCTTATTGCCCAGGCTGGAGTGCAATGGCGTAATCTCGGCTCACTACAACCTCTGCCTCCCGGGTTCAAGCCATTCTCCTGCCTTAGCCTCCCAAGTAGCTTGGATTACATGTGCACACCACCACATCCAGCTAATGTTTGTATTTTTAGTAGAGATGGGGTTTCACCATGTTGACCAGGCTGGTCTTGAATTCCTGACTTCAGGTGATCCACCCACCTTAGCTTCCCAAAGTGCTGGGATTACAGGTGTGAGCCACCATGCCTGGCCTCATTCTTTATTAATATTTCAGTTACAACTTCTTAATATGTTTAGATCACAACAGATTCTTCTAAGGGGGGAGTATTAAAACAAAAGCAGTGGAGGGTAGGGACAAATTAGCATATAAAAACCACTTCTGTAGTCTAGGCACAGTTACAGGTTCCTGCCTGTAATCCCAGCACTCTGGAAGGCTGAGGCGGGCGGATCACTTGAGGTCAGGAGTTCGAGACCAGCCTAGACAACAGGGCGAAACTCCAACTCTACTTAAAATACAAAGATTAGTCGGGCATGGTGGTGTGCATCTGTAATCCCAGCTACTTGAGAGGCTGATGCAGGAGAATCACTTGAGCCGGGAGGTGGAGGTTGCAGTGAGCCGAGATTATGCCATTGCCCTCCAGCCTGGGTGACAGAGACTTCACTTCAAAAAAAAAACAAAAAAACCAAAAACCCCAATAAACTTCAGTAAATGAGAAAATAGAGGTTCAGGGTTCAGGTGAGTTTTAAGCCACCTGAATCCCTCAGTGAGATTCAGTTTTTATATTAGAATACTTAAATATTTTTCAGGTAAATTTACTAGGCCCTATCTTCTTTGAGTTGAATGCACAGGAAAAGATATAAACTTTTACAGTTTTTTTAAAATATAAGGCTTTTAGAATATTTTTGCAAGTGAATTTCAGTCTAATAAATTAGACACCTCCTACTAGTTAGCAGTAGACCTTACCTTAAAACAACAGGTAAGGTCTAGCCTTTCTCATGCATTCAGAAGTTGGGCACCACTTCCATTATGATAAATTACATCAGCAGACGGGGCTCCTGCTGAGAAGTTGCAATGAAATTGGCAGCACTCACCAAGATACTAGAGTTGTTTTGGTAATCTGAAGCTATTATTACAACAAAGATTTCTTAAAATATTTTGAAATTTCATAGACTATATATCCATCTAAAAATGTCATTTTGCGCCTGGCGCGGTGGCTCATGCCTGTAATCCCAGCGCTTTGGGACGCCGAGGCGGGAGGATCACCTGAGGTCAGGAGTTCGAGACCAGCCTGGCCAACATGACGAAACCACGTCTCCACTAAAAATACAAAAATTAGCCAGGCATGGTAGTGGGTGCCTGTAATCCCAGCTACTCGGGAGGCTGAGGCAGGAGAATCGCTTGAACCTGGGAGGTGGAGGTTGCAGTGAGCTGAGACTTGCACCACTGCACTCCAGCCTGGGGGGTAGAGCGAGACTCTGTCTCCGAATAAATAAATAAATAGAATAAAAAATGTCATTTTGCATGGCTAAATTGTTGACTGATGAAATTAGGATGAAACTGAAATGTTATTTGGTACTGTAACACAGCTTCTACGTAGAATATACATAGCATTTCAGATGTTCCATAGTTTTACCTGATGTATTTTTTATCCAGTTCAGCTTTAGTGTGTGTCAGCTTACATCTGGGAAATGCTGCCACTGCTTATCCATAACGTGAGGGTGGGACAGATGACCAAAATGCACAGATTACAGAAAGACGTCACACTGTCCTTAAGATGACATCTCCAAAATGCCAAACTGAATCAAGCCTTCAAAAAACTGGGCACCATTTCTATTTCCTACTGTGAAATAGTGGATCACATTTTCCCAGGATCTGGGAGAGGTGACAGGCAAGGTAGCATGGAAAACGAAGCCCTTGGTCTTGAGAGTTGGCTACGTCCTCTGTACTTCACACCTGCAAGAGTATGCTATGATTCAGCATGCCTGTCAGGACTTTTCTTTCCTCCTTCATTAGATTTAAAAAATTATCTTTTTTTTTTTTGAGATGGAGTCTTGCTCTTTCACCCAGGCTAGAGTGCAGGGGCGCAATCTTGACTCACTGCAACCTTCGCCTCCTTGTTTTAGTGATTCTTCTGCCTGAGCCTCCCAGGTAGCTGAGACTACAGGCATGTGCCACCATGCCCAGATAATTTTTGTATTTTTAGTAGAGATGGGGTTTTGCCATGTTGGCAAGGCTGGTCTCAAACTCATGACCTCACATGATCCACCTGCCTTGGCCTCCCAGAGTGCTGAGATTACGTGAGCCACCGCACCCGGCCAAAAAATTTTTTTTAATAATGAAGAGTTTCAAACATACCTAAAAATAGATAGAATAATATAATGACCCTACCAGTGAATCCTTTACGAGGTTTACATGTGGTTTTACAAAATATATTTTCCCTGTTCATACTAATATAAAATGTGAAGTCTTAAATTGCAAGTAAACCCCCAGTGTGTAGGGAGGGATCTGTATCAAGGGCGCCTCCAATCTAAGGAATGGCAGAGTGCAGGGAGGAAGCCTGTGAGCTCCAACTTCTAGGCCATCCTCCCCAGCCACTGCTCATTCACCTTCTAAACCTAAAGAAACACATAAGGCTCAGAATAAAGTCTGTCTCTCTTCAGTGGGAATTTTTTTAACTTGATCCTAACAGTCATAGATTTGTTAGCATTTTAATGTCAAGAGAAAATAATTGGTATCTAAAAGCAGCAACCCCTGAATATTTTCAGATTTAGCTGCGGATATAATGGATGTCTGCAAAGTTGCATCATAAATGATGCAGGGTTCACACTATTGCTTATTTGCTTGCCACTGAAGAAGAAATTACAAGAGCTTCTGAATCTTGGGATATGTGGAGAGAGACCCCTATGATGATACCTGGATCTACAACTTATCCAGGTTGCTCTGTGCAGAGCTTTCTCTATAGGGTCCAGGGTACTATGGACTAACCAGCATTCAGTTCTTTCAAATTGGGGATGGGTAAGGAAAGTGTAGGAGTGCCCAGGTGCGGTGGCTCATGCCTTTAATCTCAGCACTTTGGGAGGGGGAGACAGGCGGATCACTTGAGGTCAGGAGTTTAAGACTAGCCTGGCCAACATGATGAAACCCCATCTCTACTAAAAATGCAAACATTAGCTGGGCGTGATGGTGTGTGCCTGTAATCCCAGCTACTTGGGAGGCTGAGGCAGAAGAATCGCTTGAACCTGGGAGGCAGAGGTTGCAATGAGCTGAGATTGTGCCACTGCACTCCAGCCTGGGTGATAGAGCAAGACAAAAAAAAAAAAAAAGTATAGGAGTTGATTCCTTTGCAGACAGAATCAGCCTCATCCTGGCATGGAGGGTGCTGAAGAAGGTGCACACACCACGGTCACAAGCCCTGCAGCCCTCTTGCTCTCACTGAGGTTCTTATGCTTGACCTTGCACTCATGCATGAAATGATGACCATCTGCTCATCAAAATCTCCAGCTTAGTGGGTGTCCCTTACTGTAGAATGTACTTCAAAGATCCGTTTTAACAGTGACTATGGACATATCCACAGAACCATCTCCTAGGTGAAAGACAAAACCATTTCCTTTGGTAGCAACCTTCTTGCCTATCCCATAAACAGCAGCAGCAGTGGCTGGCTCAGTGACACAGAACACACAGAAACCAGAAATGGCTCTACAGTTGTTAGTGGCCTGACCTTTGGAATCACTGGAGCCAGTCAGTGCTAAATGGCTGTTTTGTTACAGTCTTTTCAGGGATAGGCTTTGGTAATTTCCTTAGTTTTTTATAGTGCTATAAAAGTTACCTCCTCTGAATACAGGATTGTTATCACACCTGGACTCTCAACCTGTTATCTACTGTGAAAACTGTGTCTAATAATTTGACCCCCTAAACATCTAGTTCAGCTTTGAAAACTGGACTAATGTAATCCAATGCCATTGGCTATTTGCAAAATTGATATCAACAGATCTCTGTACAGCACAATTTGGGTAGTCTGTTATCCTGATTGCTGGCAATGATATTCACTTCTTAGAACTAAAAGAGTTTCACACAGGAATGGATGGTGCCAAGATCCAGGTGCCAGTGGTAACAGTGTCTTCAATGAGGCAGCTGAGCAGGCTAGGTAGGTTTGGCTTGTCTGAGAAACATGCAGACACTATAACTGTGCTGCATTCAGTGAGTGAAGCAATTTTATAGAAATCTATCATAAAGCTGTTTTCCTTTTCTTTCTTTTTTTTTTTTTTTTTTTTTGAGACAGAGTCTCCCCTAGGCTGGAGTGCAGTGGCACAATCTCTGCTCACTGCAGCCTCCACCTCCTGGGTTCAAGCGATTCTCCTGCCCCAGCCTCCTGAGTAGCTGGGATTTATAGGTGTGTGTCACCACGACTGGCTAATTTTGTATTTTTTGTAGAGATGGGGTTTCACCATGTTGGCCAGGCTGGTCTCAAACTCCTGAACTCATGTGATCCACCCACCTTGGCCTCCCAAAGTGCTGGGATTACAGGCGTGAGCCACTGTGCCCAGCCCATAAAGCTCTTTTTTGATCTGGGTTCTTTAATAAAATGAGCTTGGGTTTTACTGAGCTCTGTTGCAAGTTAGGTTCTGCAGGAGGCAGACTCTGAGATGAAGTTTAAAGGACAAGATGTTTATTCGGGATTATCCCTTGGGATAAATGACACCCGAGGGAGGGGGAGAGGATACAGGACTGGGTAGCAGGAGAAGCTGAGCTGCAATCAACAGCCTGAAACACCCTCTAGGGTGTGCAGGTAGAATGGCCCTTCATCTATCAGTCCCTGGATGTGGGTTGCCTCCCGAAGGGGCACAGCCTAAGGTGAGAGGACTCTTTGTAGCCAAGGCAATCCTTGAAGAGGCTAAGAAATGAAGGCCAACAGGTACCAACCATACCTGGTACAGCAGCTGGGGCAGAGTCGTGCACTGACGGGGGATCTGGGGGCAAGTCTCAGGATCCACCACAACTCTGTGTTCTGGACATGTCAAGTCTGAGTCTTCTGTTGTGTGGATTCCTACTTTCTCTACCCAGACACCATGGTTAGCAAGATTCAGAGAGAAAACAAACACGGGGTCCTGAGCTTTTCAGGGCCCTACTTCCCTTTGAGAATAAACTGTAAGCCATAGAAATCCTTCCCCAGAAAAATCCAAATACGCACAAAATTTTGCATACAATGTCAGGTTGTTTACAGACACCCCACAACTCCCGTGAACCTCAAGTTAAGAACTCCCCGTAATCCAGCAGGGAACATTTAATGGACAACTGAAAAGCTTAATAAAGGAAAATATAAAAATCAGTAAGTAGTAGTTTCTCCCTCGTGCTCTGTTTCTTAAGATATACCTTCTATCGTTTATTAAAATCCCCTCCAAAGTTTTGTTTTAAAAATCCCCCATTTTTTTTGTTTTGTTTGGTTTTTTTGAGACGGAGTCTCGCTCTGTTGCCAGGATGGAATGCAATGGCGTGATCTCGGCTCACTGCAACCTCTGCCTCCCAGGTTCAAGCGATTCTCTTGTCTCAGCCTCCGGAATAGCTGGGACGACAGGTGCGTGCCACCACGCCCAGCTAATTTTTTGTATTTTTAGTAGAGACAGGGTTTCATCGTGTTAGCCAGGATGGTCTTGATCTCCTGACCTCGTGACCCGCCTGCCTCAGCCTCCCAAAGTGCTGGGATTACAGGCCTGAGCCACTGCACCCGGCAAAAATCCCCAATTTAATACATACCTCAGAAGCAAAAAAAAAAAAAAAAAAAAAACACAGTATCTGATAAGCCTCCTAAGAGCCATTAAACTTTGATTGTCAAAGGTTTAAAACAGTATCCCTCCATTATGACATCACCAACAAGCAAGCCTGTCAGGTTCACTGTCAAGTTCACTGATCTGGGGCCACTGAGGCTGGAGGGGCTCTCTTGGCACTGAACATGGATGGTGCTGCTCCTGAATCTTTAGCTGCCGTTTCCCCCTACTGTCCTAGCCTTTCACAGCAAAAGCAAAATCACAAATGGCCCAGCTCTCCAGAAGCCTCATCCCTTCTTCTTAAGTGGCATGGAAATAATACCTACATATTTAGTCCTTTAAGTGCCCGATCCAGAAGAGTCCGCAGAAAGCAAGTATTGTCAGGAAGTTGGGGCTTAGAGAGCAGAATTGCTAGGGTACTGTACCACCCAAACCCACTCCACAACCGTGACTTGTCCCCATGCCAGATGCTGTCTCTGCACTGTGACTTTCCTAAGCCCTGCTCCAATCACTTATAGGGAGAATAAGGCTGCAGCTCTGACATTCCCTGGAGAGGGCAGTAGTGAACTTACTATTTAAACTAGCAATGGCTTTTGTTATATTCTCCCATGTTTTCTGCAACTAACAATTTATACAGTTTCCATAAGGCAGACTGAAAAAACTTCAAATTGGCTGGGCGCGGTGGCTCACACCTGTAATCCCAGCACTTTGGGAGGCCAAGGCCAGTGAATCACCTGAGGCCAGGTGTTTGAGACCAGCCTGGCCAACATGGCGAAACCCTATCTCTACTAAAAACACAAAATTAGCTGGGCGTGGTAGCGTGCATCTGTAATCCCAGCTACTTGGGAGGCTGAGGCAGGAGAATTGCTTGAACCCAGGAGGTGGAAGTTGCAGTGAGCTGGGATTGTGCCATTGCACTCCAGCCTGGGCGACAGAGCGAGACTCCATCTCAAAAAAAAAAAAAAAGAAAAAGAAAAAGAAAAACTTCCAATTATGGGGACAGTGGGTGATAGTACTTAAAGCAGTAAAAAAAAAAATTTCCTTCCCATGTTTATTTCTGAGAGCAATGAACTGTATTACATATTAAGAGAGAAATTAAAAATATAAACACATTCTCTAGACCAGTGATTCTCAACCAGGGGCGATTCTGCGCTGCGTGGGACCATGGGACACTTGGCAGTATCTGGAGGCATTTTTGATTGTTACCAACTCGGGGGCATCTAGTGGCTAGAGCCAGCGATGCTGCTAAACATCCTGTAATGCACATGGCAGCCCCCAGTGACCCCCAACAAAGAACAATGTGGCCCAAAATTTCAACAGTCCCGAGGCTGCGGAACTCTGCTCTGGACTGCAGGAGATGTTATTTCAAGTTTGGCTCAGAGGGAGCGTTTTTGCTGCTCTGCCTTCCGGTAAAGTGAAAGTGGTCCTGACGATGGTTAAAGGTCAATGCCAGAGATTTCACTGCTTGCTACAAATATACTGTGAGCTCTTTGAAAAGCCCAGCTAAAGTGGCAGCCAGACCTGGGCATGGCATGATGTGCTGGACAAGGCAGGGCCAGCAGCAGGGCAGAGAAAGCTGTGGGCAGAGGAGAGGAGCCACTAAGAAGCAATATCTGACACTCATTCTTACAGCGTCATTAAATTCAGTGCTGACAAATCTTAGGCATTCCTTAAACATCTACTGAGAAGGGGAAATATAATACAAATGTTCAACACTAGGGAGATGTATTAGTACATTATGGTCTACTGGAATTTCCATCAATAGATTATATTCTGTAATTGTGAAGACATTTCATTAATTTATTTTAAAAACTTTTTTTTTGAGACTGAGTCCATGCAACAGATAACTCAGACTTGACACGTCCAGAAAACAGAGTTGTGGTGGATTCTGAGACATGCCCCCAGATCCCCCGTCAGTGCACGACTCTGCCCCAGCTGCTGTACCAGGTATGGTTGGTACCTGTTGGCCTTCATTCCTTAGCCTCTTCAAGGATTGCCTTGGCTACAAAGAGTCCTCTCACCTTAGGCTGTGCCCCTTCGGGAGGCAACCCACATCCAGGGACTGATAGATGAAGGGCCATTCTACCTGCACACCCTAGAGGGTGTTTCAGGCTGTTGATTGCAGCTCAGCTTCTCCTGCTACCCAGTCCTGTATCCTCTCCCCGTCCCTTAGGTGTCAGTAATCCCAAGGGATAATCCCGAATAAACATCCTGTCCTTTAAACTTCATCTCAGAGTCTGCCTCCTGGAGAACCTAACTTGCAACAGAGCTCAGTAAAACCCAAGCTCATTTTATTAAAGAACCCAGATCAAAAAAGAGCTTTATGAGCTGGGCACAGTGGCTCACGCCTGTAATCCCAGCACTTTGGGAGGCCAAGGTGGGTGGATCACATGAGTTCAGGAGTTTGAGACCAGCCTGGCCAACATGGTGAAACCCCATCTCTACTAAAAATACAAAAAAAAAAAAAATTAGCCGGGCATGGTGGCTCATACCTTGAGACCACATCCTGGCTAACACGATGAAACCCCGTCTCTACTAAAAATACAAAAAATTAGCAGGGCACAGTGGCAGGCGCCTGTAGTCCCAGCTACTTGGGAGGCTGAGGCAGGAGAATGGTGTGAACCCAGGAGGCAGAGCTTCCAGTGAGCTGAGATCACACCACTGCACTCCAGCCTGGGCAACAGAGCAAGACTCCATCTCAAAAAAAAAAAAGATGCCAGACTAGATTCCTGAGTGACTTTAGTGACTTAAAGTCAGAATCTAAACATCACAAAGTGAATTTTTAGGTACATGCTACTTTTTTTTTTTTTTAAGACAAGAGTCTCGCTCTGTCGCCCAGGCTGGAGTGCAATGGCGTGATCTCAGCTCACTGCAACCTCCGCCTCCCAGATTCAAACAATTCTCCTGCCTCAGTCTCCCAAGTAGCTGGGATTACAGGCACCTGCCACCACGCCCGGCTAATTTTTTTTGTATTTTTAGTAGAGACGGGTCTCACCATGTTGGCCAGGCTGGTCTCAAACTCCTGATCTCACGATCCACCCGCCTCAGGCTCCCAGAATGCTGGGATTATAGGCATGAGCCACCATGCCCAGCCGGTATATGCTAATTCTTAAATGGGAAATGAAACAGTAAGTAACCTTGGGAAGAAAGACTTCCCAAATATAAAAACAAGAAAGGAATGAAAAAAAGAGCTCACCGGGAGTTGTTATGATGAATATTGCATGCTCGGGCCATTAGCGCCACAATAATTGGTCGAAAGGCTTTCCCTTTCCCATCAAAGTAGTACTCAGACATTTCCTTAAGTTCTGATGTTGATATAAGCAGTTCCTGAAATAAAGTTTCTCTGTGTCACAACGGCATCAAAAAACTGCACAGAAAGCCAACAGGATTTCTTTTTTTTTTTTGAGATGGAGTTTCGCTCTTGTTGCCCAGACTGGAGTGCAATGGCACGATCTCAGCTCATTGCAACCTCTGCCTCCCGGGTTCATGCGATTCTCCTGCCTCAGCCCCCCAAGTAGCTGGGATTACAAGCACCCGCCACAATGCCTGGCTAATTTTTTGTATTTTTAGTAGAGACGGGATTTCACCATGTTGGCCAGGCTGGTCTTAAACTCCTGACATCAGGTGATCCACCTGCCTCAGCCTCCCAAAGTGTTGGGATTACAGGCGTGAGCCACCGCGCCTGGCCAGGATTTCTTCTACAAAACTTTGGTTTAATTTAAGTGTATTCATTTCAATTGAGAAATTCAACACTCCGTGGGCAAGGCTCCCACGCTGCAGGGCCATCCACCTGGCTGTCCTGCAGGCTAGAACATAAACAATGCGTGGATCAGCCCCAAGTGGCCTGAATGCTAGAACAGGTACTGCCACCTGCCCCGCTGACAGAATCAGACACCAGATGACTCCAAGAGACAGCAGGAGGGGGAAGAAAGCACTAGGTGGCTAAGGGACTCTGGGCTCGTTGACAGCCGGACAGCGAAAGGAACAGGGGCTGGTTCGCAGCTTGAAAGATGGGGGCGGGAAGAGAAAGATGGGGAAGGTGGAAGCCAGTGGCCGTCGGGAGCCTGTGAAGCAGGTCAGGCGGGTGGGGTGTCATGGGTAGGGTGGCAAAGTTGTTTTTTTAAATTTTTTATTTTAATTTTTTTAGAGACAAGGTCTTGCTCTGTCACCCAGGCCTCAGGGCAGTGGCACGATCATAACTCACTGCAGCCTCAAACTCCCAGGGGCAAAGCTGTTTATGA
The DNA here is from genome assembly GCF_028858775.2 of Pan troglodytes. Lineage (NCBI taxonomy): Eukaryota > Metazoa > Chordata > Mammalia > Primates > Hominidae > Pan > Pan troglodytes. The sequence goes on along the minus strand of NC_072406.2, from coordinate 39,659,933 downwards.
GGGGCAGGAAGATAGTAAGGCCACAGCCAAGGAGAAGAAACAGGGCTCAGTCCATCTGGCTTGGCCTTTATTTGGCAAAAGACATTTTGAGGGTTCATAGAGGTCCATGTAAGCGCATAGAGCCCATATAAGGCATGGGCTGCCGGATTACAAGGAGCCTACAACTGAACTGGGGAGAGAAACATTTTGCAAATATGAAACAATCAATGATGAATACAGTGGTAGCGTGAACAATGCTGTACATTAAATACATTGAAAGTTCAGGGAAGGAAGAGATCAGTTCAGGCTAGAAAAACCGAGTATTTCATGGAGGAGATGGGCTTTGATGTGGGACTAGAAGCCTAAACAGGGTTCTGATTCACAAAGAGGACAAGAGCCTTCCAGCTGACTGGTGTGTGTCGCTTGTATCTGCCACTCCAGGACTAAGTCAGAGTTTATCCCCTGGACGCAGTGGGAGTCAATGAACCTCCGCCCGGCACAAGTGAACACAACAAAGTGGGCCCATCGTTAATTCAGTAAATTACCGACTTAGTGCCAGGCACTGTAACAGACACAGAGGTCACAAAGGTAAGTAAGACAAGCCTTGCCAACTAGGAGCTCAGGGTCTAGATGGGGAGAAGTAAAACGATCATTGCCGTTGACACAACACAGTGTGATGGGTGTGGTGCTATAACCCAGGTAAGCTGTCACCTCGGAAGCTGAGACAGGGAGGAGAAGAGCACGAATGAAAGGACCAGGGGCATGGAATTGCCTGGCCTGGGACAGTGGGGACTGACAAGAGGCAGACTAGAAGGACATAGAGGGGAAGGAGAGGGACAAGTCCTGGGTTCTTCCCAGGTTCCCCAAGGAACAGGAAAACAGCAGAACAAACAACTCGTGGGGGAAAAGTAGAGTCTCAGCTGAGTTAAGCCTGAGACCATCATGGCCGCCCCATGGCGTTCCCGGTGAGTAGTTAGCTACCTCGGTGTGGGAGATGTGATTCAACCTGGAGTAGTGATATTATTTGAGAGACGTAAGTATGGACACAGGTATATAAGGAAGAGAGAGAGGAGGGGGCCCACGGAACCCCAGGGAATGGCAAAATTAAAGGAAGTGAGCTGGAGGTGATGAACCGAAGAAAAGCCTCAGGATAAGGAGGGGGAACAAAGTGCAGAGTGAAGGGAACCATGTTTCAAGGAGGGGTTACAGTCAATAGTGCCCAATGGTCAGAAAACCAGGAAGTGTCCGTTACAGTAGATAGCTAGTCAGGCATAAGCAGGGCAGGAGAGGGCTCCCCCACCCACAACAGGAAGGCGACCATCACGTGATGGTCAGGCAGTTGTTAACTGTGTCGCTAAAATACTAATTGGTCACAGCTGGTGCCAAGGGACGGCAGTCTCTCAATAGATACAAAAACCTGAAACTGGTGATCAGCTTCCCAATAAGATCTCAGGAGTTGGGTGAGTCGGCTCAACCATGCACACTAAGAGGCAAAATGGCAGAGCTTAATTGGTGTATGTCCTTCTAGGAACACTGGGACTGGTATGGGAAGAATGCCTCACGTGAGCATGCGCAAAACTCCGGTAAACACACTGAGCATGCTCCCCTCCCCAACACTGGCGGGCCACTGCGCATGCAGGCAGCCCACCCCAAGGGAAGAATCCGGGGAGACGGGATGCAAGTCCCTGGAAGTATGCCAACATGTAAAACCCAAATTCCAAGGTCAAACCACACACTTTCTCTCAGGTCACCAGCTTGGCCCTCTTACAAGTGTACTTTACTTCCTTCCCTTCCTACTCTACACTTAATAATAAACTTTCTCTCCTGCTCTAAAACTTGCCTCCGTCTCTCCTTCTGCCTTAGGCCCCTCAGTCTAATTCTTTCTTCTGAGGAGGCAAGAATTGAGGTTGCTGCAGACCTGTACAAATTTGCTGCTGGTAACACATCCATTGGATTTAGCACAGGGAAGCTATCAGTGACCCAAGCAAAACCAGCTTCAGAGGAGAGGCTGGAAAGGGGGCCCCAGTGCAATAGTGGAGGGAACATGAAGGCACTGGAGGAAGGCAGAGGGCAGGGGATACTGTGAGGGAAGGGAAGGAGTGAAGCACTGGGTCAGTGGATGGGCCTTTTAAAAATGCAGGTGAAGAAACTGAACACCCAATGGATATGGAAGACCATGCCAATGAAAGTTTGCAGACAGAGGGAGAGGCCATGTCTGGGGGAGTTCCTAAGAAACTAGGGAGGTTGGCTAAGGGACTGCCCCTAGAGAGGGAAGGGACATGACTTCCACGGGTGGGAGGAGAGCAGGCAATCGCCAGAGAAGGCGCAGGCAAGCTGGCCAATTGCGACAGAGCAGGAGCTGAAGGAGTTCTTCCTCCACAGCCCCTACTGTCTGTGAAACAGGAAGTGGTGTCCTCCCAAAGTGCTAGGATTATAGGTGTGATCCACCGTGCCCAGCCAATTTTTTTCTAAAGACAGAAAAAATGTCTTGATCTCTCACTCAGGCTGGAGTGCAATGGCGGGATCATGGCTCACTGCAGCCTCAAACTCCTGGGCTTAAGCAGTCCTCTTGCTTTGGCCTCCTAAATTGGTGGGATTACAGGCACGAGCCACGGTGCCCAACCACGTGAGGTTGGGAACTACTGAAAGTTTTCAGGAAAAAGAGTTGAATGAAGAAAGCCATATTTGGGGCAGACTGGCAATGACATTCAGAATTAGATAAGGAAGAGACAGCTGGAGTCACTGGGAGGTGGTGGGTTTTAAGAGGAAAGGTGGGATAACTCATTGGACAAGCATGAGCTACCTGGACCATTTTTTTTCTTCAGGTTCCCAACCCTGCCATAACCTCTTTCTGGACATAAATACATATTGCATTCTTCATATTGCCAGGCACTGGGTCATATGTATTCTTGCTCAAGAAACATTTGAAACTTGACCATACGTGAATCAAGATTGCAAACTGCATTGTACAGATCTGAAAACCTGCACTTTTTTGTAATCCCAGCACTTTGGGAGGCCAAGGCGCGTAGGTCACCTGAGGTCAGGAGTTCAAGACCAGCCTGGCCAACGTAGCAAAACCCCGTCTTCACTAAAAATACAAAAATTACCCAGGCATGATGGCGCACGCCTATAATCTCAGCTACTCAGGAGGCTGAGGCAGGAGAATTGCATGAACCCGAGAGGCAAGGGTTGCAGTGAGCTTAGATTGCACCGTTGCACTCAAGCCTGGGCAACAGAGTGAGACTCCAGCTCAAAAAATAATAATAATTATAAGAATAAAAAATAAAATAAAATTTTAGTAAGTTTTGGTAAGCTAAAACATTACATCACAGCAGAATAAAAAACTCACCTTTCTAATGTCCTCATACAGACCTTTCAAGTCTCTCCAACCGAGTTTGAAAGGATCGGTGTATTTTTCACCACTGTGTGTTTTACTGTCTGGGGTTGTGTGATGAAACCTGGGACATGCAAAAATGCACATGACTTCATTTTCAAGTAAGTTTTATATACATATATATTTAGTAGACTCAGATACAGAAAATTCAGCCCAAATATTTGCTAGAAATTAATCATGAATCTGAAAAGGTCATTATAATTTGGAAAAACATACAGAATTCTATTCTTGCTAAATGACAGATCAATAGATCACTTTTATAAATAGGGCCTTGAGAACCCACAAAATCAAAGAAAAACTAAACTATGTTCATTGTGTTCTGGGTTGAGCTCAAACTTTATTATATTCCTGTTTTTTGAATAGGCAGAGATCTACAATTTAGAATAGAAATTTACAGGCAATATAATTAATAATTTTAGGCCGGGTGCTTATGTCTGCAATCCCAGCACTTTGGGAACCTGAGGGTGGGAGGATCGCTTGAGGCCAGCAGTTCAAGACCAGCCTGGGCAACACAGTGAGCTCCCCATCGCTACAAAAAAAAATTTTTAAACAACAATAAATTTAAAAATGGATAATTTTAGTAGTTGCAGTATGGACTGTAAACTTACCGTGATATACGACATACATTTGGACAGGCAGATGTTAAATGCTTCACAAGATTAATATAGGGTATCTATAAAATAAAAATGTCAAGAAACTTGTAAGAATATTCCTGAAAAACTGTAACATTGGATGATAAAACCCCCATAATTATAATCTTTATCTTCTAATCACCCATTTACAGGTAGATTGCAAACTTTAGAGGAAGAATAATTTTAAAGTTTCCTTTTGTTATTACAAAATACTTGTCATTGCAGAAAACATAAATAAGAAAAAAGGAGAAAATAAAAACCATCTTCAGTCCATCCCTTCCCCCAAAGAAAGCCATTTCCATATTCATATCTATCTTTCCAGACCTGAAAATTAGTTTTAAAACAATTTCCTTCCATTTAACTAAGATTGGTCAGAGGAAAAAAGATTTCAATAGCAAGGAAGGAATTTATATTTATACAAACACTGTCTATTTTAAGTTCGTGTTCCTCAACATACTTTGGAAATGGGAGAACAGAGTTTGAAAGCACATAAACCAGGGTGTTAAAAGTAGTTATTCTGGAATGAATCGGACTGTGGGGGTGTTTTGTTTTATTCCTTCTTTTGGTAGATATTTTCTGATTCTTCTCTAATGAACATGTATTGCTCTAGCCATATTTTTTTTTTTTTTTTTTTTTTTTGTGAGACGGAGTCTCGTTCTGTCGTCCAGGCTGGAGTGCAGTGGCGCTATCTCGGCTCACTGCAGGCTCCGCCCCCCGGGGTTCACGCCATTCTCCTGTCTCAGCCTCCTGAGTAGCTGGGACTACAGGTGCCCACCACCTCGCCTGGCTAATTTTTTGTATTTTTAGTAGAGATGGGGTTTCACCGTGTTAGCCAGGATGGTCTCGATCTCCTGACCTCATGATCCGCCCACCTTGGCCTCCCAAAGTGCTGGGATTACAGGCGTGAGCCACCGCGCCCGGTGCCATATTAAAATGACAATGAAAGTTGACTTTGCCAGACACCAGTCAAAGTAGTTGGCCTGAGTTTCATTCTTTCCCCCACAGCATTACATATTCATTAAACCAGTAAGAACTTTCATGATATCCCAGGCAATTACAGTGCAACAAGAAAACAAAGTGACAATCCTCCTTCATGCTTTATATGACAACCATTATATGACAACCTATGTCTTTCAGTCTACATGGGTAATTAATTCATATGAGTTCAGTATTTTATTATAATACTTATAAATAAGGGCATCTTAATGGAAGAGTAAAACTTCTTCAGTAAGAGACTTAATAATTATTATCAGGTCTCTAGTAATAGTTACTATTATTAGAAATCCTGAGCAAAAGTGATCCTCCTGCCACAGCCTCCCCAAGTGCTGGAATTACAGACGTGAGTCACTGCGCTTGACCAAATAACTATGATTAGTTATAATAACTAACTGAACTATTCTAACTGAATAACTTTTTAGTTATTCAGTTAGAGACCCCTAATCTGGGTTGAAGGATTAAAATTGCATAGCTAATTAATACAGGGGACGCTTTTTACCACCAAGTGGCCTAACAATTATTAGTAGCATGGACTTTGGAAGACAGATCTCGGTTCAAATCTCAACATTTGTGTTACCTTGTGATGTCTTTCTGATAATACCTACTCATGGAGAGAGGTGGAGATTAATTTAGAGAGCAGATGTAAAGCTCTTGGCTCAGAGCCTGGTACACAATATACATTTAATACAGTATCTATTCAATCAAGCTACTATTTTCTGCTTTAAAAGTACTTTAGAGCAGTTTTTCAAAGGGAGGTGAGAGGTGCTCAGAAAAGCAGTGAAGAATGAAAAGAGAGGGGCAATAGTCATTTTCTAATTCCGATTTTGTTTCTTACCTTTCCCTCACACACTCTCTGAAAGTCAACCTTGCCTCTCATGAATTTACTTTTATTTTATTTTTCCAGGCTGGAGTGCAGTGGTGCAATCATAGCTCACTGCAGCCTCAATCTCCTGGGCTCAAGCTATCTTCCCACCTCAGCCTACTGAGTAGCTGGGACCACAGGAACATGCCACAATGCGTAGCTGATTTTTAGAAACGAGGTGTATTAGTACGTTTTCACATTGCTATAAAGAAATACCCAAGACTGGGTAATTTATAAAAGAAAGAGGTGTAACTGACTCACAGTTCCAAACGGCTAGGGAGGCCTCAAGAAACTTACAATCATGGCAGAAGGAAAAGGGAAAGCAAGGCACCTTCTTCACTAGGCAGCAGGAAGGAGAATGAACACAGAAGGAACTACCAATCACTTATAAAACCATCAGATCTGATAAGAATTAGCTATAACAAGAACAGCATGGGGGAATCTGCCCCCAGGATCCAATTACCTCCACATAGGCCCTCCTTTGACACATGGGGATTAAAATTTGAGATGAGATTTGGGTAGAGACACAGAACCAACCATATCGTTCTGCCCCTTGCTCCTCCCAAATCTCATATCCTCATTTTTCAAAACCAATCATTCCTTCCGAACAGTCCCCAAAAGTCTTAACTCATTCTAGCATTAACTCAAAAGTCCAAGTCCAAAGTCTTACCTGAGACAAGTCAAGTCCCTTCCGCCTATGAACCTGTAAAATCAAAAACAAGTTAGTTACATCCAAGATACAATGGGGGTACAGGCATTGGTTAAATGTTCCCATTCCAAATGGCCAAAACGAAGGGGCTTACAGGCCTCATGCAAGTCCAAACCCAGCAGGGCAGTCATTACTTAAAGCTCCAAAATGATCTTTGACTCCATGTCTCACATCTAGGTCACACTGATGCAAAGGGTGGGCTCCCAAGAACTTGGGTGGCTCTGCCTCTGTGGCTTTGCAGGGTTCAACCCCCACTGCTATTCTCATGGGCTGGCATTGAGTGCCTGCAGCTTTTCCAGGTGCACGGTGGAAGCTGTTGGTGGATCTACCTACCATTCTGGGGTCTAGAGCACGGTGGTCCTCCTTTCACAGCTCCATTAGGCAGTGCCCCAGCAGGGACTCCGTGTGGGGGCTGCAACCCCACATTTCCTTTCTGCACTGTCCTAACAGAGGTTCTCCATGAGGGTTCTCCCCACTTCAGCAGACTTCTGCCTGGGCATTGAGGCATTTCCATACATCCTCTGAAATCTAGGCAGAAGTTCCCAAATTGTTGTCTTCTGTGCACCTTGCAGGCTCAGCAGCACATGGAAGCCACCAAGGCTTGGGGCTTATACCCTCTGAAGCAATGGCCCAAGCTGTACCTTGGCCCCTTTTAGCTATGGCTGGGAAGCAGGGCACCAAGTCCCAAGGCTGCTCTTGCACAGAGCAGCAGGGCCCTGGGCCCAGCCCATGAATCCATTTTTCCCTACTAGGCCTCCTGGCCTGTGATGGGAGGGGCTGCAGAGAAGGTCTCTGACATGCTCTGGAGACATTTTCCCCATTCTCTTGGCTATTAACATTCGGCTCCTTGTTACTTATGCAAATGTCTGCAGCCAGCTTGAATTCCTCCCCAGAAAATTCTTTTCTATCACATCTTCAGGCTGCAAATTTTCCAAACGTTTATGCTCTGCTTCCCCTTTAAATTTAAGTTCCAATTTCAGATCATCTCTCTCAGGCTCAAAGTTCCACAGATCTCTAGGGTGGGGCAAAATGCCACCAGTCTCTTTGCTAAAGCATAGCAAGAGTGACCTTTGCCCAGTTCCCAGGAAGCTCCTCATCTCCATCTGAGGCCACCTCAGCCTGGACTTCATCATCCATATCACTTTCAGCATTTTGGTCAAAGCCATTCAACAAGACTCTAGGAATTTCCAAACTTTCCTACATCTTCCTTTCTTCTTCTGAGCCCTCCAAACTATTCCAACCTCTGCTTGTTACCCAGTTCCAAAGTAATTTCCACATTCTCAGGTATCTTATATCAATGCCAACTACTTTGGTACCAATTATCTGTATTGGTCCATTCTCACACTGCTATAAAGAAATTACCCATGACTGGGCAATTTATAATTATAGGAAAGAGGTTTAATTGACTCACAGTTCTGAATGGCTGGGGAGGCCTCAGAAACTTAGAATCATGGTGGAAGAAGGAGAAGGAGAAACAAGCACCTTCTTCACAAGGTGGCAGGAGACAGAATGAACACAGGAGGGACTACCAAACACTTATAAAACCAGCAGATCTTGTGAGAACTCCCTATCATGAGAACAGCATGGGGAAATCCACCCCCATGATCCAATTACCTCCACCTGGTCCCTCCCTTGACCCTCCCTGGTCCCCAAATGTAACTGGGGATTACAATTCGAGATAGATGTGGGTGGGCACACAGAGCCAAACCATATCAGGAGGTCTCACTAAGTGGCCCAGGCTGGTCTCGAACTCCTGAGCTAAAGGGATTCTCCTGCCTCGGCCTCCCAAACTGTTGGGATTACAGGCGTGAGCCACCACGCTCAGCTAAAGAGAAAGTGCTGGGTAAGAATCAAATACATGGCCGTGTGCCAATCCTCAAGCGGGGTGGGGGGGAGGGGGGATGGCTTGAGTCCAAGAGTTCAAGACCAACCTGGCCAACACAGAAAGTCCCCGTCTCTAAAAAAATAAATTAAAAAAAAAAAAATCAAAGATATACTGAGAAGTGATTTGGCACGTTCACATGCACACTGGTTTTTATCGTATTACAATATTTGTTCACACTACTAGTGAAGTCAGAAGAATGTACAACCATTAGGAGGTAGTAGAGCTCTGGTGGAGAGCAAGACGTGGCTTAATTATTGCCGCTCTTTGTCCCTGTGGCTTAGTTATTGTAGTTCTGTGTCCCCAAGGACTATCAGGCCCTAAGAGACTTGAAGTAACCAAAATACACATGCCTGAGGCAGACACCAGAATGCTAACATATTAACGTATAGTGAAAGGCATCACTGACACACACATCAGAAATACATGATCTTGGCATCATGAGTCCACACAATTCCTCCTTGTCATCATGCAGACGAGGAGGCCATAAAGCATATTCTCTCCAGAAAAGCACACTTTCCCTGGCTAAGGTTGCTTGGTGGGCAAGAAACTTTTTTAAAAAGAAGCGTCAGGCCAGGCGTGGTGGCTCACACCTGTAATCCCCGCACTTTGGAAGGCTGAGGAGGGGGCGGATCACTTGAGGTCAGGAGTTCCAGACCAGCCTGGGCAACATGGTGAAACGCCGTCTCTACTAAAAATACAAAAATTAGCTGGGGGTCGTGGTGTACGCCTGTAATCCCAGCTACTTGGGAGTCTGCAGCAGGAGAATCGCTTGAACCTGGGAGGTGGAGGTTGCAGTGAGCCGAGATTCCGCCACTGCACTCCAGCCTGGGCGACAGAGTGAGACTCTGTGTCAAAAAAAAAAAAAAAAAAAGAAGAAGAAGAAGAAGCATGTAGTGGCATAAGAGGGTGGATGCACCCATCTCTTCAAATACTGGCTTCATCTGTGGAACTAGAAATATCTGAAGTCTGGAGAGAACAGTCCTGAAATGGATCACAGCAAAGCCTACCTTCCTCCTCTAAGCCTCTTCTCCCACGTGCCCCTCACCCCCCATATTCTGTTCTCTTTACTCTCTAGCGTTGTCTAGTTGCCCAGCTGCCACTCGGTCTCCAAACATCTTTTTTGCTTTAGATTTTTTAGAGATAGGGTCTCACACTGTTGCCCAGGCTGGAGTGCACTGGCACTATCACAATAAACAGCTCACTGTAATCTTGAACTCCTGGGATCGAACGATCCTCCTCCCTCAGGCTCCTGAGTAGGTAGAACTACAGGCATGCACCACCCCACCTGGTGAATTTTTTCTATTTTTTATAGAGACAGAGTCTCGCTATGTTGCCTAGGCTGGTCCCAAACTCCTGGCCTCAACCGATTCTCCCACCTCAGCCTCCCAAAGTGCTGGGATTACAGGTGTGAGCCACTGCACCTGGCCCAAGCCTTGTTTTGGATAATTTGTGATACGCATCTACTTTGGTACAAAGTAGATATTTATAAGTGTTATATATTTCATACTGGGAAATGATGTTTGATGAGAACACGGACACATAAAGTATACCAAATCTGAATTAAAAGAGTACTAAATTCAAATAAACTTAAGTAACAGTGAGTCCATAGATTTTGCACGGTTATGCTGATAGCATGGGCCTACCCCATGGCACACTGAGAATCATTACAAAGTGCAGAAGGGCTCACAGTGTCCATTTACAGGGGCTAAACTGACCAGAAAGGGAGAAAAAGGAGATCGGAACCCAAAGGCAGCAGAGGAGACCCTGAAAGAATGGGCTATCACTGAGATTCTGACTTTAGATGACTCCAGGGTTTCTCTCCTCCTGACGGCCTCGGGCCTTTCTCCTTCCAGCGTCATTCCAGCCCCATCCAGGTGTGCTCTCCTCCCGAAGCCACTGCTGGACAACTAAGGTCCGGTCCACCCTAGCACCAGCCCTGCATTCTCCACAAGACCTTTTCGGACTATTCCGAGGCCGATTCGATCCTCCGTTTCTCGGAGAGAGCTCTGAGCACTTTGGCTCTAAAATTTCAGGCAAGATCTGTCTTCCTCTAACTCCAAAGTAAATAGCTGCAGTCGCTCTCCAGGCTTAACCTTGTCCATACAGCAGCGGTCAATCTGATCGCTCCTGCGCTTCCCCCAGGACACGGATCCCACCTCTTTCTCCACCCCCCAAAACGCTCCCGGGGTCCCCAGGACACCGCTTTCTGCAACCCCGTGTAGGGCGCCCCTACTTCAGTCCAACGCGCAGCTCCGTCCCACCGCGGGCACCCCTCAGCTCCGGAGTCCCACCCCGGAGCTACCCCGGAGCTACCCCGTGCGCCCCCGCGTCGCGACGCACGTGCTCCCCGCTCCCATTCATTCCGCTCACTGCTGTCATTGGAGCCGTGACCTCTGAGCCCCGCCGGGCGCGAGCCTCCCAACCTCACCTGCGCGCGGACGTCGGCAGCGGCGCTCGGCCCCGACGGTCCCGCACGGCCTGGGGAGCTGGGCCCGGAGCTCCGCGCCGCCGGCCTCCAGGAGCAGCCGCGTCGCCACCGCCACCAGCGCGAGGCCATGGTCGGAGTCTGAAAGTCGCGGCAGGGCGGCGGCTCCGCCTCTGGCCCGCGATCCTCCTCCCGGGACCCGGAGCCGGAAACCTGGCACAGGAAGCGCTTCGGCCACGCCCGGGAGCGCGGTTCGCTCTTCCTCGCGTGCGGTCCGGCTGCCGGCGCGGACACTTCGGGTGTCTGCCCGTCTGCAGCCAACGGGGACTGCAGCCGCTCCCGGGAGGCGACGGGGCAGGGGCGTGCGGAGACCTGGTCTGGGGACCCCGAGCGTGACCTTCCCCGGGACGAGCCTCCTATCCCCACCTCTTCCCGGAAGCTGTGCAGGGAGACTGGCCACGCCTGCAGTCATAGCAAAAATGTCCCTGTGGGGACCTTTTATTAGCAAGAAATACTACCGCGCACCACCCTTGCAGCCACGAACTCTTTTGTTCTGCGTGTTTAGGCAGAAACATAACTCAGAGAATGGGGTTCCCGCTCCTCAGCCTAAGCCGGAGGCGACGGTTTCCGCTGCTGCTTCCCTTGGCAGTGACCTGCCACGCCCTGGTCGGCTGCCTTTTGCAATCTGTTCTTGAAGGAAGTTCCAGCCCATCGCATCTTCCTAGAAACAAGTCCGACCACGATCAGGGTTGTTGTGAAATAGTAGCTAAATTAGCCGGGTCTCGTGACTTTTGGACTCTCTCCTCCAAACGCCTTATAGGTATAGTTTGGCAATCTTGCTCACACCTGGGTGTGAACCTGCGTGTACCCAGCCCGGGAGATATTGGAGTCTGTACAGGATTAGTACCGCTTTTGGGTTAGAAAGGCCTTCTTTCCTTAGCTCTAAGGCCAGATCTACTGGTGCTGAGACAGCGTGTTCCGAACAGAAATTAAGTGATATAAACATTCAGCGCATGCACTCAAACACACAGAGCCAGTGAGATAGGGGGTAAGCATTAGAGATACAGAAATGCAATTTAGTCCTCAAAAAATTCACTCTAATGAGGAAATAGACCAGCAAGTAGGTAATTGCAGTTCTCTGATTCATGTATTTTCTTGTTCTTGGGTTAAAGAATGCGGTAGCCTCATAGCTGGGTACATTAATTTCATGTTTAATCGTGTGGATTTTTTGTGGAATGAAGACATCATAGACTATATAAAGACATCTATGAAAATAAGCCAGTTTAATGGTGTTTTTTCCATCTTGAAGAATAGTATGTAAAAATATGCAAAGCGCTTTACGAGTAAAGATTGTTGATATGCACCTGTAGCTTATCTTGGTTTAGATTAGGTTTATATATTAAGAAACATTCAAAAGGTAGAATTTGCCAAGTAGAGTGTAGCAATAAGCACTCGGGTTGTACTTGACAATCCTATGACTAAGACATTATCATTTGCTCCTTAAAAAAGATAAGGAAACATATAGAAGAAATACTGTATTGTCAAGTAAGTATCACACTCAAGCTCACATAGCTGGCAAGTATGGCACTACACAATTTTGTCAAACCATTTTCATTTAGAGATTGCTTGGCCACATTAAAACAGAAAACATTGCTCTTAAAAAGATGCTGTAGGCCGGGCACGGTAGCTCACCCCTGTCATCCCAGCATTTTGGGAGGCCGAGGCAGGCGGATCACCTGAGGTCAGGAGTTTGAGACCAGCCTGGCCAACATGGTGAAACCCGTCTCTACTACATATTCAAAAATTAGTTGGGCATGGTGTGTATGTTCTGTAATCCCAGCTACTTGGGAGGCTGAGGCAAGAGAATCACTTGAACCTGGGAGGCAGAGGTTGCAGTGAGCCGAGATGGTGCCACTGCACTTCGGCCTAGGTGACAAAGTGAGACTCCTTCTTTAAAAAAAAGAAAAGAAAAAAAGATGCCGTAGTATTGCAAGGCTAAGTAGAGACAGCAGTTGAAGTTCCTCAAGACTTCCAACATTACTGTATAGCTAAACTCTTGAGAAAAAACAGTAACCTACCAACTGGACATACGGAATTCACAAGTAGTTCTTTTGACCCAACTAGGCCAAGCATGAGTTGAGGAAGTTAAAAACACTATCTGAGTTATGCAGGTAAGTGCTAAAGAACAGACGTCTCTTGTGCAGTCTGAAAACAACTTTAGTCTATTTTGCTGCCCTTAGACAAATGAAAAGAGCCAGTACAGATGGATCAAAATGGCCTATGTGTAACTGAAAGCGATCAAGGTTGTCGTTTTGATGTTGGAGTGTTCGGTACCCTCCAAGACATTTTCTTGCCATATTGATGATACTGTTTAAAACATAATATCTACAATAGGAACAGGTTTTATAGCCAAAGAGATTGTAAATATAGTACCAGGCCAGACACAGTGGGTCATGCCTGTTATCACAGCACTTTGGGAGGCCAAGGTGGCAGGATTGCTTGAGGTCGGGATGTCAAGAACAGCCTAGGCGACATAAGCAAGACCCTGTCTCTACAAAAAATAAAATTAGCCAGGCGTGGTGGTGTGTGACTGTAGCCCTAGCTACTCAGGAGCCTGAGGCGGGGAAATTTGCTTGAGCCCAGAAGTTCGAGAGTTCGAGGCTGCAGTGAGTTGTGATCATGCCACTGCATTCCAGTGTGGATGAAAGAGTGGGACGCTGTCTCCAAATAAATAAATAAATAATCCTACGTATTACTGTGTCTTGATTTACAGTACTGTGTAAAACATCTCATCCTGATTTTACTAAATAAATGATCAATGAATTATCCAAATTATCTTACTCTGGTAAGCACATTTATTGAGAGAAAAGGTTCAAACATTTGCAGTGAAAGATTAGTTTCCCTAACCTTTTGTTTGTTGTTAGTTTTTGTGGATTTCATAGTCTTATGCAAAACGGAATTCTAAAGAATTTAAAGTTGCCAGTACTGATTTTCCTGAGATCTTAAGAGAAGGGGTTAGTATGCTTTCGGAATTTTCTCTGGGGTTTTTAGTCTATGACTCATTAGCTTGTTAAAGCATCACATGGGTGAGGGTTTAATATGCCTGAAATAGCCTTTTTTGTTCCATGGCTGGTGATCACATCTATTGACCAGCAGCTGTCTTGCCGGGACGTGCATCAAGCGGTACAAAATGATAACTACTAATGGAATGTGATATGCTGCCCCTGCCCCACCAATGTTAGAGCATCATAAAGGAGATTGTGTTAATTATATAATCTAGTTTATTCCACTCAGAGGCTCTCCCACAAAAGCAGAAAATATACTGTTGGTTCTTCCACTTATAATCATATTGTCCGATTTTCTGGTGTGAATGCTAAAATCTGCCACTTTTTGATTGAGTACACATTTATTCCCCCAGGATGCTACCTTATAATACATCATGGACTTAAGGGAACATATAAACGGCTAAAAGTGGCCCATATGGCCCATATTAGCCTGCTTTTATTACTGATTTGAATAAGATAGAAACTTGCTGTTGTAACTGATACTTAGTTCACTTAAGCCTGGATGGAATAAATTGGTGTTACTCCAGACAGTGGAGCAAATTATCCTAATGCTACCTCTCTCCAGTGATTTGAAATGTTATTTTCACTGTATAGGAAATTCTTTTATAGCTTTTGGTTGTTTCTGCACTTTTTATTGAGTTCCATTGATCTTTACATCTATTTTTAGAATAGCAATATTTTTTGTTATTGTATTCTTTTAATTTTTAATATAAGCAAACTTGTTTCTCTTAAAAAATTTATCGTTTATTTTTTCAGATTTGCACACTAAGATTGTCTATTTCTTCAAAAAAATCCTGCTAGGCTATTAATTGGATTCCTATTATGTTTATTAAATAATTTGGTGACACATTTTGACAATAAATCTGTATCCAGAAACAAGTTTTTTTGTCCCTTAGTCTTATAGTTTTATTAATACACCTACTCTCTTCTATTTTTTTTTTGTTTTAATTGCTTTGGATTGGAAAAACAGATGACGATTTTAGGTGTTGTTTATAAAATAAGAGTAAATATGTTCTGAGAATCTAAAGTGTGTTCAAAGCTTTCTTTTCCTCTACAGCTTTTAAAATATGGTAAATGTGTTTCAGTATATGGACTTTATGAGACATAGTTTGTTTCTGCAGAGGCAATTTCTAAACTTTTAGCTTTGTGGGTGGGCAGCTATCATATGTGGGATCTACAGCAGTTTTGTGCATCTAGTAAGCCATGTATTGCCTGGTCTTAAGGTATTTATGTCTCTTCTCTACCTGTTTCCTTTAGCTAATTGTGTTTCCAAAGGGCAGAATGCATGTGATTGTGTGCCTAATGGATTTTGGTTCCATTGAATTAACTAGTACTATACTTGTAATTCTGTAATGCAGCTCACCTCCATTTAAAAATATATATTTGTTGGCTGGGCGCGGTGGCTCATGCCTGTAATCCCAGCACTTTGGGAGGCCGAGGTGAGCAGATCACCTGAGGTCAGGAGTTTGAGACCAGCCTGACCAACATGATGAAACCCCATCCTTACTAAAAATGCAAAATTAGCCGGGCATGGTGGCACATGCCTGTAATCCCAGCTACGTGGGAGGCTGAGGCAGGAGAATCACTTGAAACTGGGAGGCGGAGTTTGCAATGAGCCGTGATAACACCATTGCACTCCAGCGTGAGCAACAAGAGAGAAACTCCATCTCAAAAAGAATATATATATATATATATCTCTGATATGCCTTCCAAGAGTGAAGATCTTTGAAGAAAGGGTATGTGTCTTCCTGTTTTAAACCTTTTCCATTTCCTAGGCTCTTGAACAGTTCCATGATATACTGACCTAAATGAATGTTGGCTAGATTGTGTTGAAATTACAAAGTAGCCTTTAAATAACAAAGCATGATGAAAATAGTGACTTGAGTTTCTTGAAGAACCATAGATTTTCTAAGGGATATTAGTGCTGTATATGCAACAAATGAGAACATTAAGAAGGATGTTTTATTTTATCAGCTATGTTGCCTGTTGATCCTGTTAAAGAAAATTATGTTCATAAAGCGGAAAACTGTATTTTATGTATCTTTTTCTGAACTCCTTTCAAATCAAGAGTACGTCTTGTAGCAGTTTCAAAGGTTAGGCATTAGTTTTTCACAACACAAATACTTAACTCACTAAAATATTTGTTTAAAATAATTTTTTAGAGTTAATATTATTAGTCTAATTATAAATGACTGTGTTTAAAATTCAAATACTTGGAGATGTCATTCTTATAAATCACACTGATACTTACTCAGTTTCAACTTAAAGTTGTCTTACAAGAAAAATATGCTTTTGTGAAAAAGAGGAAAATGAGTTAAATTGTTATCTTACATATCCTTTATCTAATGGTGTCTAATAAATTCTAAATTTTTCTCCCATGACATAAATGAATTTGGGCTAAAAATAGGACTTTTTTTGTAGTTTCTTAAATGAATTTGTCCTAGGAAAAATATTGTTTTACCATGCATCATAAGAAAGCCATAAAAATTTTAGAACCATCTAGTAGAACTAATTTTTCCCAAATAGCATAAACATAGACAGTATGGTACATCTCTTATGAAAAAAAATTAATAATATATTTTCAGAAGAGGTTTATTCTTTGAATTTTCTTCCATTAAGTCTCATTCTTAAAAATTATTAGGCCGGGTGCCCTAGCTCCATCCTGTAATCGTAGCACTTTAGGAGGCCAAAGCGGGAGGATCACTTGAACCCAGGAGGTTAAAGCTGCAGTGAGCCATGATTGTGCCTCTGCACTCCAGCCTGGGTAACTGAGTGAGCTTGTGTCTCAAAAAAAACAAAACAAAAAAACCCCAAAAAAGTGAAAGATGACGTCGGTTTGTAAATTTGTTTTTCCTGCCTCAGGAAGTTCTAGAAAATATTTTGGACCTTGATTTATCTGTTTCAGAAACAGATGATTTTATCCACCTTGTAAGTGGCGAAAAGACAGTGTTTGGATCCATTCCACTGGCTCACCGATATGGGGGCAACCAGGTCAGAGTAGCAACATCATAACTTCCCTTATGCAAATAGAAATATTTGATGGAAATGCTGTCCTACTAAAGAAATTATTTTGCATTAAGTTTTAAATTAGTGCATTGGGAGTTCAACAAGATGTGTCTAAAGGAATATGCCATCAGAAGATGTTTATAGATTAGCTGATGTGATTTCTTGCTGTGCTAAAGCTAGAGTCTAATTCTTTGAATGGAATTGAGAATACTGGGGCAGCATAAATATAAAATTTCTGTGGATTATTGCTAGAGAACTCATTCAGTGCACTTTTGGCATTTTTGGCAAAATTAAGTAGTACAATGTGTCAATATAAAAGGACAAGCCGGGTGCAGTGGCTCACACCTATAATCCCAGCACTTTGGGAGGCCAAGGCAGGCAGATTGCTTGAGCCTAGGAGTTCAAGATCAGCCTGGGCAACATGGTGAAACCCTTCTCTACAAAAATTAGCCAGGCATGGTGACACGTGCCTGTGGTCCCAGCCAATTGGGTGGCTAAAGAGGGAGGATCGCTTGAGACTGGGAGGCAGAGGTTGCAGTGAGCCGAAGTTGTGCCACCACACTGCAGCCAGGGTGACAGAGTGAGACCCTGTCTCAAAAAATAAATTAATATAAAACAGATAAAAAGAAGGACAAATAGATTATAATTATATCAAGATAGCCATAGAACAATGTACAACTACTAGAATGGGAGTAAATCAAGATTCCTTGGGGATGTTATTTGTGCTGCAGAAATCAGGAAGGAATTAAGGAACATTCTGGAAATCAAGCAAGATGTTAAGAAATTAAGCAACAAATTCAGGGTATGGTATCTGACTAATTAAAAACAGAAACGGGAACATAGGACCAATTGTTGTGACTGTGACTTTCCTGTAAGCTAGATAAGATTAACACTCTCTGGTGGTTTGGGGGCTTTTTGGTAATGATGGTTTGCTCAGGAACAAATTTTAAGACAAATAGTAAAGTATCGTAGGGTTGGTGTAGGATTAAATTAGGAAATATATGTAAAGTGCTTAACGTGTTAACTATTACAATTATTATAGCATCAGGTTCTGGTTTGCTGGGTTAGTTATTTCCTTCCTTCTTCAAAGTCCTGTAGACTAAAAGACAAAGTAGTCAAGCCATTAGGAGGACTTTAAGGGTCACCTTTGACAAACTTGAACATCAATTTATTTTTCTTTTCATCTTTTAAGTTCAGAGGTACATGTGCAGGATGTGCAGTTTTGTTACATAGGTAAACGTGTGCCATGGTGGTTTACTGCACAGATCATCCCATCACCCAGTTATTTATTTATTTATTTATTTAATGTATTTATTTTGAGATGGAGCTTTGCTCTGTCACCCATGCTGGAGTGCAGTGGCACGATCTCGGCTTGCTGCAACCTCTGCCTCCTGGGTTCAAGCGATCCTCCTGCTTTAGCCACCCAATTGGCTGGTACCACAGGCACTTGTCACCATGCCTGGCTAACTTTTGTAGAGACAGGGTTTCGCCATGTTGCCCAGGCTTATCTTGAACTCTCAAGTAGCTGGGATTACAGGCACACGCCACAACGCCAGGCTAATTTTTTTTTTTTTGTATTTTCAGTAGAGACGGGGTTTCACCATGTTGGGCAGGCTGATTTTGAACTCCTGACCTCAAGTGATCTGCCTGCCTTGGCCTCCCAAAGTGCTAGGATAATGGGCATGAGCCACTGAGCCCAGCCCCCATCACCCAGTTATTGAGCTCAGCATCCATTAGCTATTCTTGCTGATGCTCTCCTTCCCCCCAATCCCCCTACAGGTGCCCAGTGTGTGTTGTTCCCCATGGCATATCCATGTGTTCTCAGTCAGCTGCAACTTATAACTGAGAAGATGCAGTGTTTGGTTTTCTGTTCCTGTGTTAGTTTGCTGAAGGTAATGGCTTCCAACTCCATCCATGTCCCTGCAAAGGACATGATCTTGTTCCTTTTTATGGCTGTCATTCCTTTTTATGGCTGTCATGGGTCAGACCCTTGCCAATGTTCAGTGATTTACCAAGCATACATTTCATACTTGTTACACTTTATGCATAATATGTGTCCTACTCCGTTCGGGCTGCTATAACAAAATGCCTTGGACTGGGTAATTTATAAACAACAGAAGTTTATTGCTCCCAGTTCTGGAGTTCAGGAAGTCCAAGATCAAAGCACCCACAGATGTGGTATCTTTTGAGGGTTCTCTGCTTCATAGATGGCGCCTTCTCACTTCATCCTCACATGGCGGAAGCGAAGGCAGCTCTCTGAGGCCTCTTTTATAAGGACACGAACCCCATTCATGAGGATGGAGCCCTCATGACCTAGTTACCTCCTAAAGACCCTATTTTCTAATACCATCACTTTGGTGACTGGGTTTCAACATAGGAGTTTTAGGGGGATGAATACTCTCAGACCATAGCAGTGTGTTTTTATAAGATTTCCATTTAAAAAATTTCCCCCAAATATTCATGCTTAAAGAAATTATGGGTTATTTATTTTTACAGCATCTCTTTCTCTCTAATTTCATCTGGATGAAATGATACTATTACATGTGGGCCTATAACTGTGTAGGTCTTTTTGCTTTTGCTGATTGGATATGACTTTCCAGTCACAGACTATTGGTATGACTGGTATAAATAACACTACTAACTTTTGTGGCTGTGACATGTATATTCAGTTTATCTGAATTCCAAGCCACAATCTTAATGGCTTAAATTGTCTCCAGTATTACTTCTATTAGGACAATAGTAGAATTTTCATCTCTAGATCTTCACATATGCAGAGATATTTCCATTGTGCTTTTATCCTAACATTTGCCCAGGAGCCGCTGTGGTACAGTGAGAATAATGCTAGGTAGGAAAAAAGAATATGTGAAACCTAGAGCTGGCCCTGCAGGAACTCACTTTGTGACTTGGGCAAGTCACTTAAACAATCTGCCCCTCATTTTTCCCATCTAAAATGAGGTTAGGCTGGGCACGGTGGCTCATGCCTTTAACCTAGCACTTTGGGAGGCCAAAGTGGGAGGATTTCTTGAGCCCAGGAGTTTGAGACCAGGCTAGGCAACATAGGGAGACCCTGTCTCTACAAAAAAAAAAAAAAAAAAAAAAAAAAAATTAGAAAAATAATTAGCTAGACGTGGTAGTGCATACCTGTAGTCCCAGCTACTTGGGAGGCTAAGGTGGGAGGATCCCTTGAGCCTGGAGATCAAGGCTGCAGTGAGCTATGATCATGCCACTGCCCTCCAACCTGGTCGGGAGAGTAAGACTCTGTCTCAAAAAATAAAAAATAAAATAAAATAAAATGAGGTTAGACTAGAACCCCCTGTGTCTTTCAGTGTTAATATTGAGGAATGTGATTCTGTGGCTGTTCATGAAGTAAACATTTAGAATAATAGATTAAGCTTATATGCTTTTTCAAAGTGACTACATTTTATTGCTCAAAAAAAGACACATGAAAATAAATATCCAGATTAGTACTGTGGATGAGTCCTGTCTATATGCATGGTCCAGCCAACCCCAAAACTACTTATTGGCCCTTTTCTGTGCCTGCCATTGGACCACACTTTAAGGGGTCCAGGAGTAATAAGTATTTCTTTAAGTAATTAATTAATTAATGTAGAGATGAGGTCTTGCTATATTGCCCAGGCTGGCCTTGAACTCTGGGCTCAAGCAGTCTTCCCGCCTTGGTCTCCCACAGTGTTGGGATTACAGGTGTGAACCACCATGCCTAGCCTGGGAATAATAAGTATGTCATAGTCCCTGGTCCTAAGAAAATCACAGTCTTTAAAGAAAAAATACTTAAACACATGGAACAAGTAAACTATAAAAAATCAGAGGTCAGTTAAAGAGAGATGGGTCAGGTTATCTTTATGGAGGAAGAGGAAATCGATCTTGAGTAGAAGGTTAGCTAAGATTTCAGTAGGCGGAGGACAGGGAGTGGGTTGTGTGGCAGAGGGGAGAATAGCATCAACAAAGGCCCAGAGGTAGTGAGTGTGGGAGTCTATTGAAGGACAGCAGCCACAGGGCAGGGGCTATCACCCTGGTGTGGAATTCATCTTGACATCTAAACACCTGTAAGTACAGCATTCCTTATGAGAAAGAAACATGAGTTCTATTTACTGATTGTATTTATGTTAAAGACCTATGCAAAATAATTCATTCGCTTATTCAGGATCAAGTACAGGGAAAAGGTCACTATTGATGACACAAGTGGGAAATCAAGAGTTTGGAGGCCAGCAGCTCTCTCTCAGCCTTTAGCTAGATTAGAGGCTTGCTGGCTGTAAAAGTGTGGTTCTGGACATTCTGATTCATTCTTTAAAGAATAAAGAAATACTCTTGATCCTTTATGGATGAAATTGGTTATTTTTCTGATAAATTCAGAGAATATATTATTTTTTATTAAAATAATTTTTAAGGAAAGATATTTTGCCGTATTCCTATAGCCTAATAGAGTTTTATGCTAAAATAAAATTTTTTTTTTTTGAGATGGAGTCTCACTCTTGTTGCCTAAGTTGGAGTGCAGTGGCGTGATCTCGGCTCACTGCAACCTCAGCCTTCCTGAGTTCAAGTGATTCTCCTGCCACAGCCTCCTGAGTAGCTGGGATTACAGGCGCTCACCACCACACCCAGCTAATTTTTTTTTTTTTTTTTGTATTTTTGGTAGAGATGGGATTTCACCATTTTGGCCAAGCTGGTCTCAAACTCCTGAACTTGTTATATATCTGCCTTGGCCTCCCAAAGTGCTGCGATTACAGGCATGAGCCACTGCGCCTGGCCAATAAATGTTTCTTTTTTTGTTTTGTTTTATTTATTTATTTATTTATTTATTTGAGATGGAGTGTAGCTCTGTTGCCCAGGCTGGAGTGCAGTGGCGTGATCTTGGCTCACTGCAAGCTCCGCCTCCAAGGTTCACGCCATTCTCCCTCCTCAGTCTCCTGAGTAGCTGGGTCCACAGGCACCCCCCACCACGCCCGGCTAATTTTTTTTTTTTTTTTTTTGTATTTTTAGTAGAGACGGGGTTTCACCATGTTAGCCAGGATGGTCTCGATCTCCTGACGTCGTGATCTGCCTGTCTCGGCCTCCCAAAGTGCTGGGATTACAGGCGTGAGCCACCACGCCCAGCCAAATGTTTCTCTTTAAGGTGCAGTAGTGCTGCATGCTGCAGGATCATGGTTCAGAACTTGATCATTAGAAATTTTGGCTCATTATGGTGAACTAGAGATACTGAGGTTAGAAAATTACATTTTTGTTTGTTTGCTTGTTTTATTTTGTAAGTCTATGATTGATTACCAAGAATTTAAGGAAATTGCATTTTTTTTTTTTCTTTTTTATTGATCATTCTTGGGTGTTTCTCGCAGAGGGGGATTTGGCAGGGTCACAGGACAATAGTGGAAGGAAGGTCAGCAGATAAACAAGTGAACAAAGTTCTCTGGTTTTCCTAGGCAGAGGACCCTGCGGCCTTCCACAGTGTTTGTGTCCCTGGGTACTTGAGATTAGGGAGTGGTGATGACTCTTAACGAACATGCTGCCTTCAAGCATCTGTTTAACAAAGCACATCTTGCACCGCCCTTAATCCATTCAACCCTGAGTGGATACAGCACATGTTTCAGAGAGCACAGGGTTGGGGGTAAGGTCACAGATCAACAGGATCCCAAGGCAGAAGAATTTTTCTTAGTACAGAACAAAATGAAAAGTCTCCCATGTCTACCTCTTTCTACACAGACACGGCAACCACCCGATTTCTCAATCTTTTCCCCACCTTTCCCCCCTTTCTATTCCACAAAACCGCCATTGTCTTCATGGCCCGTTCTCAATGAGCTGTTGAGTACACCTCCCAGATGGGGTGGTGGCCGGGCAGAGGAGCTCCTCACTTCCCAGTAGGGGCGGCCAGGCAGAAGCGCCCCTCACCTCCTGGACGGGGCGGCTGGCCGGGTGGCGGGCTGACCCCCCCCACCTCCCTCCCAGACAGAGCGGCTGGCCGGGCAGAGGGGCGCCTCACTTCCCAGTAGGGGCGGCCGGGCAGAGGCGCCCCCCACCTCCTGGACAGGGCGGCTGGCCGGGCGGGGGGCTGATCCCCCCACCTCCCTCCCGGACGGGGTGGCTGGCCAGGCGGGGGGCTGATCCCCCCACCTCCCTCCCGGACGGGGCGGCTGGCCGGGCGGGGGGCTGACCCCCCCACCTCCCTCCCGGATGGGGCGGCTGGCCGGGCGGGGGGCTGACCCCCCCACCTCCCTCCCGGACGAGGCGGCTGGCCGGGCAGAGGGGCTCCTCACTTCCCGGTAGGGGTGGCCGGGTAGAGGCGCCCCTCACCTCCCGGACGGGGCGGCTGGCCGGGCGGGGGGCTGACCCCCCCACCTCCCTCCCGGACGAGGAGGGAGGACGCTCCTCACTTCTCAGACGGGGTGGCTGCCGGGCGGAGGGGCTCCTCACTTCTCAGACGGGGCGGTTGCCAGGCAGAGGGTCTCCTCACTTCTCAGACAGGGCGGCCGGGCAGAGACGCTCCTCACTTCCCAGATGTGATGGCGGCCGGGAAGAGGCACTCCTCACTTCCTAGATGGGATGGCGGCCGGGCAGAGACGCTCCTCACTTTCCAGACTGGGCAGCCAGGCAGAGGGGCTCCTCACATCCCAGACGATGGGCGGTCAGGCGGAGACGCTCCTCACTTCCCAGATGTGATGGCGGCCGGGAAGAGGCGCTCCTCACTTCCTAGATGGGATGGCGGCCGGGCGGAGACGCTCCTCACTTTCCAGACTGGGCAGCCAGGCAGAGGGGCTCCTCACATCCCAGACGATGGGCGGTCAGGCGGAGACGCTCCTCACTTCCCAGACGGGGTGGCTGCCAGGCAGAGGCTGCAATCTCGGCACTTAGGGAGGCCAAGGCAGGCGGCTGGGAGGTGGTTGTAGTGAGCCGAGATCACGCCACTGCACTCCAGCCTGGGCGCCATTGAGCACTGAGTTAACGAGACTCCGTCTGCAATCCCAGCACCTCGGGAGGCCGAGGCTGGCGGATCACTCGCGGTTAGGAGCTGGAGACCAGCCCAGCCGACACATCGAAACCCCGTCTCCACCAAAAAAATACGAAAACCAGTCAGGCGTGGCGGCGCGCGCCGCAGGCACTCGGCAGGCTGAGGCAGGAGAATCGGGCAGGGAGGTTGCAGTGAGCTGAGATGGCAGCAGTACCGTCCAGCTTCGGCTCGGCATCAGAGGGAGACCGTGGAAAGAGGGGAGAGGGGAGAGGGGAGAGGGGGGAGGGGAGAGGGGAGAGGGGAGAGGGGAGAGGGAGCTCTATCTACCACACAGTCTTGGGTGCAAAGTCAAGATCCATCATTTCAACTGAAATTGCATTTTTTAAGCTATGAAAGTGACTATATTTCCCCAGCTTTACGCAGGTATAATTGACAAAAATTGTGTACATTTAAGATGTACAACGTGATGTTTTGACATATGTATACGTTTTGAAATGATTACCACAGTGAAGCTAATTAACATATGCATTACCTCATATAGTTACTTTTTTATGGTGAGAATACTTAAGATCTGCTCTCTTAGCAAATTTCAAAGGTACAAGGTGTTATTATCCACTATAGTCTATCCATTTGGTCTTCAGGACTTATTCATCTTATAACTGCAACTTCGTGTCCTTTGAACAACATCTCCCCATATCCCCTAACTCATTGACCCTGATCACCACCATTCCACTCTCTATTTCTATGAGTTGGACTTTTTTAGGTTTCCCGTATAAATGAGATTATGCAGTATTTGTCTTTCTGTGTCTGGCTTATTTCACTTTAACATAATGTCCTTGAGCTTCATCCATGTTGTTGCAAATGGCAAGATTTTCTTCTTTTTTAAGTCTGAATCAGAAATTACATTTTAAAAAATGGCACAAGACAGTTGGAAAAAATGCTTATTTATGTGCTGTGAAGTTAAGTATTTTCTGTTTTCTTATAAATAAAATGCAATATTTCAAATAAATATTTGTAAAATTTCCTATTGTGCTAAGCACCATATAGGTTTTTTAGGAGATTAATAAAAGAAGTATACAACCCAATAGTCCCGTTTCTCAAAAAACTTATAATGTAGGATGCACCCCAGTTACCAATGAGGGTCTCCATACCACTCACACACTAGGGAGGTGGGGGAAGTGACTCAAATTGCTCAATTCTGCAGCTTCTGGAAATCCAAAGCTCTCTTCCCAATTCCTGGGATGCCCCGGGTGTATCCTCTGTCTTGTGTCTCCTCTCTACCTGGACTCCAGCTTTGATATGTGTGATAGTACCTATTTCACACTGGGCGACCCAGATGTGAAACTCAGCCCCATCGAAAGGATGAACACAAACAGCAAACCAAATGTACACAACGTCTTTAAGAACAGAGAGCATCTTGCTGAAGATTTCTGTGGGGAAGATGGAGGAAGGATTTTTTTTCAAAAGAGCAAAAGCAATAAATTCTTCCCCTTGGGTCATGCAGTGTGGCTTCCATCATTTTCCAAGATCTTGGTACCTGCTGGCATCTGTGCTTACAAAATCCCGTCTTCCTCAAGCCGACTTAGCAAGATGTTCCTTCAAACAAAAAGTCTTCTTTAGGAAGAGTTCTGTTTCCATTTGTTGAGTTAATACAGTTTTTAAAAGTTATTGGAAATACTTAAGAAAAAATGCCTTACACAAACTAGGATCATTTAGAATATGGATCCTATATTATAGTTTTCAGCATAGTAAATAGGGATTTGGACCAGGAAGAATATGCAAAAACATGAAGGAAATGTATAAGAGCAAAGAAGTCATCGCACTTGTCACAGCTGCTCTGTCTCCTACCTCGGCAACATTTACTGAACTTCTGGTCATCCTGGCCGGTGGAGAGTTGTCTACTTTCACGAGGCATTATTTCTAACTACCATTTGCTTTCTGGGTCAGTTCTGCCTGGATTCACACCATGTCACTGAAATTGCTCCATCTAGTGGTCATGTTTCAGTTATAGTTCACGGATCTCTCTAGCATTTAATGCATATCATTAAGCACTTCATCCTTGACATGCCTCCACTGGCTAATATGACATACTCTCATATACAGTGTATGGTGTGTGTATATACGTATGAGACATAGATAGATATTAGACAAATGCTAATCTACACTTACTATTTTAACTGGGTTTTAGTAAAATCCAAATCATATCTACAGCTGAAATTTGCTTCCAGATTTCCTCTTATTCAGTGCAGTCCATACTAGTGGTTAGGCAGGTAACTAGAATAGTTGGTTAAAATGGGAATAGAAAATATGATACATGTGCAGTTTATATATTTTATTTATTACATGTTTGCTGTATCCTGGTATAACTTTAAATATTTTAACCTCAGACATTTGCCAATTTTTTGTCACCTCATGTGTGAAGCCTTAAATGACCTACCACAAATAATCATTCTCTGCTCTGTTATCACTGTTCATTTTATATAATTCTGGTATTGCATTTATTATAATGTAACATCATGATTTTTTCATATGTTCTTCTTCCCTAGTAGAGCATGTACTCTTTGAGGTCTGGGTTCTGGGTCTTACCATTCTTTTTCCTAGCACTTGCCCAGGGCTTAGCATATAGTAGGTATAGCAGGTACTCAATGGATGTTTATTGAACTAATCAAATTTGAAACATAATAATGTAGAACCTCATATGATCTTAGAAACATATTTTGATTTTTGATTGGGATTGAAGAAATATTACTTTTTGGCTGTTTTGGTAGTAAAACATTATTCTTCAAGTTTTAACATCTTGAGCCTGATCTAATGAATTCATAGATGTTGAGGGGGTTAGGTACTTGGATATTGGATACTGTGTTCTGAGGGACACTGATGCTACGTCCTTTTTATCTCCAGGGGATTATTAGACTTCATCATACAGGAACATTATCCCTCGATGGATGTCAAAGAACCTAATAGATACGTGGTAAGTATTTATTTATTTGTTTGTTTATTTTTTTATAATCGCAACTTTTATTTTAGATTCAGGGGAAATATGCAGGTTTATTACGTGGGTATATTGCATAACCCTGAGGTTTGGGGTACGACTGATCCCCTCACCAAGGTAGTGAGTAAAGTACCAAATCGTTTTTCAACCTTTCTCCTCCCCAGAGGTCACTAGTGTCTATTAGTGCTATCTTTATGTCCAGGAGTACCTAATGTTTAGCTCACTCTTATAAGTGAGAATATGTAGTATTTGGTTTTCTGTTCCTATATTAATTCGTTTAGGATAATGGCCTACAGCTACATCTATGTTGCTGCAAAGGACATGGTTTCATTCTTTTTTATGGCTGTATAGTATTCCATGATTTATATGTACCACATTTTCTTTATCCAATCCGCAGTTGATAGGCACTAACTTGATTCCATGTCTTTGCTATTGTGAATAGTGCTGTGATGAACATATGAGGGCAGGTGTATTTTTGATAGAATGATTTGTTTTCTTTTGGATATATACCCAGTAATGGGATTGCCGGGTTGAACAGTAGTTATGTTTTAAGTTCTTGGAGAAATCTCCAACTTGCTTTCCACATGGTTGACCTAATTTACAATCCCACGTGGTAAGCATTTAAAGAGAAAAGACAATTCTCTGTTTTTTCTCGTTGGCCTGCCAACACTAGAGATTGAAGCTTAGAATTTAAAACACTAAAGCTAGCAAAGGAAGTGCAGAGCCGTTTGAACATTTTGTTACAGGAAGTTAAGATGCACCACTTCTTAAACAAGGCATAGACATGACAGTTATTTTGTTTAAAAGATGCCTAGAAAAAAAGAGCAGGTGTTCCTACATCCTGACAGTACACGTTATTTTTTGAGCAGCATTTATAACTTGGTCACATACATTCTTTCGTCACACATTAGATATGTCAATATTTCTATTGCAGCAGTTCTAAAGTAAATAAAATACGTAATAGTAAAATGTGTTTTTCTATTCTTATGGAAATTTTTTGATCTTCTTAAAGCTTTTCCATTATTTTAACAGTCACTGAGAAGGGAATTCCATTATTTTTCTTGGTGACACATTCGAAGTTTAATAACTCACATTGCTGAAACTTAACTCCCTTGTACTGAATTCTGTTGATTTTACATTGGTTATTTGCCATGGAGAAGCTTGATCATGATACTGTGTCTAAGCCTCTTATGTATTATTTCTGGATGAATAATTTTACTTTTCTCTATTTTTCTTATAACTACTAATTTCCACTCTTTTAGTCATCTTTTGACCCACCTTTGAAGTTTTCCTATATGCTTCTTGTGACTTATCGGAGGATCCTAAAAGAGCATACATTGCTAAAAACCTGAGAAATCTCTAAATTTCATTTTAGGATTTTTTTTCTATCGTGGTATCTGAGACAGCACAACTTATTGTCTTGTGGAAGTCTGTTAGTTTTTGCTTGTGGTAAGTTATCTACTGATATTTCATTTTTCTGACGAGAAAGTAGAATTTGTTGAAGTGGAAGGCTTCCTTTTTTGTGAATTTAAAAAATTCCTATTGATGAGCTTCTTAGCATTTGTAATACAGAAGTTTCCCCCTTATCTGCATTCTCTTTCCACAATTTCACTTCCCCGTGGTCAACCATGGTCTAAAAATATTAAATGCAAAATTCCAGAAATAAGCAATTCATAAGTTTAAAGTGCTCACTATTCTGAGTAGCATGATGAAGTCTTGCTCCGTCTCGTCTGGGATGTGAATTCTCTCTCTGTCCAGTTTATCCATGCTGGAGACACTCCCTGGCCATGAGTCACTTCATCCCATGAGTCACTTGTAGCTGAGTAGTTCTATGGACCATTGCAGGACTCAGTGCTTGTGTTCGAGTCACCTTTATTTCACTTAGTAATGGTCCCAAAGTGCAAGAGTAGTGATGCTGGCATGTTTTTATAATTGTTCTATTTTATTATTAGTTATTGTTGTTAATCTGTTACTGTACCTAATTTATAAATTAAACTTTATCATAGGTATGTATGTATAGGAAAAATCATAGTATATAGAGAGTTTGGTACTATCTGTGGTTTCAGGCATTCCCCTGGGGGTGTTGGTACACATCGTCTGCAGATAAGGGGGGGCTACTGCCTACAAGTTGGTTTTTAATGACAGAGAAAGATGTTTTTCATGTTTAAAATGGTTTTGAACAGATCAGGATGATGTTACCTGTAACATTATGCATATGAGTATGTATCTCTTTAAAGCAATTTTTAAATTTTTAATAAATTACTACATGCTTATGGTAAATAATTTACAATATACAGAAGTGAGTAGAGTTTCATTCTCCAAGGTAATCACTGTTAACCATTTTATTATTAATTTTTCTGGACTTTTTTCTATGATGTACAAATGTCTCCAGCAATAAAAAGATGGCTACCCATTCTCCTACTGTCCTAAAAATGACTCGTATTTTTATTTTTTCCACTTTTCACAACCTCCTAAAATTAATCTTATTCCTCCACTAGTCTCAAGTCCATTTTAAGTAATATATATTTTTAAACAACTGCTAGGAATTGAGGAGAAATAAAAGAGGAAGTTCTATTTCTTGGCCTTTTATTACTATAGTATTTGAAACCTGGGGGAAGGGATTATGAAACAAAAGGCTAAATGTAATTTTAAAATATAGTTGGAACATTTTAAGCTATTTGATGTTAACCTGTTAAACTTTCCATTGATAACGTCATTTTGTTTCATCTCTAAAACACATGGCATTTCCATAATCTTTTCCATTCTGGATAATTTAATGAAGGTAAAAAAATATTTTATAAGCATGTTTTGGAATTTTTTTTTGTTGTTTTACGTGTTTGTAATACTGATAACTTCAGTTTGTTATCCATTACAATTGACTACGGTCCGTTTGGCTTTATGGAAGCCTGTAATCCCGGTATGTACAATTTGCATATGTATGCATACATACACACCTTATTTCACTAAAAATATCATCACAAGTTATCTCTGGTAAACTCTTATAGATAAAAAAGTGACGGGGTAGTAGAAAGAATTGGGTTCATTTATAAAATGGTCATTTTTATGTGCCTACCAGATCTTCTGGGTGCCATTAAGTGATACAAAGATGAACTCTTCATGGTTTCTGTCCTCAGAGAATACATATTATAAGGACTGGGCATGCTGGCGAGCACCTGTAATCCCAGCACTTTGGGAGGCCAAGGCAGGAGGACCTCTTTAGATTAGGAGTCCGAGGCTGCGGTGAGTTACAGTGGTGCCATTGCACTCCAGCCTGGGTGACCGAGCGAGACCCTGTCTTTTAAAAAAAAATTCAAATTAAAATCCAATACATACTAGAGAAGATGGCATGAGGTATACCAGGAAACACGTTGTCAGACAGGTGAGATTTTGAGTTCAGCATCTGACCCTTAATAGCTCTGTGCCTTTGGAAAAGTTACTTAACCTCTCACTCCACTAATATATGAAATGGAGGTAACAGAAATCCAGTATTGGCACTGGAGAGATCAGAGGTGTTGCGGAGGACATGCTACTTGAGTTGGAGATTGAAGCCGTATGTGATAGACTGGAAATTCTTAGAGGATAGAAAAAGATTTCTCCGTTAGACAAATGTTCATGTTTTAAAAGCTTTTAGTGTATTCTATTACCTTCAACTTAATGTCAGAAAGATTTTTATATAACACCTACAGATTCATATGGTCAACTATAAGCTTAAAAACAAAGAAAGAAGCTATTTATTATAATTATCCCCACTGTGGCTGGGGACAGTGGCTCACGCCTATAATTGCAGCACTTTTGGAGGCTGAGGCAGGAGGATCCCTTGAGGTCAGGAGTTCAAGACCAGCCTGGGCAACATAGGGAGACCCTTTCTCTACAGTTAATTTAAAACATTAGCTGGGCATGGTGATACATGCCTGTGGTCTCCCAGCTACTTGGGAGGCTGAAGCAGGAGGATCACTAGAGCCTGGGAGGTGGAGGTTACAGTGAGCTGGGATCATGCCACTGCATTCCAGCCTGGGTGACAAAGCAAAACTTTGTCTCAAAATAAATAAATAAATAAATAAAAATAATATTTTCCAACATAAAGTTATAATGTTTTATTTTAAATAGAGATTTGGTACAAAACACATCTGAGAATGAAAGAAGATATAAAATAGGAAATCAGGCCAATATTAGGATGTTTAATTTTAACAAGTTGTTACAAGCTCTAAACCCATTGCTGGACCCTAGGCAAAAAGCAGCTGTGAGTAAATCCTTAATCTACTGATAAAATCTGTGTGAAAACTTATTTGTATAATGATTATTTTTCTTGAAAACTAAGAAACTAACACCTAAAATACTCTCTTATTGTTTAGTGCTGTATATTTTTTCTAGTTCAGTTTGGGCTTTTTTGTCCATGGCTACTGGGGTATAGTTTTTTTCTTGCTTACTGCTTTTTAGAGGCTGTGAAATCTGTTTATTTCCTGTTTAATCCAAGAGTTATTTATCACTGTATTTCTTTTTTTAATCACTGTATTTCTTAATTTCTAAGTAGTTGGGATTATTTTGTCTGTATTTTTATGTAAAGAGTATGTTTGATAAAACTCTACTATTCAAAATGTGTTAAAGTGTCTTTGTGGCCCAACATAAAACATTTTTGGATGTGTTTGGTGATTATATGTAAAAACATGTATTGTGTAGTGAGAAGTTTTAATATATCAAATTGAGTGTACTGATTACATTATTCAAGTCCTTTATGAGCCTCTCAATTTTTCTCTGTTAGATAAGTTAGATTCTTTTTTTTTTTTTTGTGGGGGGGGACAGAATCTCACTCTGTCGCCCAGGCTGGAGTGCAATGGCGCAATCTTGACTCACTGCAACCTCCGCCTCCCAGGTTGAAGCGATTCTCCTGCCTCAGCCTCCCGAGTAGTTGGGATTACAGGCGCCCACCACCATCCCTGACTAATTCTTTTGTACTTTTGGTAGAGACAAGGTTTCACCATGTTTGCCAGGTGGGTCTCGAACTCCTGACCTCAGGTGATCCACCTGTCTCAGCCTCACAAAATGCTGGGATTACACAGATAATTTAGATTCTTAAGAGATGTGTATTAAAAGCTCCTACTTTAATTATATTTGTATCCAAGTTTTTTTCTAATTGTTTGAAATTTACATATTTTGCTATGTATTATTGGTACATACAGATTTTCTACTTATATTTTCTTCAAAAAATAGCTTTTATCTTAACAATGATTCCATTTATTTTGATATATACTTAAAACTGTTGATTTCAACTCACCTGACATTAATATTGCCATTCATGCTTTCTTTTGGTTGAGTTTACCTTGAATCTCACGTTATCTTTTACCTTTATCTACCTATCTTTATTTGTTTTAAAGTGTTCTTCCTGTAAAAACAATGTATAGTCAGATTTTGATTCAATGTGATAGTTTCTGTCTTAACAGAAGTATGTAGGCTGATCACATTTATTATAACAATTGACATATGTGATTTATTCCTTCTATCTGACATTGTGCTTCATCTTTATTTTACTGTTGGCCTCCCCCAGACTTTCTTATCTTTTTCTGATTTGAAATTCATTCTTCTCCCTGACATCCCACCCCGTGTTGATTTGGAAACTTGACTGAAAAACACTTCTACAATTCCATTCAGTTATCTTCTTTTTTTGTCACTTTTATGGGAAAACCAGTTTTTAGATATTTTTCCTAAGAGTCTATCTGTCCATTGCTTTCCCCTTCATCCCAATAAGATGAGAGCTTTAGAATGTTTTTGTTTTGTATCTAGTTACGTAGCTGCTAGATTTTGCTAAGATAGTTTAAAATTTTGAATTTTAGATTATTTGGTTTTCCCTTGAAGTGTATCTGTTCTAAGTGTCTTTGTATTTGACACTCCCCCATCTCCCACTTGGAGTCATTTCTCTGCTTACTACCATCCTTTTCTCATGGTTCCATCTTCAAGTCTCTGTCTTGATTACTTTCTTAAGTTTTTTGCCCAAACAGGGTAGATAGGTGATATATTCTGATATATTGTCTGAATCTTGGCATAACTGTTAGTACAGTTTTTATTTAACTCCAACAGATGATTGATATTCACTTGTATGTAACATATCATCATGCCTCTTTACCGCCTGAGCCATACTCTCCAGGCTAGCTTTTATCAGTAGTAAGCTGATATTTTAATCTCTGTCTATCTACTGCATGGTCTCTTATTCTGAATTTGGACTGAAGAGAAAAAGGAACATGGTTGCCTTTATTATGCAGCAATAAATAATAAATAGAAAAATTTGCAATGTTTATAATTGCTCAAATTGAAATATCATAGGTATGTATATGAATAAGTGTGAATGATATTCTGAGTACATTAGTATTATATCAAATGTTAAATATTGATTGATTCCACTACTAGACATTGAGCTCCTGGAGGCCAGGGACCGCATTTTAATCATTTCTGTGTCTCTAATGTATTTGCTAGAAGACAAAATATATTTCTCTTCCTACCTTTCCTCTCCCCCAACTCCTCCAATCTAAAATAGAGCCTGTTTTCAGTACAACAGTACAACAAGATTCCGGATGGAAGTCAAGGCATAGAGTTATTTGATTAACCCTGGTAGCAAAAATATTGTTTCAGTACAGATAAAAACTTTACATTCCATCTGTGATTTTCTTAATTTAAAAATATATTGGTACTACAGTCACATAGTTCAAAATCAAAGTGATATAAAATGATATTCATTAAGCCATTTTTCTCCCACCCTTGTCTCCATCACTTTTGTAACTGCTTTTCCCTGCAGAGTTAATTCATTCAACAAATATTTATTGAGTACTTAGGTGCTCAGTGTGTGCCAGACACTGTTCTAAGTGCTAAGGGCACAGTGATGAAAAAAAAAAACAGGAAAAATAATTGTTTCCGCATGATGCTTACTTCTGGTAGGAGAGACAAGTTAACAAAACAAATAAGTTACTTCGAGTATTAGGAGATAAGTGCTGCAGAGGGAAAGAAAACAGGTGTGCACCACCGTGCCTGCCTAATTTTTTTTTAAATTTTTTGTAGAGATGAGGTCTTGCTATGCTGCCCAGCCTGGCCTCAAACTCCTGGGATCCAGTGATCCTCCCCGCTTTGCCTCCAAAGTACTGAGATTACAGGCATGAGCCATGTGCCCAGCCAAGATTTTTTTTTTTCTTTTGAGGCAAGGTCTGGCTCTGTTGCCCAGACTGGAGCGTAGCAGCTCACTGCAACCTCCACCTCCTAGGCTCAAGGGATCCTCCCACTTCAGCCTCCTGAGTAGCTAGGACTACTGGTGCCTGTCACCACACTTGGCTTAGTTTTGAATTTTGTTTTGTAGAAACAGGGTTTTGCCACATTACCCAGGCTGGTCTCAAATCCTGGGCTCAAGAGATCCAGCCACCTTGGCCTCCCAACGTGCTGGGATTACAGGCGAGAGCCACCACACTGGGCCAAGATGTTTTTTAATTGGTTAATAAAAAAGAAGGTTTGGTATTGCCTAAAATAACTAAACAAAGTGGTATTTTATACATTGTTTAGTCAAACAGTATTTTCTGTCTTCCTTTCAAACCAATGTGATTTTTTAATGTGTTTTTCTCATTATTTGTCTTGTGAAAGAATTCCCTCCTATTTGAAGAAAAGATATAGTTTGAGGAGACAAGTAGTTAATTTTGTCTTTTGTTGTATTCAGTGTTAGTAACATGAATGACTCAGATTCTGAAGGAAGAAAAGGAATGGCAAGTAAGTAATCCTTTTGATGTTCTCAACTTTAAGGATTATCACATAAAAGCAATGGTTTTTGAAAACCAAAAGCGATGACTTATGGTTTTGAGGCTGAGTTGCTTTGTTTTTAACTAGGATTTTCCTTCCTTCCTTCCTTCTTTCCTTCCTTCCCTCCCTCCCTCCCTCCCTCCCTCCCTCCTTCCTTCCTTCCTTCCTTCCTTCCTTCCTTCCTTCCTTCCTTCCTTCCCTTCCTCCCTCCCTCCTTCCCTTCTTTCTCTCTCTCTCTCTCTCTCTTTCTTTCTTGAGACGGAGTCTTGCTCTGTCGCCCAGGCTGGAGTGCAGTGGCGTGATCTTGGCTCACTGCAAGCTCCGCTTCCCGTGTTCACGGCATTCTCCTGCTTCAGCCTCTGGAGTAGCAGTGACTACAGGCACCCGCCACTGCGCCCGGCCTTAACTAGGATTTTCTAGGTGGGTGTATTTTAGTTGAGTTAAACTTTCTAATTTTAGCCAATGGCTTTAAGCTTGGAGTATGATCACTCTGCTTTCAGTAAATTTGCATAGTAATGTTAAAATACTATTAACTTAAAAGATGGTGGAGCGAGAAGGAAGGTGGTGTGGCATATGGTGGAAAGAACATGGGTTTTGGAATCTGGCAGAAAATCTCACCTCTGCCAGTTTTTAGCTGTATGATCTGAAAGATATTTAACTCTCTGAATCTTCAAGTGCTTCGCTGTAGTAAAATGGGGATGTTTTGCAAGAATCTTATTTATTTATATATTTTCTTGAGACAGAGTTTCGCTCTTGTCACCCAGCCTGGAGTGCAATGGCGGGATGTTGGCTCACTGCAAACTCTGCCTCCCGGGCTCAATCGATTCTCCTGCCTCAGCTTCCTGAGTAGCTGGAATTACAGGCGCCTGCCACCAAGCCTGTCTAATTTTTGTATTATTATTAGAGATGGGGTTTCACCATGTTGGCTAGGCTGGTCTCAAACTGCTGACCTCAGGTGATCTGCCCGCCTCGGCCTCCCAAATTGCTGGGATTACAGGCATGAGCCACTGCGCCTGGCCTTGCAAGGATCTTATAATGTGAGCAATGTATGTACAAAGCATCTTGTTATAGCCTGGGCCATAATGCTCATACAGTAAATTAGAGCTGTAGAAATCAATCACTGGGCCGTAATACTCATACAGTAAATTAAAGCTGTAAAAATCAATCACTTCTATGTATTGATTTTCTTTTCCTTTTTTTTGTTTTTTTTTTTTTTTGTTTTTTGAGACAGAGTTTCACTGTCTTCCAGGTTGGAGTGCAGTGGTGCAATCACTGCTCACTACAGCCTCGACCTTCCAGGCCCAAGTGATCCTCTCATCTCAGCCTCTTGAGTAGCTGGGACTACAGGCATGTGCCACTTTGCCTGGCTAATTTTTTTGTACTTTTAGTAGAGATGAGGTCTCACTATGTTGCCCAGGCTGGCCTCGAATTCCTAAGCTCAAGCCATTCTTCTACTTCCATCTCCAAAATGTTGGGATTGCGAGTGTGAGCCACTATACCTAGCCTTAATTTTCAGTTTACTGTGTTGACTTCACACTTGGCTTGGAGAAGGGAAAAAACAGGGCTGGGCGTGGTGGCTCATGCCTATAATCCCAGCAATTTGGAGCCTGAGGCGGGAGGATTGCTTGAGCACAGGGGTTCAAGACTAGCCTGGGCAACATAGGGGGATGCCTCTCTCTATAAAAAATTTAAAAATTAGTTGGGAGTTGTGTCACGTGCCTGTAGTTCCAGCTACTAGGGAGGCTGAGGTGGGAAGATCATTTGGGCCTGGGAAGTCGAGGCTGCAGTGAGCCATGATTGTGCCAGTGCACTCCAGTGTGGGCGACAGAGTGAGACCCTGTCTCCAAACAAAGAAACAAACAAACAAAAACAACAAAAAAGGAAGGTAATTCTTTTTGCAGTTCGGGTTCTAGCAAGATCAAAGAAGTTAAGGCAGAAGGATCTGAGCCTTTGAGTGCTTCTGCCTTAGGACTTGTATAGAGAGCATGTGTGTGTATCGGGGTGGCTGGTTTCTGTCCATGAAAGAAGGATGACACTAACATTCCACATTAGGTTAGGGAATGAAATTGCTTCTTGAACTCGGGACATTATTGTAGACATAAAAGCAAGTTTAGTTCTTACAGTGAAGTGGGTGAGCTCTTTGGCGTTCATTTCCTTGCCAGCCATTTATGCCCGTTTGGGCAATCATACAGAACTTCCAGGCCAGCTCAGAATGTGTGCAGTCCCAGCAGTTGAGAGAAAGAAGTCTAAAATATTTTTAAATGCCATGTGGTGGCAGTCCTTAGTATTTGGATTTACTTGGTTAGGATAGATTGGATGAAATGGCAAAATGAAAGAAATGAAGTGGGTTCATGGCTGCAGCTTTGCTTCTGTGATTTTAGAGAAATAGTAAATGCTAAACTATGTGCTCTCAAAGAAGGGAAGAAATCAATTTCCATGAAGAACAATGGTATAATAAAAGTTTATAATGATAGTTCATTTACTTTTTAAACGTACACTTCCATATATTCTTATATATTTAATTGATCTGTAAATGGAAATATATATAATATTGATTGCACATGTTTATGTAACAATGTATAGCCAGGATGTGGAGTTAAAGAATTATACAGACAGGAAGAAATAAACATCTAAGCAGGAGACAGCTGAGTAAAGTCTGATCCTCGTTTCCCTCATGGAATCTTTTTATTTCCATGTAGCTCCTTTCTCTGGAGCAACAGCTGTGCGTGGGTCCAGAGTTAGACCAGCTATGCTTGAGTTCTGGTTGACCGAACATTTCCTAGATGACAGTAAGCCTGTCACTTGATGCTCCACTTCTTTCTTTCTCTCTGGTGTGTGATTTTTAACAGCTTTATTGACATATAATTTACATACCATAAAGTTCATTCAAGTATAGAATTTTTTTTTTACTAAACTTAAGAAATTGTGCAATCACAGAAGTCCAATTTTAAAACGTTTTTATCCACTTAACCTGTCCTAACTTTTGTGCCCTCATTAATACTATACAGTGCATATGTGTAATGGGTTGTTGCACAGACTCAATAAGATAGTGGTTGGTTGGCTCGCGCCTGTAATCCCAGCACTTTGGGAGGCCGAGGGGAGTGGATCACCAGGTCAGGAGTTTGAGACAAGCCTGACCAAAGTGGTGAAACCCTGTCTCTACTAAAAATACAAAAATTAGCTGGGCGTGGTGGTGCGCGCCTGTAATCCCAGCTACTCAGGAGGTTGAGGCAGGAGAATCGCTTGAACCCGGGAGGTGGAGGTTGCAGTGAGCTGAGACTGTGCCACTGCACTCCAGCCTGGGCAACAGAGCGAGACTCCATCTCAAAAAAATAAAAAAATAAAAAAAGATAGTGGTTGGCACATAGTAAGTACTCCATAAATACCAGCTATTGTATTTTTATGGAGTGCATTAAATATCCTTGTCATATTGCAAACACTGGGACGGATATGTTTTTTAGAAACCAGAAGATTAAAATATATATATATATATATTTATATACATACAACATACATATATATAGCATATTTATATTTATTTACATAAAACTATATATATATGCTTTACATAGTTCCAAAACATGTTTTAAAAACTCAGGAGTAGATTGGGGAAGATTTGCTATTAAAAATTTTTAGAAATGCTCTAGTTGCAAGCAATGGGAACATCAAAGATGAGAGTTTTACAGGTCTTAGAAATATTTTTTAAATGCTCAATATTTATTATTCTTACACGTCCAAATAACTCTAAGGAAGATCATAAACCACCAGTAGGCATTGGTCATTTCTTTTTCATGCTACACAGTGCCCATGCCAGAATAGTTAAAACTACGTTTAAGAAATGCATCATGGCCGGGCACGGTGGCTCATGCCTGTAATCCCAGCAGTTTGGGAGGCTGAGGCAGGCGGATCAGCTGAGGTCAGGAGTTTGAGACCAGCCTGGTCAACATGGTGAAACCCCGTCTCTACTAAAAATAAAAAAATTAGCTGGGCTTGGTGGCAGGCGTCTGTAATCCCGGCTACTTGGGAGGCTGAGGCAGGAGAATTGCTTGAACCCGGGAGGTGGAGGTTTCAGTGAGCCGAGATCACGTCATTGCACCCAGCCTGGGCCACAAGAGTGAAACTTCATCTCAAAAAAAAAAAAAAAGAAGAAGAAGTAATGCCTTTGATTTACTATGATACTCGGGACAGGCATTGTTGATTTTATATTTCAAGAAGATGATGTTTTGTATGGTGTTTAGCTCTGTAACTATAAAGATTGATAGGGAAGTAGTCATTTCTATCGTTTCCTTTTCTTTTTCTTTTTCTTTTTTTTTTTTTTTTTTTGAGATGGAACCTCGCCGTGTTTCCCAGGTTAGAGTGCAATGGTGGGATCTTGGCTCACTGCAACCTCCACCCGGTGGGTTCAAATGATTCTCCTGCCTCAGCCTCCCAAGTAGCTGGGATTACAGGCACCCATCACCACACCCAGCTATTTTTTGTATTTTTAGTAGAGACGGGGTTTCTCCATGTTGGCCAGGCTGGTCTGGAACCCCCGATCTCGTGATCTGCCCGCCTTGGCCTCCCAAAGTGCTGGGATTACAGGCGTGAGCCACTGTGCCCGGCCTACATTTCTATAGTTTCTTTGGAAAGAATAAGATCATCAGGCTCCTATGAGAAAACAGCTGATGTCCCAAAATGAAATATTTCCATGTATTTAAGTATGTTACCCTAGGTAGCTCTAGCATTGTGTGATTGGGTTCATATTGCAAAGGAGATTTTTTTAAGCCCTGAAATATCTGTATCTGCAATAAAATTAGGTTGGCTGTAATTCTTTTCCCAGCACTAAATTGAGTTATTTAGCAAACACATACCAAGTCCCTATTATGTGTATCTTTGCATAGTCAAATTGTTAAAGCTAAAGCCACAAAGATGAATTTGATTCCCACCATTAAAAAGCCTGTGATCAGGCCAGGTGCAGTGGCTCATGCCTGTAATCCCAGCACTTTGGGAGGTCAAGGCGGGAGGACCCCTGAGGTCAGGAGTTGGAGACCAGCCTTACCAACATGGCAAAACCCCGCATCTACTGAAAATACAAAAATTAGCTGAGCATGGTAGCTCACAACTGTAGTCCCAGCTACTTAGGAGGCTGAGGCAGAAGAATCACTTGAACCCGGAAGGCGGAGGTTGCAGTGAGCCAAGATTACGCCACTGCACTCCAGCCTGGGCAAGAGAGAGAGACTCAGTCTCAAAAAAAAAAAAAAAAAAAAAAGCCTATGATCAACTGGGCAAGGTGGCTCATGCCTGTAATTTCAGCACTTTGGGAGGCCGAGGCAGGTGGGTCACATGAGGCCAGGAGTTTGAGACCAGCCTGGCCAACATGCCGAAATTCCATCTCTACTAAAAATACAAAAAAAATTAGCTGGTCATGGTGGCACACACCTGTAATCCCAGCTACTAGGGAGGCTGAGGCACGAGAATCACTTGAACCCAGGCGGTGGAGGTTGCACTGAGCCGAGGTCATGCCATTGCAATTCAATCTGACTGAGGGAGTGAGACTCTGTCTCAAAAAAAATTTTTTTTTTAATTAATAAAGCCTATGACCTAGTGCATCAGTGATTAACATATTATGTGGAACTTTGGTTGAACTTTTGTTTGGACATAATCTTCCTTAAACACTGCTTAAAATTTTATTGCCAAAAGACATACAAACAGAAAATTTCGAACTGGATAAAAATGTACAGAATTAGATGATGCCTCAAAGAATCTTATATACAGACCTAGAATGTGCTGATTTCCAAGTAGTTTATATTTTTACAATTTGATTCAAAGTACTTAGACTTACACCTGCAATTCCTAATGTATTTCAACAGTATTTTATTGCCAAGTTTTTATATAGTGTTTGTCAAATTTGCCACAATTTTTAACTGGATGACTCTGTTCTCCTTCTCTGCCTAAGTTGAGTCCATCCACAGTTTCCTTTGCATGTCTATCACCCATTTGTATGAAGACTCTATATTTTTGTGTGTGTATACATTTTTATTTTAAAGGTGTTTTATATGAATTTTTTTTTTTTTTTTTTGAGACAGAGTCATGCACTGTTGCCCAGGCTGGAGTGCAGTGGCGCGATCTTGGCTCACTGCAACCTCTGCCTCCTGGGCTCAAGCAATTCTCCTGTCTCCTCCTGAAGAGCTGGGATTACAGACGCGTGCCACCATGCCCAGCTAATTTTTGTATTTTTAGTAGAGACAGGGTTTCTCCATGTTGGCCAGGCTGTTCTTGAACTCTCGACCTCAGGTTATCCGCCTGCCTCGGCCTCCCAAAGTGCTGGGATTACAGGCATGAGCCACTGCCCCTGGCCTGTATGAATTTTTTTAACTTGAAATATGCAAACATAGAAAGAATTTTAAAAGATCCCTCTTATTCCCATCACCCAAACACAATGACTATTCACTTTTTGATTCACTTTTGAGTAGACTTAAACCTCTATTTTCTGTGTCTATTGATTAGGGGAAAATGTAGTAGGATAATAATTATACTATGGTATACTTTTAGATTCTTCTTCTTTTCTTTTCTTCTTCCTTCCTTCCTTCCTTCCTTCCTTCCTTTCTCTCTCTCTCTCTCTTTCTTTCTTTTTTCTTTTTCAGAGACTCTCCGTTTCCCGGGCTGGAATGCAGTGGCATGATCATGGCTCACTGCAGCCTTGACCTCCTGGTCTCAAGCAATCCTTCGACCTTAGCCTCCCAAGTAGCTGGGACTATAGACAGGCATCACCATGCCCAGCTACTTAAAAAAATTTTTTTTGCAGAGATGGGGTCGCACTATGTTGCCCAGTCTGGTCTTGAACTCCTGGGCTCAAGCAGTCCTCCTGCCTTGGTTTCCCAAAGTGCTGAGATTACAGGCATGAGCCACCAGGCCTGGCCAGATTATTTTTTCACTAAAAATAAGCCAGGTGCTGTGGCTCACTTGAGGTCAGGAGTTTGAGACCAGCCTGGCCAACATGGTGAAACCCCATCTCTGTGAAAAATACAAAAATTAGCCCGGCGTGGTGGTGCACATCTGTAATCCTAGCTACTCA
This sequence comes from Pan troglodytes, assembly GCF_028858775.2. Taxonomy (NCBI): domain Eukaryota; kingdom Metazoa; phylum Chordata; class Mammalia; order Primates; family Hominidae; genus Pan; species Pan troglodytes. The sequence goes on along the minus strand of NC_072406.2, from coordinate 39,618,212 downwards.
GGAGGCTAAGGGACCAGAATCGCTTGAACCTGGGAGGAGGAGGTTGTAGTCAGCCAAGATTGTGCCACTGCACTCCAGCCTGAGTCACAGAGTGAGACGCCATGTCAAAAAAGAAAAAAAAAAAAGCATTTTTTGTTGCTACTTCATTCTTTTTTTTTTTTTTTTTTTTTTTTTGAGACAGAGTCTCGCTCTGTTGCCCAGGCTGGAGTGCAATGGCGCAATCTCAGCTCACCGCAACCTCCGCCTCTCGGGTTCAAGTGATTCTCCTGCCTCAGCTTCCCGAGTAGCTGGGTTTACAGGGTCCTGCCACCACCCCCGGCTAATTTTTGTATTTTTGTTAGCGACAGGGTTTCACCATGCTGTCCAGGCTGGTCTCGAACTCCCGACCTCAGGAGATCCGCCCGCCTCGGCCTTCCAAAGTGCTGGGATTACAGGCCTGAGCCACCGTGCCCCCAGCCTCTTCATTCTTTATAATGTAACATTTTTAATGGATGTATAATATTTATTTGAAAGTATACGTTTTACTTATTAAGTATCCAGTTGTTTCTAGTTTTACCTTAATTTAAATAATGCTTTTTAATGTTTACATTTGTTTCCTTAGACTATGTTCCAGGAGAAGTAGAATTACTGCATCACAGGGCACTTCATTTTTAGATTATGTATCATGGCGGCAGACCTTCAATACCAAGGTGAGATGGAATATGCAGTCCATTCAAGTAATGGGAACTTCAGATGAGAGTCACGTAACTGGGGTCCGCAGTCCTCTCAGAATTTCTGTTGTACCATTGAGGACAGCATCTCCCCTCCCTGACCAGTTGATAAATCGTCTTGCAAAAGGCTCATCTCAAATGAAGATGTAGTTCCTGGAATTTTTTAAAATATGTCGTTTTTATAAGATTTTTAATAGGAAAAAATATATGGTTATTGTCAAAAATACAAATTTATAAAGGTTTTTAATTGCACGAGACCTTTCCTGTTTGCTCTCAGGCAGCATCAGCATTAAGCAGTTCTACTGCGTCAGACCTTAATTCTGTGCCTTAAAAGCAGCAACTGTTTTGTTTTGTTTCCTCCTCTCCACTTAGGCTGCAGGGCCCAATTCAGATGAATTAACTACATTGGCTTTATAAAATGCTTACTGAACTGAAAACGATGAAAGAAAAAACAAATTAGTGATGAAAGAAAAGAAAAATAAAACATAACATTCATGAAAATGCTCACAAAAGGTTTTTTCTGCGCCAAAAGTTAATAAATGCTGTACATTGTTTATAAATAATTAAAATGGACTGATAGTGATAACGTGTTCTCTTTTGACCCTTCCAGCAAACTTCTTAAAGGTTTTCAAATACAGTGGTGATTTCATATGGCCTGTGTTGACTTCATTTATAGTTGTTGTTTGTAATTTATTAATTTGCTGTTTCCAGGTGTGCTCTCTCCCACCTCTTGTTTAAGCTGTTAACCCTAGGTATGTGCTGAGGAACTGGATGGCAGAATCTGCAGTGCAGAAAGCAGAAAGGAATGATTTCTCAGAGCTAAGATGGTTGACTTCTCTCAGTTCATTTTTATTAATTAAAAATCTATTATATTTTGAAGACACTTGTTTGCACACATGCTAAATTATACCATTGCCAACACCAGCTTCCTAGATTTCTCCCTGCTTGGTCTCTCTTTGGTTTATCAGTTGAATTATTTTCTCATATTTTCTATTTATGCTTTATAAACATTTTTAAATATTTATTTTAAAACACACATATATACATTATTTAACCCTTCAAGGGTCTGATTCTGCTGTTTATTGTTTGTGTTTTGGAATTGTGGATTTTAGTCTCTGTTTGAAATCTAGTGAAATGGAATTTGAGGGTATATGTCTCCAGAGGGCAGTAGCATTTGCTCCTTTCAGGCATGGATCCATGGTACTACCAACCTGGGTCCACTTTAATCCTGACAGCAATGAAGACGAATAAACTAGAGCTGCATGTATTAGCATCAATGACTCTCACAATTAAAATAAAAATTTTTAGACATGGGGTCTCACTCTGTCACCCAGAGTGGAGGGCAGTGGCATAATCATAGCTCACTGCAGCCTCCACCTCCCAGGCTCAAGCGATCCTCCCCCATCAGCCTCTCAGAGACTACAGGCGAGCACCATCATACCTGGCTAATGTTTTTATTTATTGCAGAGACAGGGTCTCACTATGTTGCCCAGGTTGGTCTAGAACTCTCAGGCTCAAGGGATCCTCCTGCCTTGGCCTCCCAAAGTGCTGGGATTACAGGCGAAGCTACTGTGCCCAGCCAAATCTCACTTATAATGTTAAGCAAAACAAGCAAATGGCAAAGGAATTCACACAATGTGTTACTACTTGAATATAGTATAAAAATAAGCAGAATCCTATCAATATCATACAATATGGCTTCAACCGTATTGAAAGTATTTTATTGCTGAAGTTGAATGGAGGATACACAGGTGTCCATAATGTTATTCTGTATATGTTTTCTGCCTCAAATATTTCATCATTAGCTGTTTAAAAATGCATTGCATGTTATGTATTTTTTACAACAGGAATGGCTCTGGCTCTCATGCTGCCACTCTCCTGTCCCATGCCCGGAGGGTATGTTATTGATAGTCATGACCCTCTTTCTGTCTCAAACCGGTCATAGCCTCAGAACCATTCTCATCACAGCATGCCCTGACATCATCAGCCACTGATCAGAGTTGGCATGAGAGAGAAACCATTTTGCTCTTTCTAATTTGGAGCTTGTATTAGCTTTTTATCTCAGTAGTTTAATTAGCCTGACAATTCTAGGTTTTCATTTCAGAAAATATAATATTTTTAAATAGAATCTTTTTATGATATGAAGGAGAAACAAAGAGAAGGGAGATCCCTCAACATTTATCATTAGATAAATTTGTCTCCACAGGGGAAACTACACAGTGTTCAGTAAGCTGTTTTGTTGGCCTGTGTCTCCTTTCTTCCATATCTTTTATTCCCCCCCTTCTTTCCATCCCTTCCTCAAAATTATATATGAGTAATGAGGCAGCGCCCCTGGGGCAGGGTGGGAGGAGGTGTTTTCTTAGGGTCAAGTAAACATTCAGATTCAAATGACTATCACAGGCCACACACCTGGCCCCAGCCAGCTGAGAGAGACAGTGCACAGGAACAAAGCTTCCCAACAGGGCAGCACCAGGTTCTCTGTGTGCAGGGGAACTTGGAGCAGTCCACACCAGCAGTAAGGCACGGCAGCTTCACTCAGGTGCAAGGATCTGAGAGTCCCACTGTGACCGTGCAGGGCAGCCCTGTCTTAGAAGCTTCAGGCTCTGCAGAAAGCAGTGTCTCTTGTAAGAACTCCATAGGCATAATTTCCAGATCCTCACAAGAGACCTGCCTCATGGTAGGAGTCACCATGCTTAGGAAGGCCCAACGCATCCTATCAGGTATTTGCAGTTGTTCCAGTCCAGAAGTTACTTGTCCTTTGTAGGCAATGCTGTATGGTGATAGAGTTGACCTACCACCTTATCAGGATACCAGGGAAACAGAACCAGAAAGGTAACTAAATGTCAACTTCTCACGCAGGAGAAGAACAACATTTTGTCAAACCTTTCTACATGCAATCCTTTACACATGGAACTGGTATTTATCTTCTTTCCTCAAACATTTCTTGAGAATCCATTCAATGCAAGTTGCTGATTAATTAGAGGGGCTCTTAAACTAGTAGGTACGTGAGACCAATAGGTATACAGCCAACTTTAAAAAAAAAGAAGTGTATAGAAAGTACCCAGGGAGAAGTGCTAAGATTGGCTCCAAAGCCCTGTATTTATGATGATGCAATCTTCATATTTAAAATACTAGTGACACAATAATATGTTCTACTTGAACTCCCACCTTTAATTTCTTAGTATAGATAATCACCCACCTTTTCTATGATAGCTAAGCATTTCCCTCGTAATACCCAAGAAATAGCAAAAGCACTGAAAATATACATTTTGATATCAGATTGATTGTGGAAAGAGGTGTGTTCTTCAGTGCCTCAGTTTATTACCATGGGGCCAAATTCCCAGTAAGAAGCAGCATGAGCTGGAATTCATGGCCTTCATTTGGAAAGACTAAATCATTGACATCCTTTTATTTCTGTAAATATTTTAGAAAATTACAATTGCCTAAATGCTGTACAGGGATATTAAGATTAAAATATACATTTTCATTCACTTAGTTTAGTACAAAAAGTTAGAAAGTACTCTTAAGGAACTTTCTGTGGAATAATAGAAACTCCAAGTAACAACTAGAGTTGAGGTTTTCCATAAAGCATAAAATGTATAAACTTTTTTTGTTGTTGATGTTGTTGTTGTTTTCTTTGAGAAGGAGTCTAGCTCCGTCACCCAGGCTGGAGTGCAGTGGCACAATCCCGGCTCACTGAAACCACTGCCTCCCAGGTTCAAGCGTTTCTCCTGCTTCAGCTTCCCGAGTAGCTGGGAGTACAGATGTGTGCCACAACGTCTGGCAAATTTGTGTAATTTTTGTTGAGACAGGGTTTCACCATGTTGGCCAGGCTGGTCTCCAACTCCTGACCTCCAGTGATCTGCCTGCCTCGGCCTCCCAAAGTATAAACATTTTTAAACATTTTAAATTGACCTTGCCATTTAGAAATGGAGAAATTCATCAGGGTCCTGAGTAATTCTAATCTACATTTACCTGCTCGCATTGTTTACTAGGTGCATCTTCTCCAGCAAGTTCTTCAGCATCCTTTCCAGAAGCATTCGGCAGCCGAGAAAGCAGGCTACACCTTACCTACTCCTTCCTGGGCTAAAGATCTCAGACTTAGTTGCTTATCTTAATTTGGGGAAAATAAATTCAGGAGTTCTTCTATCATTGAGCACAACATAATATAATCTATTTAATAAATTCTGATCATCCACATTTTGATGGCAATCCCACATTTGAAAATAATGATTATATATGCAAATATTTTTAGCCAGTTAAATTGGAACTTATTCTTTGAAACATCATGATCATTTTTGTTCTAATCAGTAACTTTAATGGAACAATAAGGTGTTTTTGATAAACCATATGAGTTATTTTCATTGATTATCTTATGACAGTTGTTATCAAAATGGATTATTACATATTTATCTAGTATTTGCTGTAAACTCAGAAGTTTGGAATACATCAGTAAGTATTTAGTTTTTTTATGCTACTAGAGTTTTTTTCCATATTATAGAATTTTCAAACATTTACTAAGGTAGATAAAATTTTAATAGTTTAATGAACTTGGTTTACCATTTAATCAGCTCATTAGTAATCAATACATGGCCAATTTCACTTCATTTACACCTCCACACACTTCCCTCATATTCCTTGTTATTGCCTTAATTGAGATATAATTTACATGTCCTCAATTATGTTTTGGAAAATGGAGACATTGTTTCCTCTACAAATATTTCTGTATGCCTCTCTAAATGTTAATGACTTAAAACACAAACAGACCCTGACACCATATGACCTTAGGACAAATTAGCAATAACTTCCTAATGTATAAAATTAAATATCCAGTCAGTTTTCAAGGTTTCCCTATTGTCTTGTAAATTATTATCATCTTCTTTATTTTATAGTTATTTTAATTGGGATCCAAATAAGGACTATACATTAAAATTAGATGAAAATATGTCTTGTTTCCTTTGATATCTTTGAGTATATCACCTACGTGTGTCACCTACATCTTTTCTCACTTGCACTCTTTTGGTTTATTTTGTTTTGATTGAAGAAACCAGATTATTTATCCTGTAGTATTTTGACACTCTGCATTTTTCGGATTGCATTTCTTGGTATTTATTAAACCTGTGATATAATTTGAATGTACGCTCCAAATCTCATTGATATGGTTTGGCTCTATGTCCCCACCCAAATCTCATCTTGAATTTCGACCCCCATGTGTGGATGGAGGGACTTGGTGGGAGGTGATTGGATCATGGGGGCCACTCCCCCATGCTGTTCTTGTGATAGAGAGTTCTCACAAGATCTGGTTGTTTGATAAGGGTCTGGCATTTCCCCTTTGCTCTCTGTCTCTCCACCTGCCATGTAAGATGTGCCTTGCTTCTCCTTCACCCTCTGTTATGATTCTAAGTTTCCTGAGGCCTCTCCAGCCATGCATAACTGTGAGTCAATTAAACCTTCCTTTCTAAATTACCCAGTCTCAGGTAGTTTCTTTACAGCAATGTGAAATTGGACTAACGTACTCATGTTGAGATGTAATCCCCAATGTTGGAGGTGGGGCCTGGTGGGAGGTGTTTGGGTCATGGGGACAGATTCATCATAACTTGATGCTGTCCTCCTGATAGAGTGGGTTCTTAGGAGATCTGTTGTTTGAAAGTGTGTGGCACCTCCCCTCACTTGCTCTCTTGCTCCCACCCTCTCCATGTGAGAAGCCTGCTCCTGCTATGCCTTCTGCCATGTCTGGAAGCCTCCTGAGGCCTCCTCAAAAGCTGAGCAGATGCCAGCACCACGTTCCCTGTAAAGCCTGCAGAACTCAGCCAATTAAACCTCTTTTCTTTATGAGTTACCCAGCCTCCCATATTTTTTTATAGGAACAGAAAAACAGCCTAGCACAACACATTTCTCTGCCCCCTGTATTTCTGTAAATATAGAGCTTCAGTCAGTTTCAGAAAGGATTTATTTGGCAAAAATACTTGAAATACAGAGCAAACATCTGCCTTGGTGAATTGCCACTATTTCTTCTATAACTACATTTATGTTCTATTTGAATTTCACTGTTATCACTTTTTTTTCTGCTGCAGTTTTAGCCCTGTTGATTAATTTCCACTTTTGATTATTCCTTTTTGTAAAATGTCACCTGGGCTTCTCGCTGGGAGACAAGGAGGCAAGACAATGACATGCTTTGCTCTCTGTATGAACTCAGTAACAAATATGCAGTGATTGGCAACAACATACTTTGAAAGAAGTGATGGGTCACTGATCATGATTCATCTGTTATTTAGGCTGTGATTTGTGGACTGAAGAACTAACAAGAAGTTTATACTTTATATAATTACAGGTAAAATACCATGATAACTGAAATTAGAACCATGTTGGGGAACTCATGTCATTTAATTCAATCATGCTTATTGGAACTAGGTAGAGGGGCGATGGCCTGTACCTCTTACCTTCCTGATGTTTTCTTTTTTATCTGCAATAAACATTTACATCGTTCCTTGTATAGACTTTGAAATTGTCTATCAATTCTAGACATGTAGTCTAGAATCACTTTTTATACTACATTTTATAATTGAGCATCACTGGTATATAGTATATAGGACAGTTTTTGGTTTCTATAATTAAAGGTTGACTTTATTAAAGTATTAAGTAGATACACCATCTGAGAATTTAAAAGTCTGTCTTTTTCATTCAAATAGTTGTTCATCCTATATTTTTTGTTGTTGTATGTATTGGCTAGAGACTTCAGGATAATGTCAAATGATATTAATGATAATATTGACTTTAATGGTGTATTAGTCATGTCTCTTATTTTCTGAATTCGATGCTTTGACATCCAGGGCTTTGTTGTCCATGGAGGGACTGCCCCTCTCAGGATAAGCTAATTCCAGGACGTAAGCAACTTGCCTGCATGTATGTCTTCATATATAAACCAACCAATACAGAGCTCATATCCCATTCTTTATCCTTTCTTTATCACCCTCTATTCTTCTTTATCTATCTTTATCCTTCTTTATCACTCTCATGTCCCAGGCCACTATCCGCCTGCCCTAATTGCCTCAGGGCCAGGTAGCAGACAACTAGGGACAGCCTCTCCTCCCCAAGATACCACAAAATTATTCAAACTAGCCAATCCTAAGACTGGTTGCCCTGCCTTGCTTGTTCCTTCCTGTGGAAAGTACAGTAAAGAGTCTTGCTCGTGCTTTCCCCCGTCCCCTCTACCTCCTGACTGACCTTGATGTTTCCCTGTTTTGCCTCTTGTGGTGTGAGGTGCCTACAGCTCCTAGGGAACCCTGAGTAGCAAAATAAAGTACTTCCCTCATGACACTCATTTCTGTGTTCATGTGTCTTATCATACTGATTAAAACAAATCCTGGGTACCATAAAAATAAATGACATTTCTATTCATGCTTTGTTATTAAATATGCCTTTTGCTGTAGGTTTCTAATAACTTTTATCAATATAGAAACATCTTCCTCAATTGCTAGTTTCTTATGAAGTTTTAAATTTTTTTTAACAAGGAGTGGTGTTGAATTTTATCAAGAGCCTTTTTGATGTTTATTGAAATAGTTGTTTTTTCTCCTATGAATTTTTCTAATAGAAACTATACTGATTGAACAATAGGTTAAAATTAAAGTTTCATCAGACTCTCAAGATATAATAGCTGTGAAAGTCTAAATCACCATATGTAGGTTTTCATAGCAAATATCTGAGAACCTGCTCCACAAGTATTAATTCTCCTCACCTGCTTTAGCAATATGAAAGGATGTGGAGTGGAGAACACTGCAGGGAGCTGTTGCCTTGCACTTTCCCCTACCTTACCTTTGATAGTCTTATGTATGTGGAGGAAAATAATGCACACCCTTAACCCTGGGTCTAGAGGAGGACTCTTCAGGAGGCCACCAGGATAACTGACCAAAAAACTCCTGGAACTAGTAAGCAGTTATAGCAAGGATGCAGTATACAGGATGAGTATAGAAAAATCCATTGCAGTTGCTCTCCTGCACACAAACAATGAGCAATTGGAATTTGAAATTAAAAATACAATGCCATTTATGTAAACATTCCCACCACCAATGAAATAATTAGGTATAAATCTAACAAAATATATAAAAGATCTATGAGGAAAACTACAAAATTTTGATTAAAGAAATCAAAGAAGGACTAAATAAATAGAGAGATATTCCATGTCCATGGATAGGGAGGCCTAGCATTAACAAAATGTCAGTTCTTCCCAACTTGCTCTCTAGATTCAATGCAATCCCCATCAAAATCCCAGAAATATATCACTTGGATATTGACAAATTGATTCCAAAGTTTCTATGGAGAGGCTAAAACAAAAACAAAAACCAAAAAAAAAAACAAAAACAAAAACAAAAAAAACAAGAACAGACAACACAGTATTAGAAAAGAAGAAAATCGGGGGTAACACTACCCAATTTCAAGATTTGCAAGAAAGCTACAGCAATGAAGACAGTGTGGTAGTGGCAAAAGAATAGATGAATAGACCAATGGAACAGAATAGAAAATCCCAAAATAGACCTATACAAATATTTGACAAAGGGGCAAAGGCAATACAATGAGGAAAAGATAGTCTTTTCAACAAATGGCACTGGAACAACTTAATATCCGTAAGCAAAATCAAAAATCTAGACACAGATCTTACATCTTCCCCCAAATTTAGCTGAAAATGGATCATAGACCTAAATGTAACACACAAAATTATAAAATTTCTAGAATATAGGAGAAAAGCTAGATAACCTTGGGCATGGCAATGACTTTTTAAATACAACACCGCCAATGGCATGATCCATGAAAAAAGTAATTGATAAGCTGGACCTCATTCAAATTAAAAACTTCTGTGTAATGCACAGTCAAGAGAATTAGAAGACAAGCCACAGACTGGGGAAAAACATCTGTGAAAGACATATCTGATAAAGTACTGTTATCAAAATATACGAAGAACTCTTAAAGCAACAATAAGAAAAGGAATAACCCAGTTAAAAAATTGACAAAAGATCTGAACACACACCTCACCAAAGAAGATGTACAGATGGCTAATAAGCATATGTAAAAATTGCTCAACATCATATGTCATTAGGAAATAGCAAATTAAAACTGATACCACTACCTACCTATTCAAATGCTTAAATACAAAACACTGACAATACCAAACAATGACAAGGATGGGGAGCAATAAGAATTCTCATTTATTCTTGGAGGGAAAGCAAAATGAAATAGCCACTTTTTAGAAGACAGGTTGTCAGTTTCTTACACAGCTAAACACACTTTTTCCATATGATCCTGCAATTGCACTCCTATTTACCTAAGTGAGTTGAAAACTGATATTCACAGAAGTGTCTGCACACAAGTTTCCAGCAGCTTTATCCATAATTGCTAAAATTTGGTGGCAACTAAGATGTCCTGCAATAGGGGAATGAATAAATGAACTATGGTCCATCCAGACAATGGAATATTATTCAGTGATAAGAAGAAATGAAGCCAAGATCACTCCACTGCATTCCAACCTGGATGATAAGAGTGAGACCCCATCTCAAAAAAAAAAAAAGTTAAATAAAGAAGAAATGAATTATCAAGCCATGAAAAGATAATGGAGTGCTGTGGTTTGACTATGGATTGGCCCTTCCAAAACTCATGTTTAGGCTTGGTCCCCAAGGTGGCGTGGTGGGAGGTGCTTTAAGAGTCATTAAGATGGATTAATTTCTTTCAGGTGCTACGGGGTTAGTTCTCATGGGAATGCATTAGTTCCCACGAGATTGGGTTGTTATAAGCAAGATTGCCTCTCCTGGTTTGTCCCCCTTTTGCATGCAGCCACTTCTCCTTCCGCTTATCTGCCATGATATGATGCAGTCAGTGGGCCTTCCCCAGACACTGGCACCATGCTCTTTGGACTTCCCAGGCTCCAGAAGCATGATCCAAAACATCTCTTTTTAAAATAAACTACCCAAGTATTCTGCTATAGGAACAGAAAATGAGACATGGAGGAACCATAAATGCATATTATTAAGGAAAAGAAATCAATTAGAAATGACTACATATGGTGATTCTAACTATATATTTTGGAAATGGTATAATTATGGAGACAGTAAAAAAGACCAGTGGTTGCCAGGGTTTAAAGGGGAGGGAGAGATTAATAGGCAGAACACAGGATTTTTAGGACAGTGAAACTAATCTATATGATTCTATAATGGTGGATACATGTCATTGTACATTTCTGAAAACCCATAGATTGTGCAACATCAAGAGTAAACCTGCAGTAAACTGTGGACTTTGGGTACTAATGATGTGTCAATGTAGGTTCCTCAATTGTTTCAGTACGATTTTGGTAGCATTTTGGTAGTGGAGGAGGCTGTGCATGTGTGCGGACAGGGGAAAAATGGGAACTCCCAATACTTTTTGCTCAATTTTGCTGTGAATCTAATATTGCTCTAAATCATGAAGTCTATTTAAAAAAAACAGAAACCAAAAATGGATGGCTTTAACATAGATTAGACTGTGCTGAAGAAAAGAATTAGTGAATAGGAGTTAATGTCTGATTAATATAACCGGAATTGGTAAAGAAATGGAAAATATACACAATTAAGAGATACAGAGGCTAGTGCTAGAAGATCTAACATATATTTCATTAGAGTTTTAGAAGAAGCGAATAAGGAGAGGCAATGTTTGAAAACAATATAAATTACATTTTTCTGGAATAGTGAAAGACAGATATTCCAGATTCAGAAACCTCAGTAAAATATCAGGCAACTTAAGCAAAAAGAAACCCACAGTTATACTTACTGTGTGCACCAAAGACGAAGAAAAGATCTTAAAATCATGCAGAGGGGAAACAAAGAGATGACCTAATAGAAATAATAATTTGACAGCTGACTTCTCAACAGCAACAGTGAAAGGGAGAAGACAGTGGGGACAATTTCCTCAAAAAGCTGAGAGTTTGTACTGTCAGTTGAAATTTTACATCCGTTGAAACTATCTTTGAAGAATGAGGTAAAATAAAGATACTCTAGGAAAAAAAGAAGTCAGCTATAACTCAACTACTAGGCAATTGTGTGTGTGTGTGTGTGTGTGTGTGTGTGTGTGTTTGAAACCAAAGTATTCCAAAGTCCATGTATTTCCTAGGTTAAAGTTGTTTAACTTGGGACTTTATTGAATATGGGTATTATCATTATAACTAGCCATTAAAATAAATAAAGATACTTCAGGAAAAAAAGAAGTCAGCCATAACTCAACTACTAGGCAATAATGTGTGTATGTGTGTGTGTGTGTTTGAAACCAAAGTGTGCCAAACTCCGTGTGTTTCCTAGGTTAAAGTTGTTCAACTTGGGACATTATTGAGTATGGATATTATCATTATAACTAGCCATTAAAAGAATAGACACAGTATATAACTTTTCAACAAGAAGCTTAAAAAGGGGAGTAAGAGAAAAATCCTAATCACGTGAAGCAGACAAGAAAGGAAGATAAAAACCCCAGAAAAATCCAGGGTAATAGGAAGTGCAAAATAAGATGTTAAAAACAAATACAAATATATAATCACAGTGAGAGTCATAAGAAGAGGCCATTCGTGGTGGCTCAGACCTATAATTCCAACACTTTGGGAGGCCAGGGCAGAAGGACTGCTTGAGGCCAGGAGTTAGGAACCAGCCTAGATGACATGGTGAGCCTCCTATCTCTACAAAAAAGAAGAATTAGCCAGGCAGATGGCATAAGCCTGTAGTACCAGCTACTCGGGAGCCTGAGGCAAGAGGATGGCTTGAGCCCAGAATGTTGAGGCTGCAGTGAGCTATGATCGCACCACTGCACTCCAGCCTGGGTGACAGAATGAGACACCGTCTCTAAAAACAAAAACAAAAACAAAAAGAAAGAAAGAAAGAAAGAAAATTAAAAATGTTAAAAGAATAAAATTGCAGTTAAAAGATAATAATTCCTGAACTAGATATAAACACAACAAAATCCGCCATATGTCATTAAAAGTGGCAAACATAGAACATAGCGAGTTTGAAAGTGCATGAATAGATTGGTCAGGCAAATACCTGAAAAAAGATGATACAGCTGCATGAGTACAAGATAAAAAGCAGAAAACATTGCATGGTGACAGATGGTTCAATTCACCAGGAAGTCACATACATAATTTTTGTTTACACTTAATAATTAACCATGTCAGAATATATAAGGCACAATTCACCAGAACAATGAAAAGATATTGACAAATCTGCCCTCAGAAGATTTTAAAACATCCTTCTTAGTAATTGATGGATGCAACAGACCAGGTAACAGGCTGCAGGCAGATTTGTGGAACATGCTTAACAAGCTTGTTCTAAGGAACATGTATAGTACATTGTACCAAAGCACACATAAACCACCGGTAAAAATGGATCAGACATCAAGCCATAAGTCTCAAGCACACTTCAAAGCCTCAATTATCATGGACTTGGGTCATTTCAGTATCATACCAGCCAAGATTCCTATGATCAAACAAAATGTGGCTTAAATGTTCATTCTCCTCTTTGAGGACCTACTGTAAAATCTTAGTTCATATTCTATCATGTGACAGGTTAAATCATATTTTCTGTAAACTCTTCCAAACCCTGTGGTTTTTGTTGCAGTTGGCCTATTACAAGGGTCTTTGCCCCAGTGGCAGCATTATAAAAGAAATTATGGAGTTTTCATAAGCTGTGGTGTAGTATTACTGCCCTATATTATTAATTATACACTGTTCGTAATATATTATTATCCTTGCACTTCCTCTCTAACGTCCAATTTCACCCCAGCTTTTGCGCTCCCCTCACCTCCAGTATCTCACTAAAATTTTCATAAAGGAATAAAGTTTGCTGCATTTTCAGGGTCAATCTAAATAACCCCACTCAGGTATAGGTGGTACTTGTAAAGACCTCACAGCCAGACACCAAAGATTGTGTTCCACTTGAGTGAAAATCACAGGGTTGACGATTGTCATGAGAACCCCCTATTCATGGACTTGCCTGGTTCTATTTGTCAGTGTTTTCTTAACATGAGTGACTCCATTTTGATTCTGACAACTTTCATAGCTCTCTTCGCTGAACCTTTCCTGTATTGTCCCAGAGATCGGCATAATGACCATTATGTAGTCAGGTATCAGAAAAGCTGTGTTTTTCACATGGACACAAAGAGGGGAACAACATACACTGGGGCCTGTTGTGGGGGGTTGAGGGGAGGGAGAGCATCAGGACAAATAGCTAACACATGCTGGGCTTCGTATTTAGGTGATGGGTTGATAGGTTCAGCAAGCCACCATGGCACACGTTTACCTATGTAACAAATCTGCACATTCTGCATATGTATCCTGGAACTTAAAGTAAAACAAAATTTTAAAAATTTTTGTAAAAAGAAAAGCCGTATTATTACTGTATCTGACATCAAAAGAACATGATATACTAAAACTGGAGAGTTACTGTTCCTGAGATAAAATTTAATGTAAAGCAAATTTACCTTCTATCCTATTTCAAGCATATGCTCAAAAAAATTAAGAACACATTGCCGGTTTTAATTAGTAAATATTTTGGTTTTAAAACTAAATTTGCTTCATTTTAAATTTCCATTTAGCCTGAAGGGGTGTCCAATCTTTTAGCTTCCCTGGGACACACATATGATGCACTAACACTAGCAATAGCTGATCAGCTAAAAAAAAAAAAAAAATTGCAAAAAGATCTCATAATTTTTTAAAGAGAGAGTCTTGCCCTGTCGTCCAGGATTGAGTGCAGTAGCAAGATCTCAGCTCAGCACAGCCTCCACCTTCTGGGTTCAAAGGATTCTCCTCCTCAGCCTCTGGAGTTGCTGGGATTACAGGCATGCGTCACCGCACCTGGCTAATTTTTGTATTTTTAGTACAGATAGGGTTTTGCCATATTGGCCAAGCTGGTCTCGAACTCCTGACCTCAAGTGATCTGCCAGCCTTGGCCTCCCAATAGTGCTGGGATTACAAGTGTGAGTCACCGCGCCCTACAAAGAGCTTATAATGTTTTAATATTTGTTGGGCAGCATTCAAAGTTGTCCTGGGCCACGGGAGCCCATGGGTTGAGACAGCATGATCTACAGCTTACTTTTCCCCAAATATTAAAACATACCATTAATTACCTTCCTTAATTTTAAGAAAATAGCCTTTTAGCCCATCAGAAGCCAATTTGAAAGAGAAGAGATATAGGTAAAAAGAGCCTAGGATAAACTGGGCATTAAATGTATCCCTGAGGGAAAACATTCCAGATTGAAATATACATCAGTAAGATTGCTTTTACTTGGCCCTACATTCTTATTTACAGGGTACTTACAGCACTGTAATAATAGAGAATTCAAAAACTATCTGAATAACTATTTTTAAAATTACTGTTATTCAAGCATTAAAAAAGCAAAACCAGGCCGGGCGTGGTGGCTCATGCCTGTAATCCCAGCACTTTGGGAGGCCGAGGCGGGCGGATAACGAGCTCGGGAGATCGAGACCACATCCTGGCTAACACGGTGAAACCCCGTCTCTACTAAAAATAGAAAAAATTAGCCAGGCGCTGTGGCGGGCGCCTGTAGTCCCAGCTACTTGGGAGGCTGAGGCAGAAGAATGGCGTGAACCCAGGAAAAGGAGCTTGCAGTGAGCCGAGATCGCGCCACTGCACTCCAGCTTGGGCAACAGAGCAAGACTCCCTCTCAAAAAAAAAAAAAAAAAAAAAAAAAAAAAGGCGAAACCAAAACAGCCTGTGTCCAGGGCTCCAAGCAATCAAGCAACAGGAATCTCAGAGAAAGAGATTGTCATGTTTTTCGTTTTCCTCTATTTTCCTGAAAATTCTGAAGGTCGCAGAGGTAGAGCTGAAAATCTAAGGTCACCAAGACTTAAGAAGGCATGGGATGGTGAAAGCTAGTTTTAATTATAGTGTTGACCTCAAGATCGACTGACCCAATAATCCTTATAGAAATGCAGTAGGAAGAACGTTTAACTTTTATTCATTTGCTGCTTGTGAACATTGATGCTTCGTGCCTGTTGGGGGGGTGGGGCATAGGAGGCCTCTTGGCGACAGCGAGGGGAGGGAGCACGAAGTCCAGGGGGGTCTCCATGAAGTCCGGGGACGGCAGCGGGAGCTCTGGGTACTCCAGGGCGGCATTGGTGGCTGTGGCGGCAGGAAGTAGTCGGGCGGGGCGGGGAAGACCCCGCTGCCTGTGCCCTTGGCCTTGGGGGGTGTGGCGGGGCTGCCACTGGTGTCCCAGGACCTCTGCACCGGAGGGGGTGGGGCAGGCTGGACTTGGGGCCTTGGGGGGCCGGGGGTGCTCCTGGCTCCTGGTGGTTCCCGAGGGCTGGCTTCTTATCCTGCAACCAAGCGACAGCAGCATTTATTATTTTAAAGTTTTTGAAATTTTAATTTATTGTTATTAATTAATGGGGACAGGGTCTCACTCTGTCACCCAGGCTGAGTGCATGGCGCGATCTGGGCTCACCACAACCTCGACCTCCTGAGCCATCCTCCCGCCTCAGTCTCCTGAGTAGCATTCTTTATTCTTGACAAAACAGCCCCAGTGGACAAGACCATGCCATAGATATGTGAGGTCTCTGTCTGCCGCCTGGGGGCCCCCGTCCCTCAGTCACTGAGAATCCTGGTTGTTCATGAGCTCATCTTTGCTCTGGAATAGGGAAATGACTCTAATTGGCCTTTATTATTATTATTATTACTATTATTATTGAGAGAGAGTTTTGCTCTGTCGCCCAGGCTGGAGTGCAGTGGCACCATCTTGGCTCTCTGCAACCTCCACCTCCTGGGTTTAAGCGATTCTCCTGCCTCAGCCTCCCGAGTAGCTGGGACTACAGGTGCTGGCTACCACGTCCAGCTAAGTTTGTATTTTTAGTGGAGATGGGGTTTCACCATGTTGGTCAGGCTGGTCTTGAGCTCCTGACCTCATGATCTGCCTGCCTCTGCCTCCCAAAGTGCTGGGATTACAGGCATGAGCCACCGCGCCTGGTCTTTTTTTTTTTTTTTTTTTTTTTTTGTGACAGGATCTCGCTGTGTCACGCATGCTGGAGTGCAGTGGTGCAAGCTCGACTCACTGCAACCTCTGCCTCTAGGGCTCAGTGATCCTCATGCCTCAGCCTCCCAAGTGGCTGGGATGACAAGCATGTGCCACCATGCCCAGCTAATTTTTGTATTTTTTGTAGAGATGGTTTTTTGCCATGTTGCCCAGGCTGGTCTCCAACTCCTGGGCTCAAGTGATCTGCCCACCTTGGCCTCCCAAATGCTGGAATTACAGGTGTGAGCCACCTCACCTGGACAGTTTACTTTTTCTCAACTGCATGAAAGTTGGCTGGTTCACCGGGTATAAAATGAGCCCTGTAGTCCCTATTATGACCTGTGTCTCAGATCGTGATGAGATCAAATGAGATACATATATGAGTTCTGAAAAGAAAAATCACCAGCGTGCTACTGGTAGAAACCAGAATGCCAAATTTGGCTAAAGTCTATTAGAGGCATAGCCCTTCCTCTGCCAATGCTGGAATACATTATAATAATTTGTATTTAGATAATGAAAGGTCCCCAGGCAGCTGGATTGAATCCCTCTGTTCTAGTGATAATTATCATCCAATTTACATTTCATCAGGGTTCCAGTTTATTTCTTCCTCTGCTTAATAGTTTCTTACCACTGAAGATTAAATCTGCAAATTTTTTTTCTAACAAAGTGCCTTGTGATTTAGTTTCTATTTTATTTAGTTTATTTACTTAGCATGATAAGCTAATTAACTGGCGATGTACTTTTTCCTTTTTAAAAAATTTCTGAACAGGCAGCTTGGGTATTGACGTTCACATATAGTTAAGTGATTTCTATTCTGGGATTCTTTTATTTCTTTCAGCATTTTTAAATGCTTTCCTTCAATTGGCACTACAAAAATAATGAAAATAATAACAGCTGAAGGTACATTGCCTGAGAAGCGCAGGCTTGAGAAGATAATGAGAACATTAAAGAAATACAACTTTTACAGGCCTGCAGTGGTTGTCAAAATTATAAGAAGTTCAATAAATACCAAGATTTAGTTGTTTTCATGACTGACTGATGGACAACATGAAGGGGTGAAAGAAGTGAAAAACTGCTAAAGTGAAGCACCCTGCCTGTCCTAGCTGGGTGATATGCTATTGTCACAGTTATTTAAGGTTGTTTTGAATCACACATGAGAAATAGTCAACAGAATTTATACAGTCAACTGAGAGGTTCTGAACTAGATTAGTAACTAAATCATGATTATTAGCTATGATTTTAAGATAGATTTAAGTGAATCCTCATTGATCTATTCGGTTGAAAAAATGTTATGGAGGATGTCATACCTATTGGCTATTATTTTACAATGTATTTTCTCCTCCATCACCCTGGGGATGTATGCAGGACATTAATGGGGAAAATAGAAAATGCAATCCATTTTTATCTTTTTTTCTTTTTTTATGACAAGGTATTTATCTGTCACATAGGCTGGAGTGCAGTGGTGTGATCACAGCTCACTGCAGCCTTGAAATCCTGGGCTCAAGAAATTCAAACACCTCAGCCACCCAAGTAGCTAGGACCACAGGTGCAAGCCACCATACCTGGCTAATTTTTTTATTTCTAGTAGATATGAGCCCTTGTTCTGTTGCCCAGGCTGGTCTGGAACTCCGGAGCTCAAGCAATTCTCCTGGGGGACGGCTGGATGGAATGTATGCCAGCTGCTTGCTGGTTTTACCTTCCATGTTTCAGCATGTGCCTGGGCCTCTTCGAGAACAGCACTGACAGAATCTGCAGCCTGGGGCATCTGTCCATTGGGCTGGGTGGTGCCATTTATAGGTCCTGAGAGGGAGGAAGTGAGAAAAGATGAGTGAACAAAGAATTTTCAACATTCTAGAAAGTTAACCTGAAAATACAAAGCAGTTTACATCTATAAAGCAAAGAAAGATACTTCCTAGCTACTTCTTACAAAAAAATAAAAATAAAGACAAAGCAAAGAAAACAATTCACAGGCATGACATGGTACACAAAACCTTATGAAAAAGCTGAGGTTCTGTGACAAAACTTTATATGAGATTCAGCAAAAGATTCAGGAAGGTGAGTACGGTATTTGATAAAGCCCACCGAGGAGGGTCTGGATTAACTGGGATTGTGGAGAGGAATAGTATGTTTTACTTTTGAAAATCTTTTGATAATTGAAGAATAAACATTGAAAGCCAATTTTCTTTCAAAAAAATTCCATTGTTGATTTCCCAAAAATGTATTTATCTAGTTTCATACCGTGCTGAGTACAGGAACAACTTTTGAACATTGTCCTTAACAAAGAATATATTGGGCTGGGCTTGGTGGCTCACGCCTGTAATCCCCACACATTGGGAGGCCGAGGTGGACAGATTACGAGGTCAAGAGTTTGAGACCATCCTGGCCAACATGGTGAAACCCTGTCTCTACTAAAAGTACAGAAATTAGCTGGGCATGGTGGCACATGCCTGTAGTCCCAACTACTCAGGAGGCTGAGGCAGGAATATCGCTTGAACCCGGCAGGTGGAGGTTGCAGTGAGCCAAGATCATGCCGCTGCTCTCCAACCTGGTGACGGGGCGAGACTTAGTCTCAACAACAACAACACAACAAAAAACAGATAAAAAACAACAACAACAAAGAGTACATTGGACACAGAAACAATAGACAGACATTTGGGCAAAATGTGCGGGTCTCTGAAATAATCTGGAATTAGAGGTGTTTTTTTTTGTTTGTTTGTTTTCCCCGAAAGTCCTGGTATTATGACTTTATTTTCTTGCCTTTTAATTTGTCTTTTTGACACAAAGCTTGACTCATGGAAGGTCTGCAGTTGTTACAGAATCAGATAGAGGAAGCTCTACGTTGATTTCTCAGCTCCTTAGAAAGGATCCCACCAAGGATGGCTGCCTCTCCACACCGGGGCTGTTTCTCCTTCAAGTGAATTGCTGCCCAGCCCACACCAGAAGGTCTTCCGCTCCTCTCCCTGTGAATGCAGAGATGCTTTAGCCATGCTCAGCACCACTGTTCTGTTTAATATTCACAAACTGCCTGTTTATTTCTTCAACTAGTTTTCTAGTAGTTTGAGAAACCCATTAATCTACATGACAACTCAAAGAATGACTTCAGGAAATTAGAAAAAAAAAACAACAAAAAAGGGGAAAGTTTGGCTTGGTTCTGGTGGCTGATTCCTGTAATCCCTGCCTGAGGGGAGGCCAAGACAGGCAGATCACTTGAGGTCAGGAGTTCGAGAACAGACTGGCCAATTTGGTGAAAGCCAGTCACTACTAAAAATACAAAAAATTTAGTCAGGCATCGTGACCCACACCTCTAATCCCAGCTACTCGGGAGGCTGAAGCAGGAGGATCACATGAACTCAGGAAGCAAGGGTTGCAGCGAGCTGACATCGCGACGTAGCATTCCAGCCTGGGTGACAGAATAAGACTCAGTCTCAAAAAAAAAGAATGATACTCAGGGGAAAACCGTGGGAAGGGGGAGAAAGATAAGAGACTACAAATTGGATTCCATGTGTACTGCTTGGGTGATGGGTGCAACAAAATCTCACAAATCTCCACTAAAGGAGTTACTCAATAACTAAATACTACCTGTGCCAAAAATTTATGAAAAGAAAAATTAAATTTTTTTAATTGTGAAAATTGAGGGTCATACTTTCAAGTTACAAAGGCACATCTATTATGAGGCTTAATTATTCTAATGTTTAAAGAAATGAAGAGAACAACCAGAGTTTAAATAGAAAAGCTGTCAGATATTTCGTCTACAGCAATGAAATCTGTAGCTTGCATTTTGTATTTTGAAACTTAGTTTTCAGCCAGCCTGGGGGAAGAAGATGAGGAAACAGAACTGAGCATTGGGGTAGGTAGGAGGAAAGTAAGAAACCAGCTGGACACAGCAGGGAAAGAAGAAGGGGTGAGGACTCGAGGCAGAGCCAGTCCTCCTGCTTGGGGCCTGGGCATAGGAAAGCAAACTCCAGGCAGGAGGAAGGAGCCCCAGGCTGTGGATGCCTCTGGGGGAATTTTGGGTCAGCAACGGCCAGAGGAGCTCCTGAACTTAAGCAGTATCTGCCACCTCCCTACCTTTGGGTGTCTTCTGGTGTACAATGTGCTGCTGTCAGGTCCCTCGCTGGCTCCCAAATTCGACTGGGCAGCCTCCAAAGCAGTGGAGTTGGTGCTACTGCTATCTCCACTTTGTGGATCTCAGAGATGCAGGATGGCTTCTCCCACCACACCCTTAGCTGGCCCCATTTGTGGTTGGCATTGTGGGACAGCGTGTTCGGGGCAACTCTGCTCCTGTATATTGCGGGCTGCGTCTGCGCTGTCTGCACACTCATAGACGTCAGAGCCACAGGCTGGCTCTGCAGAACCCTTGTGCCGGCCCTGACTGGGGCTGGCTTTGGTGCACATGCGACAGTTCAGTGTGGTCCCCATGGGGCACTCCTGCTCTTCTTGGGCAGCTTGGGCCTTTGGTTGCCCCCAAGTGTGCAGAGCTCAACACCTATCGTCTCTTGCTGGCAAAAGTATTGCTAGCACAAGCAGTCCTGGGCCACGGGGCGGCACTGCGCTAGCAGCATGCACCCCATATCACCCCCATACTCTGAGCTGACTTGTCTGCTAAAAAATCCTGCCAACCTGTCCAGTTTATTTTAGAAAGGCCTGGATGCAACAAGCCTGAGAGCTGTGACTGGGGCAGGAGAGAGCACAGATTCATCCTCCTTCCACCACTGCCTAACAACTGAAGACCACCAACTGAGGACCACCACCTGAAGAGAAACAACTGAGGGTACCAACTGAGGGCACTAACCGAAGGCAACCAATGAGAACACCCACTGAAGGCCACCAAGTGAAGGCCAGTTGCCCTGCCAACCAGACCGCATCCTGGTTCAGAGGAAACAATCAGGTCCAGAATCCCCTGCATGCATCCCTACAGACTTGGAACTTGAGAGCACAGGCACATGGCTCACAAGGCCCCGCCCTGCCAGCAGCCCCGCCCCACCTTTCATTCATTGCTGCATGCTAGGAACTTTCAGGTTTCTCACTGTGAAGAACTTCCTAGGGATCATCACCTTACAATGAATGATGCTAAAATTACTGAAACCAAATCTGCTTCATGCAATGTCTGGGATTCATAAAACCCCCTTTCCCCCATAATCTCTGAAATATTAACAAACTAGAAATAAGAGAGATTTCTGCAGGTGCTTTCAGAAAAAAACTTTGCCATGAACGAAGCCTACTCTATAATATCAAGTAATATTTCATATATACACATATATAACAAATCCACATATGTCCCATTTACATTTTTGAAAATAACACACATGTTCAATCAAATTAAGAAGACTAACAAGAAATTTTCTAACATGTAAACACTAAGTACATCAGATTTTTCTAATGATCACTTTGATAGAGCAATTTAGAATCTGTGGTTTCATAACACCAAGACACCAAGAGGATTATGTAAGAGAAAACCACAACATAATACAAAATTTTCAATGTGATCATCATTTCTACTTTCAACTAAAAATTACCCAGTGAATGCATTGTGAACTGCTTTGTGACTCTGGTGATCTATTTATTCTTTCTGATTATTGGTTTGATTGTCTAAGATATATGAGTATCACCAATCTTATGAACTCACTCTAAAAGTTAGATGAGAAAAAATAATCCTCCTTCTCCATATACTGAACACTTAAACAATTATAGGTATTGTGTCCAGATTTTTGCACACTCACCTTATAGAAGCCTCATAGAAACACTGTTTTAAGTTACAAGCATTTTGCCATGGTTTTTACACACTTACCTTATGGAAGCTTCATAGCAATCACATCTTATATAGATGAGAAAACTGAGGCTCTTCTCAAGTTAAGCAGTATCCGTTGCCACCCTACCTGGGGTATCTTCTGGTTGCCAATGTACTGCTGTCAGGTCCGTCACTGGATCCCAAATTCTACTGGGCAGGCTCCAAAGCAGTGGAGTCTGGCACTACTGCCACCTCCACCTCGTGGATCGCAGAGCTGCAGGACGGCTTCACCCACCGCACCCTGAGATAGCCCCGCTTGTGGCTGGTATTGGGGGACAGCGTGTTCAGGGCTCCTCTGCTCCTGTATATCACAGCCTGTGCCTTCTCCGTCTGCACACTGGTAGACATCAGAGCCACAGGCTGGCTCTGCAGAACCCTTCTGCCAGCCCTGACTGGGGCTGACTTTGGTGCACTTGTGACAGTTCAGTGTGGTCCCCATGGGGCACCCCTGCTCTTCTCAGGCAGCTTGGACCTTCGCTTGCCCCCAAGTCTGCAGAGCTCAACAACTATTGCCTCTTCCTTGCAAAGGCATGTCTGGCACAGGCAGCCCTGGGCCATGGGGCGGCACTGTGCTAGCAACCTGCACCCTACACCCCGCGTCACCCCCATATCCTGAGCTGATTTGTCTGCTAAGAAAAACCTGCCAACATCTCTGGTTTATTTTAGGAGGGCCTGGGGGCAACAAGCCTGGGAGCTGTGACTGGGGAAGGAGAGAGCACAAACGGATTCATCCTCCTTCCACCACTGCCCAACAATTGAAGACCACCAACTGAAGAGAAACAACTGAGGGTACCAACTGAGTGCACTAACCGAAGGCAACCAATGTGGGCATCCACTGAAGGCCACCAAGTGAAGGCCAGTTGCCCAGCCAACCAGACCACATCCTGGTTCAGAGGAAACAATCAGGTCCAGAATCCCCTGCATGCATCCCCACAATCCTGGAACTTGAGAGCACAGGCATATGGCTCGCAAGGCCCCGCCCTGCCAGCAGCCCCACCCCACCTTTCATTCATGCTGGCTGCTGGCAGCTTTCAGGTTTCTCACTGTGATGAAGTTCCTAGGGATCATCACCTTACAATGAATGATGCTAAAATTACTGAAACCAAATCTGCCTCATGCAGTGTCTGAGATTCATAGAACCGCCATTTCTCCATAATCTCTGAAACATCAACAAACTAGAAATAAGAGAGATTTCTGCAGGTGCTTTCAGAAAAAACATTGCCATGAGCTAAGCCTACTCTCTAATTGAAGTTATATTTCATATTTATACATATATATCCCATTCACATATATTCGATTTACATTTTTGAAAATGACACACATGTTCAATCAAATTAACAAGATTAACAGAAGAAAGTTTACAAAATTTACACAGAAAGTTCATCACATTTTTCTAATAATCATTTTGATAGAGCAGCTTAGAATCTATGCTTTCAACAAAGCAAGAAGCTTACGTAAGAGAAAACCACCACAAAACAAGATTTTCAATGTGATCATCATTGCTACTGTTAACTAGAAATTACCCAGTAAATGCATTGTGAGCTGCTTTGTGACTATGGTGATTTATCTAGTCTTTCTGATCATTGGTTTGATTGTCTAAGAAATAGGAGTATCCCCAATTTTATAAACTTGGTCTAAAAATTTGTAGTCTACAAAGGAGAGAAAGATAATCCACTTTATCCACATATTGAACACTTACAAAATAGTAGACATTTTGTCCAGACTTTTACACACTTACCTTATAGAAGCCTCATAATAACCCTCTCTTTTAAATTACAAGCATTTTGCCATGGTTTTTACACACTTACCTTATGGAAGCCTCGTAACAATCACATCTTCTATAGATGAGCAAACTGAGGCTCAGATGAGTTAAAAACACATTCACCATCACATCATAAAGAGTGATGGAACTGGGATTCAAATCCAGTTTTCTCTAACGCCAAAAATGGTGCAATTTAAGGAGGACCAAATTATACCCAGAACATGGAGAGATGAGAACATGTGGATTCTCTTTTCTACCCCCTTGTGTGTGAATTTCAGTGGCTTGCACTGCCTCAGAACAATCCTAAACTCCCTCCCAGGTTTTCTTGCTGTGGTTCCCTTTTCCTTGAGGATGATGAGGAATCTGCATATTTAGACCACAAGCATCACCTTTTAACAGGTGTGTTGATCACGAGATGAAATTTGCTAGGCCATATGTTACTAAATGTGAATTGTCCAGCTTCTCTGCAATACATAAAGGTGCTATTCCATGTAAAAATCATAATATCCACTGAATTTGTGCAGAAAGCTTTGGAACTACGCTGCAGGAGCATCTTACTGACAGTTGTGCAGCAAGACCAGCCAAAACACACAAAGCAGGAACACCTCCTAAGGCCAGGTGTGGTGGTTCTTGCCTGTCATCCCAACAAAGTGGGAGGCCAATGTGGGTGAATCACTTGAGACCAGGGGTTTGAGACCAGCCTGGGCAACATAGTGAGACCCTGTCTCTATGAGAAATCATTTTTTATTATTAGAATCAAGAAGAGTACCTCTAACCCTCAGCCATTACTTTAGGAGAGAGAGCTCTGCTCTACAACGAAAAATATGAAATTGGGAGTCCCAATATGGCTACTTAAGTTTAATACAAGAGCTGTCGCATATTTCCTCTACCGTAATGAAATCTGTAGCATACATTTTGTAATCTGAAATCTTAGTTTTGACCAGCCTAAGAAAAGAAGAAGAGGGCCCAGAAGTGAGCACTTGGACAGGGCAAGGGAAAGTAACCGGCTGGATGCAACAGGGAAAGAAGAAGGGGTGGGGAGTCGAGCCAGAGCAAGTCCTCCTGCTTGGGCCTAGGCCTGGGCCTAGGAAAGTGAACTAGGGCAGGAGGGAGGAGCCCTAGGCTGTGGGTGCCTCTGGGAGGAACCATGGGTGAGCAACTGCCAAAGGAGTTCCTAAGGCCAAGCGGTATCTGTAGTCTCCCTACCTTTTGGCGTCTTCTGGTCGTCATGACTGCTGAATCAAACTGGGCAGGAGCCAAAGCAGTGGAGTCTGGCGCTACTCCCACCACTACCTCGTGGATCTCAGAGCTGCAGGACTGCTCCAAACACCGCATCCTGAGCTGGCCCCGCTTGGGGTGGCATTAAGGGACAGCTTGTTCCGGGTGCCTCTGCTCCTCTGTGCTGGGGCCTGCGCCTCTGCTGGCCGCCGACTCATAGATGTCAGAGCCTCAGGACGGCTCTGCAGAAGCCCTGTGAGGGCCCTACCTGGGGCTGGCTTTGGTGCACATGCGACAAGTCAGCGTGGTCCCCATGGGGCACCTCTGCTCTTCTCGGGCTGCTTGGTCCTTCCTTGTCCCCACGCCTGCAGAGCTGAGCACCTGCCTCCTCTCCTCAGGAAAGGCAACCGAATGCCACCAACTGAAGGCACCCACTGAAGGCACTAACTGAAGGCCGGTTGCCCTGCCAACCAGATCGTGTCCTGCTCAGGAGGAACCAATCAGGCCTTCAGTTCCCTCCACGCACCGCCCTTCCGTTTATGATGTGGGAGTCCAAGCACTGGCTCACAAGGCCCCGCCCCCACAGCGGCCCCGTCCCCACAGCAGCCCGCCCCACCTTTCATTTATTAGTAGCTTGTAGCAACTTTCAGATTTCCTCACTGTGAATTATGAATATGAATGATGCGGAAATTACTGTACACTAATGTGCCTCATGCAGTATCTGACATTCAAACATCCCCTTTGCCCCGTCGCGACTGATTTTTTTGGAAACTAGAAATAATACAAATTTCGGCAGGTGTTTTCAGAAGAAAACATTGCCATGAGCTAAGATTGCTCTATGATGTCAAGTCTTATTTCATATATCAATACATATTCATATTCATAATCCAAAATGCACATATTCAATCAAATTAACAAGACTAACAGTGGAAATTTTCTAAAATTTATACACTAAGTGATTCACATTTTTCTAATGAACACTTTTATAGAGCAACTTAGACTCTATGGTTTCCACAAATGAAGAGGCTCATGGAAGAGAAAACCACCATGTAATACAAGATTTTCAATGTGATCATCATTGCTACTTTTAAGTAGCAATTACCCAGTAAATATATTGTGAACTGCTTTGTGAGTATGGTGATTTATTTAAACTTGCTGGTCCTTTGATTATCTTAAAAATATGAATAATGCCAATTGTATAAACTTGTTCTAAAAATAAAAGGAGAGAAAAATAATCCTCCACCTTCATATATTGTACAATTACAAAATTAAAGGCATTGTGTCCAGATTTTTACACACTTACCTTATTGAAGCCTCATAACAACCTGTCTTTTAAATTACAGGCATTATTCCCAGATTTTTACACACTAAACTAATACAAGCCTCATAAGAATCCTTTCTTTTATAGATGAGCAAACTGAGGCTCAGAGGATTTAAAAACTCATTCACCATCACTTTGTGGTGAGTGTTGGAACTGGGATACAAATCCAATTCTCTCTGACCCCAAAGGTGGTGCACCTTCATGAAGACCCAATTATACCCTCCACACGGAGGGATCAAGACATGTGGATTCCCTTGCTCTGCCTTCTTATGGGTGAATTTCAATGGCTTTCACGGCCTGAGAACAATCCTAAACTCCCTCCCTGGTTGCCTGCAGTGGACATCACTTCTTCTTTTTCATGATTAGGAATCTGCATCTTTGGACCACAAGCATCTATAAACAGTTGTTTTGATCAAGAAACAAAATTTTCTAGGCCTTAGGTTACTAACTGTGAATTGTCTAGCTTCTCTGCAGTAAACAAAAGGGCTCTTCCATGTAAAAATATCACAGGATCCACTGAATTTGTGCAGAAAGCTTTGGAACCATACTGCAGGAGCATCTTACTGACAGCTGTGCAGGAAGATTAGCCCAAGACACACAAAGCTAGAGCACCTCCAAAGGTGAGGTGTGGTGGTTCCTGCTTATCATGCCAGCAAAGTGGGAGGCCAAGATGGGTGGATCAGTTGAGGCCAGGAGTTTGAGACAAGCCTGGGCAACACAGTGAAACCCTGTCTGTACAAAAAATCATTTATTATTATTAGAATCAAGAAGATTACCTCTGACCCTCTGACATTGCTTTAGGAGAGAGGGCTCTGGTCTAGAACTCAAGATATGAAATTATGAGTCCCAATGTGGCTACTTAAGTTTAAATACAACAGCTGTCAGACATTTCCTCTACAGCAATGAAATCTATAGCATACATTTTGTATCCTAAAAATGTGGTTTTCAGACAGCCTAGGGGAAGAAGTGGAGTGTCCAGAACTGGGCATTGGGGTAGGTAGGAGGAAAGAAACTGGCTGCACACAGCATGGAAAAAAGAAGGGGTGGGGAGGTGAGGCAGAGCTAGTCCTCCTGCTTGAGGCCTGGGCTTAGGATAGCAAACTAGGGGCAGGAGGCAGGAGCCCCAGGCTTTGAATGCCTCTGGGGGAACTTTGGGCCAGCAGCAGCCAGAGGAGCTCCTAAACTTAAGTGGTATCCGAAGCCTCCCTACCTTTGTGTGTCTTCTGGTGGCCAATGTGCTGCAGTCAGGAACCTCGATGGCTCCCAAATTCGATTGGGCAGGCTCCAAAGCAGTGGGGTCCGGTGCTACTACCACCTCTACTTCGTGGATCTCAGAGCTGCAGGACGGCTTCTCCCTCCGCACTCTTAGCTGGCTCCGCTTGTGGCTGGCATTGGGGGACAGCGTGTTCAGGGTGCCTCTGCTCCTATATATCGCGGCCTGCACCTTCGCTGTCTGCATACTCATAGACATCAGAACCTCAGGCTGGCTCTGCAGAACCCTTGTGCCGGCCCTGACTGGGGCTGGCTTTGGTGCACATGCGACAGTTCAGTGTGGTCCCCATGGGGCACCTCTGCTCTTCTCGGGCTGCTTGGGCCTTCTCTTGCCCCCAAGTCCGCAGAGCTCAACACCTATCACCTCTTCCCGGCAAAGGTATGGCTGGCACGGGCAGCCCTGGGCCATGGGGCGGCACTGCACTAGCAGCCCGCACCTTGCATCACCCCTGTACCCTGAGCTGACTTGTCTGCTAAAAAAACTTGCCAACCTGTCTGGTTTATTTTAGAAGGGTCCGGATGCAACAAGCCTGAGAGCTGTGTCTGGGGGAGGAGAGAGCACAAACGGATTCATCCTCCTTCCACCACTGCCCAACAACTGAAGACCACCAACTGAGGACCACCAACTGAAGAGAAAGAACTGAGGGTAGCAACTGAGGGCACTAACCGAAGGCAACCAATGAGGGCACCCACTGAAGGCCACCAAGTGAAGGCCAGTTGCTGTGCCAACCAGAACACATCCTGGTTCAGAGGAAACAATCAGGTCCAGAATCCCCTGCATGCATCCCCAGAACCCTGGAACTTGAGAGCACAGACACATGGCTCACAAGGCCCCTCACTGCCAGCGGCCCTGCCCCCCTTGCATTCATTGCTGGCTGCTAGGAACTTTCAGGTTTCTCACTGTGAAGAAGTTCCTAGGGATCATCACCTTACAATGAATGATACTAAAATTACTGAAACCAAATCTGCCTTACGCAGTGTCAGGGATTCATAGAATCCCCTTTCCCCCATAATCTCTGAAACATTAACAAACTAGAAATAAGAGAGATTTCTGCAGGTACTTTCACAAAAAAAACATTGCCATGAGCTAAGCCAACCCTATAATGTCAAGTCATATTTCACATATTCATATATATATTCAATGCGCATACATTTGATTTACATTTTTGAAAACAACACACATGTTCTATCAAATTAACAAGACTAACAAGAAATTTTCTATAATTTACACACTAAGTATGTCACATTTTTCTAATGATCACTTTGATAGAGCAGCTTAGAATCTATCCTTTCAACAAAGCGAGAGGCTTATGTAAGAGGAAGCCACTACAAAATATGAGATTTTCAGTGTGACAATCATTGCTACTTTTAACTAGAAATTACCCAGTAAATGTATTGTGAACTGCTTTGTGACTATTGTGCTTTATTTAGTCTTTCTAATCCTTGGTTTGATTATCTCAAAAATATGAGATCTCCAATTTTATAAAATTGCCCTAAATATTAAATGAAAGATAATCCTCCTTCTCCACATATTGAACCTTTCAGGTTTCTCACTGTGAAGAAGTTCCTAGGGATCATCAACTTACAATGAATGATGCTAAAATTACTGAAACCAAATCTGCCTCACGCAGTGTCTGGGATTCGTAGAACCCTCTTCCCCCCGTAATCTCTGAAACATTAACAAACTAGAAATAAGAGAGATTTCTGCAGGTGCTTTCAGAAAAAACTTTGCCATGAGCTGAGCCTACTCTATAATGTCAAGTCATATTTCATATATTCATATATATATTCAATACACATATATTAGATTTACATTTTTTAAAATAACACACATGCTCAATCAAATTAACAAGG
This sequence comes from Pan troglodytes, assembly GCF_028858775.2. Lineage (NCBI taxonomy): Eukaryota > Metazoa > Chordata > Mammalia > Primates > Hominidae > Pan > Pan troglodytes. Next base: position 39,588,258 of record NC_072406.2, on the reverse strand, counting down.
TTAACATAAGTTTTCTAAAATGTACGCACTAAGTATATCACATTTTGCTAATAATCACTTTGATAGAGCAGCTTAGAATCTATGGTTTCAACAAATCAAGAGGCTTTCATATGAGAAAACCACCACACAATATAAGATTTTCAATGTGGTAATCATTGCTACTTTTAACTAGAAATTACCCAGTAAGTGTATGTTGAACTGCTTTGTGACTATTGTGATTTAGTTAGTCTTTCTAATCCTTGGTTTGATTATCTCAAAAATATGAGTATCGCCTATTTTATAAACTTGCCCTAAAAATTAAATGAGAGAAAGAGAATCCTCATTCTCCAGATATTGAACACTTACAAAATTGTAGACATTGTATCCAGATTTTTACACACTTGCCTTATAGAAGCCTGATAACAACCCTCTCTTTTAAATTACAAGCATTTTGCCATGGTTTTTACACACTTACCTTATGGAAGCCTCATAACAATCACATCTTTTATAGATTAGCAAACTGAGGCTCAGACAAGTTAAAAACAAATTCACCGTCACTTCATAAAGAGCGATGGAACTGGGATTCAAATCCAGTTTTCTCTGTCGCCAAAAATGGTGCATGTTAAGGAGAACCAAGTTATACCCAGAACATGGAGGGGTCAAAACACGTGGATTCTCTTTTCTACCCCCTCATGTGTGAATTTCAATGCCTTGCACTGCCTCAGAGCAATCCTAAACTCCCTCCCAGGTTGGCTTGCAGTGGTTCCCTTTTTCTTGGGGATGATGAGGAATCTGCATATTTAGACCACAAGCATCACCTTTTAACAGGTGTGGTGATCACGAAATGAAATTTGCTAGGCCATATGTTACTAAGTGTGAATTGTCCAGCTTCTCTGCAATAAATAAAGGGGCTATTCCACGTAAAACATCACCGCATCCACTGAATTTGTGTGGGAAGATTTGGAACTATACGGCAGGAGCATCTTACTGACAGCTGCGCAGGAAGACCAGCCAAAACACACAAAGCAGGAGCAGCTCCCAAGGCCAGGTGTGGTGGTTCTTGCCTGTCATCCCAACAAAATGGGAGGCCAATGTGGGTGAATCACTTGAGGTCAGGGTTTGAGACCTTCCTGGAGAACACAGTGATACCCTGTCTTTACAAAACATAATTTCTTTTTATTAGAATGAGGAAGAGTACCTCTAACCCTCAGCCATTACTTTAGGGGAGAGAGCTCTGCTCTAGAACTCAAGATGTGAAATTGGGAGTCCCAATGTGGCTACTTAAGCTTAAATACAAGAGCTGTCAGACATTTCCTCCACCATAATGAAATCGGTGGCATCCAGTTTGTATTTTGAAAACTTAGTTTTTGGCCAGCCTAGGAAAAGAAGAGGGCCCAGAAGTGGGTATTTGGGCAGAGCAATGAAAAGTAACTGGCTGGATGCAACAGGGAAAGAAGGAGTGGGGAGTCGAGTCAGAGCAAGTCCTCCTGCTTGGGGCAGGGGATAGGAAAGCGAACTAGGAGCAGGAGGGAGGAGCCCTAGGCTGTGGATGCCTCTGGGGGTACCTTGGGTGAGCAAGGCCAGAGGAGCTCCTAAGACCAAGAGGTATCTGTCGCCTCCCTACCTTTTGGCGTCTTCGGGTCGCCAATGTGCTGCTAGTCAAGGCTCCTGAATCAGACTGGGCAGGCTCCAAAGCAGTGGAGTCTGGCGCTACTCCCACCGCCACCTCGTGGATCTCAGAAAGGCTCCAAACACCGCACCCTCAGCTGGCCCTGCTTGGGGCTGGCATTGGGGGACAGCGTGTTCCGGGCGCCTCTTCTCCTCTGTGCTAGGGCCTTCGCCTTTGCTGGCTGCCCACTCATAGATGTCAGAGCCGCAGGAAGGCTCCGCAGAAGCCCTGTGCGGGCCCTGCCTGGGGCTGGCTTTGGTGCACATGCGACAGGCCAGCGTGGTCCCCATGGGACACCTCTGTTCTTCTCGGGCAGCTTGGGCCTTCGCTTGCCCCCACGCCTGCAGAGCTGAGCACCTGCCACCTCTCCCCGGGAAAGGCAACCAAATGCCACCAACGGAAGGCACCCACTGAAGGCACTAACTGAAGGCCGGTTGCCCTGCCAGCCAGATCGTGTCCTGCTTAGGAGGAACCAATCAGGCCTTGAGTTCCCTCCACGCGCCGCCCTTCCATTTGTGATGTGGGAGTCCAGGCACTGGCTCACAAGGCCCCGCCCCCACAGCAGCCCGCCCCACCTTTCATTCAGTGATAGCTTCGAGAAACTTTCAGGTTTCCTCACTGTGAATTATGAATATGAACTATATTAAAATTACTGTAACCCAATGTGCTTCATGCACTATCTGGCATCCAAAGGATCCTCTTTCGCCCATGTTGGGGTTTTCGAAACTGGAAAGAAGACTGATTTCTGCAGGTGCTTCAGAAAAAATCTTTGCCATGAGTTAAGTCTACTGTGTGATGTTAACATATATATATATATATATATATATAATATATATCATATATATACACACATGTATTCAAAAATTATATATTCATTTTATATGTTTTTGAAAATAACACACATATTCAAACTAGCACGTGTAATAGGGAAATTTCCTAAAATTCGTACACTGAGTAAACCATATTTTTCTAATGATTTCGTTGATAGAGCAGCTTTCTAGACGCAGCCCTGTTCACATGTGACTGGTATTTACCTTCTTTCATCAAACATGTCTTTAGAATCGACTCAAGGCAAGATGCAGTAGAGAAATGTAAGAGTCAACTAGAGGAGTCATTTAACTACTAGGTGAGACTGATAGGTATACAAGCAACTTCAATAAAATGATAGGCATGGAACGTACCTGGGGAGAAGTGCTAAGATGGGCTCCAAAAGCCCCGTATTCATGAAGATGCAATCTTTATATTTAAAATACTAGTGATACAATAAAATGTTCTACTTCACCTCTCACCTTTAATTTCATAGTATTATCATCCACCCTCTCTACTCTAACTAAGCATTTCTTTCGTAAGCCCCAAGAAATAGCAAAACCACGGAAAATAATCATTTCAATCTTTGCTTTATTGTTGAAAGAAGTGTGTCGTTGATGACTTAGTTTATTATCATAGAGCCAGATTCCCAGTGAGGAAGCAGCATGAGCTGGAATTCATGCCCTTCATTTGGAAAGCTTGCAAATCATTGACATTCTTTTTTTCGCTAAATGTTTTAGAAAATTAGAATTCTCTTTATGCTGTAAAGGGATCTTAAAATGACGGGAATATATTTGTACTCTCCATGACAGTGTACATATTCCTTCTCTTAGTTTAGTACAAAAACAGTACTTAAGGAACTTCTGTGGAATAATAGCAATTCTAAGTAACAACTAGAGTTGAGATTTTTCATAAAACAAAATGTATAAACTCTTATTGTTGTTTGCTCTATTTGAGACAATCTAACTCTGTCGCCCAGGCTGGAGTGTAGTGTGGTGATCTCAGCTCACTGCATCCTCCACATTCAGTTTCAAGCCATTCTTCTGCATCAACCTCCCAGGTAGCTGGGAGTACAGGCAGACGCCGCCATGCCCGGCTAATTTTTGTGTTTTTAGTAGAGACAAGGTTTCACAATGTTGGCCAGGCTGGTCTCCAACTCCTGACCTCCAGTGATCTGTCTGCCTCTGCTCCCCAAAGTATAAACATTTTTAAACATTTAAAGTTGACCTTGCCATTTAGAAATGTAGAAATTCATCAGGGTCCTGAGTAATTATGATCTATATTTATCTGCCCACATTTTTTACCAGGTGCATCTTCTCCAGCAATTTCTTCAGCATCCTTTCCAGAAGCATTCGACAGCCAAGGAAGCAGGCTACGCCTCACCTACTCCTTCCTGGGCTAAAGATCTCAGACTTAGTTGCTTAATTTGGGAAAAATAAATTAAAAATAAATTAAAGAATTCTTCTATCATTATACACAACATGGAATAATCTGTTTAAGAAATTATTTTTGATCATCCACATTTTGATGCCAATCCCACATTTGGTAATAATGATTATATATGCAAATATTTTTAGCCGATTAAATTGGAACATATTCTTTGAAACAACTTCATGATGATTTTTGTTCTAATCAGTAAGTTTAATGGAATAATAAGGTATTTTTGATAAAGCACGTGAGTTATTCTCAATGATTACAAGATCTTATGACATTGTAATCAAAATGGATCATTAGAGCCTGGCTTGGTGGCTCATGCCTGTAATCCCAGCACTTTGGGAGGACGAGGGAGGTGGACCACCTGAGGTCAAGAATTCAAGACCAGCCTGGCCAACGTGGTGAAATCCCGTCTCTACTAAAAATACAAAAAAAAAATTAGCTCGGTGTGGTGGCGGGCACCTGTAATCCCAGCTACTTAGGAGGCTGAGGCAGGAGAATTGCTTGAACCCCGGAGGCAGAGGTTGCAGTGAGCTATGATCATGCCATTACACTCCAGCCTGGGCAACAGGATTGAAACTCTGTCTAAAAAAAAATGGATTATTAAATATTGATCTAGTATTTACTGTAAACTCAGCACTTTGGGGTATATCAGTGCTGTATTTAGTTTTATTATGCTATATTTAGTTTTATTATGCTCCTAGAGATTTTTTTGTCTCTATCATAGAATTTTCAAACATTTACTAAGGTAGAGAAAATTTTAATAGTTTAATGAACCTAATTTACCATTTAATCAGCTTACTAACAATTAATACATTGCCAATTTTGCTTCATCTACACCTCCACACACTTTCTCCATATTCCTCTTTATTGCCTTAATTGAGGTATAATATACATATCCTCAATTTTTTGGAAATTCAGACATTGTATCATTTCCTCTACAAATATTTCCATATGCATATCTAAATGCTAATGACTTAGAACACAAACAGTCCTTGACATCATATGACCTTGAGGCAAATTAGCAATAACTCTTAATGTATCAAATGAAGTATTCAGTCAGTTTTCAACGTTTTCCTATTGTCTTGTAAATTATTATCATCAGCATTATCTTATAGTTATTTTATTTATTTATTTATTTGTTTATTTTTGTGACGGAGTCTCACTCTGTTGTCCAGGCTGGAGTGCAGTGGCGCAATTTCGGCTTACTGCAATTTCCGCCTTCTGGGTTCAAGTAATTCTCTGCTTCAGCCTCCCAAATAGCTGGGATCACAGGCGCCTGCCACCACGCCTGGCTAATTTTTGTATTTTTAGTAGAGACCGGGTTTCACCATCTTGGCCAGGCTGGTCTTGAACTCCTGACCTCGTGATCCACCTTCCGCAACCTCCCAAAGTGCTGGGATTACAGGTGTGAGCCACCGTGCCCAGCCTCTTATGGTTATTTTAATTGGGATCTGAATAAGGAGTATATATTAAAATTAGATGATAAGACGTCTTAAGCTTCCTTTGATATCTTTGAGTATATCACCTACATGTGTCCCTACATCTTTTTTCACTTGCACTCCATTGAAGAAACCAGATTATTTATCCTGTGGTATTTCAGCATTCTGCATTTTTCTGATTGCATTCTGTGGTATTATTTACTGAACCTGTGATACAGTTTGGACGTCCCCTCCAAATCTCATTGATATGGTTTGGCTCTATGTCCCCACCCAGATCTCATCTTGAATTATGACCCCCATGTGTGGACGGAGGGACTTGTGGGGAGGTGATTGGATCATGGGGGCCGTTCCCCTATGCTGTTCTTGTGATAGTGAGAGAGTTCTCATGACATATGGTAGTTTAATAATTGTCTGGCATTTCCTCTTCGCTCTCTCTCTATCTCCTGCTGCCATGTAAGATGTGCCTTGCTTCTCCTTCACCCTCTGTGATGATTGTAAGTTTCCTGAGGACCCCCAGCCATGCATAACTGTCAGTCAATTAAAACTTCCTTTATAAATTACCCAGTCTCAGGTAGTTTCTTTATAACAGTGTGAAAATGTACTAATATACTCATGTTGAGATACAATCCCCAATGTTGGAGGTGGGGCCTTGCGGGAGGTGTTTGGGTCATGGGGACAGATCCCTCATAACTTGGTGCTGTCCCACTGATGGTGAGTGAGTTCTCAGGAGATCTGTTGTTTCAAAGTGTGTGGCACCTCCCTAGCTTGCTCTCTAGTCCCAGTCTCTCCATGTGAGAAGCCTGCTTCCACTTTGCCTTCTGCCATGAATGGAAACCTCCAGAGGCCTCCCCAAAAGGTGAGCAGATGCCAGCACCATGCTTCCAGTAAAGCCTGCAGACCTGTGAGCCAATTAAACCTTTTTTCTTTATAAATGACCCAGCCTCAGGTATTTCTTTACAACAACAGAAAAACAACCTAACACAGCATGTGTCTGTGCCCCCTGTATTTCTGTAAATATAGAGCTTCAGTCAGATTCAGAATTGATTTATTTGTCAAAAATAATTGAAATACCGAGCAAACATCTGCCTCAGTGAATGGCCACTATTTCTTCTACAACTACATTTATGTTCCATTTGAATTTCACTTTGTGTTATCCCTTTTTTTCTTTTTTTTTTTTGTTTGCAGTTTTATGTTTGTTGACCACTTCCCTCTTTTGATTGTTCATTTTTGTAAAATGTCACGTGAGCGTCTCACTGGGAGACAAAGAGGCAAGGCAACGACATGCTTTGTTCTCTTTATAAACTCAGTAACAAATATGCAGTGATTGGCAACCTCATAATTTGAAAGAGATGATGGGTCACTGATCATGACTGTATCTGTTATTTATGTTGTGATTTGTGGACTGAAGAGCTCACACAAAGTTTGTACTTTATGTAATTACTCACAGTTAAAATACCATGGCAACTGAATTTGGAACCATGTTGGGGAACTCACGTTATTTAATTAAATCGTAGTTATTGGAACTAGGTGGAGCAGTGATGACCTGCACCTCTTTTTTCCTGATGTTTTCTTTTATACCTGTAATAAACATTTACAATTTTCCTTATAGACTTTGAAATTGTCTATCAATTCTAAAAATATTTTAGTTCTTGTTGCTCTTCTGAATCACCCTTTATACTACATTTTACAAATGAGCTTCACTGATATATAGTACACAGGACAGTTTTTAGTTTCTATACTTAATAGCTTTTAATGGATTGCTTGACTTGGTTTTTAAATTTTAAGTAGATACATCATCTGAGAATTTAAAAGTCTGTCTTTTCCATTCAGATATTTGTTACCTTGTTGGTTTTGCTGTTGTGTGCATTGGCTAGAGACTCCAGGATAATGTTGAATAATATTAATTATAATACTGACTTTAATGGTGTATTAGTCTTGTCTCTTATTTTCTGAATTTGATGCTTTGAAATCTGGGCCTTGTTGACCCTGGAGGGACTGCCCCTCTGAGGATAGGCTAATTGCTGGATGTAATAAACAACTTGCCTGCATGCATGACTTTCCTATATAATCCAACCAACCCAGAGTTTATACCCCCTTCTTTCTCATCTCTTCATCACTCTTTATTCTTCTTTATCTCTGTTTATCTCTTTTGCAGTCTTTATTCTTCCTTATCACTCTGACATTTCTGGCCACTGTTCTGCCTCTCTAATTTCCTCAGGGCCAGATAGCAGCCTCTTGTTTCCAGAAGACAATGAAATATTTAAAATAGCCAATGCTAAGCCTGATTGCCCTGACTTGCTTGTTCTGTCCCATGGAACTGCAATAAAGATTCTTTCCCATGTTTTCCCCCATTCACGCTGCCTCCTGACTGACCTTGATGTTTCCCTGTCCTCCCCCTTGTGGTGTGCTGTGCCCACAGCTTCTAAGGAACCGTGAGTAGTAAAATAAACTACTTCCCTCATGACAGTCATTTCTGTGTTTGTGTGTCTTACCGTTACTGATTAAAACAAATTCTGGGTAGTATGAATGTAAGTGACATTTCTGTTTGTGCTTTATTGTTAAATATGTCCTTTGCTGTAGGTTTCAGACATCTTTCATCAGTATAAAAACATCTTCCTCAGATGCTAGCTTCTTATGAAGTTTTAAATTTTGTTAACAAGGAGTGGTGTTGAATTTCATCAAGAGCCTTTTTGATATTTATTGAAATAATTATTTGTTTTTTCTCCTATGAGTTTTTCCAATAAAAAATGATACTGATTGAACAATAGGTTAAAATTAAAGTTTCATCAAAGACCGCCAGAATATAATAGCTCTGAAAGTCCAAATCACCATACGTAGGTTTTCATAGCAAATATCTGAGAACCTGCTCCACAACTGTTAATTTCCCCTATTTACTTTAACAATATGAAAGGATGTAGAGTGGAGAAGACGGCAGGGAACTCTTGCCTTGCACTCTCCCCTATCTTGCCTTTGATAGTCATATGTATTGAGAGGAAAATAATGCAAAGTCTCAACCCTGGGTTTAGAGGAGGAATCCTTAGGGGTCTGCCAGGACAACTGACCAAAAAACTCCTGGAACTAACAAGCAGTTATAGCAAGGATGCAGCATACAGGGTTAATGTAGAAAAGTCAATTGCAATTGCTCTTTTAACACCAGCGATGAGCAATTGGAAGTTGAGTTAAAAATATACCATTATGTTCACATTCCTCCCTGCAAATGGAATACTTAGGTATAAATCTAACAAAATATATAAAAGATCTAGTAGGAAACCTACAAAATTTTGATTAAAGAAATCTAAGAAGAACTAAATAAATAGAGAGATAGTCCACGTTCATAGATATGAAGGCCTAGGATTTGTGAAATGTCAGTTCTCCCCAACTCGCTCTGTAGATTCCATGCAATCCCCATTGAAATCTCAACAATTTATCTCGTGGATGTTGACAAACTGAATCCAAGGTTTATATGAAGAGGCAAAAAAAAAAAAAAAAAAAAAAAGGAAACAAGAATAGCCAACACAATACTAGAAAAGAAGAAAATCAGGGGACTAACACTACCCAATTTCAAGATTTACAGGAAATCTACAGCAATCAAGACAGTGTGGTATTGGCAAGGAATAGACAAATAAATCGGTGGAACAGAATAGAAAGCCCCAAAATGGGCTTATACAAACGTTTAACAAAAGGGCAAAGGTAATAATGAAAAGATAGTCGTTTCAACAGATAGTGCTGGCACAAGTGGATATCCATATGGAAAAACAAAAACAAAGAACCTAGACACAGATCTTGCATCATTCAAAAAATTTAACTTAAAATGGATCGGAGAACTAAGTAAACTATAAAACTTCTAGTAGATAATATAGAAGAAAATCTAGATGACCTTGGGTATGGCAGTGACTTTTTAGATACAACACCACCAATGACATCATCCATGAAATAAATAATTGATAAGCTAGACTTCATTCAAATTAAAAACCCTTGTGAAGTGCAAAATCAAGAGAATGAACAGACAAGCCACAGATGGGGAAAAACATTTGCAAAAGCCATATCTGATAAAATACTGTTATCCAAAATACACAAACCATTAAAACTCAACAGTAAGAAAATGAACAGTCCAATTAACAAATTGACAAAAGGTCTGAATGACACCCCACCAAAAAAGATACAGGTGGCTAATAAGCATATGAAAAAATGCTCAACATCATATGTCATTATGGAATAGCAAGTTAAAAATGATGCCACTACATACCTATTAGAATGGCTAAAATTGAAAACACTGGCAATACCAAATGCTGACAAGGATGTGGAACAATAAGAACACTCATTTATTGTTGGAGGGAGAGCAAAATGGAGCAGCCACTTAAGAAGACAGTTTGGCAGTTTCTTGCAAAATTAAACACACTTTTGCCATATGATCCTGCAATTGCACTCCTGTTTGCCTGAGTTGAAAACTGATATTTACACAAATGTCTGCACACACATTTCTAGCTGCTTTATCCATAACAGCCATTTGATGGCAACCAAGATATTCTGCAATAGGTGAATGAATAAATGAACTGTGGTTCACTCAGACAGTGGAATATTATTCAGTGATAAGAAGAAATGGGCTGGGTACAGTGGCTCATGCCTATAATCTCAGCACTTTGGGAGGCCAGAACAGGTGGATTGCTTGCAATCCTTGGGGTTCAGGATCAGCCTGGGCAACATGATGAAACCCCATCTCTACTAAAAACACATAAATTAGCTTGGCATGGTGGTGCACCTGTAATGCCATCTACTGGAGAGGATGAGGCCAGAGAATCACTTGAATCCAAGAGGTGAAGGTTGTCGTGAGGTGAGATTGTGCCACTGTATTCCAGGCCTGGGCAACAGATCGAGACTCTGTCTCAAAAAAAAAAAAAAGAAAAAAAGGAAAGAAACAAACAAGCAAAAAAGAAATGAGCTATCAAGCTGTGAAAAGATAAAGATATGGAGTACTATGCTTTGAATATGGATTGGCCCTTCCAAAATTCATGTTTAGTCTTGATTCCCAATGTGGCTGTGCTGGGAGGTGGTTTAAGAGGTGATTAGATCATTAAAATGGATTAATCTCTTTCAGGGTTAGTTCTCATGGGAATGGATTAGTTACCATGAGAGTGGGCTGTCATAATCAAGGTTGCCTCTCCTGGTTGGTCCCTCTTTTGCATGCACCCACTTCTCATTCTGCTTATCTGCCATGTTATGATGCAGTCAGTGGGCTTTCCCCAGACACTAGCACCATGCTCTTTGGACTTCCCAGCCTCCAGAACCATGATCCAAAATAATTCTCTTTTCTTTATGAATATCCAATCTCATGTATTCTGTTATAGTAATAGAAAATAGACTAAAACATGGAGGAACCATAAATGCATATTACTAAGGAAAATAAATCAATTTGAAATGGCTACATACTGTATGATTCCAACTATATGATATTTTGCAAAAGGTATAATTATGGAGACAATGAAAAAGATCAGTGGTTGCCAGGGTTTAAAGGGGAGGGAGAGATTAACAGACAGAACACAGGATTTTTAGGACAGTGAAACTAGTCTATATGATTCTATAATGGTGGATACATGTCATTGTACATTTCTGAAAACCCACAGATTGTGCAACCTCAAGAGTAAACCCTAAGTAAACTATGGACTTTGAATGCTAATGATGTGTCAATGTAGGTTCATCAATTGTTACAGTGCTATTTTTGTAGAATTGTGGTAGTGGAGGAGACTGTGCATGTATGAGGCAAGTGGCAAATGAGAACTCCCTGTGCATTTTGCTCAGTTTTGCTGTGAATCTAATACTGGTCTAAAAAATAAAGTCTATTTCAAAAAACAAAAACCAAAAATGGATGGCTTTAACATAGATTAGATTATGCTGAAGAAAGAATTGGTGAATGGGAATTAAGATCTGACGAATATATCCCGAATAGATAAAGAAATAGAAAATACACACAATTTAGAGATAAAGAAGCTAGTGTTAGACGATTTAACACATTTAATTAGAGTTTCAGAAGAAGCAAAAAAGGAGAAGCAATGTTTGAAAACAAAATAAATTACAATTTTCTGGAATAGTGAAAGGCAGATATTTGTAGATTCAGAAACCTCAATGAATTATCAGACAACTTAATAAAATAAATTCAGAGTTAGACCCACTATATGCACCAAAGACAAAGAAAGGGTCTTAAAATCATGCAGAGGGGAAACAAAGAGATGACCTAATGGAAATAATAATTTGACAGGTGACTTCTCAACAGCAACAGTGAAAGGGAGAAGACAGTGGGGACAATCCCCTCAAAAAACGAAGAGTTTTTACCATCAATTGAAATTTTACATCCACTGAAACCATCTTTGAAGAATGAGGGTGAAATAAAGATATTCTAGGAAAAAAATACTCAGCTATACCTCAAATACTAGACAATATGTGTGTGTGTCTGTGTGTGTGTTTGTGTGTGTGTGTGCAAAATCAAAGTGGTCCAAAGTCCATGTATTTTCTAGTTTAAAGTTGTTTAACTTGAGACTTTGAGTATGGATATTATCATTATAGGTAGCTATTAAAAGAATACATACAGTATATAAGTTTTCAACAAGAAGCCTCAAAAAGAGAATAAGAGGAAAATCCTAATCACATGAAGTAGACAAGAAAGGAAGCAAAAACCTCAGAAGAATCCAGGGTAATAGTAAGTACAAAATAAGATGTTAAAAACAAATTATATAATCACATTCAGAGTAAAAATAATAGGCTGGGCGTTTTGGCTCATGTCTGTAATTCCAGCGCTTTGGGAGGTTAAGACAAAAGAATTGCTTGAGGCCAGGAGTTAGAGACCAGCCTAAGCAACATAGTGAGACCCCCATATCTACTAAAAAAAAAAAAAAATTAGCTGGGCATGGTGGTATGAGCCTGTAGTCCTAGCTACTTGGAAGGCTGAGGCAAGAGGGTGGCTTGAGCCCAGAAGGTTGAGGCTGCAGTGAGCCATGATTGCACCACTGCCCTCCAGCCTGGGTGACAGAATGAGACCCTGTCTCTAAAAATAAAAAGAAAAAAAAAAGAAAATTAAAAAATTTAAAAAGAATAAACTTGCAGTTAAAAGATAATAATTACTAACTAGATATAAACACAACAAAATCTGCTTATATGTCATTTACAAGTGGCAAATGTAGAACATAAAGGCATGAAGAGTTTGAAAGTGCATGAATAGATTCGTCAGGCAAATACCTGAAAAAAGACAGTACAGCTGCATGAGTACAAGACAAAAAGCAGAAAACATTGCATGGTGATGGAAGGTTCAATTCACCAGGAAGTCACATACGTAATTTTTGTTTACACTTAATAATAAACAGTGTCGGAATATATAAAGCACAATTTGCCAGAACAATGAAAAGATACTGACAAATTTGCCCTCAGAAGATTTTAAAACATTCTTCTTAGTAATTGATGGATGCGACAGACCAGATAACAGGCTGCAGGCAGAAGATTTGTGCAACATGCTTCACAAGCTTGTTCTAAAGAACATGTACATTGTACCCAAGCACACATAAACCATTTGTAAAAATGGATCACACATCAAGCCGTAAGTCTTAAACACACTTCGAAGCCTCAATTATCATGGAATTGGGTCATTTCAGTATCACACCAGCCAAGATTCCCATGATCAAACAAAATACGAGGCTTAAATGTTCATTCTCCTCCTTGAGGACCTACTGTAAAATCTTAGTTCACATTCTATCATGAACTAAAGTTAAATCATGTTTTCTGTAAACTCTACCAAATGCTGCGGTTTGTATTGCAGTTGGCCTATTGCAATGCCCCATTAGAAGCATTATACAAGAAATTACTGAGTTTTTATAAGCTGTGATACAGGATTACTGTCCTATATTATTGCTTATATATTATTATTCATAACATATATTATTATCCACGTACTCCTTCTCTAGTTCCCAATTTCACTCCGGTTTTTCCACCCCCTGCACCACATACAAATATCTCACTAAACTTTTCATAAAGAAACAAATTTTGCTGCATTTTCAGGATCTAAATAATCCTACTCAGGTATACGTAATACTTGTACAGACCTTTCAGCCAGACACCAAAGATTGCATTACACTTGAGTGAAAATCACCGAATATTATCCTCATGAAAACTCTCGTTTCATGGACTTGGCTGGCTCTATTTGTCAGCATTTTCTTAACGTAAGTGACTCCATTTTGATTCTGACAATTTTCACCTCTCTTTGCTGACATCTTTCCTGTATTGTCCCAGAGATCTGCATAATGACCATGATTTAGTTGGGTATCAGAAAAGCAACATTTTTACCGCATCTAATGTCAAAGGAACATAATAAAATGAGAACTGGGGAGAGTTACTGTTCATGGGACTAAATTGAACGTAAAGCAAATTTACCTTCTATCCTATTTCAAGCATATGCTCCAGAAAAAATTAAGAGCACCCTGCCAGTTTTAATTACTAAATATTTTGGTTTTAAAACTATTCTTTTTTTTTTTTTTTCATTTTAAAGGTTCATTTAGACTGCAGGGGTGTCCAATCTTGTGGCTTCCCTGGGCCACACTGGAAGAATTGTCTTGGGCTACATATAAAATGCACTAACATTAGCGATGATAGGTGATGAACAACAACACAAAAAAATGGAGAAAAATCTCATAATGTTTTTGAGACAGTGTCTCGCTCCATCTCCCAGGACAGAGTGCAGTAGCATGATCTCAGCTCACTGCAGTGTCTGCCTCCTGGATTCAAGGGACTCTCCCATCTCAGCCTCTGGAGTTGCTGGGATTACATGCGTGCGCCACCACACCCGGCTAATTTTTGTATTTTTAGTACAGACAAGGTTTTGCCATGTTGGCCAAGCTGACCTCAAACTCCTGACTTCAAGTCATCCATCTGAGTCCACCTCCCAAAAATGCTAGGATTATAGGTGTGAGCCACCACACCCTGCCAAGAGCTATAATATTTTAATTTGTATTGGGCAGCATTCAAAGGGGTCCTGGGCCACCTGCAGCCCATGAGTTGACACAGCATGATTTAGAGCTTACTTTTCTCCAAATATTAAAACATAGCATTAATTATCTTCCTTTATTTAAAAAAATGCATTATGATTTTCCACTCATTTTAAGATTTTGAGTTTTACAGTTTTTAAAAAAAACCCCACAAAAATACAAAAACAAAAACAGAGTGATGTAAATAAAACTAAGAAAATGTAAAAGGCCTATCAGAAGCCAATTTGAAAGAGAAGAGATATAGGTACCAAGAACCTAGGATAAATTGGGCATTAAACTTATCTCTGAGGGAAAACATTTCAGGTTGAAGAATATATATATGATTGCCTTTTCCTGCCCCTACATTTTTATTTACAGGATACTAACAGCATTGTAATAACAGAGAATTCAAAAACTATCTAAATAACTATTTTTTTCAATTACTGTTATTCAAGCATTATAAAAGCAAAACCAAAACAGCCAGTGTCCAGGACTCCAATCAATCAAGCCACGGAATCTCAGAGAAAGGAAACAGGCTCTGCTTGTCATGTTTTCTCGTTTTCCTCTCTCGATTTTCCTGCAAATTCTAAAGGTTATAGAGATAGATACGAAAATCTATCTGAGGTCACCAAGACTTAAGAAGGCATGGGATGTTGAAAGCTATTTTTAATTATAGTGTTGATCTCAAGATAGATTGACCCAATAATCTTTCTAGAAATACCGTCTTCCGGAAAAACGTTTAACTTTTATTCATTTGATGCTTCTGAACATAATAAAATAAATGAACCTAAAACAGCACTTTAGGCAGCTTGGAAGGGAAGATACATTCCATTTAGGCTAAAATACATGGGAACGATATGTACATTTGGGCAGATATTCTGAACTCTACTGGGTTAATGGTTATGCCTGTACTTGAGCACAACAGTGAGAAGTTTCCCATCACATTTTATCTGAAATGAACAAGATGTCAGGGCAATCTGCTAGCAAAACCTGCGCTCGGGGTCAGCGATGCTTCTCCCTCTGGCACACTCATCACGCCCGTCCCTAGGACACGTTGCCTCTCTTCTTTTGCAAAGCTTTCATGAGGTCTGACATGAAATCTTGCTCCCCGCCTCCTGCCCCGCCGGGGTGCCCTGGGTTCTCTTGCCTCTTGGGGGGCACAGGAGGCCTCTTGGCCACCGCGGGGGGCGGCCTGGCGCAGTCGGGGACGGGGGCGGGCGCGGGCGGCGGCGGCGGCGGCGGGGGCAGCTCTGAGCCCGCGGTTCCTGCGTACGACGGCGGGGGCGGAGGTACGAAGTCTGGGGGCGGCTCCATGAAGTCCGGGGGCGGCGGCGGGAGCTCAGGGTCATCGAGGGGCGGCGGCGGTGGCGGCGGCGGCAGGAAGTCGTCGGGTGGGGCGGGCAAGCCCCCGCTGCCTGTGCCCTTGGCCTTGGGGGGCGTGGCGGGACTGCCGCTGGTGTCGGAGGACCTCCGCACCGGAGGGGGCGGGGGCAGGCTGGACTTGGGGGCGTGCGGGGCCCGGGGCACTGCCGGGTCGTGGTGGTTCCCGAGGGCTGGCTTCTTATCCTGCAACCGAGTGACAGTAGCATTCATTTTTTTTTTAATTTTTGAAATTTTAAATTTATTGTTATTAATTAATGGAGACGGGGTCTCACTCTGTCGCCCAGGCTGAGTGCAGTGGCGCGATCTGGACTTACTGCAGCCTCGACCTCCCGAGCTCAAGCAATCCTCCTGCCTCGACCTCCCGAGTAGCATTCCTTATTCTCAAGACAGCCCCAGTGGACAAAACAGCCCTAGTGGACAGGACCATGCCATAGATATGTGAGTCTCTGTCCGCCCCCTGGGGAGCCTCTGTCCCTCAGTCACTGAGACTCCTGGTTGGTCATGAGCTCATCTTTGTTCTGGAATAAGGCAATTATTCTAAATGGTCTTTAAAATTAAAAATAATCATTTTTCTAATTTTTTAATATTTTGGCTGGGCATGGTGGCTCATGCCTATAATCTCAGCACTTGGGGAGCCCAGGCAGGTGGATCACGTAAGTCCAGGAGTTCAAGACCAACCTGAACAATATGGTGAAACCTTTTCTCCTTTAAAAATACAAAAATTAGCCTGGCATGGTGGCACACGCCCGTAGTCCCAGCTACTGGGGTGGCTAAGGCATAAGAATTGTTTTAACTTGGAAGGTGGAGGATGCAATGAGCTGAGATCATGCCATTGCACTCCAGCCTGGGCAACACAACGAGACTATGTCTCTCTCTCTATATATATTTTTAGAGATGGAGTCTCGCTGTGTTGCCCAGGTTAGTCTCAAACTCCTAGCCTCAAGTGATCCTCCTGCCTCAGCCTCCTAAGTAGCTGGAATTACGGCCACCCCACCTGGCCCAAATGGACTTTAACAGTATTTCCTGTTGTCACGGTGGAATAGCAAAAAAAAAAAAATGAATGTAACTTACTTCATTTTTGTTTAAAGTGGCCTTTACCCATTCCTGCACATAGGATAATTTTAGAGCACTGATATAAATATGCAAACCCAGCAATCATGTAGTTTTAAAAACTAACTCTGGGATTAAAGAAGTAAACAACTAACTATGTTTTGTTAAAGATTTATATGACCATTGTAACCTGACCAAGGACAGAGTAGTTCCCAACCTCTTTGGACCCTTGTTGGCACCCAGATGTCTGCAGTCTCTGGTCATCTTTTGATCTCAACTCTCTCCCCAACTCTCTCCTCTTCCCCATATCCCACACCCATTAAAATCCTCCAGTTAGCCTGAAAAATTTAAGATTGCACTTTAGAACACTAGTCCACCATCTTCATGGTGTTACTGGCTTTCCAAATAAACCACCTTTTCCTCCCATCATCCCTAATCTCTTGAGTCTGGCTTTTAAGTGGTGAGCAGCCAAACCTGGGTTCAGTTACCCTGTGGCACTCATCTACCAAGTCTCCTATAAATGGAAGATCTGGCTATGTTCAATGAGGTGTTTAGATCGTATTTAGATCATATGAGTATCACTTCCTTGGAACTTGCCTTATCCAGGAGTTGCTGTGTGTCTCTAAAGGGGCTTTCGTGGTGTATCTCTTGTGGGGTTGGCTCAGTCTATAAACCACCCTCAGCTCATTCATTCCTTCAAAATGGAAGCCAAATGACTTCACTCCTTGGTTCTCAAGCCAAGCCACCAGAGTCCTCGTCATATAGGAAGGGATACATTTTTTCTTGGTCTGAGTTGAGCTGGTTGTGAAGCTCGTGTCAGGAGTAAGCATCTGTAAAATTATCTTGCTCCTATTCCACACAACACACAGTAGAAACACACAGCAACTCCTGGGGGTTGAGGACTTCCCAAAACCTTCACACAGTCTCCTGGCTTAAATGTCCTACTTTGATTAGGATGAAGGAGATGGAAGGGGAAGAGTGAATGGAAATAGTTCTCTCTTGGCTACAGGTAAGCTTTGTGCAAACGTAGGCACAAAGGATATGTTGCCTGGCAAAGACCTTTCTGCCTGATTTTGGGGACAATGTCTCCTTGTGTTGGTGAGCTGAGAACACAGGTCCATTTTGCCAGGACTGTGGGCTTCTAGGGAGGAGCCGATTACAAGCTTGGCTCCAGCTGGCCTCACAGCTTCAGGGAAGGCAGTGTGGTGGGCCAGGAATCAGGACAGGACATCTGGTCTCTAATAAGTTTACTTTTTCTTTATTTTATTTCTATTTATTTATTTATTTATTTATTTATTTATTTTGAGACAGAGTCTCGTTCTGTCACCAAGGCTGGAGTACAGTGGCAGGATCTCCCCTCACTGCAACCTCCACCTCCCGAGCTCAAGCAATCCTCATGTCTCAGCCTCCGGATTAGCTGGAATTACAAGCGTGTGCCAACACCCCCAGCTAATTTTTGTACTTTTTGTAGAGACAGGGTTTCTACATATTGGCCACTCTGGTCTCCAACTCCTGGACTCAGGTGATCCACCTGCCTCGGCCTCCCAAAGTGTTGGAATTACAGGCGTGAGCCACGACGTCTGGACAGTTTAGCATTTCTCAACTGCATGAAACTTGGCTGGTTCACTGGATATAAAATTAGCCCCATAGTCCTCATTATGACTCGTGTCTCAGGTTGTGATGAGATCAAATGAGATAAATATGTGAGTTCTGAAAAGTAAAATCACCAGCATGTGCTATTGGTAGAAACCAGCACGCCAAATTTGGCCTAAGTCTAATAGATGCATAGCGCTTCCTCTGCCAATACTGGAATAGATAATAATAATTTATATAATGAAACGTCCCCAGGCAGCTGGATTGAATCCCTCTGTTTTAGTGATAATTATCATTTCAATTTACAGTTTATCAGGGTTCCAGTTCATTTCATTCTCTGCTTAGTGGCCTCTTACCATTGAAGATTAAATTTGGAATTTTTTTCTAATAAAGTGCCTTCTGATTTAGTTTCTATTTTATTTAGTTTATTTACTTCACATGATAAGCTCTTTAACTGGTGATGTATTTTTTCTTTTTATTTAAATTTCTGAACAGGCAGCTTGGGAATTGGTGTTCACATGTAGTTAAGTGATTTCTATTCTGAGATTCTTTTATTTCTTTCAGCATTTTTAAATGCTGTCCTTCAATTGGCATTACAGAAATAATGAAAATAATAGTAGCTGAAAGCACATCGCATGAGGAGATTGTCAGGCTTGAGAAGATAATGAGAACATTAAAGAAATACAACTTTTAAAGGTCTGCAGTGGTTGTCAAAATTATAAGAAGTTCGATAAATACCAATATTTAGTTGTTTTCACCACTGGCTGATGGACAAAATGAAGGGGTGAAAGAAGTGAAAAATTGTTGAAGTGAAGCACCCTGCCTGTCCTAGCTGGGTGATATGCTATTGTCACAGTTATTTAAGGTTGTTTTGAATCACACAAGAGAAATATTCAACAGAATATATACAGTCAGCTGAGAAGTTTTGAACTAAATTAGTAACTAAATAATAATTATTAGTTATGATTTTAAGATAGATTTAAGGGAATCTTCACTGATCTATTCGGTTGAAAAAATTTTATGGAGAATTATACCAATTTGGCTATTATTTTACAATGTATTTTCTCCTCCATCACCTGGGGATGTATGTAGGAAGGATATTAATGGGGAAAACGGAAAATATACATTTTTAGTGTAACCCTTTTTTATCTTTTTTCTTTTTTTTAAGACAGGGTCTTTATCTGTCACCCAGGCTGGAGTGCAGTGGTGCAACCAGAGCTCACTGCAGCCTTGAACTCCTGGGCTCAAGGGATCCTCCTGCCTCAGCATCCCAGGTAGTTGGGACTACAGGTGCTCACCACTGTGCCCAGCCCTATTTATAATGTAACTCTTTTAGCAGTCTTCTAATCTGATTTTGGGGGCCAGTTAGCACTTCATATAGAGCTTCAGACTACTAGTTGCCCTATTTTATTCAAAAAAGGCAAGTAAAATCCCATGGGTTTAAAACTTGGATGTGCTACTATCAGAGAGGGCTAAAATCACTTGACTAAACCAAGAAAACCACTTTGGTCAAAGTAAACATAGCTAATTAACTCCAGAGTTTAAAGGAAATGCTTACATTTTTCCTAAGCAGTGTGATGATAGCTGGTTTTAACTTTTGATTCTAGCATATGTAACTTTAAGATTACAAATATCAAGCAATCAACTAAATTAAATTGTAGTAACTTCTCAGTTGTTGGAACTGCATTTTCTATTTATTTATTTATTTATTTATTTATTTATTTATTTTTTTAAGACTGGATCTTACTCTGTCGCCCAGGCTGGAATGCAGTGGCGCAATCACAGATCACTGCCGCCTTAACCTCCTGGGCTCAAGCAAGTCAAACACCTCAGCCTCCCCAGTAGCTGGGACTACAGGTGCATGCCACCATGCCTGGCTAATTTTTTTTTTTTCTAGTAGAGACAAGCTCTCGCTATATTGCCCAGTCTGGTCTCAAACTGAAGCTCAAATGATCCTCCTGCCTCAGC
The DNA here is from genome assembly GCF_028858775.2 of Pan troglodytes. Classification (NCBI taxonomy): domain Eukaryota; kingdom Metazoa; phylum Chordata; class Mammalia; order Primates; family Hominidae; genus Pan; species Pan troglodytes. The sequence goes on along the minus strand of NC_072406.2, from coordinate 39,567,931 downwards.
CTCCCAAAGTTCTGGGATTACAGGTGTGAGCTACTGCACTCAGCTTATTTTCTCTTTTTAAAAGAGCAGTTACTGGAATAATGTGAATGGTTTAGAACATGGCTTATAGGGGTCAGCTGCTTGCTGGTTTTACCTTCGATGTTTCAGCATGTCTCTGGGCCTCTTGGAGAACAGCACTGACAGAATGTGTAGCCTGGGGAATCTGTCCATTGGGCTGGGTGGTGCCTGTTCTAGGTCCTGAGAGGGAAGAAGTGAGAAAAGAGTGAGCAAAGCATTTTCAACATTCTTGAAAGTCGATCTGAAAATACAAAGCAGTTTGCATCTCTAAAGCAAAGAAAGATACTTGTTGGCTAGTTCTTACAAAAAAAACAAAAATAAAAACAAAGCAAAGAGAGCAACTCACAGGCATGACGTGGTACACAAAACCTTAAGAAAAATCTGAGGTTCCGTGACAAAACTTTATATGAGATTCAGCAAAAAGATCAGGAAGGTGAGTACGGTATTTGATAAAGCCCACTGAGGAGGGTCTGGACTAACTGGGATCCTGGAGAGTAACAATATGTTTTACTTTAAAAAACTTTTCAATAATTGAAGAATAAACCTTGAAAACATATTTTTAAAAATTCTTGATTTTTTAAAAATGTATTTATCCAGTTTCACACCACACTGAGTACAGGTACAGGAACAACTCTTCAACATTGTCCTCAACAAAAAGTACATTGGACACAGAAACAACAGACAGAAATTCGGGCAAAATGTGGGGGTCCTTGAAATAATCTGGAATTAAATGCGGTTTTTCCCCCCAAAAGTCCTGGTATGCTATTTTATTTTCCTGCCTTTTAATTTGTCCTTTTGACACAGAACTTTGACTCATGTTACCTTAAAATGTGCTGTCCAGGATTGGGTGCAAGACATCAAAACACCAGGGCATAATCTTATTCTTGGTGTGAACAGTTTTCTGGGCACTGATGGAGCCTTGGACTGATACAATGTTTGTACTTTGATAAGAAACATCTACCTACTAGCTCACTGTAAACAGGAGATCAGCACCTTATCCACAGAATATCACGAAAGAAGTGGTCAAAGCTTTGTTAAAAGGCGCTTAAAATAGATACAGGGCTCCAGCCTGGGTGACAGAGCAAGACCTTACCTCCAAAAAAAAAAAAAAAAAAAAAAAAAAAAAAAGCAAAGGAGAAAAAGAAAACAGGCCAGGTGCAATGGTTCACGCCTGTAATCCCAGCACTTTGGGAGGCTGAGGAAGGTGCATCACGAGGTCAGGAGATCAAGACCACCATGGCCAACACGGTGAAACCCTGTCTCTACTAAAAATACAAAAAATTAGCCAGGCAGGGTGGCGGGCGCTTGTAGTCCCAGCTACTCAGGAGGCTGAGGCAGGAGAATGGTGTGAACCCAGGAGGCGGAGCTTGCAGTGAGCTGAGATCCCGCCACTGCACTCCAGCCTGGGCAACAGTGCGAGAGAGTCTCAAAAAAAAAAAAAGAAAAGAAAAGAAAGAAAAAAAGAAAAGAAAAAGAAAACAGATGTTATAGGGGTGTGTGTGTGAGGGCTGGGCTGAGTCGGGGAGTTTGAGCCTGATCATCAGGTGAGAAACATATTCTGAATGCTGTCTACAAAGTCCTGTTTGTATAGATGTATTGGATACATTTTGAACTGGAGCACCAAGCTTTGAATATGTGTTGGAATTTCTCCTCCACTTAGTACCTGTAGATGGCTGAGCTGGTGCAGCTGCATTGACTGTCCCCAAGTTTGTCCACCGAGAGGCAAGTCCAGCCTTTGCCACAGCCCGCTGGTAGTTATCATAGAGAGTCTTCCCATACTGGGGAGAGAACACAAAGGAAGAAGGAAAGGAATCCATGTATCCCAAATTCTGCACTCAATTGCAATATACATATACAGAAGAAATAAATACTCCACGGCTACTCTGTTCACCACTTGCCTGAGTTGGTTTTTTGGATATTTCCATTAAAATTTAACAAATACACATTCAATCATTTTCCAGATTAACAGAGTCAGTTAATTTTTTCACCTACATATTAGAGAGAGCTTTGCTCAGTTCTGATTACGTGTGTCTTTATGTAACTCGATCACAGGTTCCATCTTGCGTTTTTTAATTGCACACTAAGCTTGCAATACTCGCCATGAGTAAATATCCAGTTACTGGAGAGGTTCGTGTTTCTATCGCTCCTCCCATTTAGAAAACCCACTGGGCGAATAAACCTGATAATGTCTGTGGCTGAACCCAAGGGTGGGCCAGCTGTTTCACAGTACCAGGAAGGCTGTGCCCGGGTCAGGAAGTTGGCTGGCAAGTTCAAGACAGAGTGAAGTCCGAACGCTCTCTCACCTTGGCTATTCGTATTCCCATGACCCACTGGTTAAGGGTTCTTGCGTCATCACAGCAGAGATACTTGATATACTGGGACTCCTTCTGAATTTGGGGGTGCTAGAAAGAAGCAGTTTCGAGACAATGTATTCACTTGTCATGTATTAGGAGGTCAAAGCACCTGTCAGGAAATTTAAAAAAAATCTCTAACAATATATGTGATTTATGTGGCAAAAATTACTGGTTGTAATGTTAAGATTAGGAAGATAACTTTTAAAAATGACTAAATTTTGAAAGGATTTAAGAAATTTGTTATATGTTGGGAGGCCGAGGCGAGCAGATCACTTGAGGTCAGGAGTTCGAGACCAGCCTGGCCAACGTGGTGAAACCCCGTCTCTACTGAAAATCCAAAAAGAAAAAAGAAAAAAAGAAAAAGAAATTAGCTGGGCGTGGTGACGGGTGCCTGTAGTCCCAGCTACTCGGGAGGCTGAGGGAGGAGAATTGCTTGAACCTGGGAGGTGGAGGTTGCAGTGAGCTGAGACTGTACCACTGCACTCCAGCCTGGGTGACAGACCAAGACTCTGTTTCAAAAAAAAAAAAAAAAAAAGGAAGAAAGAAATTTGTTTTATGATTTATCATAAGCACATCTTTTTAAAAAAAGTTTTTAGAGGCAGAGTTGTCCTGGCTGGAGTGGCACAATCACAGCTCACTGCAAACCTTGAACTCCCGGGCTCAAGAGATCCTCCCTCCTCAGCTTCCTGAGTAGCTAGGACTACAGGTGCACACCACCACGTCCAGCTAATTGAAAAAAACGTTGTTGTTTTTTTTTTGGTAGAATTGGAGTCTCACTATATTACCTAAGCTGGTCTCAAACTCCTGGCCTCAAGCAATCCTCCTGCTTCAGCCAACCAAAGTGCTGGGATTACAGGCATGAGCCACCATCCCTTGTCTGTAAGCACTTCTTACTATATTATCAATAATAATTTTCATTTATGCCTTTTTAACTTTTGGAAGCTTTTCACCTCTATCTTGTCTCTATCCCCATGAGAAATCTGAGCTGCTTTTCCATTTGTCAAATAAGGGAACTTACCTGAGATAATTCTTATGTCATAGAATTAATGCCTATGAGAATTGTGGGTTTATAACTCCCAAAACCTGGTTCTAGGGTTTTTTCTGCTTCCAAAAATTCAGAGTTTTGTGATGACCTTTCCTTCTTAACTGCTATGTGCTGCCCAAGTGGGCCAGTGGCTTCCAGATGGACACCCTGGAGAAGGAATATTTCTGTCTATTACACTTAGTGCAAGTAGCACTAAGCAATGGTTCCAGTTGCTGAACAGGCCTTCCAGGAGCTCACAAAGAGAACAAGGAAATGGGCAGGTGTGAAAGAGAAACTCCTTGCATTCCTCTTAGTCCTCATTGCTTTTGTTGTTTCTGGTTTAATTTTTATTATTTTTTAAGACAGGGTCTCACTCTGTTGCCCAGGTTGGAGTGCAGTGGTGCCATCACGGCTCACTGCAGCCTCTAACTCCTGGGCTCACGCAATCCTTCCACCTCAGCCTCCTCTGTCGCTGGGACCACAAACATGCAACCACGCTTGGATTTTTTTTTTTTTTTTTTTTTTTTTTTTAAGAAACACTCTTGCTATGTTTCCCAGGCTGGTGCTGAAACCCCGGGCTCAAGTGATCCTCCCACCTTAGCCTCCCAAAGTGCTGGGATTACACGCGTGAACCACCAAGCCCAGTTAGTTTCTGTTTTATGTGTCTGTCTCTGATAGACTGTGTCTTCCATGAAGGTGGGAACTACATCTGTCTTATTCACTGCTGAAGACCCTCAGTGCTTAGCACATGGCCAGCGCATGGCAGGTATTCCAGTCCAGATATCAGAATACTTGAAGAATCAAGAAACAAGCACAATATTTCCTGTTCAGTTAGAAATCACCGTCATCAGGCGAGGGGCCGGCAACCAAACGTAGGTTCTGAGATATTAATATGGGCCATGTAAATTTTCATGGGTCATTATAAGGTTTATTATAATACATTTTATTATGTAGAAAAATAATTAACCACAAGCATCGTGTGTGTGTGTGTGTGTGTGTGTGTGTGTGTGTGTGGTATGGTACCACCTCTTTCTTCTTCCTCCTGTCCTCAGAGGATTCATTAATCCTGCTAGGATAATCCTCATTTGCTGGTGGTGCTGAAAGTGGAATGGAAAGCCAAGAGAGCTGGAAGCATCTATCTGCTCTTCAGTTGGCAGGAAAGGAGGGAAGCTGTCCAATTCCTCTCTTAGGGTATTGCATGGACCTCTCCACTTCTCTTTCGCTTTCCATCTTAAATCATTGACCTCCAAGGAAATGGCTATTCTCAAAGTTGTTCTAAGCAAAGGATCTCGTGTCTTTAAACTTCAGTTGGAATCTGACTGGCAGCGTCTAGTCACTCTGCTAGACTTTCTAATGACTCAGCCAGCAAGAGCGTGTGGGATTGTAATCTTTGTCCAGAAAGGATAACAAGACCTTTATAGACTCCAAGAGCTTGACGAGAGTTTAGTAATTTTTGGTTTCACAAATGAGAAAACTGAGGCTCAGAGAGGTTACTATATATTCCTCCCTGTGACCCCACTAGAACCTGGGGGTCTCCTGACTAACCACCTAGAATTTCTGTGTTTGTATTAAGCTATTAAACCCAAATCCCAGACTTGGAAGAGACTACGGAAAAATTCAGAAATTATTTTTTAAAAATTCCTCTCTTTGGTCTTTTCAGGCAACTGAGGAAACTCTACTCATATTTTTGTCTTTAAATATGTATTCTCTATGTAGGTCACTCGGCCTCAGAAATTGCATCTCCATTGCTCGAAGAACGGTCAATTCCTATTTGCTTGGGCATAGCAAACAGGAACACAGATATTCTCTCTACCGACGGTGACAACTTCACATCAGGCTCCTGAATGTTGCTGTAGTTTTCCAGTCTAGCCAGCAGATGACAGCAAACACTTTTGAACGGCTGCTGGGCATTTTACTGTTTTGGCGGTTCAATGCTTACTCCCTCATTCTGAATGTTAGATTTTATTTTTGCAAATGTTACTCCAATAATGATCCTCTTTGGAGGCCCTTAAAATTGGAAATATCTATCAACTCAGGTAATATGGCCCAATAGCAAAAGGATTTGTTGTCTTAATTAACCTGAAGGTCATATTGATGAAAAATATACTAAAGCCAGCACTTATTGGCTGGAATGTGACAGCCCACAAATGCCTCCAGCATTCCCTTCAACAATAACATGTGCAAAGCCAAACCAATGCCCTTGTCTTTCAGCACCAGAAACACGGCTCTCTGACCTACAAACAGCATTTGTGTTCTGATTGTCATGTAAGAGAGGCAAGCATTGGTCTCTTCAGCAATTGAATGTTTATAATTGTTCTTAGAAAGCAGCTATTCCACCCACCCCCTACTCAGACATTTAAAAAGCTGACATTGTTACCTTCAAGATAATCTATTATTGTTTTTGGTAGATGTCATGTGAGAGCCAAGTTTCCAGAGCAGACTAAATCTCATCGTGTTTGCAACAAAATGCACAAAGCAACTGCTTATATAGAGTTAGCCATTTAACAAGCACCCTAAACAATTTCTTAAGAATGTTATTCATTGAAATAGAGCAAAATGTAGTCACTCCCTTAAAGAAAATGACTTTTGAACATAAAACAGCCCCCTGATGATGGGGTGATAAACCTTGCTATAGGTCAGGTCTCACCAATTCCTTCCTTACACTATATGTGTGCTATGGATGTATACAGGAGGATTCTATGACCTCTAAGGTCTCTAGCAATCCTCAGATTTTATGGTTCTAAGATGAGCTACCTAATGGGGAAAAGCTCCTTTCTGGCTCCCTTGGTGATGCAGAAATCGTTCAGCCTTGCAGACATCATAGAGCAAGTCACTGGGCTTGTTCTCCACCGTGTCTTGAGACTTTGCCAAGGAGCTTATTGCCTAACCGAGCCTTTTGCTGAATAATCATTTGCAAAGAGGTTTCAGGAAAATGCTGGTGCAGTGTCACTTGCCAGGCTCTTTCGCAATTGATTTGATTGTTCCTGATCATAAAGAGAGAGAAGCTATCTTGGGACATGAGAACAGCACACAGAGGTCAGGGCGATTGTGGACTGTCACTGCTTAAAGGGCTCTTATAGACCCTCTGAGCTTACGAAATAAGAAAACAGGGTGAGAGAGGGTGAGCAATTTATCCAAGGCCAAAGGTAGTGAAAGAACAAAGGTCCTGTTTGTTCAATAAATATCTCTGGGTGCCAAGAAATACGCTAATTCCTAGGTACATTAACAGGAGTAAGAGAGGCAGGGCCCCGTGGCTCACACCTGTAATCCCAGCACTTTGAGAGGCCAAGGCAGGCAGATCACTTGAGGCTAGGAATTTGAGATCAGCCTAGGCAACACAGTGAAACCTTGTCTCTACAAAAAGTACAAAAATTAACCAGGTGTTGTTGCACACACCTGTAGTTCCAGCTACTAGAGAGGCTGAAGTGGGAGGATAGATGGAACCAGGTGTTTGAGGCTGCGGTGAGCCATGATTGTGCCACTGGGCTCCAGACTGGGCTGGAGGAGACCCTATCTCAAACAAACAAACAAACAAAAAAAACAACAACAAAAAGAGGAATAAGAGAGCTCATGTGTTAATTGGGCAATGCTCGCTGGAGGTGTTTTAGGGAGAGATGTATGTAAACACCTGATGTAATCAAATCACATATGTAATGTGATTATGAAATAGTATGTTCCATACTAAAAGTTTGAAAATGGGCCAAGAGAGGGTCTTTGGAAGAAGTGACAGAATGCTGTAATATATTTGGAGAACATGGAGAAATTCTGTATGGCTGAGGTCTGGAAACCATGGAATGAAGAAGCAGAAATTAAGCTGGTGTGGAATCTGAGTAAAGACCCTTGAGTCAAACTAGAATCTAGACATGATCCCCTGGGCAGTGGGGGGCACTGGACATTTTAAAACAGCACAGTGACACAGGAAGTCACTGGGGGCTATAAGGAAGATGGATCCGGAGTGAAGAATAAGATCAAACTGAGGGAGGGCTCAATGGGAGATCTTGATGGGAAATAAAAGAACTTGCTCATAGATTAACGAGAAATGGGGACAGGAAGAAAATCAGGCATGCTTTCTCTGTTTCTAGCTTGGTAGAGTAGGTGGATGTTATGGGTTTAATTATCTCCCTCCTCCTAAAAGCTGTGGTACTCACTCCTGGTACCTATGAATGTAACCTTATTTGGAAATAGGGTCATTGCCAGATGTAATAAAGTTAAGATGAAGTCATCCTGATGAAAGTGGGCTCTAAATCCAAAGAGACTGGTGTAAGCCGGGTGTGGTCGCTCACACCTGTAATCATAGCACTTTGGGAGGCCAAGGTGGGTGGATTGCTTGAGCCCAAGAGCTCAAGATCAGCCTGGGCAACATAGCTAAACCCCATCTCTGCAAAAAATACAAAAAATTAGCCAGGTGTGGTGGTGTGCACCTGTAGTCCCAGCTACTTGGGAGGCTGAGGCAGGAGGATCACTTAAGCCCAGGAAGTTGAGGCTGCCATGAGCTGTGATCATACCACCACACTCAGCCTGAGCAACAGAGTGAGACCCTGTCTCAAGAAAACAAAAAACACCAAAACCGACAAAAAACAAGCAAACAAAAACAACCACCAAAATGACACGTTCTTATAAGAAGAGAAGAAACAGACACAGACAAAGACAAAGAAAGAAGATAGTCACATGTTGAGGGAGGCAGAGATTGGCACACGCAGCTGCAAGCCAAGGAATGCCAGCACTGCCGGGAGCTGCCGGAAGCTAGGAGAGGCGTGGAGGCATGGAACAGATTTTGCCTCTGAGCCCTCAGAAGGAACACAACTCTGATTTTGATTTTGGACTTCTGATTCCAATATCACCTTGATTTGGGACTTCTGGTCTCCTGAACTCTTCAAGAAATAAATTTCTGTGAAGTTATCTAGTTACCAGCAGTTTGTTACGGCAGCTCCAGAAAACGAATAGAGTAGGTGATGGTGCCATTCATCCTTGAGGGACTGTGGAAAGCATGGGGTGGAGGAAAGGTTGAAATCAGTGTGCATGATAGAGGTACCCCTTGGACATGTGGTTACTGCACGTGTGGAGCTAGGGAAGAAGGTGAGACTGTCCACTACGGATTAGGAATTATTTGTCTCCAACACAGACAACGATTGGAGCTGTGTCTGTGAATATGATCTCAGCGAGAGCACGGGGAGTCTGGTGAGAACTGAATTTAGGACCCTGGAGAGCATTACAGTGTGTAGGGAAGGAGGAGGCACCAGCAGAAGCAGAGTAGGGGTCCAGTTTGAAGACTATAAAATGAGGATGCTGTCATCAATGCAAAAGATGCCACGAGGACTGGAGAAAGCCACTATTCTTTGGAAATCTTAATAATAGCAGTTTCCACAGAGGTGCAGGGAGAAGCCTGCTAGCATGCAAACTCCACAAAGCCAGAGGCCTTTGTTTTGTTTACTGATGTACCCCCAAGTCTGAATAAAGAAAATTCAAAAGATATATGTATATATTCGTAGAGAAAGGGTCTGCCTCTGTTGCCCAGGCTGGAGTGCAGTGGTGCAATCATGGATCCCTGCAACTTCCAACGCCTGGGCTCAAGTGATTCTCCCACCTCGGCCACCTGAGGAGCTGGGACCACAGATGTGCGCCACCATGCCCAGCTAATGTTTTTAAATTTTTTGTAGAGATGAGGTTTCACAATGTTGCCCAGGTTGGTCTTGAACTTCTGCTTTCAAACAATCCCCCTGCCTCAGCCTCCCAAAGTGCTGGAATTACAGGTGTAGGCCACTGTGCCTGGCTGAAAGGAATGTTCTTGAATGAATGAATTACACTATGAGAATAAAAGTTGAGGCCGGGCGCGGTGGCTCACACCTGTAATCCCAGCACTTTGGGAGGCTGAGGCAGGTGGATCACGAGGTCAGGGGTTCGAGACCAGCCTGACTAACATGGTGAAACCCTGTCTCTACTAAAAATACAAAAATTTGCTGGGTGTGGTGGCGGGTGCCTGTAATCCCAGCTACTCAGAAGGCTGAGGCAGGAGAATTGCTTGAACCTGGGAGGCGGAGGTTGCAGTGAGCTGAGATTGCGCCACTGCACTCCAGCCTGGGCGACAGAGCGAGACTCCATCTCAAAAAAAGAAGAAACAAGTTGAGGACATGGAGGGCATCATCACTTTCTCAGGAAGTCTGAGTTAAAGAGAAGACAGAGGTCAAAGGTGCTGCTTGAAGAGGTGGGGCAGATACAACTGAGGGGAGTGAGTTAGAGCCCCCAAACCAAGGAATATTTGAAAATGTCTGTGGCCCAAGGAAAAGAGAAGAATTGTCTGGAGAGGGTTTGAAGATGCTGAAGCCAAAGGGAGTGGCTGACGACGTGGTTCCAGAGGCCACGTTGGAGATAGGAGCCTTCTTCCTCTGAGATGGAGAGTCAGGAGGTAGGAGAGTTACTGCGTGGGATAAATTTAGAAGTAAACAGGAAGTAAACTGGGACCATTCAATCCTGTTCTCTGTTTTCTTTCTTATCCTTCCTTTTTTTTTCTTTCCTTCTTTCTTTCTCTCTTTCTTTCATTCCTTTCTTTTTTAGAGGTAGGTCTTGCTCTGTTGCCCAGGCCACAGTGCAACGGTGTGACTGTGGCTCACGGCACCCTGAAACTCCTGGCCTCAAGCAATCCTTCTGCCTCAGCCTCCTGAGTAGCTGGGACTACAGGTGTGCACCACCACACCAGGCTGATTTTTAAATATTTTGTAGAGACAGGGGTCTCCCTATGTTGCCCAGGCTGGTCTCGAACTCCTGAGGTCAAGTGGTCCTCCTGCCTTGACCTCCCAAAATGCTGGGATTACACACATGGGCCACAGAGCCCAGCTAATTAAGCATTTCTTTAGAGACAGAATCTCACTCTGTTGCCCTGGCTGGAGTGCAGTAGTGTGATCATAACTCACTGCAACCTTGAATGTGGGCTCAAGGGAACCTCCTGCCTCAGCCTTCTGAGTAGTGGGAACTATAGGTGCATGCTACCACACCCTGCTGATTTTAAAAGTTTTTCTGTAGAGATGGGGTCTTGATATGTTGCTCAGGCTGGTCTCGAGCTCCTGGGCTCAAGCGATCCTTCTGCCTTGGCCTCCCAAAGTGCTGGGATTACAGGCATGAGCCACTGTGCCTGGCCTGAACCATGTTTTGAAGGACACAATGGTACAAGGGGCTTTGATCTGTATTCCATCCATCCATCCATCCATCCACCCACCCATCTGTCCATTCACCCATCCATTAATCTATCCATTCATCTGATATGTATTGAGCATTTACAATGTGTCAAATATCACTCCAAGCTCTGGAATACAATAGTGAACACAATAGAAAAAGTCCTTGCTCTCATGACATTTATATTCTACTATGGGAGAAAGCCAATAAAAATACAAAACACTAAAGTAATATAATTTTTCATTGTGAAAAATACTATAAAGAAAAATATAGCTGAGTAAGGGGTAGGAAGCAGGTGAGCGATGGGGCAGAATTCCAGCGCTCCTTCCATGATATTCCACTACTTCCTAACAGGTCTCCATAGAAACATAATTTCTCCTGGAAGATATTTACTTCTGCCCCATTGCATCTAGCCCCAGAATGGAATGAGAAAGAATGCATGAAGGAACGGCTTCTATCCACGCACGAAAGTGCCTTTATGAGGGCTAAGGAAACTGACCGTGAGTGAGACTGGGAAGCCCCGCTGGACTGCAAAAATGAGTGAAACCGCAGTTGGACGGTAAGGGGATGGTTTCCCCTGACTATGTTGCCCCTCCCCTGAGCCACTGCGGTACCCACACATGGAAAGTCCCCCCGGACTCACACTCAGGTTTCTTACCACACTGGGTCCTTCTGTGGGAGGCTTGCTTCTGCATGGGCCTATGGAGAGCACTGTGAGTACCAAGTACCAACGGGGCTGAAACACGTGAGGCCAGCAAGGGACAAAGAGAGGGAGTGGGGCTAGCAGCAGCCAGGTGGACAAATTTGGCAGTGGCTCACCATCCCTGCCAGATGTGATGATACACCAGATGGGCTGTTTATGCTGTGCTGTGGGAGGCATGGTCCACAGAACCTCTGGACCTGAGAGCCTGACCGGCTTTCCCACACCATCCAGTGGGCCCTCTGTGGGTCTCCCAGGGCCCATGCAGTTTGAACAGTGTATCCTCGGCAGAGTTAGTGTAGGATTCGGGTCTAACCTGGACTTAGGAGGCCCTCTAGTGCTGAAATGACATACAAAAGTCAATCTGCTCACAATTTCTGCATACGTCCACTAAAAAAGAACGGTCATAAACAAATCCAGACAGGGAAGACTGAAATAAATACCTAACTCAACAATGCAAAGACAGAGCCCAATGTCTACAAGGAGTAAGAATAGCCTAGAAAACATGGTCTCACTAAATGGACAAAAAGAGGTGCCAGCTATCTGGCAGACAAAGAATTCAAAAATAGCTGTTATAACAAAACTCAGCAAACTTCAAGAAAACACAGAGAAGCAATTCAGAAATTTATCAGAAACATTCATCAGATAAATAGAAATAATTAAAAAAAACAAACAAATCCTAGAGCTGAAAAGTATAACAAACAAAATGAAAAATGAAACACAGGACGTCAACTGCAGAATTGATCAAGCAGAATAATCAGTCAGCTTGAAGGCAGGCTATTTGAAAATACATAGTGAAAGGAGAAAAAAGGAAAAAAATGAAAAGGAATAAAGAAAAAATTACATGACCCATGGGACATCATCAAAAGAGCAAATCTACATGTCACTAACATTAAAGAGAGAGTAAACAATGAAAAGGGATAGAAAGCTTATTCAAATAAATAATAATAGAAAAGCTTCCAAATCAGAAGAAAGATACAAATATCCAGGCACAGGAAGGTCAAAGGTCACCAATCAGATTCAACCCAAATAAGAATACTCCAATATATATCATAATCAAATTCTCAAAGGTCAAAGACAAAGTGATGCACCTGAAAGCAGCAAGAAAAAAAAAAGCAAATAACACATAAGGGAATTCTAATATGCCTGGCAGCAGACTTAGCAGAAACCTTGCAGGCCAAGAGAGAGTGGGACAATATATTCAGAGTGATGAAAGATAAAAAAAAAGATTAAAAAAAAACTCAAGAATACTGTACCCAGAAAAGCTATTCTTCAGAAATGAAGGAGATAAAGACTTTTTCAGCCAAAGAAAGCTCTCAAATAAACAATCTAATGATGCATCTCAAGGACTAGAAAAAATAAGAACAAACTAAACCCCAAATTAGTAGGAGAAGAGAAATAATAAAGATCAGAGCACAAATAAATGAAATAGAGATTAATTTCATTCATTTGAAAAAGAAATATTAAGGCTAAAAGAGGCTAAAACACAAATATTAATAAAACAGAGTAAGTTTTTTGAAAAAATAAAATTGAGAAACCTTTAGCTAGTCTAAGAAAAAAAGAAAGATGACTGAAAGAAATAAAATGAAAGATGAAAAGAAAGACATTACAACTGATACTACAGAAATACAAAAGATCATAAAAACTACTATAAATAATTACACACTAACAAAATGGGAAACCTAGGAAAACATGACTAAAATCCTAGATGCATATAACCTACCATGATTGAAACAGGAAGAAACAGAAAACCTAAAAAGACCAACAATGAGTAATGAAATTGAAGCTGTAATAAAAAGTCTCTTATCAAAGAAAAGCCCAGGACCTGATGGCTTCACTGCTGAGTTCTAGAAACATATAAAGACTAATTCTTCACAAACTATTTCAGAAAATTGAAAAGGAGGAAATTCTTCCAAACTCATTCTATGAGGCCTACATTATCCCGATTCCAAAACCAAACATGGACACAACAAAAAAGAAAACCTTCAGGCCAACATCCCTGATGAACATAGATACAAAAGTCCTCAAAAAAATACTAGCAATCCAAATTAAATAGCATATTTAAAAGACCATTCATCGTGATCAAATGGGATTCATCCCAGCAATACAAGGATAGTTTAGCATATACAAATCAATAAATGTGACACATCACATTAACAGAATAAAGATTAAAAACCAAATGCTTATTTCAACAGATGCAGAAAAAGCATTTGACAAAAATTCAGCATCTCAACAAATTAGGTATAGAAGAAACATACTTCAACGTAATAAAGTTTATGTATGTTAAACCCACAGCCAACATCACCCTGAATGGGAAAAAATTAGAAGCTTTTTCCCTAAGATCTCAAACAAGATAAGGATGCCCACTTTCACTGCTACTATTCTGCATAGTACTGGAACTCTTAGCGAGACCAACTAGGCAAGACAAAGAAAGAAAAGGCATCCAAATTGGAAAGGAGGAAGTCAAATGGTCTCTGTTTGCAGACAACATGATCTCATATGTAGAAAATCTCAAAGACTCCACCAAAAAAACTGTTAGAACTAATAAACAAATGCAGTAAAGTTTCAGGATAGAAAATCGGCATACAAAAATTAGTAGCATTTCTATGCAACAGTAGCCAACTATCTGAAAATCAAGAAAGCAATCCCATTACAATACCTACACAAAAATAAAATACCTAGAAATAAATTTAACCAAGGAGGAGAAAGAGCTCTATGATGAAAACTATAAAACAGTGATAAAAGAAGGTGAAGAGGATATAAATGGAAAGATATCCCGTGTTCATAAATTGGAAGAATTAATATTGTTATAATGTCCATGCTACCAAAAGCAATTTACAGATTCAAAGCAATCCCTTGAACAATGAGAACACATGGACACAGGAAGGGGAACATCACACACCGGGGCCTGTTGTGGGGTCGGGGGAGGGGGGAAGGGATAGCATTAGGAGACATACCTAATGTTAAATGACGAGTTAATGGGTGCAGCACACCAACATGGCACATGTATACATATGTAACTAACCTGCACGTTGTGCACATGTACCCTAAAACTTAAAGTATAATAATAAAAAAAAAATTTTAATGTCATACTTCACACAGAAATAGAAAAAAGCAATCCTCAAATTTATGTGGAAACACAGACTCCAAATAGCCAAAGCAACCTTGAGCAAAAAGAACGATGCTGGAGGAGTCACAAACTGATTTCAAAATATACTACAAATCTATAGCAGTGTGGTATTGGCATAAAAACAGACACATAGACCAATGGAACAAGATAGACAGCCCAGAAATAAATCAATGCATTTAGAGCCAACTGATTTTCAACAAAGGTGTCCCCCACAAAAGAAAAAGAAGAAGAAAAACAAACCAAAAAAGTCACATTGAGGGAAAGATAGTCTCTTCAATAAACAGTGTTGGGTTAACTGGATATCTACATGCAAAGCATGTAACTTGACCCCTATTTCTCACCATAAACAAAAATCGACCCAAAATAGATTAGTTAATATATGACCCAAAACTGGCCGGGCGCAGTGGCTCATGCCTGTAATCCCAGCACTTTGAGAGGCCGAGGTAGGCGAATCACCTGAAGTCAGGGGTTCGAGACCAGCCTGGCTAACATGGTGAAACCCCATCACTACTAAAAAATACAAAAAAATTAGCTGGGAGTGGTGGCGCGTTCCTGTAATCCCAGCTACTCGGGAGGCTGAGGCAGGAGAATTGCTTGAACCCGAGAGGCGGAGGTTGCAGTGAGCTGAGATCATGCCATTGCACTCCAGCTTGGTCAACAAGAGCGAAACTGTGTCTCAAAAAAACAAAACAAAACAAAGCAAAACAAACAAACAAACCAACAAAAAGAAAGACCCAAAACTGTGAATCTGCCTAGCAAGGAAAACAATCAACAGAGTAAAGAGACAACCTACAGAATGAGAAAAAATATTTGCAAATTATACATTTGACTAAGGGTTAATAAGAAGAATATATAAGGAACTCATATAACTCACTAGCAAAAAACCCAAATAATCCAATTTTTTAAAAATGGACAAAAGACGTGAATAGATATTTCACCAAAGAAGACATACACAGGGCCAATAGGAATTTTTAAAATGCTTAACATCACTAACCATCAAGGAAATGCAAATCAAAACTACAATGAGATTTTGCATCATCCCAATTAGAATGGCTATGATAAAAGGACAAAAAATAGCAAATGCTGACAAGGATGTGGAAAAACAAGAACTCTTATGCACCATTGGCAGAAATGTAAATTAGTCTAGCTATTACAGAAAACAGTATGGAGGTGCCTCAAAAAACTGAAAATACATCTACCATATGATCCAGTATTTCCACTGTTGGGTATATATACAAAGGAAATGAAATCAATATGTCAAAGAGACACCTGCCTCTCATGTTTATTGCAGCACTGTTCACAATAGCTAAGATGTAGAATCAACCTAAATGCCCATCAGTGGATGAATAGGTAAAGAAAATACAAAAATATTTAGATTCCACTCATATGTGGAATCTAAAAGAAAATGATTTCATAGGAGTTGAGAGTAGAATAGTGGTTACTAGAGACTGGAGAGAATGGGGAGAGAGGCTTGTCAATGAGTACAGTGTTATAGTTAGGAAGAATAAGTTCTGGTACTCTACTGCAAGGTAGGGTGACTATAGCTAACAATAATGCATTGTATATTTCAAACAGCTAGAAGAGAGGATTTTATGATAAACGTTTGTGCTAATTACCATGATTTGATGATTACACAATGTTTACATATATCAAAACATCACATTGTGTGACATAATGTACAATTACTATGGGTTAATTAAAAAATAAATGAATAAATACAAAGGCAAAAAGTAAAAGCAAATTTCTGGGCCCAATCCCAGACTTACTAAATCAAAAACCCTGGGGGCCTAGCAATATGTGTCTTAACAATCTAAATGGTTCTGATGCATACTAAAGTTTGAGAACCACTGGCTAATAAAGAGATTTATTTAATACCAGAGGGCAATAATAACTACCACTTACTAAGTGCTGATATGTTTCTAGACATTGCACTAATGATTTTGTAGGCATATCATATTTAATTCTCAAAAGAAGGGCTGGACGCTCTCATCTCTTGAAGATGTGCAGTGAGGCTTAGCATCTTATTAGTGACCCAGTTACTAGGTGACAGGGCCAGGACTCAGACGCCAATCTTTCTGACAGGACCTTTCATGAACAGCCATAGTCATCAAGCTCATATTGAAGAATAAACTTTAGCCTGGACTTATCAGGCCATGAAATCATGCAATCTTTTTTTTTTTCTTTGAGACAAAGTCTCACTCCGTCGCCCAGGCTGGAGTGCAGTGGCGTGATCTTGGCTCACTGCAACCTCCACCTCCCGGGGTTCAAGCAATTCTCGTACCTCAGCCTCCTGAGTAGCTAGGATTACAGGTGCGTGCCACCACGCCCAGCTAATTTTTGTATTTTTAGTACAGATGGAGTTTCACCATTTTGGCCAGGCTGGTCTCAAACTTCTGACCTCAGGTGATCCATCCGCCTTGGCCTCCCAAAGTGCTGGGATTACAGGCACGAGCCACCGCACCTGGCCTAAATCTGTTAACATGCCTCCCTGTATCCTTAATCCCTCTTGCAATCTACACACTCATTCTTTGCATTTTGGAAATTGGCTCACCCTAATAAAGAATAGCAAGAGTTTTTATTTTTTTAAAACAGCAGACAAAAAGGGAAATAAGTGACCACAATGTTCATAAACAAATTAGGTTCTCCAAACCTCAACAGTTATCCTTTTACTCAGCAAATTAATAAGAATTCTCAATATTTTGGGAGGGAACTGAGAAGCATGCTTAAGAACAAAATGAGCAGGGTGATTGCACATGAGGAAATTGGCTTTAGAACAGAACAGATCATCATCCTGAGAAAAAAGGAAATACACATTCTGCAAGGGTTGCTCATGGCTCTTGCTCCCAGATCCATCAGTCCTGCTGGTTTCTCCACCTCTGAGCCCCCTCTCTCCTTTGGGAAGATCCTCAACTGTCTCTTGTAGACCCAGACCTTGGATAGCAGGAAGTTTTAGAAATTCTGGTTCAGTACTCTGGGACTTAGGATTTCTATTCTTGGTGTAATCTCAGGATAACCTCATGTTCTAGGTCAGACAGTTCAAGTCTTGCCAATTGTAGGTCCTAGTCCCAAACTTATGTGTCAGTTTGAGAAACTGAGTCCCTCCCCTGTTCACTGTGTCTAAATCCCCATGCTGGGAACCTCTTGTCAGAGACCTTGTCTTTTTCTTGACAGACACCCCTGCTCTGGCTTCTGGACCCCAGCCCTGGGGTTTGGCTCCTGCTTCCTTCTGCTAGACTTTCATCCTGTCTGCCCACTCTGAAGGCCATTTCATCACCAGCTAAGCCATGAGTACTGATGGTTAGAGTGAGTTCTAACACTCAGTAGAAAACTTGACCATGCTTAGGAAAAATGAAGATTCCTAGGCTCCATCCTTAAACCCTAACCCTAACCCTAGGTTCCATCATTATTTTGATTTAGTGGGCCTAGGGCCTGGGAACCTGCATTTGTAATGAGTCTCCAGTGACTGATTCAGCCAGTTTACTGACCAGTGTTTCAGAAACTTTCTCCAAAACCTTCTCCTGATTTAAGAAGTGTGGACAAGTCTTTGGCAATGAAGTGTGTTGGAATGCTCCATTTTGGTAATTTATCAGGGTCTTAGGATTCCAAACATGGGAAGACGTGACTCAAGGGCAGGTGGCATTGTGGGAGGGACAGGGTAGCGGGCGACGCTTTGTGTCCAGATCT
Source organism: Pan troglodytes (assembly GCF_028858775.2). NCBI lineage: Eukaryota > Metazoa > Chordata > Mammalia > Primates > Hominidae > Pan > Pan troglodytes. The sequence goes on along the minus strand of NC_072406.2, from coordinate 39,549,815 downwards.
CTGGGGGCCTGAGAAACTGTCTGAGAGAACGGCCTCTGAGCCGCACTGCCTGAGTTCTTATTCTGACTTGGCCACTTCCTGGCTGGGGAGTCTCTCTGCACACATACCACATCTACAAAGAAAATGCCATATAAGTGCTTGCCATTATTCTTATTTTTCCTATATCAGGAACAGACAAGGAGGGGCGAGGAGCAGAAGCAGGCAGGGCATGCTCCCCATCTCTCTTTCTTCTGAACAAACAGACCTCCCTCACCTCAGGGCTTTCCAATTCCTGTTCTTATTCCTGGAGGGCTCGTACTGCAGATAATTCTTGCTCCCTCACTTCATTCACATCTTTTGTCAAATGTCACTTCCTAGAGAGCCTCTCTGTGAACACCCCATCCAAAGGAGCCCTGGCCCCAGCCCTACCTCATATTGCTCCTTGTTACTACTTGACATCACATTGCATATTTTTTTGTTCTTTGCCATTTTCCTCACATTGAATGTAAACTCCATGAGGACAGGGATTGTTGTATTTTTTTAATTGCCGCATTCCCACCACTATTCCAGGTGATAGGAATGCGGCAGTGAAAATAATAATGATAATAATAATCCTTGTCACTCAACAATAGTTGTCATTCAACACATTTTTTTCTTTTTCTTTTCTTATTTTTTTTTTTGAGACAGAGTCTCTCTCTGTCGCCCAGGCTGGAGTGCGGTGGTGCGATCTCGGCTCACTGCAACCTCCGCCTCCCGGGTTCAAGTGATTCTCCTGCCTCAAGCCCCCCGAGTAGCGGGACTAAAGGCGTGCACCACCACGCCCAGCTACTGTTTGTATTTTTAGCAGAGACAGGGTTTCACCATGTTGGCCAGTATGGTCTAGAGTCCTTGGCCTCAAGTGACCCGCCTGCCTCAGCCTCCCACAGTGTTGGGACTACAGGTGTGAGCCACCATGCCCGGCCGTCATTCAACAGATATTAAATGACTAAATGAATGAGTGAGTGAATGGATCCAGCCTTCTCCCTGCCTTCAGTGCTTTCACAGTCATTATTCTGGGGCTCTTCTGTCTAGGGCAGGTTTCTTGACAGCAGCACTGTTGACATTGGGGGCCAGAGAAGTCTTTGGTGTGGGGGTTTTCTTGTGCACTGCAAGGTATTTAGCAGCATACCTGGCCTACTAGATGTCAGTAGTCCCTGCTCCATGCCCCAAGCTATGACAATCAAAAATGTTTTTAGGGTTCGCCAAATGACCCTTGGAGGCAAAATGCCTGGTTGAGAACCACTGGGGGAGTATCAGGCTGACTGAGCTAGTATAGTGGTTTTTATTATTAATATTATCTGTAAATAATTAAAAGTGGATGCTTAGGAATTAAAAAAAAAAGGCTAGGACATCTGAATGAAAGTCACTGAATATCCTGAGTCCTTGATAAAGCCAAGAATTTCAACCAATTATTATTTGATGATTATAATAAGTGATTGTAATTGTTCAGGGAGTCAAAATTACTAAATATGATTGAATTCACCTGGTTATTGCATTTGACTAAAAAGAAACACAGACAAAAACTTACCATAGTCCTTAATCCAGAGTTCTGCAGGCATACAGAAAGACCCGTAACGCATCACATGTGTGGTTGTAATAACCCATCTCCTGATCAGACTGATCTGAGATTCTAATTTTAAAAAATGTAAATCGGCCAGGAGTGGTGGCTGATGCCTGCAACCCCAGCACTTTGGGATGCCAAGGTAGGTGGATTGCCTGAGCCCAGGAGTTTGAGACCAGCCTGGGTAATATGGTAAAGCCCTGTCTTAACTAAAAATACAAAAATTAGCTGGTGTGGTGGTGCGCACCTCTAGTCCCAGATACTTGAGAGGCTAAGGCAGGAGGATTGCTTAAGCCTGGGAGGCTGAGGCTGCAGTGGGCTATGACTGAACCACTGCACTCCACCCTGGGCGACATAGTGAGACTCTGTCTCAAAAAAATGTAAACCATATCTAACATTTGATAATACATATTGCCTTTTGACAATATACACCTGAAGTTTCATGACCCAGTAATTAAAACAACTTTTTTTTGGCTATTTTCTATAAGTTGTCTAGGAAATCTTGCAAGTTTCTAATTTCTAAAATCTTCTTATGGTGGAATGAGCCCAATAAGAACTGAAAACTTTTTTTAGTCTTATCGATAACATTATAAATTAATTTGTTTAAAATGTGGAACTTTCATTTTCAGAAGTGAAGAAATCCCCAGACAGAGTTACCTTAAAGTTTTAGGTTCAGATAGGAGGCTTTGGGGAAAATGTCCCAAATTGATAGAAATGTTTCCCTCATTCCTATTTTGGTTAAACAATTTCTTATTGTTACACATATGGCTAACTATAATTTAACATTTTCTTCCTTGAAAAAAAATTAACTCAAATTGCTTATAAATCTAAATGAATGACTTCTTATAACATACCTTTAAAACAAAGCAATAGTCAGTGGGCGCTTTATATTTCATTTTATGCTGAGTCCCATAGTAAATGTTGACATTTTCAAACTGTATAAAACACGCCAGATCTCGAGATGTCTGAAAGACAGGGAAAAAAATAAAACTTCAACTGAGATGACAGTTAACAATTTTCCAGAGTTGTCCTTCATAGCACAACTAAGGATTATATTTTAGTAAAGAAAATATTGACTTTTAGGTAATTTATATAAACATCTGCCATGTATAGGTTTTCTCAAAGGCAAGTCTGAAAGGTTGGAATGGAAACTGATATGGCCAAACTGGGGGACAATTTAGTAAGATCTATACATAAATCTTTCCCAATATGAAAGATATTGAATGTTCCCAACACAAAGAAATGATAAATATTTGAGATGATGGATGTGCTAATTACCTTGATCTGATCACCATACATTATATGTATCAAAACATCACTATGTACATTATGCACATGTACAATTATTATTTGTCAATCAAAAAATAAAATTAATTTTTTAAAAAGACTGCAGCCATGAAAATCGGTGCCACTGACCCAGAAACGAAGTGAAAGATTATACTGCTGTTCTAATGCCTGTCTGGGGACTCCCAGAGTCAGGATGGACTGTCCTTGAGATGTCATTATTGATGCAGTCAAGACAAGGTGACCGCTTAGCCAGAAATTTCATTTTGACTTTTGCCATTCTAAGTCCGTGATGGATTTTGTGATTGAGCATTAAAAAAAAAAAAAGTCCCCCTCATGACGAACAATGAGAGATAAACTTATGCTCAGTAAATTAGCACACACTTCATGCACTTCCTCCTGAGAAAAAGGATTTCTTTCACAAGTTCTCTTTACGGCAGGCAGTGTTGCCATGGAAACAGAGACCTCTCCTCCACGGATAACAGGCACTGTGAAGACTGCAGCTTGTAATCTACATATTTGGTTACACTTCAATTACAAATATGTTCCATTTTTTTCTTTCGCCTTCTATATTTCTTTACTAGTTAGTGGATAAAGAATGGATGGCAGAACTATTTACACCTTAGTGCACAATTATTTCTTTACATATGCTTGTATTCTTTTCTTACAAGATATTTTCTTCTGGATGTTCAAAGTTTACATTTTTAAGTTACAAACGAATGCATATTAGTCACAATTTAAAAAAATATATAAATAATAAAATGCACATCTTCCTTCAGCACCCCTTTTTCTTATTTTGTTCTTTTCTCCAAAGGTACCATAGTTAATAGTTTGGTAGTATTCTATTCTGTTCTATTTCATGACGTTGCCCAGGCTGGTCTTGAATTCCTGAGCTCGAGCGATCCGCCTTCCTTGGCCTTCCAAACTGTTGGGATTAGAGGAGTGAGCCACCGCCCCTCGCCTTCTTTTTCTTAACATTGCATCTAGGAGTCTTTCTACATCAAGACATGAATTAATATATGACATTCATTTTATGGCTGCAGAGAATTCTACTGTACAGGTGTAACGATTTATTTAACTATTCTACTACAGATGATTAGAAGTTATTTCAATATTTAGCTATTACAAAAAATACTGTGCATGTGAGCTTATATTTCTGTGAGATAGATTCGTCAAGCATGGAGTTGCCATTTGAAAGGATTTTTACTCCCTGTTACATGTACATAGATTTTGCTAAGTTGTCCCCCAGTTTGGCCGTATGAGTTTCTATTCCAAGCTCCCAGGCGTGAGTGTCCCTTTTTCTTACCCACTCCCACCAAAATTTGGATATTATCTATATTGTTTATTTTATCAATCTCATGCTTAATTTTCATTTCCCTGATTAGTAGTGAGACGGAGCAACTTTTAGTTATGCGGTGGTTACCGGTACTTCTTTTTCTGTAAATTTTCCCTTTAAAAGCTTTGCCATTTTTCTGTATGTTTATCTTTTTCTTATTGATTTCTTGAAGTCTTTATATTTTATGGATATTCATACTTGTTTATACATGTTGCAAATGTACTCTCTCACTGTAGTCAGTCTTTCACTTCTTGTTTGTTATCTTTGGCCATAAGGTATTAAAAATAACTTTATCAGGTCAAATCTGGCCATTTTTTCCGTTATAATTTTGAGTTTTTATTCTTGCTTAGGAAACCTTTCTCCAGCTCAAAATTATAAAAACATTAACCTATATTTTCTTTTTCTTCTCCCTTTCTTCCTTCCTTCCTTCCCTCCCTTCCTCCCTTTCTTCCTTTCTTCCTTTCTTCCTTCCTTTCTTCCTTCCTTCTCTCTCTCTCTTTCTTTCTTTCCTTCTTTTTTTTTTTTCTTCAGGATCTCATTCTGTCACTTCAGCTGGAGTGCAGTGGCACGAACATGGCTCACTGAAGTCTTGACCTCCCGGGCTCAAATGATCCTCCCCGATCAGCCTCCCAAGTAGCTGGGACTACAGGCATGTGCCACAATCCCCACTAATTTTTTTATTCCTTTTGTACAGACAGGGTCTCCCTATGTTTCTCAGGCTGGTCTTGAACTCTGGGGCTCAAGCTATCCTCCCACCTGGGCCTCCCAGAGTGCTGGAATTAGAGGTATGAGCCACCGCACCCAGCCAGCCTCTGTTTTCTTCTAGGATTTTATACTATTTTTCTCTAAAGATATTTTAATCAATCAAGAATTTAGTTTGGTACATGGAATGAGGTAGGAAATTATATTTCTAAATGGATATACAGTTATTTCAGTTCTATTTGTTGAATACCACATTCTTTCCCCACTGCTGTGATATAAATTCTAACTTTAACTTCTCTGATATTAGACGGCTGTCTGTCGACCTGTTTGTCTCTAGCTGTGCTGTTTTTATCTAATGTTTTGGCACAGCAGGAGATCTACCTTGATGTTCTTCACAATTTTGGGAAGGTCTATTTTGGAACAGTGTCTTTTTTCCATGAAATCAGTCTGTGAATTTCAAGTAAATAAAATCCTACTGATACTTTTATTAAAATTATATTAAATTTATAGAAAACTGGGAAGAATTAATAACTTTTCTTTTAGCAACATGGTACCTTTCTTTTCTTTTTCTTCTACTTTTTTTTTTTTTTTTGAGATGGAATCTCACTTTGTCGCCCCAGGCTGGAGTGCAGTGGCATGATCTTGGCTCACTGCAACCTCCGCCTCCTGGGTTCAAGCAATTCTTCTGCCTCAGCCTCCCGAGTAGCCGGGATTACAGGCGCCCGCCACCACGCCTGGCTAATTTTTGCATTTTTAGTAGAGACGGGGTTTCACCATGTTGGACAGGCTGGTCTCAAACTCCTGACCTCGTGATTCGCCTGCCTCGGCCTCCCAAAGTGCTGGGATTACAGGCATGAGCCACCGCACCTGGCCTGCAACATGGTACCTTTCTATTGATTCAGTTCTACTTCATTTCTTTTAATAAATTGTATATTTTATGCCATATGAATCTGGAACATTTCTTGCTAAGTTTGTTGTTAGGTATTTTGCATTTTCTGTTTCTAGTCTGCATGGATTCTTTTGCATTATGGTTTGCATTATATATATTGTTTGTGTAAAGAAAAACTTTCTTAGTTAATACATTTATTTGGTTCTAACAGTTTTTCAGTTGAGTGTCTCATACTGCTGGATAGACAACACTGTGAAAAATCAGTCTTTGCCTCTTCTTTTCTATTGGTTATACTTATTATTCTTTTCTTTAATATACTAGTTAGTTCCTCAACCCCGTGTTAATGGTAACAGTGAGAGAAGGTATTCTTGTCCAACTCTACTGTAAACACTTTTTTTTTTTTTTTTTTTTGAGACATAGTCTTGCTCTTTCACCCAGGCTGGAGTGCAGCGGCATGATCTCACGCCACTGCAACCTCCACCTCCCAAGTTCAAGTGATTCCCGTGCCTCACCCCCCCACCCCCAGTAGCTGGGATTACAAGTGTGCACCACCACACGCAGCTAATTTTTGTATTTTTAGTAGAGGTAGCGTTTCACCATGTTGGCCAGGCTGGTCTAGAACTCCTGGTCTCAAGTGATTCACCTTGCCTCAGCCTCCCAAAGTGCTGGGACTACAGGCATGAACCACCACACCCAGCCAAATGTAAACACTTTTAATTCTCATCACAGAGTATATTGTTTGTTATATGTTTATTTATATGCACCGTTTATATTCAAATGCCTAAGACATAAACATTTCAAAAACAAATTATTTGTGGGTCAGTTGTGAGGTGCCCAGTGTGGGACTGGAATGAGATGGCAGAGATGGGAAAGCATCAGATCTAAGGGCAGGAAAAGAGTGGAAGAGGCTAAGGAGAACAGTAGCTGTCCTGGACCAAGAGTTAGCCATAATGCTCCTCCTGTCTTCCGATAGAGACAAGAGTCTCCTTACTGGAGGTAGCGGACCTGGATGTTCACCATAACTTCATCGGCTTGGAAGTGTGGGTTAAGTTTTATCAGAGGTAAATTCATGCATTGCAATGCATGAATATACCATTGGTGGTGCCCTGCATTTGGAAGGGAAGGCAAAATGCTTCCGCGTACCCAAGATACAGATTAGACATGTATTAATGGTGAACAAAAGACGGAAAGGTCCTAACCCTCTAAGAAAGGTCTTAGAGAGAGCTGATGGTCAGAATAAGAGTTAAAATTACATTTCAAGGAATAATTTATTACATACTTATAAATTTGAGGCAATAATCCTAAATCACCAAGTAAAAGTTAAATGTTGTCTAAAATACCCTGTTAAATTAGGAAGGGAAATTCAGAGTACACCTCAGAGAATGATTTAAAAATATTCATAGTCTAAGGGCTAAAATCTCAAGGAAAATCTAGTCAAGAGCTGGGTGTGGTGACTCATGCCTGTAATCCCAGCACTTTGGAAGGCTGAGTGAGGTGGGCAGATTGCTTGAGCTCAGGAGTTCAAGACCAGCCTAAGCAACATGGTGAAACCCCATCTCTACAAAAAATATGAAACATCAGCTGGGCATGGTGGCATGCACCTGTAGTCCTAGCTACTTGGCGGGGGGTGGGGGGTGGGTTGAGGTGGGAGGATGGCTTGAGCCTGGCAGGTGGAGGTTGCAGTTAGTCAAGATCATGCCACTGTACCCCAGCCTGTGGATTAGAGTGAGACTATCTCAAAAGAAAAAAAAAAAAAAAAGAAAATCTTATCAAGACTTCCAATACCTCTATGATTCCAGATAAAAGAAATTTAACTATAATGACTATAGAAAAACAGGGGTAAAAAGTCCTTGGAAATAGACGGGTAAAGTAACAAAATAATCTCTAGAAAAGTGCTTTTGCCATCATTTTTGAAACCTGACTTTAAAATAGATAAAATACTTTTACCTTCAAGAGAGCTACGGGAAAACTCAAAAAGATTTCAGTAATACTGTCCTATTTGTATACATGTTGCAGGATTATGGAATCTGCAGCAACAGAGAATGTATTTAACTTGCCAACTAAGGATTTCTTTAGTTTCATTCTCATGAAATGCTTTATTGCTAATATTCCTAAGTGCTTTTTTTTTTTTTTCTGACCTTAGTCTTTCCTTTGGGTACATAATAAATTCCAGAAGCCCGTAAAAGAAAATAGCGCCTTTTCCAGGATTTCTTTCCATCTTCTTTCAAATAAAGAGCTCCTTCCAGTTCTGGTACAATGATAGATGTTCCACAGAAACTTTCCTGAAATTGAGATTCCGACGACGTAAGACACACACGAAAGATAAAGCACTCATTTTTATTCACATTTAAACAGACTTGCAAATTAGCTTTTAAACTAAAAGTCAATTTTATATACAACTCTGATCGAATGCATATGTTTATATAATATGCTATTTGCCAGAAGAGAGGAAGAATAACACATCGATCAAGAATCCTGGCTCCTGAGTTACACCTCAAGGCCTCTTCACCACTTAACTCTGTGACCATGGGCCATTAAACCTCAGTCCACTTACTTGTTAAAATGGAATAATAATAGCCCAACTTCATAAGGTAGGTTGTGAGTACAGTCTCGGCATATTGTAAAAGTAAGCATTTAATAAAAGCAATTAATGTTATTATAAAATGGAAGACAGAATAATTATTACTTTCCTGATAAGTAAAAAAGTTACTATTTCATTGCTGGTAAATAGAACAATTATTATATATAATTCTACACATAAAATTGGGGAGGATAGTTAATGGGTACAAAAAAATAGAAGGGATGAATAAGACCTACTATTTGAAAGCAAAGCAGGGTGACTATAGTCAATAATAACTTAATCGTACATTTAAAAATAACTAAAAGAGTGTAATTGGATTGTTTGTAATACAAAAGATAAATGCTTGAGAGGATGGATACCCAATTCTGCCTGATGCGACTATGTCACATTGCATGCCCATATCAAAATATATCATGTACCCTATAAATATATACATACTATGTACCCACAAAAAGTAAAAATAAAAAGAATAAAAATAAATAAGTTAATATTTTATTATTGGGATAGTTTTCTTTTCAAAGAAGGAAGAAGGCAGTTATAAATACATCAGTATCAGAAAAGAATAATAAAGCACATCTTCTAGTTGTAGATTTTTAAATATCAAAACTTGCATAGAATTATAGAATTCTTAATAAATTTTGTTTTAAAAATCAATAGAATAAAATTATATATTATTCTATTTTACAATTCAAATAGTCAAACTTATTTTTTGCTTTCTTTTTATAACTCTCAACATCCTCTCATTTAGTTCCATAAATGCAAAATAACTGGATTTTGCATACTCCAAGTACATTTTTATGTAGTAGAGCTGGAAAATATTTCTGTTTACACTCCCCAATTTCTCCCCAAATTTGGCTAGTATTAGTCATCCTGTTAATAATCTCTTAAATTCAGAGTTTTGACCCCAATTAGACAGCAGGATAACGATTGTTCATAGCATAGCATGCTTTGAATTTTCTTTTACATCCAGCTGTAAAACATCGCTGAATTCCTGGAACAAGGACTATCCTGTTGGGCCTCCCTGGGAAATGCTCACTGTGCTCATGCTCCCAGGAACAAGAACCTGCAACACCTGAGCTCAGCATCTGGGGGGTGGCAGCTAGTTCTGGTAGCTGCTTTATTTGGCACCGGGCTGTGAAAAGCAGGCAGGGAACAGACATGCGCAAGGCCTGGGCGGAACCTTAATGAACGAGAGAGGGCGCTCTTCAGCATGAGCTAATTGGCTCCAGCATCAGCCAATTGGCTCCAGGTGGGAACCGGATGCCGAGGGCATCACCAGGTCTTCTGATTTTTCAAGGGAGGTCCAAAATTTACTAACTCAGGAAATTTACTAACTCAGGAAAAGGTCCATGGATTGTCTCAGGGAAATACAACCTGGGCAGTTCTAGCATGACCATTTGTGATTTGAGATCTGGCACTCATTTCAACTGCGTTATGTGCTGCGAACAGATCCTCGATTTTTTTTTTTTTTTTTTTGAGACTGGATCTTGCTTTGTTGCCCAGGCTGGCCTTGAGCTCCTGGACTCAAGTGATCCTCCCACCTCAGCTTCCTGAGTAGCTGGGATTACAGGTGTGTGCCCCCATGCGAGGCTCAGAGCCTTGATTTTTAACATAGATACTATGTGAAAACTCATTAGAGGTTTCCAAAAAATCAATTGTCAAATGAACTTCTGGAACACGCCCCAGTAGTGGTCATCATAGACATCTGTATGGTAATCAACACAGTGCTTTCCCCATCTCCCTGAATCTCTGTGATAATTCAATACAATTCGGAATCTGTCAGGTTCTCGGGGGGGCGGGGACTGTCCCATGAGCACATGAAGAGTGCTAGGCAGAGCCGCCTCCTGTAACGGGTCCCTGACTCCAAATCTCACGCTTCCTACCACGTCTAAAATGTTGAGAGAGCATCTTAGAGGTCCCTTTTAAAAAAGATTTGGAAATCTTTATGTCTGACTTCCGTGGAGCACTTAAGTAATGGAAACTTGGAATGCTAGAAGTTTTTAAAAGTCAAGAATTACAAATCCAGCTTCACTTATCTAAAGCCACATGTTGTAACAAATGACTCAAAAAAAGAAAAGCAGTTGAATTATCTAAATAGCTATAATTTAGAAATAATTTGATTTTAACACCCCAACTTAAAATTTCAGTGTATGTCTTTAGATTTTTCCATTGTTCTCGGAAGCAAATGACTTAAAAATAGAGCAAACATCCTTCTCGTTTCTTCCACTCTGCAAAATTAACCTTACCTCAAGTAAGGATTCCTTGTTCTTAGCATTCATTTTCTCATTAGTTTCCTTGCTTTCTTTTTTTCCTCTGTTATCCAAGTAGAAATTCTAAATAAAATGTTAAAAGATCAGATCAGTAAGTGTTCATTACCATACTAGACTCTGCAAGGAACTCACAGTCTTGCTGGAAAGAAGATGTTAAGTGTGTGAAACAAACAGGGAACCAGAGCATATGATATCAGTCAACCATCAGAGCCTTCCCAAATGCTGATACCACATCGCCAAGGCAGGAGTGAAACCTCTTCATCCTCCCATAGTGTACACAATCAATGAAAAAACAGAAGATAGAAAACAGTAGCGAAAAATACATCATTTAATTGTTGAAGTCCATGCATGGACCATGCATGTTAAATGCTGGAAGCTGGAAGTCCCCAAGGCACTGGCAAGAGCTGGAGGCTGGAGTGAAGGTCAAGCTCATGTCCTATGCTCAAGAGGGGAACTGCTCCGGCAGGCAGATGCCACATGGGAGCTCAAGGCCTTGTAGGCTGGCGGGGTTCTGGCTTATCAAGAGAATCCAGAAATGTAGATGTTTGCAAATGTTAGCGGCCTCTTTCATTTTTTAAAAGAACTGCCTGGGTCAATCACAACACAAGGTTTACTATTTAGCAACTTCCAAGGACAGAAAGAAGCAGAAAGGGCATTTCTGGAAAGAAAACCAGCCTAAACAAAGACAGGGAGGACTATGATCTAAGCACTCACAGTCTGGGTGTGGCTCATGCCCATAATCCCACCACTTTGGGAGGCTGAGGCAGGAGGATTGTTTGAACCCTGGAGTCTGAGACCAGCCTGGGCAACATAGTAGGACCCTGTCTCTACTAAAAATAATAATGAAAAAATTAGCTAGGCATGGCGGCATGCATGCTTGTAGTCTCATCTACTTGAGAGGCTGAGGCTAGAGGACTGCTTGAGCCCAGGAGTTTGAGGCTGCAGTAAGCTATGATCACTCCACTGCACTCCAGCCTGGGCAACAGAGTGAGACCTTGTCTCAAAAAATAAAATAAAATAAAATAAAATAATAAAGAAATAAAAGAACTCACAAGTGGACTCATGGTCTCTAAGCATGGTTTGTATTAATTTCTGGATCATACTTTGTTAATACTGAATATCAACAGGATGGCTAAAAATAAAGTGTGTGAGTTTCCAAAAAATCACGAGCACTCAAGGACTAATTTTACACAATAAGTGCAGCTGAGGTATCCATATGCACCGTGAATATAATGAGTGACCACTGTCATAGAGTGCTGAGGATTTTATGTAAAAACATGGAGTTTTACAAAATAATACGTAACAAATGTATTAAAGGCAGAAAATGTATCTCAGAAGCACTGTGACTAAATTAAGGACCCTACTGAATCTAGGCACAAGTGTTTATTTACACCATAGGAGTGTTTCTCCAAGTATAATCCTCAGACCACCTTGAAACTTGATACAATGCATGTTCCTGGGCTACACTGGAATCTCTGGGATGAGGCCTGGAAATGTGCATTCCAATATGCTTTCCAGATGATTTTTATGCACACTGAAGTTTGGGTTTTTCTTATCGTTGGCTTTTCTTTAGAGACAAGGTCTTGCTCTGTTACCCAAGCTGGAGTGCAGTCACATGATCATAGCTCACTGCAGCCTTGAACTCCTGGGCTCAAGCAATCTCCCCTGCTCAGCCTTCTAAATAGCTGGGACTATAGGCATGTGCACCATGCCTGGTCATGCTGAAGTTTGAGAATCAAGTGTACTGGACAGAAAGGAAAAAAACTGCAGACAAATAAAATGTAGAAGTTTAAAATATCTCCTTGAAATACAATGCATAAAAAAGGTGATTTGGTAACTTTTTTTTTTTTGAGACGGGGTCTCGCTCTGTCACCCAGGTTGGAGTCCAGTGGCGCCATCTCGGTTCACTGCAAGCTCCGCCTCTCAGGTTCATGCCATTCTCCTGCCTCAGCCTCCCGAGTAGCTGGGACTACAGGCGCCCGCCATCGCGCCTGGCTAATTTTTTGTATTTTTAATAGAGATGGGGTTTCACCATGTTAGCCAGGATGGTCTCGATCTCCTGACCTCGTGATCCGCCTGCCTCGGACTCCCAAAGTGCTGGGATTACAGGCATGAGCCACCGCGCCTGGCTGCTAATTTAAATAGAGGAAATAAGTCAAGCACAATTTTTTTTGTTTTTTTGAGACAGCGTCTTGCTCTGTCAACCAGGCTGGAGTGCTGTGGTGCAATCTTGGCTCACTGAAACCTCTGCCTCCTGGGTTCAAGGGATTCTCCTTCTTCATCCTCCCAAATAGCTGGGATTACAGGTGTGCACTACCATGCCCAGCTAACTTTTTGTATTTTTAGTAGAAATGGGGTTTTGCTATGTTGGCCAGGCTGGTCTCAAACTGCCCCCCTCAGCCTCCCAAAGTGCTTGGATTACAGGCATAAACCACCACGCCTGGCCAAGTACAATTCTTTTGGTAATTCTTATTGAAAAGAAGTTTATTTTAATATGTTTTTCCAAGACTTTTAAACTTTTATTTGTTATTTGAAAGGACGTTACATTGTGAATTAGTGCAATTACAATATAGAATTCAGAAAACTATTTAAATCTTAAATGTTTTGCTTGAAGACCACGACTAGCCATATTAGGTAACATATTCTACCTGCTGGAAACCTATGCTAAGGCTTTACAGATATGATTTTATTTCATCCTCACAAGAACCCCGTAACATAGGTACCATTGCTATTGCTACTTTACAGATGAGGACACAGAGGATTAAGTGATTTTCCCAAGGCCGATTAGTGGCAGAACGTTGAGTTATTAAATAATTTTTTTTTTTTTGGAGACGGAGTCTTGCTCTGTCGCCAGGGTGGAGTGCAGTAGCGCGATCTCGGCTCACTGCAACCTCCAAATCCTGGGTTCAAGCAATTCTCCTGCCTCAGCCTCCCGAGTAGCTGGGATTACAGGCACGCACTACCACGCTCAGCTAATTTTTGTATTTTTAGTAGAGACGGGGTTTCACCATGTTGGCCAGGATGGTCTCGATCTCCTGACCTTGTGATCTGCCCGCCTCGGCCTCCCAAAGTGCTGCGACTACATGCGTGAGCCACCATACCTGGCCAAGTTATTAAATAATTTTTCTCAGCATTAAAATACTCTTAAGTACAGAGCCGGGCATAATGGCATGCACCTGTAGTCCCAGCTACTCCAGAGGCTGAGGCAGGAAGATCACTTGAGCCCAGGTGTTTGAGTCCAGCCTGGGGCACACAGTGGGGGCCTCGTCTCAAAAAAAAAAAAAAAGAAAAAGAAAAAGAAAAAAAAGCTTTAAGTACCATAGGGGAGAATCTAGCACAGCAATGTGAATGTACTTAATACCACAGAAGGGTACACTTAAAAATGGTTAAGATGATAAGTCCTATGTTACATATGTTTTTCCACAATAACAAAAGATGTGACCCAATATGAGTTCGCCCATTCATACAAGAGTGATTTCAGGGTGCTGCTAGAAAGCAAACCTTGGCTTAGGAAGGCCAGATATTTGAATCACGTATGATGAACTGGAAGCATGAACAGAGAGCATAATGAAGACTCCAAACCCGGGCGCGGTGGCTCACGCCTGTAATCCCAGTACTTTGGGTGGCCAAGGTGGGTAAATCACCTGAGGTCAGCAGTTCGAGACCAGCCTGGCTAACATGGCAAAACCCTGTCTCTACTAAAAATACAAAAATTAATTGGGTTTGGTGGTGGGCGCCTGTAATCCCAGCTACTAGGGAGGCTGAGGCAGAAGAATCACTTGAGACGGGGAAGTGGAGGTTACAGTGAGCTGAGATCATCCCACCGCACTCCAGCTTGGGTGACAAAGCAAGACTCCATCTCAGGAAAAAGGAAAAATTAAAAGAAAAAAAAAGACTCCAGAGCAAGTGTTTGTCATCATCCTTATCTGGGAAAGACAGAGCATCTGTCACTCTCTGCAGGGAAGAACCTGTCTAAACTGTGAAGGGCCATACTTCACCAGGGTGCCCTAAAGAGGCAGGATGTATAGCTGTACCTTTCTCTGAGAACTTTCTCTGACATACTTCTGACTTTTTCAGCTTCAGAATATCCTTCTAAGTGACCATGCTACACTGTTTTTGTTTTTTCTTTTAATGAAATAGCAAAAAACACAAAGCAAATCTGTGCTGGAGGAGGGCAGTCCTTAGAATAAGAATAATTCTTAGAATAATAAGACTGATTGCTTTCGGATCGGAACTTCCACCTGCGGTGTGGGCGCCCACTCAATGCGGGCTGTTCTGTAGAAGTAGTGAGCAGAACTCAACGTTTAGTCATTATATCCTGCAAATGGAAACTGGGTAAACCTGAGTCGAATAAGAAAGGAACTTTAAAATGGGAAATGAGACTCTTGGTCATAGCTTGCTCTCTTTTCTCACAGCTTCTGGGAGTGCAACATTTGGGGACAGCTAGATAGGAAAGAAACAGCAAATACTTTTTAAACATCTTCTTGGAATAAAGAGTAAATCAAGCAAACAGTTATCACTTCGTGAAGAAATATTTGTGAGTACCCTTTATACATGTAAAACATTCCTGTTCTTTCTTTGGGGAGGGACATATCTCACTCTGTCACCTATGCTGGAGTGCAGTGGCGTGATCATGGTTCACTGCAACCTCTGCCTCCCAGGTTCAAGCAATTCTCCCACCTCAGCCTTGCAAGTAGCTGGGGCTACAGGTACATGCCACCGTGGTCAGCTAATTTTTAGATTTTTTTATAGAGATGGGGTCTTGCTATGTTGCCCAGGCTGGTTTGAAACTCCTGAGTTCAAGTGATTCACCTGCCTCGGCCTCCCAAAGTGCTGGGATTACAGGCGTGAGCCACCATGCCTGGCCTCAAATCCCTATTCTTAAGAAGGTTGCTATCACATGGAGAAGATAAATACAGATCGATCATAGCGAGATGGACAGATGACTCTATATCTATCAATGGGGAAGATATAAGAGACTATAAAAATTCAAAATGAGCCACAGTCTAGAGATTTTCAGGAAGGAAGAAATTACTATGGACTGAGATGGTCAAGAAAAACTTTACAGAGGGGGTCAAAGTTTGAACGAGGCCTTGAAAGCTGTTCAATGTTCTGGTAGGGAAAAAAAGAATGAGAATAGATTTCCAGGGAGGAGAACAAGCATGCACAAAGGCACAGAGGTGTCTTTGGAGCACTAGTGAGCAGCCAGTCAGGCTAGAGCTATGGGGTTAATGCAGTTCACTGAGTGAAGATCAGACCATCGCTCCCAGTTCTCTGCTCGCTGTCAGGTGACTGGGCAGTAACTTCCCCCAGAATGGGTGAAGCTTATTTCCTTGCTTCACTTACGTTGGGTTTGGCCATGTGACTTGCTTTGACCAAAAGAATGTGGCAGATGGGACGATGCATGGATTCTAAGCAGAGAGCTTGAGGTGCAGAGTGTGTTTCTGTCATTTGCCTGTACTCTTCCCATTGACCGTGGGAAGAATATGTCAGAGTTCTGTGCTATCCAGGGACAATAAGAGAGGCGTGGGGCCAGGTGCGGCGGCTCATGCTTGTAATCCCAGCATTTTGAGAGGCCAAGGCTGTTGGATCACCTGAGGTCAGGAGTTCGAGACCAGCCTGGCCAAGATGGTGAAACCCCATCTCTACTAAATATGCAAAATTAGCCGGGCCTGGTGGCACATGCCTGTAATCTTAGCTACTTGGGAGGCTGAGGCAGCAGAATCGCTTGAACCCAGGAGGCAGAGGTTGCAGTGAGCTGAGATCGTGCCATTGCACTCCAGCCTGGGCCACAGGAGCAAAACTCCATCTCAAAAAAAAAAAAAAAAAAAAAGACATGGACCTACCTGAATCTAAGTCTAAGTCATACTCTGGAGCTAAGGACAGGGAACCTGCAGACCCTGGAGAGAGGAAATGTCTGTTTCTGCAAACCAGTGGGATTCTGAGATAGTATTTTTTTCTTTTCTTTTTTTTTTTTTTTTTTTTGAGACAAGGTATTGCTCTGTTGCCCAGGCTGGAGTGCAGTGGATCATAGCTCACTGCAGCCTTGAACTCCTGAACTCAAATGATCCTCCCACCTCAGCCTCTTGAGTAGCTGGGACCACAAGTGCACGCCATTACACCCAGCTAATTGTTTGATTTTTGCAGAAACTGGGATCTCACTATGTTTTCCAGGCTGGTCTTGAATTCCAGATTTCAAGTGATCCTCCTGCTCTGCCTCCCAAAGTGTTGGGATTACAGGTGTGAGCCACCATGCCTGGCCTCTAAGGTTGCCTTTCATGCATCAATACACTGACTAATCACACACGCCCACACTGGCTGGTGAGAGGATCCAGGGCACCGAAGTCATGGGTAGACCTTCCTTTAACACATTAGCCCATGCTGGGGACCATAAAGGTGATTACTATATAACTTTCCTTCTAACCACACCTGGTCCTGGATGGTCAGAGACTGCCCTTGGTGGGCTGAGGGAGGCTGGAAGGGAATGGAAGAATGATGCCACAAGGCATTAATACTTTTCTCCCACAGTAGCTGCCAGGCTGTGGCTGAGACACTTCTACACCTGGGAAAAGAAGTTGTGTTTCTGTCTCTGCTCCTCACTCATGCAGCCACCAGTAGAGTATAATCATCATCAAATTTCAGTTAAGAAACAGAATAATCTGTGGAATAAAAGTTGCCTAAAATATCAATAGTGATTATTGTTAAAGAGTGAGATTATGGGTGATTTAGATTTCCTTCCTTATATTTTTCTGAATTTTCCAACTTTTCCTTTTATGATAAATTGATATTATTATTACTATTATTTTGAGACAGAGTCTCACTCTGTTGCCCAGGCTGGAGTGCAATGGTGTGATCTCGGCTCACCCCAACTTCCGCCTCCCGGGTTCAAGCAATTCTCCTGCCTCAGCCTCCCCAGTAGCTGGGACTACAGGCACACGCCGCCATGCACGACTTGTTTTTGTATTTTTAGTAGAGACAGGGTTTCACCATGTTGGCCAGGATGGTCTTGATCTCCTGACTTCGTGATCTGCCTGCCTCGGCCTCCCAAAGTGCTGGGATTACAGGCGTGAGCCACCACGCCTGGCCAGATATTATTTTTAAGTTAGCAAAAGAAAGTTATTAGAATAAATAAAAAGTAGCATAGTAAGGAACTTATTTGAGGAACTTACTTGAGGCACAATCTTACATGAACTGACTTTATCTCATGTAAGGTTGCGCCTTACGTGAACTGACTTTACCTTATGTAAGGTTGTGCCTTACATGAACTGACTTTACCAATTCCTTTTCTGAAAAAGAGATTCTTAGAGCTTCTAGCAATAAGAATGGCTTACGTTAATACCAGAATGATTTTCCATGTTCATACTCAGCCCTCATTTCTCAGATCTCTATTTTGGTTTCAGGTGACAGGGTTTAGGACACGCTATCCCAAACTATGGCACCTTGTCATTTGAGAAAACAGCAGAAGCAGGAAGGTCCCTCTCACCTTTTCCTGTCCTTCTCTGAAGCAGGTCTTAAAAGAATCCTCTGACCTTTCTCTAAAGTAAGTCACAAGATCCTTGTGAGACAGGCGCCCACCCTATACCCAGAGGAAAGGAATGTCCGTGTCTCTGAAGACACAGGGACCCAGAGAAGAATTGGAACAGGCCTTGCCAAGTTTCCCTCAGTTTATTTCCATTAGATCATACACTTTTGTCCTGCAATCACACTTCTGCATGACTGTCCACAAAAATACCCACTTCTTCCTGTTTCTTCAGATCTTCATTTCTGAAAGCTCCTGTGTTACTTACATTAAATAAATTTCTGTGCTTTTTTTGTTGTTGTTAATCTGTCTTTTGCAATAGCGACCTCAGCCATAAACCTAGCAATGGGTTAGAAAACAGCTCTTTCTCCCCTACACAGGCAACGTCGCTGATTTTTGTACAGTAGGCTTCTAAACTAAAGCTGCCTTTACGAGGATAATACTGTTCTTCTGCCCCGGCCCACTTTCCCAAAAGAGACCACATCCCCTGTGCAGGAGAGTCTCTGTAGGGGAGAAAAAGTTTTACCTTTTCCTCACCCATTGCAGAGGTCATGGCTGATACCCCTAGAACAAGAGAGAGAGTAACAAGAGAAAAGCAACACAAATTCATCTAACCAAAGTTTTACGTGACATTGGAGCCTTCAGAAATCAAGACCCAAAGAAGCAAACTATGTATTTGTATGCTAAGTTGAAGACTGAACTCTGAGCTTTCTTTTTTTCTTTTTTAGACAGATCTCACTCTGTCACCCAGGCTGGAGTGCAATGGCATGATCACGGCCCACTGCAGCCTCGACCTTCTAGGCTCAAGTGATCCTCCCACCTTAGCATCTTGAGTGGCTGGGACTACAGGGATGTGTCACCCCGCCCAGCTAATTTTTAATTTTTTTATAGAGATGAGGTCTCACATATTGCCCAGTCTGGTCTCAAACTCCTGGGCTCAAGTGATCCTCCTACCTCCCAAAGTGCTGGGATTACAGGTGTGAGCCACTGTGCCTGACTTTTTTTTCTCTTGCCAGGATTCCTTTTTTTTTTTTAAAAAAAAAAAAAAAAAGAAAAAGAAAAAGAAAGAAATGCATAGATTATATGCAATCTTGCCCAAATTCCTTCCTAAGGGCCAGGGGAGTCATACCCTATAAACCACAAAATCTCGTGAAACAGGTTTTTAATTAACCCTGTAGAGTGTAGCTTACTTTCCAACCTGATTCTGTTACAGTATCACATAAGAGACAGCAGACCTCCTTATCTTCACTTAGGCATTCCTTTCTGTTGACTTCAAGTCTTTAGACAAAGCTCAGTTCTTTCAACCAATTGCTAACTCAAGAATCCCTAAAATCCACCTATGACATGTAAGTCTCTGCTTTGAGATGCCCTGCCTTTTTGGGAACCAATGCATGCCTTCCACATATTGATTTATGATTTTATCTGCAATTCCTGTCTCCCTGAAATGTATGAAACCAAACTGCAAGCCAACTGCCAGGGGCATACTTTTTCAGGACCTCCTGAGACTGTGTAATCGGAGCTCAATCACTCATATTGGCTCAGAATAACCCTCTTTAAATATTTTGTCATAATTTGTTGTTTTTTTTTTTTCATCATCAATCTGATGAAAGAAGTGGGTAATTACGGAGAAACATGATCTAATGGCAATAAACTGGGGGAGCTCAGCGAGGCCTGTTTATTTGGATTTGTTTCTGTGTCTCTGTGTGACACTCTTTACCCCCCGGGTATGGGGCAGGACGCTTGCCACAGGAGGACCTTCCAGGGGCAAAGGGAGGAGGTCAGAGAGTGATCGTTCTAGGTTTCGTGGCTTGCTTTGGGGAGAAGAAGTTGAGTTTCTATAACCTGCTTCAGGGGATAAATGCGGGAAGGAGAAAGGAGGGTGGGAGAAGGTCACAGAGATCGTCTGGCTTCTTAGAAGGTCCTTCTAATCTCCTTCGGTTTAAAGTACTCAGCATGCCACGGTGCCTTAGTTTAGGGGCACTGTGTTCTGAGCGCTGGCATCCACCTAGGGCCTATTGACTGTTGAAGATGAGAAATGATGACATAAATTATTATTTCATAATAGGCACAATGGCTTTGTAAAGCAGAGGACAGTTAACCATGGGGGAGCTTGAGCCACTCATAGTGAGCCACCATTCAAGGCCAGGGTCTTCCTTTTTTTAAGAAATTTATTTATATATATATATTATTTTAAAGAGATGAGGTCTCCTGTGTTTCCAGGCTGGTGTTGAACTCCTAGCCTCAAGTGATCCTCCCACCTTGGCCTCCCAAAATGCTGAGATTACAGATGTGAGCCACTGTGGCTGGCCTTGGCCAAGGGTCTTTCAACTGTGTCCCCCCGCCCCTCCATGTCCTATAATTACATGAAGCCCCTCCAAGAGCATGCTGTGCAAATTGTCACATCCTCAGTCTTGAAGTGTACCATTTTCTAAAGCGGACCTGCCTGAGAATGGACGGCCCCTTTCACAATTGCCTTTTCGCATGTTACAAAGGAAAATCGCACCTGCACCCACACAGAATCTTACTGCCCCAGGGTAAGGCTCAAAGGCCCTAAACAAAAGGACAACTTGAAACACCAGTGCAGAGAAAGAAGAAGACTCATCACAAATCCTTTTGGAAGTCATGCGGATTCTAATTCTTTGCTTTCAACATAATAGAAGGTACTAATTATCTGGTCAGCTAATGGATGAAAAGAACCATCATTGATCCTCCTGTGGCTTTTGGCTAGTACCTTGGAAGGAGTTCAAAGAATTGAATGACATTCTTCTGTTCCCATCTACTTATTTATGTGAACAAGGTTTCTCAATGTAGAAAGTACTCAACATCTGTAAAAACAAAAAACTGGAATGTAATTGATATGGAAATTCATCCTTTGATCCTGGAATTAACCAGGGGGAAAATGGCTCCATCTAATCTATTTCTAACATTAAGAGATGTCCCTCCCCATTTATTTTTTCTTGGTTTTTTTTTTTTTTTTTTTTGGAGATGGAGTTTCATTTCACTCTTGTCACCCAGGCTGGAGTGCAATGGCGCGATGTTGGCTCACTGCAACCTCCACCTCCCGGGTTCAAGCAATTCTCCTGCCTCAGCCTCCTGAGTAGCTGGGATTACAGGTGTGTGCCACCATGCCCAGCTAATTTTTTTTTTGTATTATTAGTAGAGACAGGGTTTCATCATGTTGGCCAGGCTAGTCTTGAACTCCTGACCTCACGTGATCCAAAGTACTGGGATTACAGGTGTGAGCCACTGTGCCTGGCCTCCCATTTTTGTTTTTTATGTTTAATTAATATCAACATTTATAATAAAAAAAGGTTTCTATGTTGTTTTGGTCAACTGTGATTTTTTAACCCTTAAGTGTCCTATGGTGACAGAAAAGAAAAGCTCACCCATCAATTTATAAACATAATTAGTTGAAGAGGAGTATGGGACAGAGAATAATAAAAGACTTTTCAGCATATCAATATATTACAATAGGATAAATCTTTGTGGAGAAAATGAAATGAGAACAGTTCAAAGGGAAAAAAAAGGAACAATATAAAATGTCCCAAATGTTGAAAAAAGCTTACTGTACATCACCAAAAGTGAAGATTAATGTCAATTATGGACTTTGGGTGATAATAACGTGTCAATGTAGATTCATCAACTGTGACAAATGTGCCATGCTGGTGGGGGGTGTTGATAGTGGGGGAAGCTGTGTGTGTGTGAAGGCAGGGGATATATAGGCACTCTTTCTATTTCTGTCCAATTTGACTGTGAATCTAACTGTTCTAAAAAGAAAGTCTATAAAAAAATAAAAACTTATTCATGTGCTTCTTAAAAAGATGATGGTGGGAATCAAATTGTCATGGAACTGTATTTAGATTCCATTGAATAGTTTTTTTAAACTGTCAACATTCAAAATATGTTGGACATGGCATTCTTCGTATCTATTTAAACTTGTAGGCTGGGTGCAGTGGCTCATGCCTGTAATATCAGCACTTTGGGAGGCAGAGGTGGGCAGATTACGTGAGGTCAGGAGTTCAAGACCAGTCTGGCCAACATGGTGAAACCCCATTTCTACTAAAAATACAAAAATTAGCTGGGCATGGTGGCGCATGCCTGTAATCCCAGCTACTCAGGAGACTGAGGCAGGAGAATCACTTGAACCTGGGAGGCAGAGGTTGCAGTGAGTCGTAATCATGCCACTACACTCTAGCCTGGGTGACAAAGCAAGACTCCATCTCAAAAAATAATAATACTTAATAAATAAACTTGTGATGAAAAAATTTAGATGTCAACAAACAAATGTGTGAGGTGGCACACGGTTTTTCAAACTTCTTCTAGGGTTACGCAAGCACAAAGTTTGAGATCCATTTATAGAGGCAGCCATCGTCTGAGGTTGGCTATAGGGGCTATGTGGGAACAGATAAGTAAGCTGAGGAAGGAAGTCCACCAAAGGGAAGAAGAATGACACAGCTGTGCACAGGGACAGAGAGTGACAGAGAGAGATGGAGACCCAAGGGAGGGCTGGGACCAAGATGCTTGCCATCATGATCCCAGCAACGCTCCAACCCCTGCACCAGTCCCTGGGAGGCCTGACTGTACTTCCTATCTTTCATTCCAATGAGATGCCTCTGGGTCCTTTTTCAGTAATCTGAAAAAATTCTAATTAGAGCAATATCTGTTCTTATACCCAAGGATCACCACTGACAGTTGATGGCAGGAGCTAACAGTGTCTGTGCACTCAGCTTTCAGCAGTGGCTCTGGAGAACCAATGATGGTCTTGCACCCTCACCAAATCTCAATAGTTAGACTCATACTTGGCTCCCACCTCTTGGGAGTGAAGCTAAAACACAGACTGTTCCAAAAAGCTGATAAGTTACTTTCAAATGGAACAGTGCATAACAGCAGCCATCAGAAGAATTCATTAAGAGTTACTCTGTTTTCTCTCATTTAAAATGGGGTGATCTCCTATTGCCTCCCCAAATGTAGACAAGTTATCCTTTTGGAATTCCTTCCTAATTAAGCATCTTTCTGTTCACAAATTTGCAGAGTTTAGTTTCTCTATATTCATTTATTATAGATAATCTATTATACAGAACTTTACTGTAGATGATTGCTGAATTTCAGTTGAGATCAAACCACTTTACTTTAATGCATAACTTCACAATGTGGCAAGTGGTTTTCATGCTGTATTTGATTTTGTGAGGTAGGAAGTACAGCAGCATCAACCATTTTACAAACTGAGAAGTGAATTTAAGTGTTGTCAAAGAGCACACCAAGATCACACAGCAGGTGACATTTGAAACCCAGGTGTGTGAAGCCACTTTTCCAGTCACCAGTGGAAATGGATGCCTAGCAATTATGCCTGCACAAGCATATCACTAATGTCTCCGAATTCTTACTTATTATTGCTTCTGAAAATGGAGCTCAAAGCCTCCCTCTGCATTCACTTTCTTGCCTCTCCCAGGCACTATCCCCCAAGACAAATAATTTGTAAAAGACCTCTGTTAAGTATTGAAGACTTCAGTATTGGTACTTTAAGAATGAAATTTTAAAGAGTTTTTTACAGTTTGATAATTTTCCAGAAAAACTGATATTCTGGGCCAGGTAAGCTCTTTCTTAATTAAGCTGCAAATAAGTATTAATCTGTCTTAGTCTGTTTTCTGTTGCTATAGCAGAATACCAGACAGTGGTTAATTTATAAGGAAAATAAGTTTATTTGGTTCATGGTTCTGGAGGTTGGAAAGTCCAAGGACATGGTGGAAGCTTCTGAGGAGGGCTTTCATACTGTGTCATAACATGGTGGAAAAGCAGAAAGCAAGTAAGCAGGCATGAAAAAGGCAGCAAGAGCAAGCTGAGCTCACTTTTATAACAACCATGTTGCCCAGGCTGGTCTTGACATCTTGTGCTCAAGCAATTCCCTTGCCTTGTCCTCTCAAAGTCCTTTTGGAATTCCTTCCTAATTAAGCATCTGGAATTACAGGCACGAGCCACTGTGCCCAGCTTTAAACAATCAAAGGGTATTAGCACAGGGCTTAGACAAGAAGACTTTAGGTATTTCAAAATTACAAAGCCTCCCTTTTAGGAGCCATGACATCAATGAGAATGGTCACAGCCTGCTTCTCTCACTCTAAGGTCAGCAGGCAGAAGCCACTATGTATGCAGAGCACTGGCCAGAAGATAGATTCAAACACTGAGAAAATGGAAATACATTTACTTAAAATTGGCCACTTCAAAATTGCCTCCACTTCAATTTTGGTCTTTAAATTTGATTGTAGATTAGGAGAATGTATAAAAGTTGGCTTTTAAGAACATATTCTTGTGCAAAATAATTCATGAGGAGAATTTCTGCTTCCCGCTATGGTACAGTAGTAATGGTTTGGATTCATGGCCTGGCCCAAATTTCATCTCTAATTGTAATCCCCAGTGTTGGAAGTCGGGCCTGGTGGGAGGCAATTTCTAACAGTTTAGCACCATGTCCTTAGTGCTGTCTCATGATAGAGTTCTTAGGAGATCTGGTTGTTTAAAAGCATGTTGCATGCCCCTTCTCTCTCTTCCTCCTGCCCCAGCCATGTGAGGTGCTCACTCTCCTTCCACTTTACCCTCTGCCATGATTGAAAGTTTCCTGAGGCCTCCCCAGAAGCAGATGCCACCATGCTTCCTGTACAGCTTGCAGAACCATGAGCCCATTAAACCTCTTTTCTTTTTTTCTTTTTGAGATGGAGTTTTGCTCTTGTTGCCCAGGCTGGAGTGCAGTGGCACAATCTTGGCTCACTGCAACCTCTGTCTCCTGGGTTCAAGTGATTCTCCTGCCTCAGACTCCCTAGTAGCTGAGATTACAGATGCCCCCCACCCCACCCCACCCCCACCATGTCTGGCTAATTTTTGTATTTTTAGTAGAGACAGGGTTTCATCACGTTGGCCGGGCTGGTCTCGAACTCCTGATCTTAGGTGATCCACCCGCCTCAGCCTCCCAAATAAACCTCTTTTCTTTATAAATTACCTAGTCTCAGGTATTTCTTTATAGCAGTGTGAGAATGGCCCAATACAAGTAGCTTGCTGTAGACAAAACAGCTAGAAATGCTGGATTTAATAAAAAATCTGTGTGAAGGCATTAGAGAGCTATTGAAGCAATTAGGATGCAAGAGGTCAAGATCTAAGACAGAAATGAACCATAAAGTGGTGTTCAGGTCTCCAGAAAGCCACACTTCCCCTCAGGGCATTTGTTGATGCTTAGTCTAGGGTGAGAGACTGGGAATCATGGCAAAGGATTTGAGCAGGCACTTCACAAAAGTGGGTATTCAAATGGATAATAAACATTTGACAAGATGCTACAATCACTGGCATCAGGAAAATTCAACTTAAAACCACAGAAGATGCCACTACAAACCCCTAGAATGGATAAAATTTAAAAATTAATGGTAACACCAAAGGCTATCAAGGATCTGGAAAAACAGGAATTCTCATACAATGTTAATGGGAGGCTGAGTCATAGAATCTGTGTGGAAGCTGCTTGGCAGTATCTACTATAACTAAACATATTACCAGCCTGGCCAACATGGTGAAACCCCGTCCCTACTAAAAATACCAAAACTAGCCAGGTGTGGTGGTGAATGCCTGTAGTCCCAGCTACTCGGGAGGCTGAGGCACGAGAATCACTTGAGCCAGGGAGGTGGAGGTTGCAGTGAGCTGAGATTGTGTCACTGCATTCCAGCCTGGGTGACAGAAGGACTCTTTAAAAAAAAAAAATAGGCTGGGTGCAGTGGCTCATGCCTGTA
This sequence comes from Pan troglodytes, assembly GCF_028858775.2. Classification (NCBI taxonomy): domain Eukaryota; kingdom Metazoa; phylum Chordata; class Mammalia; order Primates; family Hominidae; genus Pan; species Pan troglodytes. The sequence continues at coordinate 39,523,895 of NC_072406.2, read as the reverse complement.
ATCCCAGCACTTTGGGAGGCTGAGGCAGGCAGATCACATGAGGTGGAGCTCAAGACCAGTCTGGCCAACATGGTGAAACCCTGCCTCTACTAAAAATACAAAAATTAGCCAGGCATGGTGGTGGTTGCCTGTGATCCCAGCTGTGCAGGAGGCTGAGACAGGAGAATCGTTTGAACCCAGGAGGCAGAAGTTGCAGTGAGCCTAGATTGCACCACTGTACTCCAGCCTGGGTGACAGAGCAAGAGTCAATCCCAAAAATGAAATAAAATAAAAAAATAAAACTAAGCATCTGCACAACCTGTGGTCCAGCAATTGCACCTATAGGTATATATGCAAGAGAAATGTCTACACATGTCCAACAAAAGACATGTACTGTATAAGAATGCTCCCAACAGCATTACTTGTTAAAGCCCCACGCTAGAAACAAGTCAAATATCCATCAGCAAGACAATGGATAAATAGGTTTTGGTATAGTCACACAATGGAATTCTAACAGTGAAAAAGAATAAGCTAGTGCTATGGGCAATAGCATGAATGAGAGTTGAGCCAAAGCAAAGCTAAACAAAATCAACCTGGGCAACATGGTGAGAGCCTGTCTCTCAAAAAAACAAAAACAAAACTTGGCCGGGTGTGATGGCCTGTGCCTGTGTTTCCGGCTACTCTGGTGGCTGAGGCGGGAGGCTTACTTCAGCCTGCAAGGTGGAGGTTGCAGTGAGCCATGATCGTGCCACTGCAAGATCTGGCTGGGCAACAGAGCAAGACCCTGTCTCAAAAAGAAAGAAGTACTGTGATATAATTCCATTTCATATATAAGGTTCAAAAAGAGGAAATGCTAAGGAGATAGAGGCTAGAATCATGACGACCTTTGTAATGGGTAGTAAGGACTGGGAAGGGCCAGGAGGAAGGCCGCTGCAACTCCCTGAATGCTCTGCTATCTTCATGTGGGTGGTAATTACATGGGTTGGTTCACTGTGTAAAAATTCAGAGTGTACCATTATGATATGTGCACTAGTTCATTAGTTACCATGGCAAACTGCAGATGCCCACTGAAGGACTGAAAGACATGCCATCCCCAAAAATGCTAGATTGGTGCACTGATTACTTCTAGTTGAAAACATTGGAGAAACTGCGGTTCCAGAAAGGGTGAGCCGACCTCCTCTTCCTGCAGGCAGCAAGCCATCAAGATTCCTCTGGGAGGGGAGCACTCAGCATTTCGGGGCGAGAAAATAGCCCTTATCACCAGAGACTGGGAACGGGGCTGCAAAGGAGCTGAATAAATATACTCAACAAAGGAATCCTTATCTTCCACTATAGATAAAGTAACCCTTATCTCCCCCCGTATATCTTCTGGTGATGCCCTCTAGTGAAAGGAAAATAAAAACGCAGGACCCCAGTCCACGCTGCCAAAAGGAATAAAGTAAGCTGAAAGCTGAGTCATGCAAGACGCTGCCTTCCCTTTTGTTCCTAAACAGACAGCTACAAATAAAAGGTTAAATATCTCCACAGGGAGCAACTCTATGTTCATCTTATCTTCTGTGAAGTTCCAACTTACTGAGTGCGAGAGGAATACAGCCATTCACTCTTCCCCTACCTGCTCCTTTTCTCTTGCAATGTGTGCGTTACCACACCCCTCCCTCTTTCCCCTCCTTGACTTTTCCGCTTTACTTTTTTTTTTTTTTTTTTTTTTTTTGAGATGGAGTCTTGCTCTGTCACCCAGGTTGAAGTGCAGTGGTGCTATCTTGGCTTACTGCATCCTCTGCCTCCTGGGTCCAAGCAATTCTCCCTTCCTCAGCCTCCCAAGTAGCTGAGATTACAGGAGCCCACCACCATGCCCAGCTAAGTTTTATATTTTTAGTAGAGATGGGGTTTCTCTATGTTGGTCAAACTCCTGACCTCAAGTGATCCGCCTGCCTCAGCCTCCCAAAGTGCTGGATTACAGGCAGGAGCCACCGTGCCTGGCATCCCCTTTAAATATTGAAGCCCTCAAATTCATCTTTGGAAAAGGGCACAGACCACAGACTGTTTCTGTGATTCTGTTTGTTTGTTTGTTTGTTTTCTTCTGGGCATGTCCTTAAGCCTTGGCAAAAGAAACTTCTAAACTGATTGAGACCTGTCACAGACACTTTCTGGTTTACACTCCCCTAGAAACTTTACTGCCCCTAGCCAGGTTCCCTTTGTTCTGTCTTTTTTTTTTCAAATTTATTATTTGTTTAAAAAGTATAGAAGCATCTTGCCTCGGCCACTTCTTTAGACTTGACTCTTGTGAAGATCCCCATGTAGACGTAAAACTGATAAAAATGTGTATACTTTCCTCTGTTAATCTCCCTGGTGTCAACTTGGTTTCTAGATCCAGCCTAAAGGGATATGGAGGTAATCCCTAATCCAGCCTAAACGGGTATGGAGATAATCTCTGATCCAGCCTAATGGGATATGGAGGTAATCTCTGATCCAGCCTAAAGGGGTATGGAGGTAATCTCTGATCCAGCCTAAAGGGGTATGGAGGTAATCTCCGGCTCTCCCACCATGGCTAATCTTAGTTATACAATAGCTATTCCTTCTCTTAGTTATACAATAGCATAGCCATGTTGCATGACTCTTGGGCATTATTTTTATAGATTCAAGAGGAAAGGTGCCTCATGGAGGAGTTATGCAAAGTGGTGGCCCTGAATGTAACTCCCTAGTTTTAGCTGTGCATATGGTTGTTCAGATAGACACTACATTTCTCAGCTTTTCTTGTAGCTCAGTGTCATTATGGAACTAATTTCTGGCCAATGGGACGGAAGCATAAATCTGAATGTGCATTTCCCCGGCTCTTCCCTCACTTCATATGGACTGGAAAATGGCAAGGCGGAAAAGCTAACATGGAACCAAAGATGGAAACCACATATTGAAAATGGCAGAGCCATTCTGCTAGGTCTATCTACCTGTGGCTGGACCAGTGCATGACAGAGAAATAAGCTTGTAGCTTGTTTGAACCACTGATTTAAGAGTCTCTTTGCTACAGCAACTTAGATGGTACCCTCACTAATGCAGTTGTTAAAGCATGCCATTGGGCTGGGTGCAGTGGCTCACACCTGTAATCCCAGCACTTTGGGAGGCCAAGGCGGGCGGATCACGAGGTCAGGAGATCAAGATCATCCTGGCCAACACGGTGAAACCCCATCTCTACTAAAATACAAAAAAAAAAAAAAAAAAAAATTAGCCGGGGGTGGTATCATGCGCCTGTAGTCCCAGCTACTTGGGAGGCTGAGGCAGGGGAATCACCTGAACCCGGGAGGCAGAGGTTTCAGTGAGCCGAGATTGCACCACTGCACTCCAGCCTGGCAACAGAGCAAGACTTTGTCTAACAAAAAAAAAAAAAGAAAAAAAAAAAAGAAAAAAGCATGGCATTGAAGGTAGTTATGGGTGAAAAACTTTGTACTTTTAATACTATTTAATTGTTGTGTTGTCAGTCAGCCACCATACAACCTAGGGAAGACCCAGAAAATAGCATTTATAGGAGAAATTTTCCCGCAAGGAAGCTGCCCTAATTCTCCCTCTAGTGATATGACACTTTTTTTTTTTAACCTGTAAAAGGGAAAGGTGTCTGGAAAATGGAGAGGAACTTCTTCACCTTTAACATTCTTTGATTTTCAAAAAGAAAGTAATGACCCTCACACAATTATAGTTGCTTGAGGCCACAGTTGGGAAAAAGCCTGGACATGCTTGTACACATGACTTGAAGGAAGCATTTTCAAATATGAAGAACCAATATGAACAAATATGAAAAGAAGAACAAATATAAATTTATGCTTTTTACTTGCACAAATTGTTTGCAACAAAATCACAATAAATTGCACATTTTCTAGGTGGTCCTTTTAGTTTTCCTAGCAAATATAAGCACCAAATACAAACAACAAAGAAAAGAGCATCTTTCAAGCAAGAAGCAGGAAGAACCAACAGTGAGTGCATGAAGATATATTGGATTAATATAGCCACACAGAAACAGGGACAGAAGAGGATGAGACAACCACAGAGAGATAGGTTTTGGATTTGGAATGAAAAAAAGCAAAATGGATTCTTTTCTTTCTGAATCCTTCAAAGGACTGTTAGCGTACATATAGCTTAAGAGTTGAGTTTGTGTTTATTTGAAAATAATATATTTGTGATATTTTGTGAGACAATGAATGGTATGGTTAGTATACAGGTGACATTAAAAAAAATCCTTGGCTGGGCGCAGTGGCTCACGTCTGTAATCCTAGCACTGTGGGAGCCTGAGGTGGGCAGATCACGAGGTCAGGAGATCAAGACCATCCTGGCCAACATGGTAAAACCCTGTCTCTACTAAAAAATACAAAACAGTTAGCTGGGCCTGGTGGCCCATGCCTGTAGTCCCAGCTACTGGGGAGGCTGAGGCAGGAGAATTGCTTGAACCCAGGAGGCAGAGGTTGTAGTGAGCCAAGATCACGCCACTGCACTCCAGCCTTCGAGACTCCGTCTCCAGCCTTTCAGACTCCATCTCCAGCCTTTGAGACTCCGTCTCAAAAAAAAAAAAAAATCCTTCGTACTTTATAGGGTTTAACAATATGCAGATCATCTTACCTGGGGGTTTTTAAATACAGCATATTTCTCCTCTTTCTCCAAAAATAGTATTTTATTTTCTGTGTCTCTTGTCCAGTCTGATAAGACTTCAACAACATTTTCATGGTCTTCAAAAAACCTCTCTGATGAAATAAGAAAAGGTATTCTTTCAGACCCAAGACATCAGGGTTTCCAAGTGAGAAACAAGCTATTATTGAGTTAATGCTTCATGACTTTCATCAGGTGCCTAGGATTCTTGTTAATAATTCTCACATGATGCCACACTGTAACATTTCTATTATGTTTCCCTTTCATTGTCTTCAAGTTATCTTCCATTATAAACAAGATGAAAAAACCCGTAACACAGTGACAATGGTCAGCTGTCACACTTATTTCTTTTTTTCTTTCATTTTGTTTAAGAGATGGGGTCTCACTGTGTTGTCCAGGCTGGAGTGCAGTGGCTATTCACAGGCTCAAGCAATCCTCCTGCCTCACCCTCCCAAGTAGCTCGGCCTACAGGCATATGCCAGTGTACCCAGAGACATACTTTTTTCACATCGACATTTTTTACTTTAAATAGTCCCAGATGGTGACAAACATTCTACGTGAGGTGGACAATCAGCCAATGACTGGTGAAACACTTTGAATGAAATTGTGAGAGCCAGCGTGTACTCTAAAACATCACTCCTTAACACTCTAAAAGCAACGTGTGAATGCTTGAATTAAAACATAAAGAAAGGCTTTCATTTCTTCCCTTGACTCACAGAACTGAAGAGAAATTTAAGGGACTGCTTTAGTGTAAACCATCTTATCCAGAAAAAAAAAATTGCTCCCAAAGCTTCCAGCACAGGCAATTCTCTGTCCCACCCAGCTCTCCTGAGGGACGACTGTCCCATTATTAAAAATGAGAAATATGATGATGTGTGCCTATAGTCCCAGCTACTCGGGATGCAGAGGCAGGAGGAGTGCTTGAGCCCAGGAGCTCGAGGCTGCAGTGACCCGTGATTGCGCCATTGCACTGTAGCCTCGGTGATAGAGCAAGACCCTGTCTCAACACCACCACCACCACCAAGAATAAGTAACAGTATATCTTCAGTTAACTTTTTTTCCACTTTAGAAAAATTCCATCAATGTCTACCAACTGTTCTTTGCACTGAGGCTGAAACTCTTCCACTAGACAAAGCATCAGAGACTAAGCCAGTGGGGAGGGAGGAAGGGGAAATGAGCACTTGTGGGAGGCTATGGCAGGGTTATGGTCAGTTAAGGAAGCAACCACTAAAGGGGCATTAGCCAACAGATACCCAGGCTCTCCTGCCATCTGCTCAGCTTATTAAGCATGCAGCATCTTAGTAAGTATCATCCAGCCACTCTCTTTCCCTTATGGAACCACTAGAGAAGCAGCAGTAATAGTGCTTATATCCCCCAAGGTCTGGCCACCTCCTGCTAGAATCCAAGTTCTTCACTACAATGAAATGAAGAGTCAAGCACTAAATCTCATATAAGGGAATTGAAAGCCTTGAACCAAAGTCTTCTCAAGGATGAACCAGGCCAGGCGCAGTGGCTCACACCTGTAATCCCAGCACTTTGGGAGGCCCAGGTGGGAGGATCGCTTGAGCACAGGATTTTGAGATCAGCCTGGGCAGCATAGTGAGAGCACGTGTCTATTTTTTATATAAAATTAAAGAGAAAAAAAGAATAAACCCAAGCCCATTATACAGCAAACCCACAAGGTTTTTGGAGTACAGCCCATTGCTGGGGATGGGACTTACCAATTTGTAGTTCCGGGTAGATTTCATAAAGACACCAGTCTACATTGCAGTCACAATGAGTTTTCTCGAAAAGGTTGTCCAGAACATCTCGGGCCAGCTGCCGCTCATCCACCATCAGTGACTTTGTGCTGTTATCATTCATGTGCACCTTGACGACGAGCTGAGGATAGAACCATGGGGCAGCCAGTAAATTTCAGCAACTGGAGAAGGCTACTAAGATGAGGGTTTCAAAGTTGCTATTGTTTCTGCAAATTTCTGTAAGAATGTGTTTGGTGAACTTGCTCCATCTAAACTAACTTGCATGCCAAGCACTTGTTTTAGGTGCTAGGATTACAGAGGTGGAGAAACCAATTCACAAAAATAGAAAACAGATAATAAACACAGTCCTTGTCTAGCCTTCAGAGACAGGCAGTCTGGTGGGAGAGACAGAAAACAACAGAACAAAAAAAGTGTTAGCTTCTTTCTTTCCCAATAATCTTTCCCTTGTTCTCATTCCATCCTGGAGCCCAGAAACTTTTCTAGATTAAAAGCTATGTCTGTATCTTTATTATTATTATTATTTTGAGATGGATTCTTGCTCTGTCGCCCAGGCTGGAGTGCAGTGGCGTGATCTCAGCTCACTGCAACCTTTGCTTCCTGGGTTTGAGTGATTCTCTTGTCTCAGCCTTCCTAGTACTTGGGATTACAGGTGCCTGCTACCATGCCCAGCTAATTTTTTTTCTTTTTCCAGTGGAGATGGCGTTTCACCATGTTAGCCAGGCTGGTCTTGAACTCCTGACTTCGAGTGATCCACCCACCTCAGCCTCTCAAAGTGTGGGGATCACAGGTGTGAGCCACCACACCTGGCCACCTGTTTCTTTATAATAAACTCTTCTCTTTTGCTTAGCTGGAGTTGAGTCCCATTTCATGCAACCCAAGAGTCTGAAGACACCAAATAAGACCAAGTTGGTTAATCTACAATTCTCTAAAGGTCCACAGAGCGTATGTTAACATGGTATCACTGAGGGGGCCCCACTGAGAGACAGATAGTTACAGCAGGGCACATTTGAGATCACAGTTGGATTAAGTGAAATGAATGTAGACTGAGAAATAAGCTGTTTTGCAGGCACATGATAAATCTAATTTTCATTTGTGTGTGTGTGTGTGTGTGTGTGTGTGTGTGTGTGTGTGTGTGTGTGTGTGACAGGGTCTTGCTCTGTTGCCTAGGCTGGAGTGCAGTGGTGTCATCTTGGGTTACTGTAGCCTGAACCTCCTGGGCTCAACTGATCCTCCCACCTCAGCCTCCTGAGTGGTTGGGACCACAGGTGTGCACCACCACACCCAGCTAATTTTTGTTCATTTTTTTGTAGAGGCAAGGTCTCACTATGTTGCCCATGTTGGTTTCAAACTCCTGGCCTCAAGCAATTCTCCTGCCTCACCGGCCTAAAGTGCTGGGATTACAGGCATGAGCCACTGTATCCAGCCCCTAATTTACTTTTTATTCCATTTTCAAAATATTCTATTGAATTAAATTCACAATAAAATTGGTAGTAATCTCATTCCAAATCTGTAGGTTTGGAGGAAGCTGCATTTACTTATCTTCAGTAAAAACACAATATCCTTGACTTTTTCTAGGCAACTTGTCAAAGTTATTAAAACATCTGATTCAGCCGGGCATGGTGGCTCACGCCTGTTATCCCAGCACTTTGGGAGGCCGAGGTGGACAGATCATGAGGTCAGGAGTTCAAGACCAGCCTGACCAACATGATGAAACCCCGTCTCTACTAAAAATACAGAAGTTAGCCAGGCCTGGTGGCATGTGCCTGTAATCCCAGCTGCTCAGGAGGCTGAGGCAGGAGAATCGCTTGAAACTGGGAGGCAGAGGTTGCAGTGAGCCGAGATTGCAGCACTGCACTCCAGCATGGGGGGTGGAGCGAGACTCTGTCTCAAAAAAAGAAAAGAAAACAACAACAACAAAAAAGATCTTATTCGTTAGAGAGACCGTGATTTTCATGTAATGTAACAGAATTAATTCTTGAAGTTATGCAGCTAGGCTTTGGATTTTCTTTGATACCTGTGTATTTGTAGCATATGAGCTTAACGGTTGGTCCCGGTTATTCACCGATAAGAGTCATTGTTATTAAAAAAAGTGATTAGATGGACTGAAAAAGGAGAGAGAAACCATAAATTTGGTAACATTTCTTTCTCTCCACCAGTTTGGATTAGGTTCTGAGCAGCCAGGTTCTGTCCCATTCCTACCTCCCATCCAAGCACTATCCAGACCTAACCCTGTCTAGCTTCTGAGATCAAATGAGATAGAGTACAACCAGGGTTGTATGGCTGGCTGTAGCTTTATTCTTTCCTAACACTCTATAGTTAACAGGTTGAAGAGTGTAGTTCCTGTAGATGGTTCTGCAGAGTTACTGATAGCAATGGAAGGGTGTGTGTGGTGGTAACCATTTGGGTGAGTTGCAGGCAGCAACCACAGGTTGAAGCAATCATGTAATACCTTCTATTTCCAACATTCACAAACACCCCCAAGATCAAAATGTAGACATGGGGCAGTCAAAATGCTTTCTTCCTCCAGGGACCATTTAAATCAGAGCCTTATCCCAGGGTTTCCTAAAGAACACTTTTTTTTTTCCCCTTGAAAATCTCTAGCCCAGACATCTGTAGTTGGATAGTTGCTTTTTCCCTGTATTTGTATTTTGATGATAAAATGGTAGGCCCAACTATAAATGGTAGGTGTCAAAGATCCATTCATCTGACCTTAGAAATGAGTCATGGAGGGTTGCATGGAAATAGAGAAATTCTTCAAATAGCAGTCTTTACTAGGATTTATTTTCTGTGGAAGGTGTACTTGCTGCTCTCTGCTGAGAATTACTGCTGTAAAGTAGCTACATGTGCTAAGACACACTACCAATGTTAAGGCTTAGAAAATTTAATGTTCCTGATGGAAAGATTAATGATGTTTGACTACATCTCAATCCTGCTTAGGAATTCTCAAGAAAATAAAACATATGTTGCTGTTTTTTATGTTCTATAAAAACATACATACAGAGAAAAAATACTAAACCACATAATTCGGCAATGATTAAAGGTGTTTTTTTGCAGAAATTGGAAACTAGAGTTAATCCACATGTACTTATGAATGTCCACAATTATAGAATTTAGAAAACACACACACACACACATAACCAAGAGAAGCCTTGTGATGTTTAGCAAGAAGAAATTATATTTACTATTCTTCACAGCTTCCCTCACATTTGCAAGCTAAAGAGTAGCTCTATACCAACACATAACATTAAATCACAGTTATGTGATTTAGTAAGCTAAATCACAGTTATGTGATTTAGCAAGCTAAATACTTTCATATTTATGGGGCAAAGTGATTCAAGGGTGAAAAAACTTAAATAATCCATTAAAGATTTTATAGCTTTTATAATTTTTTATAATTTCTTCTTTTTTTGCAAGATGCTAAACACAAAATATCTGAGACCTAAATCATTTACAGTTTTGTGGGGGGTTTTTTTTTGTTTTTTGTTTTTTTTGCTTCTATACTAAAATTTACAAATGGAATTGTTCTCTGGTGTCACAGGGCATTTTTAAAAAAACAATAAAAGTAATGCATGAGTCTGATTCTGTTTCTAGTTCCAAAATCTTTGTAGCACAAGCTGTATACATCATTTGTAATTCAAAATGATGTCAACAGCCCACAGAATACTTGAGGGCAAAGTATGACAGATAGATTTGATTTCCATCCTTTAAAAACATGTTGTAGATTATGCATGAGTACATTGCAGTTATTCTTTTAATGCATGAGCGTGTCTGTTATTTTCTTAATATTCTGCACCACAGAACAAACATATTCGGAGTGTCTGAAATCAGAGCAAATACATAACTTGTCTTCGTAATTTTCTTTCCTTCCTCACTGATCAGAGGGGCGTCTGTTTTCCAACTTCTTTGTTGAATCAAGGCAGCTAGTGCTTTGTGTGTGCCATTATAATTCATCTAAACTAAATCACGGCAACACTTTCTCACTTTCTGATATATGGCAGGAAATACCTGCCCTCTCCTCCTGTTCTCTTAGTCTCCAGCTGAAGCGAATGAATGGAATCTGCTGGTTGTTCTATCTTTTAATCTAAGAAAAAACTTACTTCTCTTTTCATTTCCCCTTCTGAAAATACATAAATAATATATTTTATACATAATCCAGGGGTTTGAAATAGTCTAATTAGGAAGTTTACTTTTACCATTTTCTTTTGTCTTTTTATCTTGAGAGGTAAAGTCAATGACTCAGCACAGCTCATCCTCAGCTGCCAACCATGTGTGATCAATTCTACACGTTTACCCATGTGTGAGATTTTGTGCTACAATCCTGCTCTCGTACCTTGCCCCTACAATCCATTTTCTACAAAGTAGCCAGTATAACCCATATTTGTTTATTTTAGAGACAAGATCTTGCTCTGCCACCCCGGCTGGAGTGCAGTGGTATGATCACAGCTCACTGCAACCTTGAACTCCCGGGCTCAAGGGATCCTCCCGCCTCAGCCTCCTGTAGCTGGGACTACATGTGTGAACTGCCATGCCCAGCTAATTAAAAACAATTTTTATTTTTGTGGAGATGGGGTCTTGCTATGTTGCCCAGGCTGGTCTTAACTCCTGACCTCAAGCAATCCTCCTGCCTCGGCCTCCCAAAGTGCTGAGATTAGAGGTGTGAGCCTCTGTGCCTGGCCCTTTATGACCTTTAAAAGCTGTGTATTTGTCTTACACTCCCCTGTTTAAAACCCTCAAATGGTTTCCCATTGCACTTATAATACAACCCAAACTTCTCCTGGGGCCTATGAGACCCTGTGTCTCCCAGCTGCCTCTCTGTCCTCAGTTCCTTCCTTTTTTCCCCACCTCCCCGAGCTCATTCTTGCTGGAGCATATTTCACTCTCTGTTCCCTCTGCCGGGAATGCCCCCTAGCACCACACCCACATGCATCCAACTGCTTCTGGCCAGAGGCCTTCCCTCCAGGGCTGCCTGCTCAGAGAGGCCTCCTCAGCACCAGTTCCATCTGGTAGGGTTGCCTGGGTACTCTCTATCACTTCTTCCTGGTTTATTTTCTTCAGAGCTAGAGTCTATCTAGACTCTAACTCTCCACAAGCAGGGACCGCACTTGACTTGTTCACCTCTGTGTGATCCTGGCACCTATTCTAAGAGATGGGGATGCATTGGTGGGGAAAAGAGACAAAGATCCCTGGGGGAGATCCTGTGGGGTGGTGGGGAGGGGATATGGGCAATACATAGGACAAATAAGTAAAGTAGGCCAGGCGAAGCAATCCTCCCACCTCAACCTCCCAAAGTGCTGGAATTACATGCCTGTTTCATCTTTCCCTTAATTTACCAAATTAACTATTTTAACTATTATTACATGCCTGTAATCCCAGAACTTTGACAGGCTGAAGTGGGAGGATTGCTTGAGGCCAGGAGTTTGAGACCAGCCTGGGCAACATAGCCAGATCCTTTCTCTACAAATAATTTTAAAAAATAGTGGGCCATGGTGGTGCATACCTGTAGTCTCAGCTACTTGGGAGGCTGGGTGGGAGGATCACTTGAGCCCAGGAATTTGAGGCTTCAGTGAGCTGTGATGGTACCACTGCACTCCAGCCTGGGTGACAGAGTAAGACCTTGCCACACACACACACACACACACACACACACACACACACGGTAGTGTTAAGCACTGAGGGGAACACTAAAGTGGGGGAAGGATTGGGAGTACTGGGGATGTGTGCATGTGGTGTTAGATAGGAAAGGCCTCGCTAGGAAGGTGACCAAAGACTTAAAGGAGATGCACAACGAACCTACTCAGAATCCAGGGAAGGGGCAGAGGACCTGCAAAGTGCCAAGGTCCCAAGGCAAGGGCAGGCCTGGAGTGCTTAAGGGGCAGCCAGGAGACCAGGCAGCTAGAATGGGGTGAATGAAGGAGTGAACACTGGGAGATGAGGCCAGGGAGGTGACTGGTCACTATGTCATGCAGGGACTGGAGGCCACTGGGAGGATTCATTCTGGCTTCATGTGTGAGATGGTCAGACATCGGAGACTTTTGAGCAGAGGAGGACAGAAAGAGAGACTGCAGCCCGAGAGAAGAGTCTGGCCCTCAGCAGAAACATAATGATTTATCCATTGTTAAGGAAAGAATATGGGATATATGGGTACAGATGCACACAGGTAGATAGGTAGACGTCTTGGTGGGAGCTTGCGCAACTTTTGTTTTGACTGTGTCTATTTTCCCTGCAAAACGGGCAACAAAATCATTAGCTGAGGCCAGGTGTGGTGGCTCATGCTTGTAACCCCAGCACTTTGGGAGGCCCAGGTGGGAGGATCGCTTGATGCCAGGAGTTTGAGACCAACCTGGGCAACATAGTGAGACCCTTGTCTCTTAAGTAAAATGGTTTTGTAGGTGAGAGAGTGATTGAACCAGGGTAGCTCACTGAGCACCCAGGACTGAGCAGGAGGAAAGTTGGATTTAACCAAGGTTTGAGAAAAGGGCAAGGCAGATGAGGATGTGGAGTTCCAATGATGGACTGTGGAATTAATCACTTGCAGAAAACAGGGGAGAAGAATGGGAAGGAAATTTGGGCACGTTTGGAATGAGTGGAACCAGACTAATCTGGGAAGACTCCCCTAGATGAACCTTGAAAGTCTGGCTCCAGGGGTAGCCAAGGACTACTTCCTGAATATCCATCCATCGGCAGGTATTGAACACCTTCATTCAGAGAACTGTGATAGGTGCCATGGGAATAGAAAGCATAAAGCCCTACGTGAAAAGGACAATTCACACAACTCTTAGCAGAAAATCCTCAATGAGTCTCAGAGATGTTATTTGCTTCAGGAGTTGAAATCAGATGAAGAGCCAGGCATGGCGGCTCACACCTGTAATCCCAGCACTTTTTGAGGCTGAGATGGGTGGCGCGCTTGAGCCTAGGAGTCCGAGACCAGCCTAGGCAACATAGGGCGGCCTCAACTCTACAAAAAATAAAAATAAATCAGCCAGCATGGTGGTACATGCCTGTGGTTCCAGCTACTCAGAAGGCTGAGGGAGGAGGATTGCTTGACCCCAGGAGTTTAAGGCTGCAGTGAGCCATGATCAGCCTGGGTGATAGAACAAGACCCTGTCTCAAAACAAAACACGATGAGGACTGTTTCATCTTTGCCTTACTTAACCAAATTAACTTTTTTTTTTTAAATTTTTTGTTTTTTTGAGATGGAGTCTTGCTCTGGAGTCCAGGCTGGAATGCAGTGGTGCAAACTTGGCTCACGGCAATCTCCGCCTTCTGGTCTCAAATGATTATCCTGCCTCAGCCTCCTGAGTAGCTTGGATTACAGGTGCACACCACTGCATCCAGCTAATTTTTGTACTTTTAGTATAGACAGGGTTTCACCATGTTGGCCAGGCTGGTCTCAAACTCCTGACCTCGGGTGATCCACCCACCTCAGCCTCCCAAAGTGTTGGGATTACAGGCATGAGCCACCGCGCCCAGCCTAACTATTATTAACACTTTATTATCATTAGGTATATTCTTCTAGTGAAGTTAAATACAACTGTATCTGCTGTTATAATACAATACATGTGTTCTTCAAAAACCTATACTCTGAAAAAATGCATGATCAACTTACAGGCTTATTAGGAAAGTAGGGTTAAGGGCAGATTACTCAAAACCTATTTTGAAACCAGAGCACCAGCAAAAACAGCATTTGGTACCCTGGGATGTAACTTGGACATCTAGGTCAGCAGCAGGGCTGACGGCTGCCCCAGGGCATAGGAAAAGTGGACAAGAGCAGTTGAGGAAAAGCAGAGGCCAGGCCGATAGAAGCTGTATTCTGACCCAGTTAGGCATTCCCCAAAGGTGGCACCACCTGCTATCAACCAAGAATTTTGCAAAGTCCTGGAGAGGGCAGCTCAAAGGAAGGGAGCCCTGGATGTGCAAACTTCTTTTAAAATTTCTTAAGATAGAGCTGAAAGGGCCCCTGCCTGTACAGCAGCCAAGCCAAAGGCCCTTTCCTTTCTTGTTGAAGGTATAATTCTACTCCCACCATTCCAGCTCCCAGGAAAATTCATGTATAAGCCAGCAAAAAATATCATGTACAAGCCAAGGAAACCTCTACGTTTATATTAACACAAGTCCCTTATTTATCAATCACAAGTGAGCTAACTGATGTTATAGAAAGAACAACTGTGTACTCTTATCTTTGTCCTTAAAAGTTTTTGAAAATTACAACTATTTGGAAAGTATCACTCAACATTTTCTTTCTTTTTTTCTTTTTTTTTTTTTTGAGATGGAATCTCACTCTGTCTCCCAGGCTGGAGTGCAGTGGCTCGATCTCAGCTCACTGCAACCTCCACCTCCTGGGTTCAAGCAATTCTCCTTCCTCAGCCTCCCGAGTAGCTGGGACTACAGGCACCTGCCACCACGCCCAGCTAATTTTTTGCATTTTTAGTAGAGACGGGGTTTCGCCATTTTAGCCAGGATGGTCTCGATCTCCTGACCTCATGATCCACCCACCTTGGCCTCCCAAAGTGCTGGGATTACAGGTGTGAGCCACCGCGCCCGGCTTCATTTTGTTTTTTATCATTAAGCATAATCACAGATCCTTAACTGAACTGCCCCCATGCAAAAGGGATTCATGATTCACCTTCTTAACCTTGGCCTCCTTCAGTTTTTCCAGCGCCAGCTTAATTTTATCAGCCTTGGCTTGGGCTTCTTCCTCTTCCTGGAAAAGGGCAAGATATTCTTCAATACAGTCCATTAAGTAATACCAGTGAGTAATCACTTCTGTCATTGCTAGTGTCTCAGCTACATTGTATTAACAAAAGGTACCAAATTTCACATGCTTGATTTTCAGAATTTATTAATTACTTTTTAAAGGCATACAAAGTGTAATAATTACATCTGGATAAATGGGGTATCCATCACCTGAACCGTTCAATTTTCAGAATTTAGATGACTATAACAAAATTCTTCAACTCAAAGATATAGAAGGCAGTCACTCTTTATAGCTTGGGAATGGTAACTTAAAAGATGAAATGATGACTTTAACAGTGGTTCGTATATTTAGACCACAAAAATCTGCTTGGCTCACAAACTGGGATCCGACCTAAGGAATCTATAGATTGACACATCTCCAGGGATTTGAACACTCCCTGAAATTATATGCATACTTTTGGATCAGGATGTCTTTTTGGGGATTTCCAATTTTTTATTAGATTCTTAAAGGGGTTCTTAATGCCCCCAAAGGTTAAGAGAGACTGATTTTTTTTTTTTTTTTTGAGACGGAGTCTCACTCTGTTGCCCAGGCTGGAGTGCAGTAGCGTGATCTTGGCTCACTGCAAGCTCCGCCTCCTGGGGTCACGCCATTCTCATGCCTCAGTCTCCTGAGTAGCTGGGACTACAGGCGCCCGCCACCATGCCCAGCTAATTTTTTTGTATTTGTAGTAGAGATGGAGTTTCACGGTGTTAGCCTGGATTGTCTCCATCTCCTGACCTCATGACCCGTCCACCTCGGCCTCCCAAAGTACTGGGATTACAGGCGTGAGCCACCACGCCTGGCCCGAGAGACTGAAATTTAAACTTACAATTCACCAGAAAACAAAAGCACTGACAAGCTCATATGAACAGGCTGAAAAGTGAGTGAAGTATTTTATGAGCCCAAAGCTCTTTGGTTTTTGCAAGTTAAGTATCTCTTCTATTTATAATGTTGAGGAAATGAGCTGTTCTGGTTACATTCTAATTACTTGAATATAGGCATGTATCTTTTTATAGCAGTGGTTCTCAAATTGTTTTTGAGCCACAAGCCCCTTTAAGAAAGCCCATAAAGCTTCACAAGTCCATTCAACTTTGTACTTTGTTTACTTTCAGGGGGTGCATGGCCCCCTCGAAATCTTCATGGACCGTACATTAAGAGTCTCTGTTCTATATCGATCTCCATTTTCACATAAATTTTCTATAATAAGTACACAATAGAGCACTGTGTGTGATAGAGTATAATTTAATATTTGATTTATATTCAATATTTGTTCATTCAAAAGGCATTGTATGACCTTTCGGGGTCCCTAGGGTCTTATTTGTGAGTACCAAACATCATGACACAGTGTGACCACTGTAGAAGCCACAGGAAATTGAACTGGACTCTCTAAAATATTTGGCTTACTCTAAAAAGAAAATCCTTAAAAGTGCTCTTTTTACTTTTATGAGAGACATACTATGAGTTAACATCCCAAATAATGATCATTTAAACTTTCCAGTTGTCTGTTTTTCAATATTCAGAAATTTATCAATATCAAGCACCCATCATCTGCCTGCTTTGTAACACCCTCCCCAACTATGACATTACAAGTGATACTTGGATGTACCTGTCCTACTGAACAGGGCTGCCAAGTTCAACAAAATTCAATTTCACTCTACTCAGAAAATGTATAATGAATGCCTTCTATTCTCTATGTACTGAGCTAAGAACAGGGACATGGAAATATATAATCAGTTCCACATTTCAATATGATGTTAATAAAACATTTCCCCCAAAAGATTGAGTTTTATCAAAGAGTTTTTGCATACAAATATTTTTTAAGCAAACTACAGTAAATCCTGAATATGGCCCTAATACATTCTTGATACACACCCATGTGGCTTGCTTACGGAGGGTTCTAGCTTTGCAATGAGTGTGCTCTGTATCTTTGTTTTTTAGTATCTCAGATCTTTGGATGTACCAACTTAGGAATGTAATGATCACTTCAAGGAACATCAGTGATAGGTAGCAGAGGTTGATGGTCCTGCCATCTCTGGTCCCACATACTTACCTGAGAGAGAGGTTCAGGAGGTGGTGGTGGCAGTGGAAGGTCTAACACAGGATCGGCTGGTGGAGGTGGTAAGTCATCCTCATATTGGCTGATACCAGTGGCAGCAACATTTGTTCCATAACCAAGAGAGGCTGCACCACTGAAATTTGATGCTTGTAGAGATGCTGAATGATGTTGATTCTGCGAGGACTCTTTCTGTGCCTGGATTGTCCTCTGCTCAGCCTCACTTATGTCTGCTACCAGATCTGCCATGAGAGCATCTAAATCTTGGTCTTCCAGTGCATTTAAGGACTCTAGTAGGGAAAATCACATTAATGGTATAAAAACCTATTTGCATCTAGAAAAACTGAAAGAAGATAATTTTTAAGCATAATATTTGAGTAGAAAGGAATCATTATCTTGATTGGTTATGATGTAATGAGAAGATTGAGAATATTTTAATTCAATAGCACAAGCATAGGAATTCCTAAAAGAACTGTTGCTGCATTTGTCGCATGGTTAATCCGACTGAGTTTCTAACACCAAGAAAAAATATTGGGGGAAATGTGTTCTCTACACTGGGGCACCTGACATACCAGCTATAAAGTCAAATCCAAGCACACAAATAGATGCCTAAGTAGGAAATCCTATAATGTAACATCTTAGAGTTTTAGAAAAGTAGCAGAGGGGGGAGCATTGGAAATGGATGGAAGGGGAGTTTTCCCTAAGCATTTGGAGGGCAAAGAGAGTACTGCTGCTATTTAGAAGAAATTGGATTTCAACCAATGGGGATTTAATGTGCCTGTGACTTTGGGGTGAAGATGGAGCTTCTATAGCCTCACCACCTAACTGTAGAAAACTTCATATTCAGAGAGAGAGCAATTTTTTCTTTTCTTTTTTCTTTCTTTCTTTCTTTTCTTTCTTTTTTTTTTTTTTTTTTTTTTTTGAGACAGAGTCTTACTCTATTGCCCAGGCTGGAGTGCCATAGTGAGATCTTGGCTCACTGCAATCTCTGCCTCCCAGGCTCAAGCAATCCTCCCAACTCAGCCTCCCAAGCAGCTGGGACTACAGGTGCATGCCACTACGTCCAGCTAATTTTTGTATTTTGTGTAGAGACAGGGTTTTGTCATGTTGCCCAGACTGGTCTCAAACTCCTGGACTCAAGTAATCTTCCCACCTCAGCCTCCCAAAGTGCTGGGATTAGAGGCATGAGCCACTGTGCCCAGCCAAGAGCCATTAATGATAAATAGCAGAAATTAAAACACCATAGGTGGCAAGGAGTTAAAAAATTATGGGATTAAATGGTAGAAACTTAATGAAGACAGTAAGCTGGGAGTTAACTTTTAAAAGAAAGGGAAGACATAAATTTTCAGAGTGAGAGGGAGGGAGGAGAGATCTCCTTAGGATTTCTTCCAGGTGTGAGATTACTATGGTAGAGCAGATGTGTGATCCTGAATGTTGATTAGATCATATGGTGTAGTTGGGGTGGTGTTGGTGAGTAGTCTTGGTGGAGTACTTTGATGATCAGGCATACATTATATGGTGAATGTAATGAAAAAAGGATGGACAGGAAGGAAGTGATCCATGAGGAGAATTCTAGCTGCTATAGATATGATGAACCAGACTGAGGAAATGGGGGCAGCTGGAATAAAGCCTACTCAGTAACAAATAAGCTTTGTCAGACATCATCATCATAAATGTCACACAGCATATTGCAGTAATGCTAATAGTGCTAGTTTACAGTACTTGGACTAAAGTTTGGGTTTCCTAAACATGTAAAAACAGTTTATTTTACTGTAAGCCTTTTTTATATATAATTTCTTTTCTTTTTTTTTTTGAGACAGAGTTTCGCTTTGTCACCCAGGCTGGAGTGCAGCAGCATGATCTCGGCTCATTGCAACCTCTGTTGCCCAGGCTGGAGTGCAGTGGTAGGATCATAGCTCACTGTAGCCTCGACCTCATGGGTTCAAGCAATCCTCCCACCTCAGCCTCCCTAGTAGCTGGGACTACAGGCACATATGAGCATGCCTGGCTAATTTTTAAATTTTTTTGTAGAGACAGTGGTCTCATTATGTTGCCCAGACTTGTCTCAAACTCCTGTGATTAAGTGATCCTCCTGCCTTGGCCTCCCAAAGTGATGGAATTACAAGCATGATTACAGGCTCGCACCCAGCCTGGGCAAAATATTTTGAACTTGTTTTAGCAGTGTTTTAAAGGGAAGACAAAACAAATCTATTCTTAATCTAATTCCATACAAATTTAATTTTCCATACGTAGCAGTAGTTTTTAATTGTCCTGTATCCAAATTAGGCCACATGTGTATATCTTGATTCCTTAATGAGAAGAGTGTCTTATTACTGTAGTGTAATATCACTATGTTTATATCTTGCTGGGTATCATTGCTCCTATCATTGTCAGTACTGTGATACCAGGCACTGAATTAGTGCTTAGAAAGCGTTAGTTGAGATGACTACAATTAAGTTGAAATATTGACTAAATTTTAATTTTAATTGAACTGATTATAAAGCATGTGGCTGTTATGAATTGGTGAGGCTAAATTTGCTTTTTTCATATGTGCAAGTATATGTTATCTATTGCAATCATAATTTTACTAAAGTGTATAGCATTTATTTATTTATTTATTTATTTGACAGAGTCTTGCTCTGTCATCCAGGCTGAAGTGCCGTGGCATGATCTTGGCTCACTGCAACCTCCGCCTTCTGGTTTCCAGCGATTTTCGTCCCTCAGCCTCCCGAGTAGCTGAGATTACAGGTGCCTGCCACCTTGCCTGGGTAAGTTTTGTATTTTTAGTAGAGATGGGGTTTCATCATGTTGGCCAGGCTGGTCTTGAAATTCTGACCTCAAGTGATCCACCAGCGTCGGCCTCCCAAAGTGCTGGGATTATAGGCAAGAGCCACCACGCCTGGCCTGCTTTTGTAAAAAAACTTCATGAATGTTACCATCTTAATGGAAATGACTGGCAGGAATAATAAATTTATGTGGCAAATAAAAAAAGTGTAGGAAAAAGAGAAAATCACAAGATGTATATCATAATTTATCAAGAAAGAGTCACTGGCACTTAATGGTTTACTACAAAACTACTAGAAATGATAGAAACAAAGAAATCCTGGTCGGGTGCCATGGCTCACACCTGTAATTCCAGCACTTTGGGAGGCTGAAACAGTTGGATCACCTGAGGTCTGGAGTTCGAGACCAGCCTAGCCAACATGGCGAAACCCCGTCTCTACTAAAAATACAAAAATTAGCCGGTCATGGTGGCGCATGCCTGTAGTCCCAGCTACTCGGGAGGCTGAGGCAGGAGAATCGCTTGAACCCAGGGGGCAGAGGTTGCAGTGAGCAGAGATCCCGCCACTGCACTCCAGCCTAGGTGACAGAGAGAGACTCTGCCTGAAAAAAAAAAAAAAAAATCCAGAGGACAGAAATAAAACTTGGAATTCTGGATTTCTGTAATTGAACTTTTCTCCTATTTTGCTTTTCACATTTTTGGTAGGCACAGCAAGTCTTTGGGAAATCTTTTTCCAGAGTTGCAGGGAGTTCTAACTAATTTGAAAGTGATTATTTCAAGACTTTTTTTTTTTTGAGGCAGAGTCTCACTCTGCCGCCCAGGTTGGAGTGCAGTGGTGCGATCTCAGCTCACTGCAAGCTCCGCCTCCTAGGTTCACACCATTCTCCTGCCTCAGCCTCCCAGGTAGCTGGGACTACAGGCACCTGCCACCACACCGGGCTAATTTTTTGTATTTTTAGTAGAGATGGGGTTTCACCGTGTTAGCCAGGATGGTCTCGATCTCCTGACCTTGTGATCTGCCCGCCTTGGCCTCCCAAAGTGTTGGAATTTCAGGCGTGAGCCACTGCGCCTGGCCTCAAAACTTATTAAAATATGAATAGCACGTGGCCTAAAGATGTCTCCATTAAAATAAACAGAGTTTTTGTTTTGTTTTGTTTTTTATTTTCTTGAGATAGAATCTCACTCTGTTGCCCAGGGTGGAGTGCAGTGGCAGAAACACAGCTCAGTGCAGCCTTGATCTTCCTGCCTCAGCCTCCCAAGTAGCTGAGACAACAGGCACATGCCACCACGCTTGGCTAATTTTTTTTTTTAATTTTTTGTAGAGATGGGGTCTTGCCATGTTGTCCAGGCTGGTTTCAAACTCCTGAGCTCAAGCAATCCTCTTGCCTTGGCCTCCTAAAGTGCTGGGATCACAGGTGTGAGCCATCATGCATGGCTGAGAGATTTTTGGTAATAAAATAAAGTGACAAGTTCAGGAAAAATGAAAAAATGTCAAGTAGACTAAATTACATATAAGTATATATTATATATAAATTAAAAAATATTTTAAATAAAATATTATGAAGTATCTATTCATATTTATTAATCATTATGAAATAGTTGATTTCTATCACTGAAGGGACATTTCCTTACTAATATTTTTGTATACTACCCCTTGTTACTCTATGGGCTTAGTAATAAGAAGAAACTCCCCTTACTTTAAAACACGAGATCATTTTGAGACTTTTCACAAATGCAGAATGGTGTTCCCTTTCATTATTGGTGAAAATGTCTTCTTGACTCTCTCAATTCAATCCAGACACAGTAAAACCCAGTCTGAAATCCATGATTTTAACAATATTTATCATGATGTTTAGGTTCCTTTAATTTAGTTTTCAAATTATAGTTTCATACTGATTTGAATCATCATTATGATTTTGAATTACTTAAGAAAAGAAATTGTTATGCTTACCATTTAAATCTTTAAACCCCACACTGTAGTTAAATTCAGCTCTGGGTGGATTAGGGTCAGGAGGAGGGAGAGTGTCAACTCCTAAACTCTGTGAAAAAAGATCCCCCCATCAAAGTTATTCATGATACAAACATTTCTGTAGCACACTTTACTCAGCAAGTCAAAAACCATGTATTATTTACACATTTTCTCCCTTAGTGTGTTCTCTGAAAACCATATGGTAACTTGAAAATGTTTTATGTAATTTTTCCCCTATAGAAAATTACAGCTTAAAAATTATTCTAGAAGGAAGATCTTGAAACAGCCCACGTCAATTGAGAGCAATGATAATGAGGTAGTTAATTTTTATAAAGAACACATAATTTCTTGTAATGGTGAACACACACACTATATATAAATATAAATATATATTATATATAAAATATATATATATAAAATATATATTATATATAAAATATATATTATATATAAAATATATATTATATATTATATATAAAATATATATTATATAATATATATTATATAAAAATATATATTATATATAATATATATAATATATAAATATATATATATAATTCTGTAATGACTTAAGTCATTACATCAAAGAAAGAAATATCCAGTTACTTGGAGAAGAAAAGCTGTTTGAGGATGCAGTCTGTCGTAGTAAAATTTTTCCTTAGCCTACAATCTTGAGAACCTACCTGTTGGCAGGGCTGTTTAGCCAAGCAAACCTATGAGTACATCCACTTGGCCACAACAAAGAAATAGCAAAAACCAAAAGGGCTTTGTGTGAAGGGAGGTCCGAGAGATTAAAAGGGGCCTCTTTCCTATTCTTTTTTTTTTTTTTTTTAACAAAAATGAGACGGGGGTCTTACTATGCTGCCAAGGCTGGTCTTGAACTCCTGGGCTCATGTGAGCCTCCTGTCTTGGCCTCCTAAAGTGCTGGGATTACAGGTGTGAGCCATCATGCCCAGCCTCTTTCCTGTTCTTGCCTTACAGTAACAATACTTAAATGTGGTCCTGCAAAAATCCCAGACTCTGACCCATCAGAACACTTCCCCCACTGGCTGCAGGAATGAGGGAACGGGTACAGAGAGACCACACACGTTCACTTAAACTCTCCTCCACCATAGGAGGAGAAAACACAGTCCTCATCTTAAGAAATGTGGTTGCCATTGGCTCACACCTGTAATCCCAGCACTTTGGGAGGCTGAGGCAGGCAGATCACAACATCAGGAGATAGAGACCATGTGGGCCAACATGGTGAAACCCCGTCTCTATTAAAAATACAAAAATTAGCTGGGTGTGGTGGTGCACACCTGTAATCCCAGCTACTCGGGAGGCTGAGGCAGGAGAATCGCTTGAACCTGGGAGGCGGAGCTTGCAGTGAGCCAAGATCTTGCCACTGCACTCCAGCCTGGTGACAGAGTGAGACTCTATCTCAAAAAAAAAAAAAAAGAAAAAGAAAGAAAGAAAGAAAGAAAGAAAGAAATATGGTTGCCATCCTAACACCTTTTAACCAGCACCCCTTCCTCTAAGCCAACTGTCTTGTATCTTATCCCTTCTTTCATAGAATCTAAACTTTTCTGACTCTTATTGGGAATATAAAGTAGATGCTAACTAGAATTGGTTAATTTTTTATTTTTGTTTTTATTGAGATGGAGTCTCACTCTGTTGCCCAGGCTGGAGTGCAATGGCACAATCTCAGCTCACCGTAATCTCTGCCTCCTGGGTTCAAATGATTCTCCTGCCTCAGCATCCTGAGTAGCTGGGATTACAAGCACCCACCACCACGCTCGGCTAATTTTTGTATTTTTAGTAAAGATGGGGTTTCACCATATTGGCCAGCATGGTCTCGAACTCCTGACCTGTGATCCACCCACCTCGGCCTCCCAAAGTGCTGGCATTACAGGTGTGAGCCACTGTGCCCGGTCTAGAATTGGTTTTTTTTTCCTAAAATAAATAAGTCTTTCAAAACACAGACTATTCATTTATTTTTTAGAAAGCTTTTGAAGATCCTTATCTTATTTAGGAATATTGGCTTATTCTTCTTTTGATATTTTATGCAGAAAAGTGATGAGCTGATTAACTTATTAGTCAAAGGCTCATTTATGAGCACACTCTAAGACATTCTAAAGCCCACCTGACTGTAACCTGGCTTAGTGGCCCCTGCCACTTAGGGCCCCTGGCCCTACAGCTGCCAGGCTGTAGTGGCGCTGACAGTGGGGCTCAGTGACCTCTGAGTCAATCTGATCTTGATGCCAGGGGCTTTTTCTCAGTCTATGGTTGAGTGGTTTTCACATTCCTTTGAGGGTACTGAGTTCTTACAGTTTAATCACGAGATCACCATAACTCCCACTTAGTTCTTTAAAATGTAGCATTTCCTCAAGGGTTGGTAAAAAGTCTTTACTAAAGATGATATCCAGCCTGGGCAACATAGTGAGATCTCGTCTCTATAAAAGAAAAAAAAAATTAGCTGGGTGTGGTGGCGTGCACCTGTAGTCCCTGCTACTTGGGAGGCTGAGGCCAGAGGATCACTTGAGCCCAAGAGGTTGAGGCTGCAATGAACCGTGATTGCGCCACTGCACTCCAGCCTAAGCAACACAGTGAGACTCTGTCTCTCAAGAAAATCCCAAAATCAAACAAAGATAATATTTTCTTAGTGAGTCTTTATAGAAGTAACCACAGGGAAATGGCTCAGCGCTGGTGGTTGTAGGATAGTAAACTTGGGGGTAAATTTCTCTATTTATTGGTAAATATTTGGATAGTATGAGCTTGATGTATGTCTAATCAATGTATTAAATTAACTGAACTCAAAAGAATATAGTCAGGAACAAGCTTTTTCTTTAACCCATCATTGTCACAATTACATCAGAACTATATAATGTTGCCAATCTTCAGGGCGTTGCGGGAAGTCAGGGACCCCGAATGGAGGGACCAGCTGAAGCCATGGCAGAAGAACATAAATTGCGAAGATTTCATGGACGTTTGTTAGTTCCCCAAATTAATACTTTTATAATTTCTTACGCCTGTCTTTACTGCAATCTCTGAACATAAATTGTGAAGATTTCATGGATATTTATCATTTCCCCAATCAATACTCTTGTGATTTCCCTGCCTGTCTTTAATCTTTTAATCCTGTCATCTTCATAAGCTAAAGATGTATGTCACCTTAGGACCCTGTGATGATTGCATTAACTGCACAAATTGTTCGTAAATCATGTGTGTTTAAACAATATGAAATCTGGGCACCTTGAAAAAAGAACAGGATTACAGTGATGTTCAGGGAACAAGGGAGATAACCATTAGGTCTGACTGCCTGGGAGCCGGGCAGGACAGAGCCATATTTCTCTTATTACCGAAAATGGGTAAGAGAAATATCACTGAATTCTTTCCCCAGTAAGGAATATTAATAATTAATAGCCCTGGGAAAAGAATGCATTCCCAGGGGGGCCTCTAAAATGGCCGCTCTGGGGGTGTCTGCCTTATGCAGTTGAAGATAAGGGATGAAACATGCCCTGGCCTCCTGCAGCGCCCCCAGGCTTGCTAGGATTAGGAAATTCCAGCCTGGCGAATTCTAGTCAGACTGGTTCTCTGCTCTTGAACCCTGTTAAGATGTTTACCAATGACAATGCATGCACAGCAGGGCATGGAACTTCATTAATAATTCTAGTTTCTCCCTGACCTTGTGACCTTGTCCTGCCCATTTGCCTTGTGATATTTTGTTGCCCTTGAAGCATGTGATCTCTGTGACCCACACCCTATTCATACACTCCCTCATCTTTGAAAATTGCTAATAAAAACTTGCTGGTTTTATGGCTCGGGGGTATCATGGAACCTGCTGACATGTGATGCCTCCCCTGGACACCCAGCTTTAAAATTTCTCTCTTTTGTACTCTTCCCTTTATTTCTCAGACCCGCCGTCACTTAGGGAAAATAGAAAAGAACCTACATTGAAATATCGGGGGCTGGTTCCCCCGATATCAGGGTTTTAAAAAAGACAGCTCCCTTGTCATATTATAATGAAATTCTGCAACTCTATTTTTGTTTTCCAATTTGCCAGTTAAAAAGGGAAGTTTACCTGAGTCAGAAGATCCATCTCTCCCAGCAAAGTGCTGAACATTTGGTCTATGTCTTCACTTGACTCACCCATCTGAAAAAGGAAGAAACTGAGATATTAGCAGTCTCATAAAAGCCTGATCCTAGGATACTCTTTGCATCCCTCTCTTTCCCCCAAGAGCCCCATCCATGGGCAGCTAAGTTGGGAGAGGACTATATTGAGAGGAAGGCTCATGTTAGCCTGAAATTTCATGCCTGGCTTCTATCCAATCTGCTTGATCCAAGATTGTGCCAAACGTTGGGAAATGCCTCAGAGCCACAGTTGAATTTTTCCAGGCTAAACTAGTCTTCTTGGCGCCAAAGAAACAGGCTGGATCACGCCTGTAATCCCAGCACTAGGGGAAGCCGAGACAGGCAGATCACCTGAGGTCAGGAGTTTGAGACCAGCCTGGACAATATGGTGAAACCCCATCTCTACTAAAAATACAAAAATTACCTGGGTGTGGTGGCACGTGCCTGTAGTCCCAGCTACTCAGGCGGCTGAGGCAGGAAAATCGCTTGAACCCAGGAGGTGAAGGTTGCAGTGAGCCGAGATTGCGCCACTGCACTCCAGCCTGGGTGACAGAGTGAGACTCCGTCTCCAAAAAAAAAAAAAAAAAAACCTTACACAAAAATGATGTGAGGAGTGATTAAGCATATTTACCCAATAATTCCCTGCTTTCAAAAGATATTTCTGAAATAATCGTTTTTAGTACATTTATTTAGAAGTACTGGTGGACAAACCCTTAGAACTTAAATGGCAGCCCTGCCAAGTGAAAAGAGATAGAAAGAAAACTTTTTTTACACTTTAACCTTTCTTTGCCTAAACCAAATGAAGCAATTGCCCAAGAAGAGGAAAAGTTTGCGACAAAATAGGGTGGGACGCACTGTGAGTTGCAACTGGCTGCTCTGTTTCCTGACATTTTTGGCAAGGCTAAGTTGGGAAGTTAGGAGACATTACTAGTCCTTTGGCCACTTAACTAGCATTATGTAGTTTGGCAAAGGTAATCAATTGTTTCATCTGTAACATGAGGAATTTGCTGCAGACCATTTCTAAGGGCATTTCTCTCTTTCTTTTCTTTTCTTTCTTTTTTTTTTCTTTTTTTAGATGGAGTCTTGCTCTGTCCCCCAGGCTGGAGTGCAGTGGTGCAATCTCAGCTCACTGCAGCCTCCGTCTCTCAGGTTAAAGCAATTCTCCTTCCTCAGCCTCCAGAGTAGCTGGGATGACAGGCACCCGCCACCATGCCCGGCTAATTTTTGTATTTTTAGTAGAGACAAGGTTTCATCATGTTGGCCAGGCTGGTCTCAAACTCCTGACCTCAGGTGATCCACTCGCCTCGACTTCCCAAAGTGCTGGGATTACAAGATTGAGCCATCTTGCTCAGCCTCTAAGGACATTTCAAAATGCTCTAAAACACTGTAATATTAATGCCAATTATAGCTCATACTGAGAAGTCTGGTGGGTGTAGGGAATCAGTATGTATTATTTAAGCCAAATCACAATATTTACTTGAATTTGTACATGCATGCATTTGTATCTCATTCTTTTTATATGGAAATTAAAAATATATAAAAAAGCAGAGAGAATAATGATTTTCATGTACACATTGTCCAGCTTTAATAATTTTCAACTGGACTGATCTTTTTCCATTTATATCTTCCTACAATAGATATTTTAAAGCAAATATTATTTTTCCATAAATATTTCAGAATGCAGTGCTAAAAGATAAAGATACTCCATTTCTTTTTTTCTTTTCTTTTTTTTTTTTTTTGAGATGGAGTTTTGCTCTTGTCGCCCAGGCTGGAGTGCAGTGGTGCAATCTCACATCACTGCAACTTCCACCTGCTGGGCTAAAGCAACTCTCGTGCCTCAGCCTCCTGAGTAGCTGGAATTACAGGCATGCCCCACCACACCTGGCTAATTTTTGTATTTTTAGTAGAGACGGGGTTTCGCCATGTTGGCCAGGGTGGTCTGAAACTCCTGACCTCAGGTGATCCGCCCACCTCTGCTTCCCAAAATGCTGGGATTACAGGTGTGAGCCACCACGCCTGGCCCATAAAGATACTTTGTAAATCATAAACATAATACTATTATCTCTTCATGTGTGTATTTAAAATAAATTACTGGGCTGAAATAGGCCAAGTGGAGGCAAATCTATCTTTCCTTGAATAAATTATCTTGAAAACTTATAGTTCACCCTTTAAGTGACTTTAATATTTTAGCAGTCACATATTTTTATTTTTAATAGCTATAGCTAATCAGGGTATCTTAGTCTCTTTATTAAATATGTCTATGAAATAAGCTTTGTCACACTAACTTTGCTTTCTTAAAAATGACTCCATTGATATTCTTCTTCCTCTTCTTCTTCTTTTGAGATGGAGTCTCACTCTGTCTCCCAGGCTGGAGTGCAATGGCCTGATCTCAGCTCACTGCAAACTCTGCCTCCTGGGTTCAAGCAATTCTCCTGCCTCAGCTTCCTGAGTAGCTGGTATTATGGGCGCCCACCACTGTGCCTGGCTAATTTTCGTATTTTTAGTAGAGATGGGGTTTCATGATGTTGGCCAGGCTGTTCTTGAACTCCTGACCTCAAGTGATCCACCCACCCGGGCCTCCCAAAGTGTTGGGATTACAGGCGTGAGCCATCACACCCAGCCAAATGATTTTTAAAATATCACAATTCTTAAAAGTGAAGTGATGTAAATGATGATGATGGTGATAACAATAATACTTATCTGGCACTAACTCTTTTGCAAGAGCTGTTCTATAAGCCAGAGTTGATATTAGCAACATTTAGCACCCAGGATAGCATTGACGCTGAGCAATCAGAACAGATGAGGCTGTAAAATCATTTTGCGTGAATCAGTGCATATCCTCCAAATATCCACCCTGCAAAGCTAGCACTTAATCTTCCCAAATTATCTTCAACAATTATCTTGCGTTTATCATTTAGGAAATCTGACATAATAAAATCTTCTTGCTTAATTTTTCCATCGTATATTTCCCCTTCTCCCTATTTTAAGAAGAAAAAAATTATTTTCTTCTCCTACATAACCTTATCACCCTCGCCAAACAGGACTGAGAACATTTTCCATCTGAATGTTCTGCTCCCTGCAGTGACTTTTCTTTTGCCGTCCTTCTAGTCACTCCCTCTTGAGAAACACAAAAACTACCCTGAGCTAGAGTTCACTGAGCATATTCCACCATCATTTCAAGGTTTAAGTTTTGCATGTTTTATTTTGGAGGACAGATGCTTGAATTGCTATGTGATGTATTAATTTTCTCTAGTGCCCTATCTGG
Organism: Pan troglodytes; assembly: GCF_028858775.2. Classification (NCBI taxonomy): domain Eukaryota; kingdom Metazoa; phylum Chordata; class Mammalia; order Primates; family Hominidae; genus Pan; species Pan troglodytes. The sequence goes on along the minus strand of NC_072406.2, from coordinate 39,494,611 downwards.
CGTCCAGTGTAGGAGGTGTCTTGCAGGAGCATGGGAAGTTGTAAAACTGTGTTGGCCAGGAGGCGTTGAGAGGGTACAAGAAGGGGTCTTTAGTTAAGAGAGGTCTAGATTCCATTGAACTAGCACATTTCTTAGTGGCAGACGCATCCCAAAGAATCAGGTGTACATACACATGGGACAAGGAGGTGTGTGTTTGGATCCAAGGAAGCCACTCAGTGAATGCTGAGGGTCAGACCACACAAAGCAGGCAGGTGAGCACCCAGGTATAGAAAAGCAACAGGTGAGAAAAACACCGAAGGTCTAAGTCTATGTGTGCAGGGAAAGTCAGAGAGGAATCAAACACAGCATCAGTGACGGATGATGGAAGATCCTTGTCCTATTTTGTGTGTATTGTTGGGATTAAAAAAGTGTTTATGGCAGCTAGAAGAGAGGAAGATGGCTGCAGGTGGGCCCCGCCCCTGGTTCATGAGGGAAGTCAGCATGAGGAGTCATTTCCATGGGGTTTTATCCCCACACAGTTGCTTACAAAGTATCTGAATCATATCCTCCTTTCTTTAAATTTCCTACAAGGCTGGGCATGGTGACTCACGCCTGTTATCCCAGCACTTTGGGAGGCCGAGGGGAGAGGATTGCTTGAGGCCAGGAGTTTGAAACCAGCCTGGGCAACATAGAGAAACTTCTGTACAAAAAATTAAAAAATTATCCAGGTGTGGGGGCACGTGCATGTAGTCCCACATACTTGGGAGGCTGAGACGGGATGATGGCTTGAGCCCAGGAGGTCGAGGCTGCAGTGAACTATGATGGTGCCACCAAAGTCCAGCCTGGGTGACACAGCGAGACTCTCTCAAAAAAAAAAAAAATTCCTACAAAATGGCAGAAAGTATTTAAGTAGATATTATCCCCATGGTTTCACAAATTGTCTCCCAAAACAACTAATATGGTATTAAAAATCTTGTCATGGGTTTTTAAGTTATTATTTTAATAAGGGGAAATTAATGGAAAAAACAATAAAATTCCAGAACTGCTCATGTGAATTTATTTCTATCTGAGTACAATAGTGTGAGAAAATAAAGGAATCCTTCAGATGAATTATTATTAAGAGTAATTATTGGTGTTAACACATTTCAGATTTTTTTATGAGATAATCCATTTTATAAGAATAAATATAGATTTGTTTGCTGACCTCAAAACTGCCAACTAGCATTACAATAAGCTTATAGGAATCAAATATAATTTAAGTAACAAGAATCTTGCCATTGATTCATTCTCCTGAACCCTTAAATTTGGAAAAGCACTAAAATAAAGTCTGGAAATGTGACATCGATGAGTCAAAAAAACCCACTGAACCCAAAGGCCTTCGTTTCTCAGGCTGTGCACACCACTGCTATATAACAGGTTAATGACGTGCCACAGTGAATCATCCACCTAAGATGGAAATAACTCAAAACAACAGCGCGTTCTCGCGACCTCTCCCTGCATTCATCTGGTGAAAATCTTTCCCCCTGCCCTTTCCCCTGCCCTTTCATTCCTTTCCCCCAGAGTCTGTTACTGAGTTATTAAGTGGAGCCAACATCAAAATTGTGCTGAAACGTACAGTCATAAGTAAACTTGCTTGTGAATGGATCACAGTTGCACCCACGGTGAAAATAAAAAGACATTTGACTTCAGGGCAGTTTGTTAACAAAACTTATTAATCTGTAAATTCAGTCATATTACATAATTGACCTCCCTGCAAGAAAACCTTATTTTTGAAATGGACAGACAAGAGTTATACACATGTATACAGTGTATACACACACAAGCGTAAGAAAATAGGGCTGTGCCTATATGTACGTGTGGTATTTTCCAAAGGTCAAAATAAAGATTAAAAAAGAGAGAGAGAGAGAAAAAAAAAAAACAACACCCAGCCCTGACAGCTAAAAGTCTTATTTGGGTTAGCAGCCAGAAAGAGCTGGGGTGGAGTTATCACAGTGAAGCAATGCATTGCAAACAAGCCATGCTCACATCGTGACTGGGTGGAGTTAGAATCTTTTTGTGAGTATGTCACTTCTGAGTTCATTTTATGTCTTGGGAAGAACCACAAGTTGTTGATGAAAAAGAAATGGAAATACTACAAAATCAGCTAGATTTTGTGATTATTATTGTTATTATTGGATAGATGAGGGGTGAGGTGGTTGAAGCCGCTTGTCCAGGCTAAAACTTTCCCTTAGATTCCTTGAACGACAAGGAAATTTTCCCTAATGCTTAATATTTCTAGGCTTCAGTTTTTCAATCCTTAAATTGTTTCTCTTTTCCACCTGGATACATTTCAAAAATATGTCTTTTAAACATTTATCCTAAGTACTGTGATGCATATGGTTTACAGGACATATGTTTATATCGACGGCAGAGTTAATCTCACACATTTAACTCAGTTTGCATGCAGTTTGGGATGCCGTGAAGATCAGCAATTCCAGCCATGGAATCTGGAATTTTGGACCTGGATGAGGGCGGCCTTTATTGCATCGGTCAGAGTAGCTTGCCTAAACACAGCCAGCTCAACATCCCCCAGGCATTTCCCTCTAAGTAGCTCCGACTCACTACTCCCCTTCATGCATTCTCTTCCCATGCGCCTTAACTTGGTAAAAGGCCATTAGTCACATATCAGTCTGACTTAGAACCCTTGGCATAGTCCCTTACTCCTCCCATTTTTCCATCTAGTCGGTTGAGGAATCTGTTGGCTTTTCCTGTAGAAGGCTTCTCCTTGCCTTCATTCTCTCTATCAAGCCACAGTTGACACCTCACCAGCTCACCCAGCCTCCGGCCTTCCAGACTCCCCATCAATATTCACCACCACCGCTGCTGCAAATTGCAAATACAAATGTGAATGTGTCACTCTCCTGTTTAAAAATCTTCCCTGGCTGCTTATGATGAAGTGGAGAGCGTTCAGGCACTCAGCGTGTCTTTCAAAGTCCTTCCTAATTTGTCCCATTCGGGGCCTTTTATTTTTTAATTTATTTATATTTTTTTACATTATTTTATTTTATTTTTAGCAGAGACAGGGTCTCGCTATGTTGCCCAGGCAGGTCTCAAACTCCTGGGCTCAAGTGATCCTTGCACCTCCACCTCCCAAAATGCTGGGATTATAGGCTTGAGCCACCAGGCCTGGCCTCAGGACCCTTGATGTTTTCTGAACAGGCTTTTTAGAACTCTTTTTGTCTTTGTATATGCTATTCCCTTTAAATAATATCCTCCTCTGTGCATATCTCCTTCATAAAATCCTACTGATCATTCAAAATCCAGCTGTCATGCTACCACTTCAATGGTATCTTCATTCCCAGCAGAGATTTGCTGTCTACTGCACTTGGTAAACATGTCAGTAAATCCTGGCCTTAACAACCAACTTGACATGGTATTTAATCTCCCTGGACTTCAGTTTCCTTGTCTATAAAATAAGGAAAACAATAATGCCTAATTCTTAGGCTTGTTGCGACATCTAAACAAAATAGCCAAAAATACTTGGCATGAATTTGCAATCAGCATTTGCCACACTGAATCACACTCTTTTTGTTATCGTTATAGAATCTCTTAGAAAACTGGGAGTTGTTATTAAGTAAGAATCAGATCTTGTTGATGTTTGTGTTCAGAAATGCGTCGTTGGAAACCCAGAGAGATTAAGTAACTTCCCAGACTAATGAGAAGAACTGGGCTAGAGTCCAGATCTCAAGCCTCATAGAAAGTTCTCTCTCACTTGACTGGCTACATGTTCTACATGGCTCCTGGTGTGACACACTCAGAAATGTCACATTCCAGGGCCGGGCAGTCCTTAGAGACTGCCAAATAACATGCTTCCGAGAACTATCAGAGCCGTTAAACAGTCTGTTTCTAAGCTGCTGCTATAGGTACAGGTTTGTGGAACCTCATTCACTGTAACACTGTTTATTTTTCCAATGCTATTTCCAGGTGAGTAAATACTGATACTCACACAGATGTGTTTTGTTGGTAAACAAAACTTTCACTGGGGCTCACATCTATTTAGGCCTGAATCAGTTTTCAAACCAAAAATTTTAGTTGCCTTGAGAAAAATTCTGATAACTACCATGCAACTTGAGGCAACTTGAGTGACAGTATCAATGACTTTTCTTCTTTTCTAATTCAATCTAAAGTCAGTTAACATTTCAAGTAATACGTTAATCATCATTTAGTAAATAAAAACACTTTATGTTTTCTATCTTAATTATTTCTTAATTCACATCATATAACTAATTTCATGTGTACCCCTTTGTTATAACAATAATGTGTTACAATTTCATGCTAGAAACTGAATTTTGAGCAGAATGGTATTAAATTAAGGGATTATTTGATGCACTTAAAACTAAAAGATTTAGTCATAACAGTGTACTATTTTATATATTAAGTGAAATATGTAATAATACAATTGTTTATATAGGAATTTTTTAATAAAACAGAAAACAAATAAAAGGATACACTATTTTTCATGTAAGTTCAAAAAAGGCCTGGTGCAGTGGCTCACACCTGTAATACCAGCACTTTGTGAGGCCGAGGCAGGTGGATCACCTGAGGTCAGGAGTTTGAGACCAGCCTGGCCAGCATGGTGAAACCCTGTCTCTACTAAAAATACCAAAAAAGTAGCTGGGCGTGGTGGTGCGCACCTATAATCCCAGCTACTTGGGAGTCTGAGGCACAAGAATTGCTTGAACCCGGGAGGCGGAGCTTGCAGTGAGCTGAGGTCGTGCTGCACTCCAGCCTGGGCGACAGAGCAAGACTCCATCTCAAAACAAAACAAAACAAAACATACAAGTGGTCCTAACAACTTCTGCATGAAATAAAAAAGTTGTTAAGATTTTTCTCTTCTTGTGATTATCAAGTTTTGGGTTTACAGAGTTGATGTTTTCGGTGGCAGCAAGTGTCAATACAATGAAGAAACTCATATTATTTACATTTTTATAAGGAGCTTATCTGTCAAAATCCTGCTTTCTTATATTTCTTATAGCACCGTATTAAGATATTACAAACTCACGGGTTGTCTAAGCTAATTTGAATGGTTGCAAATTTCACCGTTTCAGCTGTACTTTTAGTTATGCTTAGTCTTTACTTGGATTAAGATACAAATACCAATAACAGAATGAAAATTTCAGAGCACTGAGAATGAAAAGAAAAGACAAAACAGAATATTTGTGAGCAAGACCCTGTCTCTACAAAAAATAAAAAAATTAGCCAGTCATATTGGCATGCGCCTGTAGTCCCTGCTATTCAGGAGGCCGAGGCAGGAAGATTCTTTGAGCCCAGGAGTTCAAGGCTGAAATGACTCATGATTGCACTATTGCACTCCAGCCTGAGCAAAAGAGCAAGACCCTGACTCAAAATAAATAATGATTAAAAAAATGAAACAACAGAGGAGGTATAAAAATGACTTTGCAATTATTAAAATGAGTCACAGTCAATGAAGTTCAGGAAGGTTAGAATTAGCCTTCAGTATTAACCAGAGAAGTTGCTACCTGTCTGTCTACCAAGAAGAAAACTCCTCACTCAATTGCTTCTGTGCATGGCTGGGGTTGAGAGAGAGAGAAATCTCCCCTTGCTCTCTACCTGCCTGATAATAATAAAAATAATAGCGAATAACTATTAGGTGTTCTCATTCCATGCCAGGGATTGTCCTGGTGCGTTACGTGCATTGACTGATTAAATCCATCCTCACACCCTAGGTGAAATGAAAACACTTTTATATTCATCTTAGATGAGAAAACTGAGGCATCCAGAGATAAGTAAATCGATCGAGTTTATACAAAGTAAATCAGTCATCAAATATTTATTGATCCCAGACATGATTGGCGGCTTAAACAAATTTCTGGAAGATTTTTCTGTGTGGGTTTTCCTCAGCTGTATTTCTTCTCTTCAATGAATTTATCTGCATACTGTACATCTTTCTATGTTAAAGACAGTTAAAGAAAAATGTTTGTATCCTAGTATTGACTGCTTTTTTTTTTTTTTTTTTTTTTTTTTTTATGAGATGGAGTTTTGCTCTTGTTGCCCAGGCTGGAGTGCAATGGTGTGATCTCGGCTCACTGCAACCTTCACCTCCCAGTTCAAGAGTTTCTCCTGCCTCAGCCTCCCAAGTAGCTGGGATTACAGGCACTGGCCACCATGACCAGCTAATTTTTTTTTTTTTTTTTCACTTGAGAAAGAGTTTCACCATGTTGGCCAGGCTGGTCTCAAACACCTGACCTCAGGTGATCAGCCCGCCTCAGCCTCCCAAAGTGCTGGAGTTACAGGGACTGTTGTTTTTTTACCCTACAGTGTTTTGAGTTTATTACTAGATTGCCAAAACTAAAATAGAACTGGAACTGATGAGAAATAAGTTTCAAAAATCTGAGGCTCTCCAAGTATCAATTTACTTTGATATTTTTATTATTTTTTAATTAGAAACCATCTGGCAACATTTTTTTCTAGGAAATAAATCAGTAGACATATTACAACTACAGATACAAAAGAGGAGAAAAAAATTTTTAAAAGCTTATGAATGGGATTGCCCTTAGGATGAAATACGCACTACAGAATTCGGATGCTCGCAAATGCTGGTGGAAACTGTGAAGTCACCTGTGTACAGTGTGATTGAAAATAACTTAGAATATTGAATTTTACCTGATTCCTTCAGTGTTGTATTTTTTCAAAATGCAATGAAAGCGTTTTATCAAGAGGAAGTGGTTCACAGAATAACACAGCATATGGTTAAAGGTTCTTGCAACGTTTGGGGGAGGAGAAAGGGGAAGCCGAGGCTTCTGTGTAGCGTAAAACAGGAAACAGAAGCATCTCTAAAGTTACGGATTATATCAGATAATTCACTCAACAGAGAACTAAGGTGAAGAAACCTCTTGGGCCAACTTAACCAACTTTGCACTGTACCCCTGAGATTGGTGAAAATCTTAATAGGCTAGCAAGTAGTTACTGAATCAAAAGGACAATGACTGTGGTCATATGATCAATTCAGACTAATATGCAGTGAGTCACAAACAAAATTCATATGGACATGTGTATATACATAGGTAGGGTCACACAGAAGGGACAGCCAAGACAACAGGGTCCTTTTGTAAGCAATATTGTCATGGCAAAAGTTACCTGTAAATAACATTTTAAATAAAAAACTAATCATTAAATGAAATGATTTATTTCAGTAATTTAAAAAAATACTAAGAGAGTGCTTTGAAAAGTCTTAGAATTTTGCAGTAAAGACACACACACACACACACGTAATGAGATGGGCTACCACATTTTAAAAAATATGATTTAGGCCAGGTGCGGTGGGTTACACCTGAAATTCCAGCACTTTGGGAGGCAGAGGTGGGAGGATCACTTGAGGCCAGGAGTTCAAAACCAGCCTGGGCAATATAGCAAGACCCCATCTCTATCCCCTCTGCCAAAAAAATTAGCTGGGCATAGTGGTGCGCACCTGTGGTCTCAGCTACTCAGGAGGCTGAGGTGGGAGAATCCCTTGAGCGCAAGAGCTCATGGCTACAGTGAGCTATGACAGCACTACTGCCCTCTAGCCTGAGTGACAAAGTGTGACCCTGTCTCTAAAATTAAAAAATAAAAACAAAAATAACAAAACAAAAAATAAAAGATACAATTTTTAAATGTGCTTATTTCCAAATTGCTGTGATTTTATGCAAACCATAAAGTTAGTGAAAAATTTATGTTTTGCATAAAATCAAAGCAATTTGGAAATAAGTGGGTGGGACAAGGTGGGGACACTCTGCTAAGTCAAGCTTCAGTTAGAAAAAAGTGAGAGAACTGAATAACACCCAAAAATGTTCCCCAGGACTCAAGTGCAAGAACACTTGACACAGGACAACAGAGGTCAGCACATACGAACCCAACATCCCCACTTCCATCTGTCTGTCTGGCCTCCAGCTCTGGGAGACAAGTTGTAGACTAGTTTCACTTGGATGCCCACGGGTTGGAAAGAGAGTGCCAAGTCTCTAGATTATTTTAAGTTCCCTTTTTTTTTCTACTTTGGGTGTCTATATAAGGAATGGGGAACTGCTTTTGTATTTAGGACCTACTGTGACCTAAAACCAGAGGGACAATGCAATTTAGAATTTTTTGAAGAGATACAAATAGAAAATACTCTGTTTATCATGTTGTATTAATAAATAAAAATCATGAACATTTCTTTTTAGAAACAAAAGTCCTATGAATACTTAGGTCTATTCACTGTCCCCTACTTGTCTTTATTTTCTCATGAATCTACCTCAACTGGACTTTTGTTTGCACTATGTCACCAAACTGTGTGTCAAGATTACCAACAATCTGTGGTGTATGGTGGCTCATGCCTGTAATCCCAGCACTTCGGGAGGTCGAGGTAGGCAGATCACTTGAGCCCAGGAGTTAGAGACCAGCCTGGGCAACATGGGGAAATCCCATGTTTACCAAAAAAAAAAAAAAAAAAAAAAAAAAGAAGCAGCTCAACCATTCCAATATTAAAGTTATTTTGAAAGAAGAGATTACCAATGATCTCTCTGTTGTGAAATCCAATGGTTAGTTCCCAGTCAGCATCTTATACAGCCTTTAATATTATTGATCACTCCCTCCTGGAAATATTTTCTTCACTTGGCTTTCCTGACAGTTTTCTTTCCTGGTTTTCCTCCTCACAGAGGCCAATGTACCTTGAAGCCAACAAAGAAGCTTACATTTCAGGGCTTCTCACTTGCAGGACCCTTCTGATGCCACATGTCTCCTCTGGCACCCCAGCAGCAGCACACAACACAACACTGTTCTGTTGCTGGGAGGTCACCTGGGTCAGGGTTCCTAGGTCTTGGAGTGGGGTCAGGCGACTACCAGCACTATCTCCACTTTACTTGGAGTCCAGCAAAAGCCCTCCCATGATGCATTTCGTGGACATTAGATCTCATGTCCCAATCCAAGGAGAAGATCTGAAGGAAACGCTCTGCTCTGCTTGCCCGGGGTCACCTTGATCCAAGCTTCCTGGCTACCTTATGTCACCCCCAGCCCCAGCTCAGGATTTGGGAGGGTGGTGGGAACTGATGGTTCTGTGGTCCTGGCCAAACAGTCCAGCTGTCGCCTGGGCCTTTGGATGCCACAGGGTGCCATGTTAGTAAGAACAAAGGCTGCACTTCTCTGAGGCCTTGTTCACTGGCAAGAAGTACCGCCAGAGCTAGAAACCACAGAGGAAGTTACAGAGGAGGCATTACCATCTAGAGCTGTCAAGCGAAAGTCAACTTCTTCTCAACTCTCAATCCTAAAAATTAATTTTGATCAGCCATGCTGGAGGAGACACTAAATCATCTATACAGAAAATTGTATTTCAAATTTATTCCCTATAGGAAGACAAGGTAAAAGAATATGCAGCCGAAAGTGTAGGAAAAATACATCAGCAAGTTATTTAATCATCATAAAGATTACAATGTTGCTTTTTAGATATATACACTTACGTGTCAATTTTTATTTTTATTGTTTTTTTTCAAATGTCTGCATATTTTAATAATGCTGTAAAATAAAGAGTTTCATTTTAGGCAGTGAAAACTATTTTTTCACAGTAAAGTATCACAGTTAAGTCCTTTTGGGTTCAGTGATCTCTAGTGATTAATAACAAATACACTTTATAAATTATTGCTGTCTCCTATCCCAGCCATGATTTTAAATATTTTTCTTTATGTTATTTAAAAAATTATTTTAGGTTCAGGGGTACATGTACATGTTTGTTATATATGTCAATTTTTAAAAATTGGTCATTCATTGTGATTTCCTTTTTGGCTCTAAATAAATATTCCCTCTTGTCCTTAATTTTTCATTGACAATTTTGTATTTTTTTAAAGGGAGACTTCATCTCCCACCCCAAGTAGAAAAAAATCCCTTCTTTTTAAAAGGAAGCCTCCCAAAATTGCATAAGATTCAGGCCCCAGAGATTCTGGCTCCATCCCTATCTACCTTACCAGCTTCTCCTTCCAGCCTTCTCTGTGGGTTCCTCCTCATCCTTCCTGACCTCATTTCTCTTCAGCCTTGGTCTACACTCACTCCCTAGGTGCTCTTAGGGCTTTAAATACCATACATATGCTGCCAACCCCCAAAGCACATCTCCAGCCCAAGTGCCTCTTTCTTTTCCTTTTTTTGTTTTTTTGAGACGGAGTCTCGCTCTGTTGCCCAGGCTGGAGTGCAGTGGCACAATCTTGGCTCACTGCAACCTCCAGCTCCCAGGTTCAAGTGATTCTCCTGCCTCAGACTGCTGAGTAGCTGGATTACAGGCATGCGCCACTCCTGACCTCAAGTGAACCACCTGCCTTGGCCTCCCAAAGTGCTGGGATTACAGGCATGAGACACCATGCCTCCTTCTAATTCACACATTCAGCTACCTTCTCAACCGCCTCCATCCTCCCGCCCCACTCACTGGCCCCTTGGATTTTATCTCTGTTTGTGCTCTGCTCACATGAGCCTCCCAGCTGTAACTCGAACCCTGTGAGCGTGCATTCGCTCATGCTTTTCTCTCTGCCTGGAACACCTGTTCCCTACTCACCCAAACAGCGGTTCTCTCACTGCCTTTAGGTCTTTGCTTTAATGTCTCCTCATTACTGAGCCCTGACCTATTTCAAAAGCAACTCTTTCTACCACCTCTGCTTTCTCTAATTATACTCTCTTCCCGCTCATCAACTACAGTGTAAGCCCGGTGAGGGCAGGGATTTGACTGTTTTTGTTCACTGTTGGATTCTCAGTAAATAGAATAATGTAAATACATGATAGACTCTGAGTGACTATTTGTTAAATAAATGGATAAATTTTAAAAACTACCAGCCTGGATGACACAGCATGATCCCGTCTCTACAAAAAATTTTAAAAAGTTAGTTGGATGTGGTGGCATGCACCTAGCTACTTGGGAGGCTGAGGCGGGAGGATCACTTGAGCCCAGGAGTTTGAGGTTGCAGTGAACTGTGATCTAACACTGCATTCAAGCCCAGGTGACAGAGTGAGACCTTGACTCAGAAAAATTAGAAACATGGTATATTCACTCAAGCTCCACAGGGGCAGGAGTCGAGGCCGCGTTATTCGCCTTTGTGTTTTGTTGCTAAGCATAGTGCCTACCTTGGTCATGAAAAATCTTCAAAAGTATTGCAAAGTAGGTTAACAGCTTAAGAGAGAGCAGTAGAAGAGACAATGATAGAATTTTTTAAAAGACATAATTCTACAACCACCGTGGTGGGTGGCAAGAATAAAAAATGAATGAATAAACCACTAGGTGAAAGATGGTTGGAGAACATGGTATTCACTTGAAGTATCATTCCGCTCTGCAAAGTCAAACTCCAGGGTAGGTGAAAAAATGAGAATATGACCCCAAAATGCACAACAAGACTCAGAAGTAAAACTATATGAAAACTATTACTTAACACTTATCAAAGAAATACTTTTAATTGAGAAAATTTGGTGGACATGGCTTTAACCAAATGATCAAACTTAGAATTATCAATAATGGGACCATGCGACATCGTGTGCCCCACTGATGCAATCCCCTGAGGACACAGCCTCACCTCTGTAATACTGCTACCAAAATCAAGATGAATTGATCAGCTAAATCCAAACTGAGGAATATTCTGCAAAATGAACAAAGTAACTGGTCTGGGAAGAAAAGTAGGGCTGGGTACAGTGGTTCACACCTGTAATCCCAGAACTTTGGGAGGCCGAGGTGGGTGGATCAGCTGAGGTCAGGAGTTCGAGACCAGCCTGGCCAATATGGTGAAACCCCGCCTCTACTAAAAATACAAAAATTAGCCAGGCATGGTGGCATATGCCTGTAATCCCAGCTACTCAGGAGGCTGAGGCAGGAGAATCTCTTGAACCTGGGAGGCGGAGATTGTAGTGAGCTGAGATCATGCCATTGCACTCCAGCCTGGGTGACAGAGCAAGACTCCATCTCAAAAAGAATAAATAAATAAAAATAAAAACAGAAAAGTGGACATTATTGGGTAATTGGAAAAGTTGAATATGGACTATATATCAGAATATAGTATTAAATCACATAACATTCACTGAGCATGATCACATTTACAGTACATTTACTGTACTGTGATACATGCATTGTGTAACAAAGACAGAACATCTTTGTTCTTAAGAGATAAATGGTGAAAAAAATAAAGCAGGAATGTAGCAGAATGTAAATAATGAGTGAATCTTGGTGAAGGGTACAGGCATGTCCATTACACGATTCTTACTTTTTTTAAGTTTTAAAACTTTTTAAAACTGTCTCTTTTCCTTTCTTTTCTTTTCTTTTCTTTTCTTTTTTTTTTTTTGAGACAGGGTCTTGCTCTGTCACACAGACTGGAGTGCAGTGGTGCAATCAGAGCTCACTGCAGCCTTGAACTCCTGAGCTGAAGCAATCCTCCTGCTTCAGCCTCCCAAGTAGCTGGGACTACAGGTGCACACCACCATGCCCAGCTAGTTAAAAAAATTTTTAGTTTGAGACCAGCCTGGCCAACATGGTGAAATGCTGTCTCTACCAAAAATATAAAAATTAGCCAGGCGTGGTGGCGGGCATCTGTAATCCCAGCTGCTCGGGAGGCTGAGGCAGGAGAATAGCTTGAACCCGGGAGGCGGAGGTTGCCCTGAGCTGTGATTGTGGCATTGCACCCTAGCCTGGGCCACAGAGGGAGACTCTCTCAAAAAAAAAAAAAAAAGTTTTTATAAAGACAGCATCTTGCCCAAGATGGTCTTGAACTCTTGGCCTCAAGCGATCCTCTGGCCTTGGCCTCCCAAAGTGCTGGGATTATAGGCATGAACCACTGCACTGGTGTAAGGTTTGAAACTTTTCAAAATGAAAAGCTGGAGAATAAAAGAAGCAGAACCAGCCTTTGAAATTGACTCGACCTGGGTTAAAAAACAAAACAAAACAAACAAACAAAAAACAGAGAAGGGGAAGAAGGGAGAAGAGCAGAATGAAAAGCAGTAGCAGGGAAAGACTATGCAAAGGAAAAAAAATATTATCTCTCCTGTGTACTGCTGATATATTATCTGGTCTAAATCTCATAGAAACCATGTGGGGGTAGATAATATCACTCTTTTCTTAGATGAGGAGCTTGTGGTCAGGAGTTCGAATGACATGCCCAAGATCACACAGGACATCCGTGGCCGGATGGGATTTAAACCCAAGTCTGATCTCTTTCATTACACTGTTCCTGTCTGCTCCAGAAAATAAGCCATATAGACAACATATCAGGGCCTGGGATTGTGTGAAGGAAAAACACAGGTGGAACACACACTTAGACACACACAGCACATCTGACATGTACTCAAATCCACACAAAGAAAAAGCAAGGGAAGGCCAGGCACAGTGGCTCTGGCCTGTAATCTCAGCCCTGGGAGGCCCAGGTGGGCAGATCACGTGAGGTCAGGAGTTCAAGACCAGCCTGGCCAACATGGCAAAACCCCGTCTCTACTAAAGATATAAAAATCAGCTGGGTGTGGTGGCAGGGGCCTATAATCCCAGATGCTTGGGAGGCTGAAGCAGGAGAATCGCTTGAACCTGGGAGGCGCAGGTTGCAGTGAACCGAGATTGCACCACTGCACTCCAGCCTGGACAACAGAGTGAGACTCTATCTCAAAAAAAAAAAAAAGAAAAGAAAAAACAAGGGAAGACACGGACACATCAGCGAGAGTCAAACAGAAACCTGCTTTCATAGAGCCACGTTCTCATCTCAAAGGAGGGAGGTGTCTGTTACATCACTGCTTCTAGAAACTTCTAAAACTGGGTTATGTCTTCATAGACATGATGGCGTTTCCGCCTCTAGAACAGATAATGTTAAGCCAAGGTCCAGATCTGGCCATGGCCTTGAGACCTACCTTTAGCTTGGTTAAAAAGGAGATGCAAACAGATGCCTGGATCTAGATGTCTTACTTAATAAACAGGCTGAAGTGGAACTTTTCTGGTAATCACAAGATTTTGAGCAATGATGTAGAAAAATTAATCTTTTCTCTCCTTCCAACTCCAAGCTGGAAATGGAGAAGGAGGAAGTGGGAGAACCTAAAATATTTTAGACTCAATTTTTCATTTGGCTTCAGCAAGGAAGACAATTTATTTTTTACTTTTTAAAAAACTTATTTTTTAAACCAACAGATACAGTTCTATGTATTTATCATGTGAAACAGGATGTTTTGAAGTATGTGTACATTGTTGAATGCTTAGTTCTAGCTAATCAACAAATGCTTTACCTCAGTTATTATTTTTGTGGAGAGAACATTCAACATCAACTGGAAGATGAACATTTTCTAGTGCAAGGAAGATTTTCCTGGGCGATTAGTAAAATTCTTTTACTTAGCATGAGCATATTAGTGTCAAATGGCTTTTTAACTTCCAGGAGCCCAGAGGGGATATTTGCTAAAGATTCCAAGCAATGAAGTAATGAACTTGCTTATTACTGGAGTAATGAAAACCAGGCCTGTCCACTGAGGTTTGGGCATCAGCCCTAGGCAGAGCACAAATTCCAGGCTTTGCTTAGAAGGCAGGATACAGCCACTGGAGAGCTGAAACCACCACTTCATACACTCTCTGAAAGGCTCAATCTACCACAGCCCACGCTAGAACTGGTAGTTGTTTTGTGAGTTGTTTCTAATTGCAAAATAAATCCACAAATTGCTGCAGAACATTAAAAAAAATCACTGAAACCAAAAGGAGAAATACTGACAACATATTTCTTCTATTCAAGAACATACTTTTTTTTTTTTTTTTTTTTTTTTTTTTTTTTTGAGACAGGGTGGCTCTGTCACCCAGGCTGGAGTGCAGTGGTGCGATCTCGGCTCACTGTAACCTTTGCCTCCGGCGTTCAAGCAATTCTCATGCCTCAGCCTCCTAAGTAGCTCGGATTACAGGCATGCATCCCCAAACCTGGGTAATTTTTGTATTTTTAGTAGAGATGGGGTTTCACCATGTTGGACAGGCTAGTCTCAAACTCTTGGCCTCAAGTGATCTGCCCACCTCGGCCTCCCAAAATGTTGGAATTACAGGCATGGGCCACTGTGCCTGGCCAAGAATGTATGTTTCTATATTTTAGTGCTTCTGAAATCATGATGTTTCACACAGTAGACTATGAAATTTGGCTACCACCAACGGGGGTCACCTATGATGTAGTTTTCCTCAACCATTTATGCGCAAACTGAGTGAAGCAGGATCCAATTGTCATTCAGTTGAGTTATTTGCATTGGTGGTAGAACACACTGCTTAACTATTAATTTAAATTTGGATCACACAACATCATTTTAAAAGCTTTCAAAAAGACTCACAATGAGACAGCGCTGAAATGCAAAGTTATTATACCATTTAGAGAAGACGGCTGTTCACAGGACAGGCCAGCCAATTAAGACAGCAGAAATTCCCAAAGCGCCCAGATTTTAATTTTCAAAGTCAAGAGAGACTGATGTGGCAGATTTATCCATCATGAAAGATTATCCATTAGGTACCAAATGCCTACCTAGCAAATGCTTCCTGTTGGAATTCAAGAGAAGTTGTTAAACTTCCAGCAATATATAATTCAATAATAAGAAATAAACCAACAAGAAATATAGAAACATTCATGACATTCTTTGATAAACCTAAAAATCATGTTGTGAGTTCTAAAAGTTCTAAGGAACAAGACTAAGGGCTTGAGTAACAAAGAGTTGAGGGTCCTAGCATGTTCCATATGCCTTAGAATCTTTGTATTGTCAATGTAAACAAGTGAAGACACACTTCTTTTGTAATCCTAAGAAGAAATGATATGTACCTCTATGAATAACTGTATGCTGTTATCTCTTAAGATCTTTTTCTTTTTTTTTTTGATGAAGTCTCCCTCTGTCGCTGGAGTGCAGTGGTGCAATATCAGCTCACTGCAACCTCTGCCTCCCGGGTTCAAGTGATTCTCCTGCCTCACCCTCCTGAGTAGCTGGGACTACAGACGCGTGGCACCATGCCTGGCTAATTTTTGTATTTTTAGTAGAGACGGGGTTTCACTATATTGGCCAGGCTGGTCTCGAACTCCTGACTTCAGGTGATCTGCCCGCCTTGGCCTCCCAGAGTGCTGGGATTATACGTGTGATCTTGACTGCGCCTGGCCAAGATGTTTTTCAACATTTAATGCATCATCTCTCATGTCCAAAAGAAAATGTGAATGAATGAGTGAATGAATGAAACAAACACGATGAGGATACTGAATGTTCTCAAGATGAAAATGAAAAAATGACCTTTGGCTTTAACTGCACAGATACCCTCCCTGGTTATCAGTGCAGGAGTGTTGAGGGTAGAAGCCAAACTGAACTCCTTCAGAAGTGGGTGGGAAATAGAGATAAAGACATGAGGAGAAGGTGGGTCCATACAGACCATAGCAATTGTAAAATGCTTTCCTTTCTATTATTGGGCATTATTCCAAAGCCACTTTCATGGCTCCAAGCCTCTTTCCTGTGGATGCATGCACTATAATTTAATCAGCTCTATTGTTGAAAATGTGTAGCTTGCTCTTCTTTTCAAGATATGATGATCTGAGCCAGATGTTTTCATGTGCAGAAAAATTACATGCGGTGTGGCTCAAGGATAAAACTGGAACTATCAACCAACTCTTGCTTTTCCGTGGGGTGAGGGATTTTCTGTTTTTCTTCCCCCCGCAGCCCCCACCCATCTTGGTCAACGTTCTGCACCTGTCACTGAAAACCCCAGAGGATTAGAGCTGTTAGTAAAAATCCCAGTCAAGTCTGCTAAAGTTTGCATGAATAAGCTCAAACAGGCTGGGCACAGTGGCTCACGCCTGTAATCCCAGCACTTTGGGAGGCCGAGGAGGGCGGATCATGAGGTCAGGAGATGGAGACCATCTTGGCCAACATGGTGAAACCCCATCTCTACTAAAATATAAAAAATAAGCCAGGCATGGTGGCATGTGCCTGTCATCCTAGCTATTTGGGAGGCTCAGGCCGGGGAATCGCTTGAACCCAAGAGGCGGAGGTTGCAGTGAGCCGAGATTGCGCCACTGACCTCCAGCCTGGCGACAGAGCAAGACTCTGTCTCACAAAAAAAAAACAAAAAAAAGCTTAAACAGTGCAGGTCCCAAGGTGCCTTTTACCTCTCTCTGTTTGGAAGGAAGGATTTACGGTCATTTCTGTGACTGTCTGTATGTCCACAATACATTGGGTGATCCATACCATAGAAAAAACTTTATATCAGAAGAATCTGAGCTACCATATGATTTTTCAGTGACAATCCAGTTTTAATTCTTTTCCTGCATTTCTTAGTAAATATTCTCCCTTCCTCCTCAAAGATGCTACTGACAATATTTTTCACTCTGTTATTTGGAAGCAAGAAAGGAACTGAGTCTTTACCTCCCACATTCAGAATGATTCATTCATTAACATAAAACAAAAAGTAATAGTTAAGATTTCTCCCCAAAATTATCTTGCAGAATTAGCCCCGTGTGCAGTGTGGGGGTCTCTATTTTGTGCACATATCTCTTGTGATATGTGGGGCCATCTAGGTGGGCTTCGGTCTAGAGGACCACTGAGCCACATGATGCAGACAAAACCCTTGTCCAGAGGCAAGGACAGAGTTCAAAACCCAGCCCTGACACTTATTGGCTGTGTAATCTTGGGCAAGTTATTTAACCTCTCAGTGCTTTAGTTTTTTTTTAATCTTTAGAAAAGGTGTGATGATAAGCTATTTCATGAGGTCAAGGTGAGAATTCGATAATGCATGTGAAGTGCTTAGAGGAGGCTCTGGCTTAGAACTGAAAGTTCAGTAAGTGTTGCTCTTACTATCATGAAGCCATTGGAACTGCAGTAATCATGGAGCTACCCCAGATGCCTGGACAGATGATGGGCAAGGACGCAGGCTGAGGTTGGTGAGAGATTATGGGCAATTACACAGGCTGAGGTTGGTGAGAGATGTTGGGCAAGGACACAGGCTGAGGTTGGTGACTCTGACCGTGGGTTTGGAGAGAAGCAGGACGTTGACTATTGCGTGGCATATTATGGATGCTCCTCAACTTACAATGGGACTAAGTCTGGAAAAACCCATCGTAAATTGAAAATATCCCTAAGTCGAAAATGAATTTAACACACCTAACCTACTGCACACTGTAGCTTAGTATAGCCTAACTTAAATGTATTCAGAACTTACACTAGCCTATAGTTGGGCAAAATCATCTAACAAACATATTTATTTATTTACTTATTTTGAGATGGAGTCTCGCTCTGTCGCCTAGGCTGGAGTGCAGTGGCACGATCTTGGCTCACTGCAACCTCTTCTTCCTGGGTTCAAGCAATTCTCCTGCCTCAGCCTCCCTAGTAGCTGGGATTACAGGCGCCTGCCTCCACATCCGGCTAATTTTTTTGTATTTTTAGTAGAGATGGGGTTTCACCATATTGGTCAGGGTGGTCTCAAACTCCTGTCCTCAGGTGATCCACCTGCCTTGGCCTCCCAAAGTGCTGGGATTACAGGCGTGAGACACTGTGCCCAGTCCGAGCCTATTTTATAATGAAGAGTTGAACATCTTATGTAATTCACTGGATACTTTATTGAAAGTGTAAAACAGAATGGTTGTATGGGTCTTTGAAATACAGTTTCTACTAAATGTGTGTTGCTTTTGCACCACCATATAGTGGAAAATCATTAAGTGGAACATTGTGAGTCAGGGACTATTAGATCCAACTGTCTCCTGACCAGGGTCCCCGCCACTTGCCCCATCCTTTCCCCACCAGAGGAACAACCTGGCCCCTGTGTTGTAGTTGGTTGGGGTTGTTGTTGGTTGTAGTTAGTGAGGAAGGGGAGATCAGGAGTTGAAATAAAAGGGAAAAGGATTTAAAAAAAGAAAAGTCCTAAGTGGATTAATACAGGAACAGAAAATCAAATACTGCATGTTCTCACTTATAAGTACGAGCTGAACATCACGTACTCATGGATATAGAGATGGGAACAATAGACTTTGGGGACCACTAGAGTGGGGAAGGAGGGAGGAGAGGCAAGTTTGAAAACCTGACTGTTGGGTTTAATGTTCAGGACTATGCTCAGTACCCGGGTGATGGGATCATCTGTACCACAAACCTTGGCATCACACAATATACCCGGGTAACAAACTTGTACACGTATCCAATGAAACTAAAATAAAAGTTGAAAAATAAAAATAAGAAGTTAAAAAAAGAATTAAAAAATAGAAAATGCTTATATTGGCCGGGTGCGGTGGTTCACGCCTGTAATCCCAGCACTTTGGGAGGCCAGGCAGATGGATCACATGAGGTTGGGAGTTTGAGACCAGCCTAGCCAACATGGTGAAACCCAGTCTCTACTAAAAATAGCCGAGTGTGGTGGTGCACGCCTGTCATCTCAACTATTCAGGAGGTTGAGGTTGGGAGAATGGCTTGAGCTGGGAGGCAGAGGTTGCAGTGAGCTGAGATCGCTCCACTGCACTCCAGCCTGAGCAACAGAGCAAGACTCTGTCTCAAAAAAAAAAAAAAAAAGAAAGAAAAGAAAAGAAGGAAAGAAAACACTTATATAAATAGATAAATAGAATAAGGATATAAAAATATTTTTGTACAGCTATACAATGTATGTGTTTTTCAGCTAAGTCTTATTTCAAGAGTCAAAAAGTTAAAAATTTAAAAAGTGTTAAAGTGAAAAAAAAAAAAGAAGAAGAAAAGGACTATCTTTTGAGACCCTAACGGAAGTCAAAAGCACAGGTCTCTGTCTTGTGGTTTATGTTAGAAGTGCCTAGAGTAACATCTCAGCCCGCAGCAGTTGCACAGAGATCAGAGGAAGGCAGACACCGCCACCTCAGGAGGGGTCAAATCCAGGTAACCCCAGGAGCAGTGCATAAGCCTGTGGGGACACGACTGTCCTGCCACTGGGAGCCACAGAAGGTGCAACAGGAGTGATGAAATCCTTTGCACAGGGCAGTGACATCGGAGGGTTCCTGTGAGACACATCCAGGACTCTGTGAACAGGAGCAGGAACAAGCCAGAAAGAGCCGATGAGCTGGGCTTGCAGAGACTCCACCAAGGATGGCTGGACCAGTGGCTATTACTTAGTTACCATTATATTAGGTTGGTGCAAAACTAATTGTGGTTTTGGCCATTACTCTTAATTGTGAAAACCGCAATTACTTTTGCACCAACCTAATAATAATGTTTCCCAATTGTAACTTAGTCTGGTGTGACCTAGAGAAACAGGGAACCCACGAACATATACACATAACAATCACTTGTTCATTTTCACAGAAACTCATTCATCTACACAGTGACGGGTCAAGGTTTTCTGCCCTGATTTTTCCCTTCTGATTTCATTCACTCATTAGCTCAAGAAGCATTTATGGAATGCAAACTCTCTGTTAGGTCATTGCTAGAATTCATACCTTGAATATTTGTTAAATGAATCAATAAAGTTTAAAGTCTGAAGAGGGTGACAGACATAAAAATAACTTAGCACTATACTATGTAACAATAATTTTATAAAAGGAATAAATAAAATAATAAGGAGCCAAAGAAGAGCGACTATTATTTCTCTTGGGATGAGGAGTTGCTCTTGGCCACCTGAGAGGATGGGGAGAAGTTAGCTATTAAGAGCATGAGCAAGGATTTTGGATTCTGAAAGACATGGGTTCAGCTTTTCATTTACTGTGGATGTTGGGAAACTTAGCCATAATATGGCCTTAGTTTCTTCATCTGTAAAATGGGAATATTTCAGTGGGCTTTGTAAGGATTCCATAAAATAATGGGTGCAAAGTGCTTGCCAAATGTCTGATGTGTGTTAAACACTCAGTAAGTGGTGATAGCGGTTGTAGTTTCTATCATTGTTGCTGTTCTTCTTATAGTTAGTACATAAATCTCATAAGCGATTACCAGACACTTAAAAGCTCTTGCAGGTTTGCATAGTTGAGTAATTTGGTGAGATCAAAGCTAAGCTTTGGGTTTGGTTCTACATTTTCTCAGAAACAGTGGTTCTCAAAGTGTGAGTCTTCAGACCAGCATCACCCAGACACTTCTTACTGAAATAAAAATTCTTGGCCCCACCTCAAAAGTATTATTGCTAGAGACAGAGTCTTGCTGTGTTGTCCAGGCTGGAGTGCAGTGGCATGATCGTAGCTCACAGCAGTCTTGAGCTCCTGGGCTCAAGTGATCCACTCACCTCAGCCACCTCTATAGTAACTGGGACTATAGGTGTGCACCATCATGTTGGGATAATTTTAAAAATCTTTTGTAAAGACAAAGTCTTACTATGTTGCCCAGGCTGGTCTTGAACACAATTATGGAATCAGAACTCTCGGGGTGGGGCCCGATAATCTGTGTTTAGCAAGCTTTCCATATGATTCTATTGCATATTAAAGTTTGAGAACCACTGCTCTACAGGTAGGTAACAACTTTTTTTTTTTAATTTAAAGGCAAAGGCAAGTAAGAATGTAAAGGGATTATGAGAACTAAATACATTAGTGAAGGCAAAACTTGCTTTTGCTTCATGTCAAGCATGAGGAAAAAATGGCATCCCTCATACTTCTATTCTCAAAGTTAAAAATGCATTAGAAGGCTGGGCACAGTGGCTCACGCCTGTAATCCCAGTACTTTGGGAGGCCAAGGCAGGTGGATCGCTTGAGGCCAGGAGTTCGAGACCAGCCTGGGCAACACAACAAGAACCTGTCTCCACACACACATACAAGTAATAATAATTAGTTGGGCATGGTATCGTGTTCCTGTGGTCCCAGCTACTTAGCAGGTTGAGGTGGGAGGATCACTTGAGCCTGGGAATCTGAGGCTGCAATGGACCATGATTGTGCCACTGCACTCCAGCCTGGGTAACAGAGTGGGACCTTGTCTCAAAAAATAAAATAAAATAAATTTGTCACGAGGACTAAATGAGCACAGTCAGGCCTGGGCACAGCAACTGGTACATAGTGGTGTTTGCGTATAGGTGGGTATTAATACATTTAAAATGTACTGAAAACTAGTTCCAAATAGTGGGGGTGACTATATACTGTCTCCTAAAATTCCAATGAAATGACTTTATAACAGTCTGGAAAGCATGGAAGGATGGTACGAGTAGATCAAAATGTTGAGAAACTTCTGGAAGATGCTACAGAGAAGGGACTGTAGATACTGAGTAACTAAAGCAAAAAATGTGGAGTCCAGTATGGATCTAGAGGAGGGCTGCTGAAGACAGAGCCAAGACAGACACCCAAGCTCCAGGTCAGCAAGGATGGGAATCCAGGGACAACCAACCAGAGGAATCACTATTTAAAATGTTGTGGTCCTGTTCTCACTCATAAGTGGGAGTTGAACAATGAGAACACATAGACACAGGGAAGGGAATATCACACACCAGGGCCTGTCAGGGGTTGGGGGCAAGTGGCGGGGAACATTAGGACAAATACCTAATGCATGTGGGGCTTAAAACCTAGATGATGGGTTGATAGGTGCAGCAAACCACCATGGCACATGCATACATATGTAACAAACCTGCACATTCTGCACATGTATCCCAGACCTTAAAGTAAACATTTTTTTAAAATGCTATGGGCCGTTTGACTTCCCTGTCAACAATGGGCTGCCATAATCGCCCCCAGTCTACAATCAGCAAGAACCCTTGCCTTAAATAACGTGGAAAAAATACCTCATTGATTCCAAAGGTGGGTCTTGAGCCAAAAAACAAGTAAAGCAGTGCCCAGAAAGCTTGGGACACCATAACAGTCAGGCAGATTCCCATCCAACCAGCCAAGCATCCAATCAATCAATCAGAAGGGAGTGGGAAAAGAAATTTCCACATTCCAGTGAAGTTTTACATTTTTTTTTAAATTTTAGACATGGGGTCCCACTCTGTCACTCAGGCTGGAGTACAGTGGCACAGTCATAGCTCACTACAGCTTCAAACTCCTGGGTTCAAGTAATTCTCTTGCCTTAGCCTCCTGAGTAGCTAGGACTACAAGTGTGTGACACTATCCCCAGCTAATTTTTTGAATTTTTTGGTAAAGATGGGATCTCACTATCTTGCCCAGGCTAGTCTTGAACTCCTAGCACCAAATGATTCTCCCACCTCTGCCTCTCAAAAGGCTGAGATTTCAGGCGTGAGCCACCACGCCTGGCCTTCCAGTGAATTTTACTAAGCACTCTTGGGTGCTCCATTTTCAGTACATATTTTTGCTGGCTTCGGCAAATAACGCTGAACGATGGCTGAAGTTTACTGTCTGATCTTCATCCAACCCAAAGGGTAGATCTGTCTATCAATGCCCATGCTCATCTACAGAATGCCACAGTCAGCCTCTCAGTCCAGAAGGAGGCTTGCTCTAGTTCCCAAGTAAATCCATACCACCTTCTATGTCATTCTAACCCTTTCATTAAAATTATGAGTCGACAATCGGGGTCATCAAACATTTGAGGAGTAACAAGAGCATGAAGCATCGAGATTAAAAACCAAGATATTGACCCCAGAGGAAACTGAGTGGATGAAAGAAATAGAAGAGAGGCTTTTAAGAAATTCCAATTGCTGTCTTCAGAGAGATTTAAGATGACAGCAACAAGAATGAGTTGCCACTAAAAAAAGCATTCCCAAAATAGGAAAACAACAAATCACTATTACTTACAAATATAGATGAAAAAATCCCAAACAAAATTTTCAAAAATTGATCCCATAAATACATTAAAAGGATAGTACATAATAACCAAGAATACAAGAACAACTCACCAGTGGGAAATGTATCAGAATAATTCACTAAGTTAAAATATTAAATGAGATACTATATGATCATCTCAATGCATGGTGAGTAGGAAGTTCCTAAAATCCAATACCCATTCCTGATAAAAATCTCTTAGTAAGGTTGAAATGGTTAGTGTTTTCCTTAACTTGATAGAGGTTATCTACCAGAAACCAATGGCAACCATCATTCTAACTGTAAAACACCAAAAATGTTCCTATGTAAAACACAAGTCAAAGGGGTCCCGCCATTATTGCTATTATTTAGTTTTGTTTTGGTTGTCCTTAACAATAAGAGGTCCAGAAAAAGATCTTAAATTTATAAACAGTCAATGGCAGGACTTGGGAAACTTTTTTTTATAAGGGACAAGACAGCAAATATTTCAGGTTTTGCAAGTCAGATGGTCTTTGTCAGAACCACACAAGTCTGCTGTTGTAGACACTACGTAAACAAACAAGCATGGCTAGTGCCAATAAAACGTTATCTACAGAAGCAGCCACGTGGATTTGGCCTGCAGATCCTGGAGAAAAGACAAAGTTAGCAAAATATGGAGGTGACACAATTGTCTACATAAACAATTCAAGAGAATTGTAGTGTGAATAGTAGAATTAATAAGGTGGCTGATGTGAAGTAAATATATACACATCAGTAGTGTTCCTATATATACACCAATAAATATTAGAAAATGACATGGCAAAAGATCAGATTTACAACAGCAACAAAAACTATGAAAAACATAGAGATAAATAATAAGCAATTTGTCAATTCAAGATAGAAAAAATAATAAAACTATATGGATAAAAGAAGACGAAAAAATGAAGGGAACTACCATGTTACGGGAATTAATGTAGGGAGAGACATCTTTACCATATTAAAATGGTAACTCTTCCTAAAAGAATATGAAACTTTTTGCAACTTCAATTAGATCCCCAAATGGATTTATAAAAAAGAAAAGAAAGTCAGCAAGTTGACTCTCAACTTTATCTGAGAATAAAAGCTTATTCCTAAAAAAAAAAAAAAAGATTATTCCTAAGTAATAAAAATGTATTTTAAAGAAAAATAAACATATTTGGCACTTCAGGATTTACATAAATAAACCAATGGAAAAAGACAAAGATTTCAGAATTTAAATTTGATGTATGAAAAAGTTGGCAGTTAGTAATCAGTAGAAAAATAACAGAGTATTTAATGAGTCGTATTGAAATAATTGGCTATATATTTGGAAGAACTAAAGTCAGATCCCTATCCTCATTGCCATATGCAAAAGAAATTCTTGTTGAATTATGAATCTATGCATAAAAGCAAAATTATAAGTCATATAAGAAAAAAAGTTTTTCCTTCCTTCCTTCCCTCCCTCCTTCCCTTCCTTCCTTCTTTCCTTCTTTCTTTCCCTCTCTTCCTTCGTGTTATAATACTTTTGTGGTAGATACTTTTGACTGGCTCTCTGAACGCCCTCCCCAAGTGCCTTTTATGATGTGTTCCTATAATATAGAAGCTGGAAATCTAGAAATGATGTTTCCCAGGCTCCCTTGCAGTTAGGATTCTACCTGTGATTAGTCAAGCAGACACATTGACATGAGACCTAGGAGGTGGAAATTAGCAACATGAAGTGAAAGCCAATGTGGAAAACCACAATCTTCTGGGGGCAGTTTTGTCCCTACCATCTTAGACTGAGGAGTGAGTGCTGGCAGCAGTGAGCTTTTACCCCAGCATCCATTAGCTATTCTTCCTGATGCTCTCCCCGCTCCCCATCCAACCCTCTGACAGGTGTGTGTTGTTCCCCCAATGTGTCCATGTGTTCTCATCATTCAGCTCCCACTTATAAGTGAGAACATGCAGTGTGTAGTTTTCCGTTCCTGCATTAGTTTGCTGAGGATAATGGCTTCCAGCTCCATCCATGTCCCTGCAAAGGACATGATCTCATTCCCTTTTATGGCTGCATAGTATTCCATGGTGTATATTTACCATATTTTCTTTATTCAGTCTATCATTGATGGGCATTTGGGCTGATTCCATGTCTTTGCTATTGTGAATAGTGCTATTGTGAACAATGAACATATGCATGCAAAAATATAACATCCTACCGTGAGGGCAGCTCATAAAAAAGGGGAAAGAGATTTCTCCACTCCATCCTATTGTGGCTTTATTCTCCTAAACATTGCTGGGGAGTCAATGTGAGGAGGACAATTTGAGATGGACAAGTGCATTGCAACAAATTCTTTGTCTTTCTTGACTACATTCTAAAATTCTAAATGACTCTAAAAATTCTTAGGGAAAAGAAGATGCAAACTACAGTGTATCCTTCATGTATTATTTCTGACTAGCAAATTTTATGATAATTATTTCTAAGAAGGGTGTTTTATTTGTTTATTTATTTGTTACTGTGCTCAGTAACTTTACAGAGAGTGTTTTTCTTGTCATCAGCTAATTATTTTCTTTATTTCTCTGGAGGCAAGAACTGTAATTAAGAATTTAGCATTATTTGTCTTGGTTCAGAACTGAGTCATCATTAAATTTTCCAAGCAAAAATACATTATTTTGTTTATACAAATTATTTTTAAGACTAAGTAAATAGAAAATAATAGTACAAATTTGGCTTACAAAATTATGACCTTAGCAATGGTAATAAATTTAATTTCTATATTTGACTGATTAATAGGGGAAAGACATAAATATATTACAGGGGATTTGAGTAAAAATTAGGCTTAGCTTATAAATTATTTGTTGAAAACTAGTTATGTGCCAGAAAATGTAAATAAATTTCTCAAAGGAGAAATAGCCACATTCTCTGACCAAGATACAACAATAATGAAAATGAAAAATAAGGGCTAAAACAAATTTTTAAAAAAACTCCTTAAGTAGAAAACATTTTCCTTAACAGCTGAGGAAACAGAGAAGAAAATTTCAAAAGGACAATATCAAACTACCTAGAAAATAAAAAAGTCAGGAAACAACAGGTGCTGGAGAGGATGTGGAGAAATAGGAACACTTTTACACTGTTGGTGGGACTGTAAACTAGTTCAATCATTGTGGAAGATAGTGTGGTGATTCCTCAGGGATCTAGAACTAGAAATACCATTTGACCCAGCCATCCCATTACTGGGTATATACCCAAAGGACTATAAATCATGCTGCTATAAAGACACATGCACACGTATGTTTATTGCGGCACTATTCACAATAGCAAAGACTTGGAACCAACCCAAATGTCCAACAATGATAGACTGGAGTAAGAAAATGTGGCACATATACACCATGGAATACTATGCAGCCATAAAAAATGATGAGTTCATGTCCTTTGTAGGGACATGGATGAAATTGGAAATCATCATTCTCAGTAAACTGTCGCAAGGACAAAAAACCAAACACCGCATGTTCTCACTCATAGGTGGGAATTGAACAATGAGAACACATGGACACAGGAAGGGGAACATCACACTCTGGGGACTGTTGTGGGGTGGGGGGAGGGGGGAGGGATAGCATTAGGAGATATACCTAATGCTAAATGACAAGTTAATGGGTGCAGCACACCAGCATGGCACATGTATACATATGTAACTAACCTGCACATTGTGCACATGTACCCTAAAACTTAAAGTATAATAATAATAAAAGAAAAGAAAAGAAAATAACCACAGTAAAGAAAATACACACTTATACACAATTTAATTAAAGTCAAATTCAGAGGAAATTTTGGAGAAAAAAGTAATGAAAGCAGACAATAATTAAAACAGAACAGTAAATAGGAATAAAGTAGATAATAATAGAATTAGTGAAAGTATATTCAAAAATATCAAAGAATTTGGTGCTTTAAAATCCTACCAGAATCTAAAACATGAAGTGAAATATGGCCTTAATTTTTTGATGACAGCATATTATAGTCTTTGTTTGGTACCTATTTTATCATTAATAACTTATTACTACTGCCTTACAATGGTCCAGTGATGCTCTGATATAAAAGGCAAATAATGTATTAAGATACAACTTAGGTTTGTTATGACGTAGACACTGAGAGAAAAAAGTGATACTGGAAAATGAGCTTTGTTAATTTTTTGGTCAGGTGTTCATGGATCTTTCCAGAAAAACTTTCAGTAATCCCCCTCTCCCTCCCTCCATCCCTCGCTCCCTTCCTTCCTTCCTTCCCTTTTCCTACCTTCCTTCCTTCTTTTCGACAGAGTCTTGCTTGGTCACCCAGGCTGGAGTGCAACGGCAAGATCTTGGCTCACTGCAACCTCCGCCTCCTAGGTTCAAGCGACTTTCCCACCTCAGCCTTCCAAGTAGCTGGGACTAAGGGTGCATGCCACCACGCTCAGCTAATTTTTATATTTTCAATAGAGACACGGTTTCACCGTGTTGGTCCAGCTAGTCTCAAACTCCTGACCTCAAGTGATCCACCGACCTTGGCCTCCCAAAGTGCGGGGATTACAGGCATGAGACACCACATCCAGACAGTTTCAGTAATACTTTCAAGAAATCATTCATTAAGTCCTTGCACTTTCGGCTCCATACAACTTCTCTGCTGTCCAAGGGCTTGACAAAGGTATTAGTCAGGCCATAAAAATATCCAGATTTCATAAATACCAATAAAGACCCAGCTTTAAGTGTTTTCTGAAGGAATGGTGGCAACAGGTTTACCCTTTCAGAGCAAATAATTTAGTCATTGTAGCTATGATCCAGATTATCTTTAGGATAAATCTTCCCTGATCTTTGTTTGGTATTATACTTATTCCTGTTATCTAATCTCTATAGATATTGCTTCAGAGGGGAGCAGAAAACTCATACTTATCTGTGTCTTCCTCTCTCTCCTCATTTTTAAGCCCTGCAATTATACTTTGCATTGCATAGAGAGCATTTCCACCAGGCAGCCCTACCGGTGGTTTAAATGCAACATGGCCCCTTTCCAGCCTCCTCTTCAGCCTGTTCCCAGGTCCCCTGGCTTACCAGTATAGGTTTTGGTATAGGGAGATCTAAGCCAGATGTTATCTTGGGAACTGGGGACAAAGTCAGCACAGAGAAGCCCTGGATGAAAATCAGATACTGAGTTAGGAGTTGAACAGTGCAGTGAAGTGAGGCTGCGACTGGATGTCTGGGTAAAGGATGCCAAAATCAAAGGTGAGGCCAGGCACAGTGGCTGATACCTGTAATCCTGGCACTTTGGAAGGCGGAGGCAGGAGGATTGCTTGAGGCCAAGAGTTCAAGACCAGCCTGGCAGCAGAGTTAGACCCTGTCTCTTAAAAAAGAAAAATTCAAATGCGATAGTTACCAGAAATTGGGGAACTGAAAAAGAAGCGTACATTAGAATTTGAAAAAGCAGACCAGAGAAAGGGAAGACAAGGCTCGGAGAAGAAACACAGGTGGGCTGACTTGATGGCTATGAACATCTGCAATGACCAAGCACAGCCCAGCTCCTGTGCTGTGAGTGTCTAAAAGGAGCCACTTGGACACAAGGACTCCTCTTTTCAGATAGTATCCCTCTCTTGCTAAAGAAACAAACACCCAAAAAACCAGCCTACATTTATCTTGACCTATAGCCCAATAACCTTCACTAAGCCAGTCTTCTCAGAAGCATCACCTATTCTGGAAGTCCCAAATATGATCAGTTTGTCTGGTCAGTTTAGCCTTTCTAATGCCCTTGAACTTGTCCCACACTTTCCCCAGCTACCATCCTAGTACAGGTCTTCCACATCTTATCAGGATTCTGCCCCCAGCTTACTTTTCATCTTCCTATCTCCAATCTCTCCTTCTTTTCTTTTGTAATTATTTTTCATATGCCTACACAGGCTCAAACAGTCTCTCCTTTTTTTTTTTTTTTTTTTTTTTTTAGACAGGGTCTTGCTCTGTCACCCAGGCTGGAGTGCGGTGGCATGATCACGGCTCATCGCAGTCTCAACCTCCTGGACACAAGCCATCCTCCCACCTCAGCCTCCTGAGTAGCTGGGACTACAGATGCTCGCCACAGTCTCTGCTTCTTAAATCAGCTTCTATAATGCCACCAGAGTTTTCTTCTTAAAACCCAGTTCTGTCATATTCTTTCAAGTAGCAAAACTTTTCAGTGGCTCTCTACTGTCCATAGGATTTAATATAAACTCCATAAGGTGGCTTTTAAATTTTTCCACAGTCCAACCCGCATCAACCCCTCCAACCTCATCTTTCAGACATCCATCCTGTTCTCTCCTAAAACCTACTCCGCTGCTATCACTGCTATTTTCCCTATAATTCCTAGGCATACCAAAGGCTTTCACTTAATGTACTGAACCCAGAGTGCAAATTGCACCTAGTGCATCCATTTTCCCGTGGATAGAGCAGCTCCTTGCATGCAGGTGAAATGAAACAATCCACCTATTTAAAGTGTATAATTCAATGCTTTTGGCATATTCACAGGGTTGTGCAACCATCACCACAATCTAATTTTAGAACATTTTCTTCTCCTATAAAAGAAACCCCGTATCCGTTCACTCCTCCTCTCCCCATCCCTTAGCAATCATTATTCTACTTCCTCTCTATATAAAGCTGCCTATTCTGGACATTTCCTATCAATGGGATGATACATTAATGTGGTCTTTTGTGTCTGGCTTCTTTCAGTTAACATAATGTGTTCAAAGTTCAATCCAAAATGTAATATGTGCTGACACTTCATTTCTTTTTATTAGTTGATGGACATTTGGGTTGTTTCCATTTTTTCAGCTAATACAAATTATGCCGGTATGAACACTTGCCTGCACATTTTTGTGTGGATGTATGTTTCGATTTCTCTTGGCACTCCTAAGAGTGCAGCTGCTGGGGCATATGGTAACTCTGTAAGTATTTAACTTTTGAAGAATTGACACACTGTTTTCCAAAGCTGTGGCCTTGGAACCACAAACCAAAAAAAAAAAGAAATCCCCCAAAACTCTAAACAGCTGAATCAGCAGACATAGTGTAAAATTCAACTTCGGGAAGTGTATGTATTTTATATGTGTTTCACATAACAGTAACCACGTAACTTTACTAAGTTAACGTGAGCATCCCCAAAGACGTTTTTCTTCTTCTTATTATTATTCTTTTTTTTTTTTGTTCTGTCACCCAGGCTGGAGTGCAGTGATGCAATCTCAACTCACTGCTACCTCTGCCTCCTAGGTTCAAGCAATTCTCCTGCCTCAGCCTCCCAAGTAGCTGGGATTACAAGCGCCCGCACCACACCTGGCTAATTTTTTTGTATTTTAGTAGAGACAGGGCTTCACCATGTTGGCCAGGCTGGTCTCAAACTCCTGACCTTGTGATCCGCCCGCCTCGGCCTCCCAAAGTGCTGGGATTACAGGCGTGAGCCACTGTGCCCAGGCCTGACTTTTTCCTTCTTAATGATACACTCACAGTACTTAACTCCATGGCCCATATTTATATTTAAATTAGCTGAGCAACATCATATACTGTTTTTCCTGGCATCCCTCTCATTTGCCTCTTGGCAAAAAATCAGAACTACCCAACTCCATTCAGCATCCTGTCTCATCCATTTCCTGAACAGCCAGAATAAAGTCCTGCAGCAGAGACAGCCTCTGAGCAGAGACAGCCATCAAAAATGAAATTGTTCCCTCGTTGCTTCATCATGTGTTGTCAAACTGTGGAGAGCCATTCAAAGCCCTCCCAATTTCTCCACATCCTCATCAATACCTGTTATTGTCTCTCTTTTGGATTATAGCCATGCTAATGGATGTGAGGTGGTATCTCACTCTGTTTTTAATTTTTAATTTTGGTGGGTACATAGGTGTATATATGTACGGGATACAGGCGTGCAACGCATAATTGCATCATGGAGAATGAGGTATCCGTCCCCTCCAGCATTTATCCTTTGTGTTACAAACAATCCAATTGTATTCTTTGAGTTATTTTAAAATGTACAATTAAATTATTATTGACTATAGTCATGCTGTTGTGCTAGCAAATACTAGGTCTTATTCATTCTTTCTGGTTGTTTTGGACCCATTAACTACCCCACATCTCCCCCACCCCAACTACCATTCCCAGCCTCTGGTAACCATCCTTCTACTCTCTATCTCCATGAGTTCAATTGTTTTTATTTTTATTTTTTATTTATTTATATTTTTTGAGACAGAGTCTCACTCTGTCGTCCAGGCTGGAGTGCAGTGGCACGATCTCAGCTCCTTGTCCCATCAGATCCCTGAGCAGCCAGAATAAAGTCCTACAATCCTGCAACCTCTGCCTCCTGGGTTCAAGCAATTCTCCTGCCTCAGCCTCCCAAGTAGCTGGGACTACGGGCATCCACCACCACGCCCGGCTAATTTTCATATTTTTAGTAGACATGGGCTTTTGTCATGTTGGCCAGGCTGGTCTTGAATTCCTGACCTCAAGTGATTCACCTGCCTCAGCCTCCCAAAGTGCTGGTATTACAGGCGTGAGCCAATGCACTGGGCCTGTTTCTATTTATAGATCCCATAAATAAGTGAGAACATGCCATGTTTGTCATTCTGTGCCTGGATTTTTTTACTTATAATGACCTCCAGTTCCATCCATGTGGCAAATGACAAGATAACATTCTTTTTCATGGCTGAATAGTACTCCATTGTGGATAGGTACCATATTTTCTTTACCCATTCACCTGTTGATGGAATTTGGGTTGTTTCCAAATCTTGTGAACAGTGCTGCAACAAACACAGAAGTGCAGATATCTTTTTGATATACTGATTTCCTTCCTTTTGGGTATACACCCAGTAGTGGGATTGCTAGATCATATGGTAGATCTATTTATAGTTTTTCAAGGAAATCTCAAATTGTTCTCCATAGTGGTTGTACTCATTGTGGTATTGATTGGTATTTCCTTTATGACTAGTGATGTTGAGCATTTTTTTCCTGTGCTTATTGGCCAGTATCTGCCAGGGGCAACTGTCCCTTGAGGCCTTTTTCAGGAGGGCTAGAGTCTGTGCGATAGCCCAGAGGAACACTAGTGGTCTCCATGGCCAGGTCAGTAGGATATCTGAGAATTCTAGGTCCAGAGGGGACAAACACCAAATCTGGCAAGTCCACGTCATCAGAGAAAGGCAAGCAGGAGATGAATGAGTGGATGGAGGAGGAAGGCCAGTGCTTCTAGTCGAGGAGCAGGGACCTAGCAGGAAAGCCCTGTCCCACACTCACTGTCACTGTGTATGCAGGCTGTCCTGTCTCCCAGCTCAGAGCAAATATCTCATAGGATGGGCTCATCCACAGTCCATGCCCAGCGCACCACTCCAATTTCATCTCCATCTTCTTCTCATTCAACCTTGCCTTACAGTGAAAGGAGTTTTTCTCCTCTAAACACACCATTGCCATTACCTCTGTGCCATTTCTCCACTCAGATAAGTCCTACCCACTACACAAAGCCAACTCAAGACCTACAGCTCCATTCTGGCAGCATCAGAATCACGACTTTGAAAGTTCATGACCTGCTTTATGACTTGTTTATCTCTTTATAGACATTTTTTAATCTCTTCAGCCACATTACAGGAGCAATATTTATACTTCAACTCTCTTAGTACTGGCACAGCACCACCACTGGCACTTAAAATGAAATATATGCTAGCTAGTATTAATGCATAATAAGAATAATGTAAAATATTTAAATGAAGATAGTATATCTTAATTAAAAAGAATAGTAGGAGTTATACTCAGAAACAGAAAATCAAATACTGCATGTTCTCACTTATAAGTGGAAGCTAAACAATGAGTATACATGGCTATACAGAGTGGAAAAATAGACATTGGAGGCTACAAAATATGGAGGGTTGAAAAATTACCGATTGGGTACAATGTTCACTATTTAGGTGACCTGTTCACTAAAAGTCCAGACTGCACCAGGATGAAATATATGCATGTAAGAAATCTACACTTGTACCTCCTAAATATATAAAAATTAAAAAAAGAATAGTAGGAGCTATAAATATGGAGCAACTACTACAGGTCAGACACCTACCGTATCTCATTTAATTCTCAAAACAATTCTATGAGATAGTGACATGATTCCAATTTTATAGGTTACAAAAATCAGGCCTAGAGAAATTAGATAGTTAGATAACTACATTGTCTTCTGAAAACATGAATTGTGATTATTAAGAGGTGGAAATTGGTGGCTTCCTTGGTAATATGTTTGTGATGGTGTCTCCATGTCCACATCTAATATAATGTGCATGCCCGTCTTTCACATCACACAGTGAGTTCAGGCATGGCATCTTGTATTTTCATTCAAGTGTGTGACATGCACCATGTACTTGTAAATATACTTAGCTGCTGGATGACCTCGGGCAAGTCATTTAGACTTTCTCTCAGCTTAGTTTCCTCGTCTGTACAACGAAAATAATTCCTACCTTAGATAATCGTGCAAGACTGGAACACCTTTTTAAGGTTTTATTTGTTTTTAGGGAAGGAATAAACACACTTTTTTTTGTCTAAGAATATGTTTGATATAATCAACAAAACCTTAAAAATTGCTGATTATTTAAAAAATGTCTGTCATTGAAATGGATCATTGGTAAATTTGATGTCTCATAAGTCTTCATCTATGCCACCATATACAGCACAAAGGGCTTTTATTTATTTGTACATTTACATGTTCTAACCATCCTTAAAACCAGATAAATGCCTTGTTTTGAAAGGAAGTGTTGATAATTGATATCTAATATCCTGACTTCATTCAAAGGTTTTAAGCCAAGTGATTGTTATTTCTACTCTTATATAGGAAGTCTCCATGTCTACTGATTTTGAGGATTGACTGAAGATTGCCTTCATTCCTGGACAATCCTGTCTTCATGCACATAATCTTAAAACATTGGAACTAGGAAAGTAAGCTCAGTTTAACTTAATCCAAGCATTTCATTTTATAATTGAGAAAACTTAGAGGCAGGGAAGATAAATGACTTTCTTACAGTGTTTATTAGTTATTTATTCCACATCTCCTCAAAAAGGGTTTAAGGTAATTTACAGATACAAGATAAGAGAAGAAAAATAGAATAGGATCTCAATAGTGGCTGAACTTGGCCACAGATGTGATTCTGGACGTCCAAATGGCAAAAGCAGAACGCATCCTTTACAAAATCCAAGGTGCCTCTGAGTTACCTCAGATCTTAAGTAAAGCACAGAGTTCCTCCTGAGGACTGAGAGAAATGCTTCAATCCACTATTAATACATTCTTAATTAGGAAGCAACGCTAGGCTGGGCGCAGTGGCTCAGGCCTGTAATCTCAGTACTTCGGGAAGCTGAGGCGAGAGGATTACCCGAGCCCAGGAATTTGAGACCAGCCTGGGCAACATAGTGAGAACCCATCTCTATCAAAAACTAAAGTAAAACAAAGGCAACTCTAATGTGACTCCCAACCTGGTTTCTTTCCTTCATGCCTTCCATGTCACCTTAATTTCATATGATAAAGATTTAAATAATCTTTATTTTATTTTAAATAAATAAAACACCCCTTTCATTTCTTATAATTGCTCTTTCCTTAGAATTAATTACTGTCTCTTAACGTCCTGTGTATTTTGCCAATCTATAATAGTTAACACTTTTCACACACCTGCATCTCATTGCTTGAAACAGAATCTGAGTTCTAGGCCGGGCACGGTGGCTCACGCCTATAATCCCAACACTTTGGGAGGACGAGGCGGGTGGATCTCCTGAGGTCAGGGGCTCGAGACCAGCCTGACCAATATAGTGATACCTTGTCTCTACTAAAAATACAAAAATTAACCAGCTGTGGTGGCGCATGCCTGTAGTTCCAGCTACTTGGGAGGCTGAGGCATGAGAATCGCTTGAACCCAGGAGGCAGAGGTTGCAGTGAGCTTAGATTGAGCCATTGTACTCCAGCCTGGGAGACAAAGTGAGACTCAGTACTCAGTGTCAAAAAAAAAAAAAAAAAAAAAAGAATCTGAGTTCCAGGAGGGCAGGGGTCAGGGAACAACTTTACATTTACTAGTTTTCCACAGCCATAGTGGAGTGTTCCACAAAGAGTAATTGTCCAAAACTGCTTAACAAAGAGAAGGAGAAGAATAAAGAAAAGAATAAAAATATTAGTGTATACTCTTATCATCTACCTATGGACTATTTGACTAAAACACAGTGGCTGTGAAATCGTGTTTAATCTACAATGTTTCATGCCCTTAGAGGCATGTGGATAACAAAGGCTTATTTCAAATGTCAAAATACAAGGAGATAATACTTGAGTTGTTTTCAAAATGTCAAAATACAAGGAGATAATACTTGAGTTGTTTTCAATGGTAACTTCTAGGGGGGATTTAATTTTGTTTTGTTCTAAATGTTTGAAACAAGATATTTGATTTTTGAGCGCATGCTACATGCCAGGCATTATTCTAAGTGCTTTGCATGTACAGACGCATTTAATGGCTGAGTATTTATAAGCCTTCCAATAAATATAATGCCAATTCCAATGCCCGTGTTTGATCCACTGCAAAACTGCCCAGCGTTTAACACAACCCCCTTTGCCCTCTTATACCCTTCTCTGAGATGCTGTAAACCATTCTCCACAATTTTACTTTCCATACTACCATTTCTGACAGGATGTTGCTGATACTCAAGCACTTTTTTTTTTAAGACAGGGTCTTGCTCTGTCACCCAGGTTGGAGTATTGTGGCACGATCATGGCTCACTGCAGCTCGACTTCCTGGGCTCAATTAATCCTCCTGCTTCAGCCTCCCAAGTAGCTGAGACCACAGGAGAATGCCACCATGTCTGGCTTTTTCATTTTTTTGTAGAGACAGGGTCTCATTGTATTGCCCAAGCTGGTCTCCAACTCATGGGATCAAGGGATCCTCCTGCCTCAGCCTCCCAAAGAGTTGCGTTTACAGGCATAAACCACAGTGCCTGGACTTCAAGCACCTTTGAGTGGGTTCTGATGAGAAAATTTGACAACTATATTGGAGAATATGGAATCACACTGGCAGTAAAGATTTGATACCTGGAACACTTTTAGTCAATCAAGATGATATCCCCTTGAAACAAATGCCAATATTTCTATTCAACTGGAATTTAGAAAGAAACTAAAGGCTCACACAGACACACACACAAAACAAAACAACAGTTCCTGCTTCATAGGGATGAGGTAGTTAGTGCTTGTAATGTACTCATTATAATGCCTGGTGCATATGAAGTGCTTAATATCAGCTATTATTTCTATCATCCTCATCATCATCATCATTTTTATTATTGTGTTTTCCCTCTAAAACCAGCAGTGGAAAAAAAAAGTGTCAGTCATTTATTCTCTCTCTCTTTCACACACACACAGATATACACACACAAACATAAACACACACCCAAGTCCACAAGGGGATGGTTACTTCTGTCTGTTGCATCTTCATGCACCTGGAGACTGAGTTAAACTGCCATTTTTCTTTGTAGGTCAGGCACGCTTTTAAAAGACTAAGCCACTGGAAGGACATCTGTAAGTATAATTTCTAGAACAGGGATCTGTAACCATTCTTAACAAGGAAAGAACTGCACTGGAATCTCCTTGAGTCTTTTTTGAGTCATATCCTACGCATCTCCAACCCATTTTCCAAATCTTAGCACTACCGCCCTCCCCTGAAAGACAGGCGTATTTTTGGAGCTGAGAACCGCCACAAAGAGAGTGGCTGTCGATGAGAGTGTTATGCTTGTGAACCAGCAGGTGGAAGCAAAAAAAAGAAAACAGAAGAGTTGACCACCATGGTTGCCTAGGGCAACAGATCACATTTTGCCGGATGTGGGTTTAGGGCATCCTGCTTCGCCATTTGTTTCCAGTTCTTTTTCAGTCCTTCTTACTTTTAGGCAGAATCCATAATATATAAGGTGGTGGGGAGTTGGGGGAGAAAGAGGATAAAAAGGAAAGCAAGCAAATGACTATCTGAGGTTGTTTTGTTACTAGAGGGCAAATAATGCATTCTGGGTGTAGGTTTAAAGATGAATTAAAATCAGATTGTAGGGACAGGCCCCAGAGTAATTGCAAATGCTGTTTACTTCCTTTACCCTAAAAAATTCTGAATACTTTAGAATTCACCTAATATCCTCCTTTCAGTTGCATAGTCAACACATAGTATAGGATGCAATATTTGTGAATTTATCTCAATCTGCACTGCCCAATTCAGCCACTAGCCACATGAGGCCATTTAGCACTTTAACTGTGGCTAGTCTGAAATGAGATGTGCAGTAAGTGTGAAAACACACTGGATTTGCAAGACTTAGTATTAAAAAATGGAATAAAATAGCTCATTAATAATTTTACTATTACTGGCAGGATGCCTATAATCCCAGTGCTTTGGGAGGCTGAAGTGGGAAGATCACTTGAGGCCAGAAATTTGAGACCAGCCTGGGCAACATGGTGAGACCCTCATCTCTACAAAAATTAAAAAAATTGAAATAATCTTACTATTACTTAAATGTAACATAATTTCAATTATATCAAAATTAAGTAATATATTATTTTTAAAATTTTTAGTAAAAATTTATGTCACTTGATTTTTACTGTTAAATATAATTTCAAACATTAAATTTAATATAACTTCAAACAATTCACATTTTAATAGTTTATTTTATTAAATGAAATATCCAAAAATAATCATTTGATCCAGAGTGCTATTATCATTTTTGGATATATCATTTAATAAAATAAGTGATTAAAATTAACATCACAGTTGGGCACAGTGGCTTACACCTATAATCCCGGCACTTTGGGAGGCCGAGGTGGAAGGATTGCTTGAGCCCAAGACTTCAAGACCAGCCAGGGCAACATAGTGCCTCGTTTCTCAAAAAAATAAAAAAATGGGATGGGAGTGGCTGTGATCATGCCACTGCACTCTTGCTTGGGTGACAGAGTGAGGCCCTCCCTCAAAAAAGAGAAAAGTCATGGTTCTTTTTACTGTTTCTAATGTGGCACCAGGGAAATTTAAAGTTAAACATGTAATTTGCTTTGTAATTCTACTGGACAGCTCTGCTCCAGAGTGCTACAGTTCTGTTATTGCAAGCGCCTCAGTATTTGACTCAAATATGTTGGGTTGCAGGGACCACATCACATTAATGTAATCTGAATATTACTCATTCTATGTTACATTAGATTCTCCCCATTTCCTTTCCCACTGCATTTTATGCTTCAGCACTGCTAAAGTGTTTTACACATCTGGTGCCTGGCGTATCTTTCTTCCATTTGGCCACAAGGTATAGAAAGGCATTTCTTTCTTTTTTTTTTTTTTGAGACGGAGTCTCACTCTGTCACCCAGGCTGGAGTGCAGTGGCGCGATCTCAGCTCACTGCAAGCTCCGCTTCCTGGGTTCATGACACACTCCTGCCTCAGCCTCCCGAGTAGCTGGGACTACAGGCACCCACCACCATGCCCGGCTAATTTTTTTGTACTTTTTTAGTAGAGATGGGGTTTCACTGTATTAGCCAGGATGGTCTCGATCTCCTGACCTCGTGATCTGCCCTCCTCAGCCTCCCAAAGTGCTGGGATTACAGGCATGAGCCACCGCACCCCTCCTAGAAAGGCATTTCTATACCTTTCTCCTTCAAAGCACCTCTTGATCATCCCCCCATAATATCTGTCCTATAATCATTATCTGCACCATATTATTTCTGTATCAAACATTGCACATTCTGCACTGTAATGTATTTTTTTTACATGCCTGTCTTTCCCACTAGACTGGAAGCTTCTTGAGGGTAGGGACCATATCTATCTATTTCTATCTCTCTCTCTATCTATCTATCTATCTATCTATCTATCTATCTATCTATCTATCATCTACAGGTTTTGCTCTGTCACCCAAGCTGGAGAGCAGTGGCGTGATCATAGTTCACTGCAGCCTCAAGCAGTCCTCCTATCTCAGCCTCCCACATAGCTGGGACTATAGGTGTGACCCACCATGCTGGGCAGGGGACCATATCTTATCCTATTTTAGCTACACGTGCCCCCTACACTGGCATGGGGTTGGCCATCAATAGACGTGTGGTGAAACTGGAAAAAAAGTTCCAATTATATTACATTGAGCAGAGTCTGATTCAGCTGAAGTGTGTGTTTCAGTACTGTAGCCCAATCTGTAAACCCAGCCTTGAGGAACAGTGAGTACTGTTCATTTTAGCTTGGGCATTCTGCAGTGGTCTCACGGCCGGCCATCTTTTCACCACACTGCATAGCACTTACCGACATTCATGGCCCAAGCAGCTTCATTTCTGTGTGTTGCTTACAACAAGGGAAATACAATGCCACAGAATGAGTAAACACATGAAGAAATAGTCTTGGTTTGCTAAGCCATACCGTTTATGAAATTTAATCAGAAGGAAGCCATTATCTTAAAAGGAAAACAATACTGCATCCAAAACCTAATGAGTTCATTGCCCTAACTGTCACCTGTGAATGTTATGTGATCAGCAGAGATGCATGAATTTGTTAATGCTATAAAAAGAGTGGCCATAGGTAAATTTACTTAATCAGTAACCTAATTGTGATAATACACTATAATATGATGTGAAATCACCTGAAAAAGATTTTGTGGGATTCCCCGCTTCTGCCCCCACATAACTAATTTGTTCTTTTCTTTTTGAGGTGAAATCCTACAAACACACTTGAAAGACTGAACTTCTGCCCCGTGGAAAACACAGTTCTACTAGGTGGTAATGAATACCTTTTAGCAGCATTCTACTGAATATTACTATTTTGTTATTACGCTGGCTTGATAGCAGTTAATAACTAAGACAAATGAAATGTCAGTTATCTCGATCACTGTTAGTAATTACTTCTTAACCACTTTCAGCTCTCCAAATATCTTAACAGTGTTGTCCAGCATTCTTCAACAGCTTCTAGAGAATTTTTAGCCCTGCTCTAACACTTGAATCCTTTTGAAATCCAGTTGTGTAAGGGGCAAACATTCCTATCTTCCAAATCTGGTTTGGATTTTGAAATTCTAAACATTTTAAACCTCCGGGCACAAAAAACTTCTTTGTGGGAAAGGTCTCTGTCCTCCCTTCCACAGAATCTTGTTTTTAAACTGCACAGTCTTGGAAGCCTTGTATTGCATAAAGTCTACATCATGGGTTAAGAATTTACGTGGCCAGGCATAGTGGCCTATGCCTGTAATCCCAGCCCAGCCCTTTAGGAGGCCGAAGCGGGAGGATCACTTGAGCCCAGGAGTTTGAGACCAGCCTGGGCAACACAGCGAGACCCTATCTCTATTAAGAACAATTAAAAAAAGAATTTATGGATGGGGCTTTTAAGTATTCATTTCTTGCTTTCCACTTCTCAAAAATAATTTCCATTGTTTTGATTATTATGGAGGTAGAAAATTGCTGATTAGCTAACTATATTCTTATTTTAGCTACCTAATAAAGATTTTGGATCAACTCCTTCTCGAAGTTTTGAAAGTTTAATTAAAGGTTTTAGGATTGCAAAGACTTTGTTTTATGTCCCCTTTTCTTTCTTTCTTTCTTTCTTTCTTTCTTTCTTTCTTTCTTTCTTTCTCTTTCTTTCTTTCTTTCTTTCTTTTTCTTTCTTTCTTTCTTTTCCTCTTTTTTTTTTTTTTGACAGAATCTCACTCTGTCACCAGGCTGGAGTGCAGTGGCATGATCTTGGCTCACTGAAATCTCCGCCTCCTGGGTTCAAGCGATTCTCCTGCCTCAGCCTCCCGAATAGCTGGGACTACAGGCGTGCACCACCACGCCCAGCTAATTTTTGTATTTTTAGCAGAGACAGGGTTTCACCATGTTGGCCAGGATGGTCTTGATCTCTTGACCTCATGATCCACCCACCTCAGCCTCCCAAAGTGTTTGGGATTACAGGCGTGAGCCACCACGCAGCCTATGTCCCATTTCTTAAACTGTGTAGCCTTGGGCAAATTTCCTAAACTCCCTTACCTGTCATTTCTAATTTGCAAAATAGGAGCAATAACAGTATCTTCCCAAATGGTTACCCTGCTTTTAGCCTTATATATAATAAGCACATCAGTATTCCCAAACGATACTTCATATCTACATCCAAAATTGAACTTCTAATCATCTCCCCTCCAACTTGCCGACTTTAGTTGATGACAATTTCATCCTTCCAGTTGTTTAGGCCACAGACTTTGAAGTCATCCTTGACTCCTCTTTCTTAAACACCCCACATTCCTTCTGTCGGGAAATCTTGGCTCTCCTTCAAAATATACGCAGAATCCAACGCTTTGTCATGGGTTCCTTGCTTTCACCTCTGCTCCCCCAGGTTTATTCTCAAGCAGTCAGAGTGAGCCTTAAGTCAGATCATGTTATTCGCCTTCTCAGAATCCTGCAATGGCCCCTCCATTTTGCTCGGTGTGAAAGTCAAAGTTTTATAATGGCCTCTGGAACCCCACGTGATCTGCTATCTCCTCGCCCTTCTCATACTTCTCCAACCACATCTATTTCTCTCTCCCTTGCTCATTTACCCCTAACTACAGGGGCCTTCTTGTTGCTTCTCAAATCCACAGACATGCCCCTGCCCTACAGCCTCGACTGTTCCCTGTGCTTGGAACACTGTTCCCCCAGATAGCCACTTGGTTAACTCCATTGTCTCCTGCAAACGAAAGGGCCCAGCCTGACCACCTTATCGCATATTGCAACTTCACCTTGCTTTTCGCTTACTAATACCTATATTATTTACTTATTTATTATGCTTATTGAGTAGCATCTGAATCTGTCCACCAGAATAAACTCCACAAATGCAGGGATCTTTGTCTCTTTTGTTCACTGACATTCCTTGCGTCTATAATAGTGCTTAGCAAACATTTTTGACTGAAAATGATTGAATTGTATTTAAACTGGAGATCTGGCCGGGCACAGTGGCTCATGTCTGTGATCCCAAGACTTTGAGAGCCCGAGGTGGAAGGATCACTTGAGCCCAGGAGGTCGAGACCAGCCTGGGCAACAAAATGAGACCCTGTCTCTACAAAAATTTTTTTTTAATTAGCTGGGCATGGTGACGCACACCTGTGATCCCAGCTACATGAGAGGCTGAGGCAGGAGGATTGCTTGAGCCCAGGAGGTTGAGGCTGCAGTGAGCCTTAATCGTGCTGCTGCACTCCAGCCTGCACCCTGTCTCAAAAATGAATGAATGAATGAATAAATAAATAAATAAATAAATAAATAAAGTGGAGATGACTTCCTAAGTTACATATTCTTTTTTTCTTTTGCCTCCTTTATTTATTTTCCTCATATAAGTAATTTTTTTTTTTGAGATGGAGTTTCGCTCTTGAAACTTTTTTTTTTGAGATGGAGTTGCCCAAGCTGGAGTGCAATGGCATGATTTCGGCTCACTGCAACCTCCACCTCCCGGGTTCAAGCGATTCTCCTGCCTCAGCCTCCTGAGTGGCTGGGATTACAGGCATGCACCACCATGCCAGGCTAATTTTTTTGTATTTTTAGTAAAGACAGTGTTTCACCATGTTGGTCAGGCTGGTCTTGAACTCCTGACCTCAAGTGATCCTCCTGCCTCAGCCTCCCAAAGTGCTGGGGTTACCAGTG
This sequence comes from Pan troglodytes, assembly GCF_028858775.2. Taxonomy (NCBI): domain Eukaryota; kingdom Metazoa; phylum Chordata; class Mammalia; order Primates; family Hominidae; genus Pan; species Pan troglodytes. The sequence goes on along the minus strand of NC_072406.2, from coordinate 39,451,463 downwards.
TGAGCCACCACACCTGGCCACATATTCTTTATTCCACTTAAAACTCATAGTTCTTTACTGATGATTCTTGGTCACTTTATCAATGTCTAAGATAGCACAATTTCCGTGGTACTTACTATTAACTATTTCTAATACATGTTGTTTTTATGCTATTCAATTAAAGTAAGCTGTCTTTACTGAACAGCACAAGCTACTTGTGACCACCCAGAGTCGGTGGAGAACCTGACTCCAGTCTGCCATGCCAGTGTTCTTTAATCCCCAGTTTGACACCATCCTTTACAAATGTATGTACATGCTTCCTAAAAGCTTTTTAAAAATTAGCACATTCAGAATAATGATTACCTCTAGCTGGGAAATGGGGAAATGTTATTGGAAGGAGACCAGGAAATGCCTTGGTAAATATTCTACTTCTTAAGCTGGGTGATAGGTACCCAGATGTTGGCTTTATTATTATTTGTTATGATTTACATGTATACATCATCTTTTGTAGATATGAAACATTTCATAATAAAACATGAAGGAAGAAATGAATCTAGTCATGATTCACTTGCTCTAATATCATTTTTTGTTTCTCTCCAGTTTGATGTGATGTAGCTCTCTGGATGCAAACCCTCCAGTCGGTTTGGGGAAACACAGTTGCTGTGTGATTTAGCTTTTATCCCCCATCCCAGCCCACAACCATCTCACTGATGAGTCTGTAACATGAAACTAAATCAAAAAGATCCCCAACAGAATTAGAAAAAATATTAAACTCACTGCTTGCTTGTTGATTTAATCAACCTAGCTGGCTGTCATGTGGGATTAGAATAAAATAAACACAAAAATGAAAACACACGATTGCTAACAAAGCAGATTCTTTTTTCAAGGCACACGTAAAGATAATAACTTCAAAGTTGATTATATTAACTTGTCTTCCCATGATAACAGGATAAGTTCTTTGCTTGGTTTCCTTCTATTCATCCTTCTCCCGTGACCCTGGTTGGGGAGACCAGGGACCCTGATATGTAGTCCTACAGCACTCAACTCTGGTTCCGCATGGAATTCTACATCTCCTCTTACATCTAGTTACATCTCCTCTTCTAGACTATAAACTCATTGTGGAAAGGCCCCAGGTTTTTTCATGGGTGCCACTATCAGATGGCCCAGTTCAAACAACAGCTCTGTTTCTTACTTCCTGCGTAAGTTTCTTACCCTCTCTGTGCTTTCATCTTGATGTGATGATTAACAAGATGACACATCTAAATTAGTACAGGGCCTGGTAGTATTTATAAGTAAACATTATAATAATTATTATTTGCTATTACTATATGATGATCAAAGAGAAAACTGAGTTGACAGAGAAGAAAGAAAATAGCTCTTATGATTCTTAATTATTCAAGTTCATGGTCAACGCTCAGGAAATGTTTTAAAACTGAGTCACGGAATCAAGCTCCAGAATATGTGGAATAATGAGAACGTGTGATGCCTTGGAGTGGTATTACCTCTCTGCTTGCTCATGCCTGAGGTTTGGGAGCAGTGGAGCCAATGGGATCTCAGGGGCTTGTGATATTTCCATGGTACCACTCAGTGAGATTAATATATTCTGCACATTTAGCCAGCATCTTTGGAGTCCTCATTTTGGGATCACAAATTGGCTAGGAAATGATGATGCAGTGGTGGCAGGTCACATCCTCTAGTCCCCCAAAAGCTGTCCTCAGGGTCTGCCCTTCCAAGCTGCAGGTACAATCTAGTCTCTTTAACTGGGTATAGGTGTAATGGCATTCCTTCATGCGGCTAGTTCTCTCTTTTCAAGAGAAATCTAATGATTACTGTTCCAGATATCTAGCAGTTTTCTCTAAAAGTCATGTTTCTCACGATAATTAAAAGTGTAATATGTATTTTAAAATCCCCATGCAACCAGTGTAGAAATCTTACACTTTAAAATCTGGCATTTATTATGTACATGAATTTATAATAAATGCTTAAGCTTTAAGTGACTTGCCTCTTAGATGACAGCAGTGACATAAAACACACACATTCATTTTCATACTGAGAAAATACCTGTTGTGTTAATAAAAATTGTTCTGTTTTGAGGCAAGCATTCCTAAGATCACCGTAGTCTCCATAATATAAACTCATGGGGTCCTATAAAATTGTAAAGATTGTGGCCCAATAGGCTATGGAATGCAGACAATTTATTATAAGATTTGTGGACTCACTAAAATGTTTTAGGCATAAAAATAATTAAAATAAAATTGAAGAGAATTAGAAGAAAATGAAAATAATAATGCTTTTTGGAAGTAAGATGGCTTAAAGAAAATTCAAAGTGACATATCAAACAGACATTTATGGCAATGAACTTTATAAGTAGCTCATTCTAATAATAATATGGAACTATTTAAAACTTTGATTGATGAGTGAAAAAAGGCAAATCAATAGTGGATAACTGGTGAACATTCTTAGGATATAAAAATACAAAAAATGTAATAAATACTATAAAACCTAGTAAGTATTGTGTTTAAGATTTAAAGTAATGCCATAAAGTAATTCATATTACAAAGTTGTATTTCTTGAGAAATAGCAATTTAAAGATTTCAAAATATAATATTGACCTGTTCAAGTTTGGGCTGTTTCTTATCTCAGTTTTCAAATAAGATGGAAATTTGCTTTTTTACATATAGGCCAGATATTGACTGCGCTTTTACAGGAACTTCTCAGAAACAAAAGACCTCAAAGATATTGATATTTCAGAATGTAATCTGTTATGATTATGATTATTTTCTCCATTTTTTAAAAAATTTGTGATCAGCAATTCTAATGTTGATATAATGTTGCCAGTATTCCAGTTGGGACCAATTCAAAGAATTATAGCAACTCCTCAATTGCTATTTTAAGAACAGACATAATGTAGCCCAATCATCTCACTTTACTGACGTTATCTGAAGTCCAGGGAGAAGTTATGCAAGTTAATCAATATCATCCTTATCTAGATGGGGGAGATATAAGAGCCAGAACCCAGGTCTCCCAAGTGCTGAGAAAAAACCCAAATATTAGTAATTATTAATAGTTTAAGGATTAATAGTTTAAGGACACACATTATTAATAGTTTAAGGATGAAGTTAAATTTCTTAGACCTTTCACAACACACGTTGAGCAGACAGGAAATACCACTAGAAGACTTTATAAAGTATTTCTCAGCAGATCCTTGCTAATTTCGCCAGCCAGCATCATCGTCCTGGCCCATGTGCCACCCATTATTCCAGTGAGGCCAGAGGGAAAATCGCTGCTCTAGGTTTATGAAAAAGGACAAAGTTTTCCTTTCTGAAATTTCTCTCTGGAGACCCAGATTTTAAAATGAATAGTAGCTAGTACCGGCACCTTTGTTTAAACCACGTTATGCCACCAGAAAAAAACATCTGGGGGCATAATAAACTCACGGGCCCTTTTCTTTTGTTACTTTCCTCTAGTACTCCGTCTCGTCAAGGATCACATCAAAAGTTCTTTTGAACCGCTATGCCCTGAGTGGCTCTAGGAAACACATTTCACGTTCCACAGGGGTATGAATGCTAAGAAATACCTTAGCAGGAAAGTAAGAGGTACACCGGGCTAGGTCTTTGGTGGAACACCTGCGCAGAGGTTCTTGGAGACATTAGGACACCCTAGTTAGTTTCCTCCATTCTATAAAAGGCCCTCTGGATATTCATTTCAAGCCAAATTATGAAACTTGTGCCTGGTGTCCAAATCTATCTTTATGGTATTTTAAAATGAAAATGAGAATATTCGGGGGGAAAAGTTATTTTTAAAAAGAGGAAAGAATTGTCCAAAAGTTTTAGAGGAAGGAAACACTCTAAGATGCATCAGACTGCGAGCCACACTCAAATTCTCACACGGCTGGCATTTAATCCACATCTAATCTTGGCCCCTCAAGAATCCCTCCAGGTTCCGGGAGACTGGGGCTCCCGGACCTGCTGACCTGCTGACCTGCTGACCTGCTGGACGTGCAAGGGTTCATAGCAGTTCCCCGTTTGACCTTGCAGCAATTTCCTGGGCAGGAAATCTGTCAAATCTGTTGCAATAGCTCGGGAAAAAGCAAACCCGAACCCCAAACCCTCACACCCCCACCCTCGCGAGCCGGGTCCAGAGTGGAGATCAGCGGAGGGGACCCTGGGGACCCGCTGCGCTCGAGGGCCACGCCTGGGGGCACGCGTTCACGAGGCCAGATCTTGGAGCTGCCCCCGGCGTCGGACCCGACGGGCTTGACAAACGGGTTCCTGACAGCCCCGAGGGGCCCGTGCTGGCGCTCCCAGGGCTCCCGGGACTGGGAGCGCCACTTACCTCGACTGCTCTGCGGGGCGCTGCGGGGCGCTGCGGGGCGCGGGAAGGCGGCGAGGCTCCGGCCGGGAAAGCGACGCGCGGTGCAGACTGCCGCACCCGGGCTCCAGGTCGCTGCCCCGGGGAGGAAGTGCTGTCAGCCCTGCCCTTCCCACGCAGCGCGCAGACGTGTGGCGCTATCCGAGCTGCTTTGCTCCGAGGTGCAAGGAAGGCCCCTGGTTAGAGACAGTGGGACAGACAAACATATGCGTAAAGGACTCCGAGTTAGGGGCTGCTTTCTCCAACTCATCGAGTCTGCGCCTGATTTTCTCTCCCCCATCCCACCCCTACTACACAACCACCTTGAAGGGATTTTTATTTTATTTTAATTCTGGGAAACGTTGCGCCTTCCTCTGTTATCCCTCCCCTACCTGTGCCGCGCGCGCCCTTCTCTCAGGAGCGTCTCCTGGCGAATGGAACCATTTTGCAGCCTCGACGCAAGAGGGACTAAGGGATTGGGGCCTAGTGATGGTTCCACCAAAGACTGAGAGGCCGCTTTATGTTGCAACGGTCTCCCTAAGTGTTTACTTCAGCACTTTCTGGGCTTCCTCTTTTGGGCCGGTTGTGCAAGGCTTCCCGGCCGCCTGCAGCCCGCCCTCAGGGGACGCGGTGCAGGGCTGGACTGGCAACACGCGCGTCCCGGCCGGAGTTCAGCTGTCTCTCGGGTGGGGGTGGAGGAAGGGCGCGCTGGGCGGAGGCCCTTTCTCAACCATCAGGTTGGTAACCTCACCCTCCTCCCTCCCCACGTTTAACCACGCTCAGTTGGCCGGCCAGGGTGTAGAGGAATAGCACTGTCTTCATTGCTCATAGAAATCCAAAATGGTCTGAACCCCGTGGAAGAGAATTGAGCAATAACTATTTAACTTATGTATGGATTCGCCTTTTGACCCCGTCATCCCACTTCCAGGAGTGTGTTACGAAGATCTGCTGATGAAAATAAGTAATGCACACGGCAGAGGGCATTCATGGACTCACTATTTGCAACAGCATAGGACTGGCTGGAAATAGCGCCTGTCAGTTGGGAGTGGAGTTTCCTGAGAGAAAGTCGCTGGGGAGGTCTGAAAATACAGAAGTTAAAATCAGTTATGATTTGTAAATGCGGTTGAATAACCCTCCCCTTCTCCTCTACAGCTGTGTCTTCAAAGGCTTATATGTCAGGGAAGGTGGTGAAGACATAAAGACAGAAATTAGGTGCATGTGTTAATTAGGCAATTTCAAATAGTTCTGTCATTTATTTAATGAGAAACTATTCGTAAGCACCAACACCTAAGAACAATGAAAATAGTTAGAGGAAACAATTTCTGCTCTCATGCATGGTCATTCTAGTTGGTAGAAAGCAGACAATAAACAAATTAATATTTAACATGTCAAGGAATGTAACTATTTTTGAAGGAAGTTAAAAGGTGAGGGATAGAGAGTGATGGGCATGGGGATGGGGTTGCTGTATTAATTAGGGTAAATAAACGATAAATAAATAAATAGAAAATATATTTTCTCCTCATGATTTTCTTAATAACAGTTTCTTTTCTCTAGCTTTCTTTATTGTAAAAAAACAGTATTTATCTAAATACATATAACATAATATGTGTTAATTGACTGTTTATATTATCAGTAAGGCTTCTGGTCAACAGTAGGCTATTCGTGGTTAAGTTTTGGGGGAGTCAAAAGACATACATGGATTTTCAATTGTGTAGCAGTTTGGTACTCCTGAAATCTGGCATTGTTCTGTTACAGTAGGTAGCTAGTCAGGCATGAGCAGGGCAGGAGAGGGCTCCCCCCACCCGCTACCAGGAATGTCAGGTGACCATCAGGTGATGATCAAGCAGTTGTTATCAGCCTTACTGATAACGCAGTCGATTAACTCATATTATTTTATATATATTAAATACTGTATTTTTATAATAAAGTAAGCCAGAGAAAAGAAACTGTTATTAATAAAATCATAAGGAAGAGAAAATGTATTTTTCATTTATTTATTTATTATTTATTTATCCTAATTTTTTTAAATATAGCACCAGGGAAAGGCAGTCTCCCAATAGACAGAAACACTTGAAACTGGTATTTCTGTCTGATAAGTGACACTTGAGCTAGATCTAAATGGCCTGAGAGATTAATCCACACTGGGTTTTTAGATGGGAATATTCCAGGCAAAAGGAACAGCACATTCAAAGACCCTGAGTTAGGAGAGCACTTAAGATATTGGAAAAACACCAAGGAAGTTAGTACGGCTGAGCAGAGTGAGATGGGAGGGACAGATATGAGATGGGATCAAAAGGAAATGGTGCCCAGATTGTGTGCTATTTGGGAGCTGTGGAAGAGAATTTGATGTGAGTGAGATGGAAAGCCAGTGGAAGGTTCTGAGCAGAGTTGTAAGTGCTACATAAAATGTAAAATCAAACAATGAGAGTGACTTTCTTGGGGCAGGGAAAGTGGTCAAGGATCACTCTTTACAAAGTAATGAGAAGGGGCAGCCATTCAGAAACTTGGGAAAGGATTCCAAGAGAAGGAAGAACAAGAAGAGGGGCTGAGATAGGAACATAGAAAGTTCAAAAGAAGGCAGGCCAGTGTGCCTGGAATGTTCTGAAAGAGTAGGGCAGCAATAGTGGATGGGGACAGAGAGGTAAGCAGGAACCAGAACAAGCAGGACCTTGTATCCAGCATTGAGGACTTTAGGTTTTATTCTAATTGCAATGGGGGGCTATTGGAATGTATTTAGCAACTGAGTGCATGATTTGACTTAAGCGATAAGCCATCCTGCCAGTTGGTGATTGTTCAGAAAATCAATTGATTGAAGCAAGAGAAGAGAGATTGCTCAGTAGACTATGGTCAGAGTCCAGATGAAAAATGATAGTAGCTTTATTAGTATTCTAGCAGTAGATATGGTGAGAAGAGTTTGGAATCAAGATACAGTTTTCAAAATGAAACCAAAGCTTGGCGCAGTTGCTCATGCCTGTAATATCAGTGCTTTAGGAGGCCAAGGTGGTAGGATCACTTGAGGCCATGAGTTCAAAACTAGCCTGGACAACATAGCAAGACCCTATCTCTACAAAAATGGGGAAAAAAATTAGCTGGGTATGGTGGCTTATGCCTATGGTTCCAGTTGCTTAGGAGACTGAGGCAGGAGGATTGCTTGAGCCCAGGAGTTCAAATCTGCAGTGAGCTATGATGATGCCACTGTACTCCAGCCTGGGCAACAGAGCAAGACTGTTTAAACAAACAAACAAACAAACAAACAACCACCTAGCAAAGTAGAACCAATAGCATTTGCTGATGGGTGGGCTGGGAAATGGGATGGGAGTAAGGGAGTGGCAGAGGGATTAGAAACTGAATGGAAACCAGTATGATTGGAGTTATGGAAGGTCTGGTTAGAGGTAAGGTCAGTAGGGGCAAACCATGTAGGGTCATGTGGACTATGTCAAGAATTATTTTCTCATCCTAAGAGCAATGAGAATATATTAAATAATATTTTAAGCTGGCAAATGATGGGATTTATGCTTTAGGAAAATCACTCTGGCATAATTTGGGGAACTGATCAGATGAAGAAAAGAATAGATGCAGGAAGATTTCTGAGCTAAGTTGGGAAAGAAAATACAATTGGCCTTTGAACTGCCAGCAGCAGAATATATCTGAGACATGGCACCAAAATATGTTAGCTTTGGCAAAACCATATGGGTCTGTAGCGACCTAAATTCTTGCCTCCTCAGAAGAAAGAATTCAACTGAGGGGCATAAGGCAGAAGAAGAGACTGAGGCAAGCTTTAGAGCAGGAGCGAAAGTTTATTAGAAAACTTTAGGGCAGTAACAAAAGAAAGTAAATTATACTTGGAAGAGGGCCAAGCGGGTGACTTGAGAGAAGTGCGCTGTTTGACTTTTGACTTTGGGCTTTATGCATTGACATACTTCGGGGTCTTGTCTTCCTCCTCCTGATTCTTCCCATGGAGTGGGCTGTCCACATGAGCAGTGGCCTGCCAGCAGTTGGGAGGTGAGCATGCGCAGTGTGTTTACTGACGTTGTACGCGTGTTCACTTTAGGCATTCTTCCCTTACCAAGTGTCCCTGGAAGGTCATTTGCCAGTTAAACTCCACTATTTTACCTCTTAGTGCACATGCTTGAGCCCACTCGCCCAACTCCTGAGATCTTATCTGGAAGCTGTTGATCACCAGTTTCAGGTGTTTCTATCTATTGGGAGACTGCCTTTCCCTGGTGCTGGCTGTGATCAATTATTATTTTAGAGACACCGTTAACAGTCCCCTGACCACCACCTGATAGTCGCCTGACATTCCTGGTAGGGGGTGAGGGGAGCCCTCTCCTGCCCTGCTCATGCCTGACTAGCTACCTACTGTAACAGAACAATGCCAGGTTTTAGGGGTACCAAAATGCTGCACAGTTGAAATCCATGTATAACTTTTGACTCCCACAAAACTTAACTACTAATTGTCTACTGTTGCCCAGAAGACTTACTGATAACACAGTCGATTAACACATATTATGTTATATGTATTAAATACTGTATTTTTACAATAAAGTAAGCTAGAGAAAGTGTTATTAACAAAATCATAAGAGAAAATATATTTTCTATGTATTTATTTTTTATTTATTTTCAGAGTCTCACTCTGTTCCTGGACTAGAGTGCAGTGGTGAGATCATAGCTCCTTGTAACCTCAAACTCCAGGGCTCAAGGGATCCTGCGGCTTCAGACTCCTGAGCAGCTGGGACTATAGGCATGCACCATCATGTCCAGCTAATTTTATTTTAAATAATTTTTTGTAAGATGGGATCTTGCTATGTTTCCCAGGCTTGTCTCAAATTCCTGGCCTCAAGCGATCTTCCTGCCTCAGCCTCCCAAAGTGCTGGGATTACAGGCATGAACCACTGTGACTGACCTCATATTTACTATTTATTAAGTGGAAGTGGATCATCATAAAGGTCTTCATCCTCATCTTCACGTTACTCAACTTGAGTAGGAGGAGGAAGAGGAGGGGTTGATCTTGCTGTTTCAGGGGTGGCAGAAGCAGAAGGAAATCCAAGTATAAATGGACCCATGCAGTTCAAACCCATGTTGTTCAAGGGTCAACTGTATAATTGTTTTGACTAGGTCGGCAGCAGCGGAAATGCGAAGAAATGGGTGAAACTGAGAGACATTTAGAAGGTAGTTTGCCAGAGATTCAGAGGACTAGATATAGGCAGAGGGAGAAGAGCCGGGGAGGCAAGGATGACTCCAAAGAATCAGGTTTGTATGATGATGGCTGACCATCCCATCATCAAGGTGGGGAACTCTGGAAGAGGAGTATTTGGGCAGGGGAAGATAGTGAGTTTTATTGTTTGCAAGTTGAATTTGACAAATCTTTGGGACATCCAAGGGGAGACTTCAAGTAGAGAATAGTATGTAAGAATCCTTTGCCCAGAGAAGCGTGGTTCAGAGTTAGAGATATACATTTTGAGTAATCATCATATAGGTGGTGATTTATGAGATTGCGTAGAGAGACTATGGTGTGGGATGAAACAGAGGCCTCAGGCTAAGCCTTAAGGAACTCCACCATCCAAAGCAAAAGACACAGAGTCCACAAAGAACACAGAGGAAGAGCTTTAAAGGGGTGGATGGAAAACCAGGGGAAAGTTCTGTGGAAGCCACAGTGTGGGAGGATGTGGTCAGTGATATCCAGAGATGTTGCAAGGACAAGTCAGACAAGACTGCAAAGTGGCAATTGGCTTTAGCAATGTTAGTGACCTCAGAAACCAATTGTAATAGCATGTTGGGGCTGGAGGCCAAAGTGGGTTGAGGGGTGAATAGGGTGTGAAGAAATGAAGATGGTGAGCAAAGCAACACTTGTGAATAGTTTGCCTATTGTACTGATCTGTTCTCACACTGCTAATAAAGACATACCGGAGACTGGCTAATTTATAAAGAAAAGAAGTTTAATTGACTCACAGTTCAGCATGGCAGGGGAGGCCTCACAATCATGGTGGAAGAGGAATGAGGAGAAAAGTCACGTCTTACATGGCAGCAAGCAAGAGAGCATGTGCAGAGGAACTCCCATTTATAAAACCATCAGATCTCATGACACTTATGCACTATCACAAGAACAGTATGGGAGAAATGGTTGCCATTATTCAGTTATCTCCACCTGGCCCTGCCCTTGACATGTGCGGATTATTACAATTCAATGTGAGATTTGGGTGGGGACACAGCCAAACCATATCACCTATAAAGAGGAGAAAGGGGACAGGGAGGCAGTGGTTGGGAGACATGAAATTGAGGAAGATTTTATTTATTTATTTTATTTTATTTTATTTTATTTTATTTTATTTTATTTTTAGAGACAGGGTCTTGCTCTGTTGCCCAGGCTGGAGTGCAGTGGTGTGATCATAGCTCACTGCAGCCTCTAATTCCAGGGCTCAAGAGATCCTCACACCTCAGCATCCCAAAGTGCTGGGATTATAGGCCTGAGCCCCAGTGTACCCAGCCTTTTATGTATCTTTTTAAAATTATTTTCAAACAGGAAGAATTGAGATGATAGTGAGGAGTTGACATTAACAAGAGAGTAGAAATAATTGATGGTGAAAAGTTTTCAAGATGGAGGAAGTGGGTTGAGTCCAAATGAAGGTAAATGAATGGGCCCCCAGATAAGAGAAAAGAGACCTCCTCCATTTTACTGGGAAGGCAGAAGGGTGAGTTTAGAGTAGATAAGGATCTTCTTTCATACGGCTGTAAGATAAGGAAATTCTAATCTAAAGCCTCTGTTTTCCTTGTGAGAAGAAGGGTCATCTGCTGAGAGTGAACTATGAGGTAGGCCAGGCATGGATTTGGGGAGCTGGAGAAAGTTTGATAAGGTCATTGAAGAGAATGGGAGAGAGAGGTGATCAGAAACATGTAGTGGGATTTCCAGGCAGACTGAGAGTCCATTTGAAACTGGCGATCATGAATTATAGTGGAAGCCATCTGCTCGGTTGTGCCTCTCTCCTGCAGGGCTAGGTTTGGAGAAAGTGTGGCCGCCATGGGAGCGGCCAAACAAACCAGATGGAAGGATGGGTTATTGTGGTCGGAAGGTAGGCAGGGTGAACTTGCTTCTGGAGGTAGTGAAATAATGTGTGCTGACATAGACCAGGGGTGACTGTGGGCCTGAGTGGCTGAGATGACCAAGGAAATGAGAGGCTAAGGGGCTATGTGCATCATCCCAGCTAACTGTTTAAGTCACTCAGGATTGGAGTGGCCACATCATTTATTGTCTCAAGACTGGGACACTTTTGAGAGTACCAAATTGCCAAGTGGATCGGAAGCTAAGAAACAGTTGTAGGCCACGTGCAGTGGCTCACACCTGTAATCCCAGCACTTTGGGAGTTCAAGCCAGGAGGATCGCTTGAGTCCAGGAGTTTGAGACCAGCCTGGACAACACAGCCACAAAAAAATAAGAAATTAGCTGGGTGTGGTGTGTGTGCCTGTAGTCCCAGCTACTCAGGAGGCTGAGGCAGGAGAATTGCTTGAACCAGGGAGTCAGAGGCTGCAGTGAGCTGTGATCACGCCACTGCAGTCATCCAAGGTGACAGAGCAAGACCCTGTCTAAAGAAAAAAAACTTAAAGTATAATAAAACATATAAATAAATAAGTATTTAAAAAATAAAGACAGAGACAATAATCTAAAAAAAAAACAAAGACAGAAACAGTTATAATTCATGACTGTCCCAGGCAAACAGAATGATGACAGGACTTCAGGTCATCTTAAAGGGTGACAGGGAGTCACGTGTCAAGGTTTTGAAATGAGAAAGCAGAACTGGATTGTTTAGTCAAGTGGCATGAGCCTCAAAAGAGAAAGCTTTTTTCATTTGCTTTTAGTTTTGTTTTTAATAAAAAGATTAGTCATTTATGATTTGCAAGTAGCAGTGAGGAGCGTGGAGAACCATAAACTCACCTTCCGAACTTAAGGTGGCTGGAATTTAAGAGAATAAACCACTTTCTTTTGAGAAAGCTGCAGTGGAAATGGTGTCCTCAGGGCACAGTTAAAGCCTGAGGTTAGCAGAACACTCCAGAAATAGCTTCAAGATACAGGAGTGGCAAGAAAGAGTTTGGGAGGTGGGGAAGAGAATGACCCATGGGGCCATGAACACAGAAGAACAGCCCATCATGGAGACGATGGTGTGGGGGAAAACCCCCCCAGGTGGCATTCTCTTTGGACAGTGACCAATGAAAACAGACTTCAGTCAGAAGCAGTGGCTCACGTCTGTAATCCCAGCACTATGGGAGGCCAAGACAGCCAGATCACTTGAGGTCAGGAGTTTGAGACCAGCCTTGCCAACACGGTGAAACCCCGTCTCTACTAAAAATACAAAAATTAGCCAGGCATGGTGGCGCATGCCTGTAATCCCAGCTACTAAGGAGGCTGAGGCAGGAGAATCCATTGAGCTGGGGAGGTGGAGATTGCAGTGAGCCGAGATTGTGCCACTGCACTCCAGCCTGTGTGACACAACAAGACTCTGTCTCAAGAAAATAAAAGCAGAATTCCTCAGGTATTTCGGAAGAAGATGGTTAGTGGCTAAAAGATGTGTGTTATAGAACTGTAAAGAAACTCAGTTTACACTGAGTTGGATTTTGACTGTGTCTCACTACCTCACTCTGTTGGCAAGCCCATCAAATCCAACATGTATTCTGGCCAATCTCTTCCTGGCCAAAGTACTTTCACCTTCTGTAAGGGGACCCGGGTTGACTTGAAGTCAGAATCCTGCTAGCTTTTTCTTTTTCTTTCTGTCTTTCTTTTTTTTCACAGGTAATTTTCTTTAGTTAAGCATTTTATAAAGCTTTGTCCATTTATTTTATTTGACTTGCCCTCAATTGTAGGGGATATTAGTTTCTGATTTAAATATCTAGCTTATTTTTTAAAAATCTAACTTTTATGCCATCTGTAGTAGACTGTATTTTCCAAAGCTAGCCATGGCCATATCTTCCTTCCCCATTAAGAGGTAGGATCCATTTCTCTCCTTCTCCCTTGAATGTACTTTGACACATAGAATAGAATAGAAGTGATGGTGAACATAGCACTTAAATCCTGCCTCTTCTGGCCTTGAGCAGTCATGAAGAAGTCCTGGCTACTGTGTCGGCAATGAAGCCACATGGTGGGGCATGGAGGCATCAGATGTGAAGTGAAGACACCATTTTCACCGCCCAGACCCAGGAAAACTTCAGATGATTCCAGCGCCAGCTCTCCTCTAAATAAAACTGCATGAGAGACCAAGGGAGAACCACCGCGCTGAGCCTCACATCCCTGAAAGATGATGATAAATGGCTGTCTTAAGCCTCTAAGTCAGTGGTCTCCCAGGGACTAAGTTCATGGCACCAGAGACTGGGTTCATGGAAGACAATTTTTCCACAGATTGGTGGCGGGGATGGTTTCAGGATGATTCGAATACATTACATTGATTGTGCATTTTATTTGTTTATTATTACATTGTAATATATAATGAAATAATTATACAACTCATCATAATGTAGAATCAGTGGGAGCCCTGGGCTTGTTTTCCTGCAACTAGATGGTCCCATCTGGGGGTGATGAGAGACAGTGACAGATCATCAGACATTAGATTCTCATTAGGAGCTCACAACCTAGATCCCTCACATGCACAGTTCACAATAGGGTTTGCGCTCGTATGAGAGTCTAATGCTGCTGCTGATCTGACAGGAGGTGGAACTCAGGCAGTAATGCAAGTGATATGGTTTGGCTGTGTCCCCATCCAAATCTCATCTTGAACTGTAGCTCCCATAATCCCCACATGTCATGGGAGGGACCTGGTAGAAGGTAATTGAATCATGCAGGTGGGTCTTTCCTGTGCTGTTCTCATGATAGTGAATAAGTCTCATGAGATCTGATTGTTTTATAAAGGGCAGTTCCCCTGCAGACGCTCTCTTGCCTGCCACCGTGTGAGACGTGCCTTTGCTCTTCCTTTCCCTTCTGCCATGATTGTGAGGCTTCCCCAGCCATGTGGAACTGCGAGTCCATTAAACCTCTTTTTCTTTATAAATTACCCGTCTCAGGTATTTCTTAATGGCAGTATGAAAATGGACTAATACAGCTAGTGATGAGGGGCAGCTGTAAATACAAATGAAGCTTCACTTGCTTATCCACTGCTCACCTCCTACTGTGTGGCCTGGTTCTTAAGAGGCCACGGACTGATACCAGTCTGTGGCCTGGGGCTTGGGGACCCCTGCTCTAAGTGTTGGTTTCTTCACAGCAGTAGACACCCAAGACACCATCTTGGGTATCTGTGCTTCTCATTTTTTCTGTCACAGTCAAGTTTCAATGCTTTAACTTTTTAAATATTATAAACTGGCAATGAAAAATAACTCTGCTCATGATTTCTATTTTAACCATAACAGGTATATATAATTAGTATATTTTTACTAATTATATGTGTTACATATAGTGAATATATTTTCTCTTGCCTGTTAACAAGATCCTCCCTCTACCTGCCTCCTTACCTGATACTGGTCCCTGGCCTTTGTTTGAAGCCAACTCCCTTCTCTCCTACACTCCAGTGGTACTCAGCAGGAGGAGAACCAGAAAGGAAAGGATGAAGACCAGCAGCAGAAGGAGAGGAGTGAAGAAGACATGAGAGAGTTCAAGAAGGCTTAGGAGAGAATCTTTGGTGGGAAGCTAAGAGCAAGGCAAGGAGAAAAGGGTTTGAGGGAAACTGCAGGATATGAGAAGGGTGGAGTTGAGAAGAAAAGGAGGAAGGGGGTTTTAAGAAATGTGGACTTGGTCTGAAATTAAATTGGCTGCTGGTTTCTTTGCACTGACACTGCACAGGGGCTATGCCCTTGGGAGGGGGCCCAGTGTTAGTCAGGGTACTAAATAAGCATGAAATTCGTGAAACTCTGAGATATACATTTGATGCTTGAACAAGGCAGGGGTTAGGTGAACCGACCTCTGCGCAGTTGAAAATTCCACGTATAACTCTTGACTCCCCAAAATCTCCACTGCTAATAGCCTACTGTTGATCAGAAGCCTTACCGATAACATAGTTAATTAACACATATTTTGTATGTTATATGTATGATATACTGTATTCTTACAATAAAGTAAGCTAGGGGAAGGAAAATCTTAAGAAAATCATAAGGAAGAGAAAATATGTTTACGTGATCTACCCACTCCACCCATCCCTATATGCACAAATATTCTGACGTTTTGAAATTATATTTTTCTGAATGTTTGCCACCATTTCATTAAAGTCATAGCTGCTCTTGAAAAAATTGTTAATAAAATAATATCTGCCCTAGAAGCTGATTATCCAAACTTTATTATTTTCATTAAGTGGAAGTGGACCATCATAAAGGTCTTCATCCTCACCATCTTCACGTTGAGCAGGCTGAGGAGGAGGAGGAAGAGGTCTTGCTGTTTCAGAGGCGGCAGGGGCAGAAGAAAATTCATGAATAAGGCCAGGCGCAGTGGCTCACGCCTGTAATCCCAGCACTTTGGGAGGCCGAGACGGGCGGATCACGAGGTCAAGAGATCGAGACCATTCTGGCTAACATGGTGAAACCCCCATCTCTACTAAAAATACAAAAAGTAGCCAGGTGTGGTGGCAGGCGCCTGTAGTCCCAGCTACTTGGGAGGCTGAGGCAGGAGCATGGTGTGAACCTGGGAGGCGGAGCTTGCAGTGAGCCGAGATCCTGCCACTGCACTCCAGCCTGGGTGACAGAGCGAGACTCTGTCACAAAAAAAAAAAAAAAAAAGAAAGAAAAGAAAAGAAAATTCATGTGTAAATGGACCCATGCAGTTCAAAGCCATGTTGTTCAAGTGTCAACTGTATATGCATACACTGTCTCTCCCCAGAGCATGTGTCTGTAAACCAGTTATCATGACTACCTAGTAAAATTGATTAAAAGTACAAAACACATGGGGATTGTTTGATTTGCCAGGATCAAAATCCATTCAAATGGGCTCAAGCAAAAAGGGAAGTTATTGGAGAGAAGCTCTGATAGCTCATGGAACAGCAGGAAGGATAGCCAGGTCTCGAGGGATGAAACCAAGAACTCCAGGACCCCCAGGGAGTCTCTCCATCTCTCTTTCTTTGTGTGCTCACATGATTGATATCTAATATTCTCTAATATTCTCTGCCCAACCTTTTTATCCTTTTTCTGCAGATCAGCTTTCTCTGGTCTACCACAGCCATTGCCCTGGATCAGGTTTCCTGGACTCCATACTTGTGGAGATGGAGATGGTGCAGAATGTTCCCTAGGAGAGCTTTCAGGAACAATATATGTAAAGTAGGGCAGGAAGAAGGATTGGATACTGGGAGAAATTAAACTATGATGCAGCAGCAACGGAGGCTCCAGCCAATTCTATACGGAGTTCTAGGCCAGACTTTGAACTGTGCGCGTTGACCAGCCATTGGATGCTGGCTGTCCCTGGTGAGAGGGACATATCTTTAGACAAAGTGAATCCCTTTGGTCAAGGGTGATTTCTGGGGAGGATCTCAGCTATGAATAGTCAGTAGTTAGCACCCTTGCAAGGGGGATGATGAGCCCTGGGCACCCATTCAGCCACCCAGTCCAGCTTGACCTCATGTCTCATCTCAAACACCAACTGGGACTGAAGCAAGTCCCTGTGTTCCACTTCCAAATTCCTAGGAGTGAGCATCTGACTGGATTAGGTATCTTTTTCCTGTTCTGATCAGCTCTGGCCCTGGAAGTCAGGTCACAAGATATATTACCCACTGGGTATTAACTAACACATTTGCTAATAATCAGTTAGCAAAAACAATTTGTCTTTGATGATAAATGCAGATTTGTCTTTTAATAATAAATGCAAGTCAGCAAAGGTTGGATAATCAGTTTTTAGGGCAGATATTACTTTATTAACATTTTTCATTCAAGAACAGCTATGACTTTGTTGAAATAGTGGCAAACATTGAAATAGTGGCAAACATTCAGAAAAATATGATTTCAAAAAGTCAGATGGGTGGGGTGGCAAGTCATGTAAAAACAAGCAAGCCCACATTTATCCGGAAGACAGGTGAATACTTATCTTTATTATTCTTATTTCTTTTATTTATTTATTTATTTATTTATTTATTTATTTATTTATTTTTTGAGACAGAGTCTTGCTCTGTCACCCAGGCTGGAGTTCAGTAGCATGATCTCAGTTCACAGCAACCTCCGCCTCTCAAGTTGAAGCGATTCTCATGCCCCAACCTCCCACGTAGCTGGGATTACAGGCATGCCACCACACCTGGCTAATTTTTGTATTTTCAGTAGAGATGAGGTTTTGCCATGTTGGCCACACTGGTCTTGAACTGCTGACCTTAAGTCATCTGCCTGCCTTGGCCTCCCAAAGTGCTGGGATTACAAAGTGCTGGGATCCCAAAGTGGCATGAGTCACCGTGCCTGGCCAACATTTATCTTTTAATAGCATATTTTACCCTTTTGTTTACCACATCCTTAGTTTTGCCTTTTCCAGAATGTCATGGAATTGGAATCATACAGCATGTAACCACTTCAGACCAGTTTAATTCACTTAGCAATGTGCATTGAGGATTTATTCATGTCTTTGTGTGGCTTGATAGCTCATTCCTTTTTACTACTGACTAATATTTGATTATATAAATATATTGCAGTTTGTTTATCCATTCATCTATAGGAAGCCAGAAAAGGGGTCTTGAGCTAGACTCCAAGAGAGGGTTCTTGGATCTCGCACAAAAAGGAATTCAAGGCAAGTTGCAGAATGCAGTGAAAAAAGTTGTTTTATTGAAAGCTACTCAGATACAGAGTAGGATGTCCTCAGAAAGCAAACAGAGGAATGCACCATCTTTATCTGAGATTTTTCTTATGTAGAGGTCTTGTCTATGACAAGACTAAACTAAGCTGTGCCTGTGTGTGGGTTGGCTGACAGCAAGATAGAATTTATTATTTGACTGATTTAAAGAAAACTATCTTGACAGTTTAATGTGTAAGTACATCAAAGCATAACTATAGTTATCCCGAAAGCCTATCTTGTTATGGCTATTGGAACTTCTGGACTTCCTGTTGCTGTAGCAGTTTGTTCTTGCAGGCATTACCAAGCTACCTCCTTAGCTTTGTAAGTGACCAGTAAGCAATGTGCCTTGCTAGTTTTAAGATGAAGGAGATTTTAAAATGGTGTCACCCTGCTAGTTTTAAGACGGAGGTGATTTAAAAATGTTGTCGGCCAGGCACTGTGGCTCACACCTGTAATCCCAGCACTTTGGGAGGCTGAGGCCGGTGGATCATGAGGTCAGGAGTTCGAGACCAGCCTGAACAACATGGTGAAACCCCATCTCTACTAAAAATACAAAAATTAGCCTGGTGTGGTGGTGTGCGCCTATAATCCCAGCTACTCAGGAGGCTGAGGCAGGAGAATCACTTGAACCCAGGAGGTGGAGGTTGCAGTAAGCCAAGATCGTGCACCATTGCACTCCAGCCTGGGTGACTCTTTCTAAAAAAAAAAAAAGAAAGAAAAGGCGTCATCCTAGGCTCCTGCTTTCCTAACAGAAATACATCTTGGTTACTCCCAGTTTTTGGTCATTATGAATAAAACTGCTATAAGCATTCACACGCAGGATTTTGTGTGGACATAAGTTTTTAAATCAGCTGGGTAAATTCCTAGGAGTGCGATTGCTGGATTGTTCTATGTAAAATGTTTATTTAAAAACGGAATGCTTATTCCCTGGTGCTGCACTCTAACATAAATGTAATTCTCTCAGCAAGGCCAATTTTACTTTCTGCAGAAAGGGTGCTCATTGCAGATGTAACAATGGCTAGAGCACACCTGAACAAAGGAAGGAAGCAATTTTTATCCCTTACACAGTTTGTCCCTGCTACTGTGTCCTGTCGCCATTGGCTGGAGCCAGACCTCACAATCTAAACTAAAACCCAATTGGCTAACAGTTTAAAACTTTTCTAAATAGGTGAAAGTAATGGAAAGACAAAGGAAAAGAGGAAGTTGCTTATGCCAAAAAAGGAAGGGGCATAGGCTGCAAGCTGGAACATGCCCGTGAGCATGTCCAGCACAAATATCTTGGTTAAGGTACAAGGACATAGAATGTACTACATGCCTGCGAGCATGTTTAACAGCTACATAGGATAGGGCTTACTTACCAAAGAGTTATTAGCATAAAGCAAGAAGGCTTGAAGGAAGTTAGTTTTTAAAATAAACTATTATTTTTAACACTTATGATTTATTCTTTAACAAGAAGGGAAACTTTGAAGAGGAACTTTTACTTTCTACATGGATCATATAAGAATACTATGATTAGTTTTGTAAGAAACTGCCAAACTGTCTTCCCAAGTGGCTGTACCATTTTGCATCCCCACCAACAATAAACGAGAGCCTCTGTTGCTCTGCACTCTCACCAGCAATTGCTGTTGTGGCTTTTTCAGATTTAAGCCATTCTAATGGGTGTGTAGTGGTATCTCATTGTTGCTTTAATTTGCATTTTCCTATTGACAAATGATGTTCAGCATCTCTTCATATGCTTAATTACTATCTGCAGATGTTTTGCCCATTTTTACTTGGCTTTATTGTGTTATTGATGAGTTTGTAAGAGTTCTTTGGATATTTTGAGATCACTGGATTTTCACTATTCGATTCCTGCTTACTTAGAATTAATCCTAGCAAGGCCTGAAGAACTTCTTCTCCCACCCTCATTTCCTTTCACACAGTGGTGGCAAATGGCAGCTACCACCAGTCAGCTTTTGTATGAAAGACCAAATTTGGTAAAAGGTGGTTTAGGGCTGTAAAATGTGTGAAAAGGCAGGCTATAACATCTTTACTTAAAATACCTCCTCTATTAAAATGGACCATTTGTTTCATCCAGTGTGGTTCTTAACTCTGGGTGCGCAGTAGAACCACCAGGGTAACTATTAAAAATACTGATGTCTTAGCCAATATCTTTAAAAAATTATTTATAATTTTTTCTTTTTTAGAGAGAGAGTCCTGCTCTGTTACCCAGGGTAGAGTGCGGTAGCACCATCATAGCTCACTCAGCCTCCAACTCCTGGGCTCAAGCAATATTCCTGCCTCAGCCTCCTGACCACCAGGTCTGGCTTATTTTATTTTATTATTTTATTTTTTGTAGAGATGGAATTTTTCCTATATTGCCCAGGCTGGTCTCAAACTCCTGGCCTCAAGAGATCTTGCTACTTCAACCTCCCAAAGTGCTGGGATTACGGGTGCAAGCCATCTCACCCAGCCCAATATCTTAAAATAATTGTTGATATCAAGACTTCAACATCAACTAAAACCATATTAGACACTACTACATATCCACTTGATTGACTACAATAAAAAGCATTGATCAAGTCAGGTGTGGTGACGTGTACCTGTGGTCCCACCCGCTCAGGAGGCTGAGGTAGGAGGATTCCTTGAGCCCAGGAGTTTGAGACCAGCCTGGGCAACATAGCAAACACAGCAAGACCCTGTCTAATTAAAAAAAGATTGATCACACTAAGTCTTGTAAAAGGGTATGGAGGAACTGTAACTCTCATCCAGGCTGGTGGGAATGGAAATGGTGCAACTTCAGAACACAGTTTAGCAGTTTATTAAAAAGTTAAACATACACCCAGTATACAACCTGGCCATTCCACTTCTAGGTATCTATCCAAGAGAAAGAAAAAACACACGTTCATACAAAGACTTGTACACGAATGTTCATGGCAGCGTTTGTAATAGCCCTGAATTGGAATCAACCCAAGTGCACATCAATAGGTAGATGGATGAACAAAGTGTGTGATATTCATATGGTGAAATGCTACCCTGCAATAATAAGAAGTAAACTTCTGATACAACATGGATGAATCTCGAAATAATTAGGCTGCATGAAAAAAGCCAGTTAGTAAGAGGATCAAGTGCGATTTTATATAAATCACACATGTGTGACATAAATGTGTGATCACATTTATATAAAATTCTTGAAAATTTAAACTAATCTATAGTAACAGAAAGCACTGGGAAGGGGAGGGATGAAGGAAAAAGAAAGGATGACAGAGGGTCACAAGAGGGCTTAGAAGTAATGAACATGTTCGTTATCTTGTTTTCTGTGATGGTTTCCAGGGGTGTGTACATATGTCAAAACTGACCAAACTGGACAGTTTTCATATGTGCAGTTTACTAAATGTCAATTGGACCTCAATAAAACTGTGAAAAATATTTTTGTACCTTGACCTGTTATCCAATTCATGATTTCAAAAAAATCTAATGTTTTAAATCTATAAGCTAAATTTTAGTTACAATCTTATTTATCAACAATAAGGGAAAATTTAAAAATCTGCAATATCACTGCATGTTCTCACATAAAAGTGGGATAGAACATTGGGTACACAAGGTTATAAAGATGGGAATGATAGATACCGGGCATTACAAGAGTAGGAAGGGAGGGGGAAAAGGGTTGAAAAACTACCCATTAAGTGCTATGCTCACTGTCTGGGTGACAGGTTCAATTGTACTCCAAGCCTCAGCATCTTACAATATACCTTTATAGCAATTCTGCACATATATCCCTGGAATCTAAAATAAAAGGTAAAAAAAGAAAAAAACTCTTTAATATTAATATTTTTCACACATATTCATAAATAGGGAAGAATCTACGATATAGATTAATTTAATTTAATTTAATTTAATTTAATTTTTGAGACAGGGTCTTGCTCTGTTGCCCAGGCTGGAGTGCAGTAGTGCAAACATAACTCACTTAAATCCTCTACCTCCTGGGCTCAAGTGCTTCTCCTGCCTCAGCCTTGCAAGTAACTGGGATCACAGGCGTATACCACCATGCCTGGTTAATTTTTTATTTTTTTGTAGAAATGGGGACTTGTTATATTGCCCAGGCTGGTCCCAAACTCCTGGCCTCAAGCGACCTGCCCATCTCAGCCTCCCAAAGTGTTGGGATTATAGCTGTGAGCCACTGCATTGTCCTAGATTTTTATAACTTGACATTTTGTTGTTGAAAGCCTTGATCTGAAATATATATCAAAGAAAGAGAAAAAGAGTGAAAAGTCAAAATTGTGTTGGAAGAAATGTGAAATCAAATACTATGAGTTTCCTGGAAGTTCAGTTCAACACCGTAGGCTACAAAAAGCTATAGGATACTGTGGAGTCTTACTGCCCTATATATATTGTAGGAGGGTGTTGAAGTAATCATACATGCTTTACTGCAGCAAAGAGGTTTCTGTATCAGAACTGAACACAACGAAAAAGCAGAAGATTTAAGAAACGCTAATGTTACATATTTTAAAAGTTTAAAACACAAGTTTTATTAGAGGGCTTTTTCATCCAACTTAAAGTACCTTTATTGTCTTCTTTGCTAGAACTCTATGACTTCTGGTAACAGAGGCCAAAACATACAAACTCCTCAGACTATCTGGTGAAACTCCATCAAGAATAGGAGAGTTTCTACCAGTTCCAATGTAAATAATTTTCTGTATGTGTGTATGTCAAGATTGTAATAGTTTGATTAAAGTAAGAAAGAAATGTGCATGAGAATGTATTGCAATGCTGCAATCTTAACCCTGTTTCATATTTGATTTTTATTTACTTATTTGTTTATTTTTTTATTGAGATGGGGGTCTCACTAAGCTGCCTGAGCTGTTCTTGAATGCCTGGACTCAAACAATCCTCCTGCCTCAGCCTCCTGAGTATTAGGTCTGTTCACTAATTTAGAACCACAGATTAATATTTGATAGCTTTTAATGGGCACAGAGTCATTTTTAAATGTTGGCCACAAACACTGTCCAGTTGAATATAAGGTCAATATAAACTATTTCCCTAAGGCACTTCACGTTATTGGCAGGTCTTCTTCAATAAAAGTGTTTAAACAAGAAATGGGAAAAGGATTCCCTATTTAATAAATGATGCTGGGAAACTGGCTAACCATATGTAGAAAGCTGAAACTGGATCCCTTCCTTATGCCTTACACAAAAATTAATTCAGGATGGATTAAAGACTTAAATGTTAGACCTAAAACCATAAAAACCCTGGAAGAAAACCTAGGCAATACCATTCAGGACATAGGCATGGGCAAGGACTTCATGTCTAAAACACCAAAAGCAATGGCAACAGAAGCCAAAATTGACAAATGGGATCTAATTAAACTAAAGAGCTTCTGCACAGCAAAAGAAACTACCATCAGAGTGAACAGGCAACCTACAGAATGGGAAAAAATTTTCGCAACCTACTCATCTGACAAAGGGCTAATATCCAGAATCTACAAAGAACTCAAACAAATTTACAAGAAAAAACAAACTACCTCATCAAAAAGTGGGCGAAGGATATGAACAGACACTTCTCAAAAGAAGACATTTATGCCGCCAAAAGATACATGAAAAAATGCTCATCATCACTGGTCATCAGAGAAATGCAAATCAAAACCACAATGAGATATCATCTCACGCCAGTTAGAATGGCGATCATTAAAAAGTCAGGAAACAACAGGTGCTGGAGAGGATGTGGAGAAATAGGAACAATTTTACACTGTTGGTGGGACTGTAAACTAGTTCAGCCATTGTGGAAGTCAGTGTGGCGATTCCTCAGGGATCTAGAACTAGAAACACCATTTGACCCAGCCATCCCATTACTGGGTATATATCCAAAGGATCATAAATCATGCTGCCATAAAGACACATGACACGTATATTTATTGCGGCACTATTCACAATAGCAAAGACTTGGAACCAACCCAAATGTCCAACAATGATAGACTGGATTAAGAAAATGTGGCACATATACACCATGGAATACTATGCAGCCATAAAAAATGATGAGTTCATGTCCTTTGTAGGGACATGGATGAAGATGGAAACCATCATTCTCAGCAAACTATCACAAGGACAAAAAGCCAAACACCGCATATTCTCACTCATAGGTGGGAATTGAACAATGAGAACACTTGGACACAGGAAGGGGAACATCACACACTGGGGCCTGTCGTGGGGGAGGGGGAAGGGAGGAGGAATAACATTAGGAGGTATACCCAATGTAAATGACGAGTTAATGGGTGCAGCACACCAACATGGCACATGTATACATATGTAACAAACCTGCATGTTGTGCACATGTACCCTAAAACTTAAAGTATAATTTAAAAAATTATGATTTTTCATTACCTTAAACTATTTTTCTTATCTTTCTTAGAAATGAAAGAAAACTAGTTTGAGAAAATTCCTGCATTTTAAAATAAATCTCTATTTCAGCCAGATGCGGTGGCTCACGCCTATAATCCCAGTACTTTGGGAGGCTGAGGTGGGTGGATCACCTAAGGTCAGGAGTTCGAGACCCACCTGGCCAACATGGCAAAACCCCATCTCTACTGAAAATACAAAAATTAGCTGGACTTAGTGGCACACGGTTGGAATCCCAGCTACTGGGGAGGCTGAGGCAGGAGAATTGCTTGAACCCAGAAGGCAGAGATTGCAGTGAGCTGAGATCGCACCACTGCACTCCAGCCTGGATAACAGAGTGAGGCTCCATCTGAAAAAATAAATAAATAAATAATAAATAAATAAATAAATAAATAAATAAAATGAAATAAATTTCTATTTTAATGAGAGGCTTGTAGAAGAAGATATTAGCAGATTTGTATGTAAATTTATGATATAATAGTTTGGCTCTGCAAATAACAGCAAATATTGTTGATTATTATTTATTTTCCTTCTGTGAACATTAACTTTGTGAATTATTATGTTTTTTCATTTTTACAATAAACATTTTTCTTAATAGAAAATTTTTAGTTTCTTTATTTACATACTCAGAAATGCATCTTTTTTAAGTGTACAATTTACTGAAGGTTTTTCCCCTTTGATCATGTTTTTAATTTTGATGAAGTTCAGTTTATCCATTTGTTCCTTTTATGATTGTTTTTTGTGTGTGTCCTACCTATAAAATCTTTGCTGGCTCCAGGATCACAAAGATTTTCTTTTGCTTTCTTCTAGAAGTTTTATAGTTTTAGCAATAGTTTAAATTTATGCCTAAGATCAATCCTGAATTAATTTTTATGAGTGGTGTGAGGTATGGGTTGAGATTCAATCTATTTTCATGCATTTATTCTGTTGTCCAAGCATCATTTGTTGAGAGGATTTTCCTGGTTTAGCACTGCTGTGGCTTGGGTGAGTTGGTCTAATTCTAGAGTTCAGTGATAGAAAGCCCAGCTGGCTCTCATACAAAGCTACACACCCTGCCTCTAGTCCAGCTTTTATGATTAAGAAGGTGATATTTTGGCTTCCAATAATCATTCACTTGTCTTTTGTTCAATATATTCAGAACTCAGGTGGGGAAGAGAGATGCTACTCACAACCCCTTCCATGAAGAGGTCTAGGTTCAAAGCCAGAGGCTAACTAGTTATAGGTCCAGGCTCTATGATATTTCTGATGGCTTCTTCCTCCTTGGGTTATTAAGTTACGTACAGTCCACAGCTCTAAGTAGTGTTTGGTTGAAGCACTTTTTTTCTCTTCATCTTCTTTTCATTGGAAAATGTCCTTGTTAACAGATAAATTTTTTAAATGATAAACTATAATTCTCATACAAATATAAAATCCATGATTGTCAAATATTTTATTTAATTCATTAACTAATGAGGGAACCGGTAAGATGTTACAGTTGTTTCAAAGAAGCACATGTTTATATGCATAAAGAAATGTTGAAATGAATTTACGAACAGATTTTAAAAACTGGTCTATCTCCAGTACCATAATCCATTACATTTCACCAGACACAAGTCATTTGCACTTTTGTGAGCAAGAATCATTTGCACTATTACCGGTTTTTCAGAATTTACTGTCTTTGAGAGTTGCAAAGCCTCTGGAGATAACCAGGATGGTAAAGCTAGACAGGACACCCACTAATCTTTTTCATCCATTTCGAAGTCTTTTGTAATTTTTCCTGACACTTTCTATCTTCACCCAGTTTCACATGGTGAGCCTAGTCCTGTTCTCTGCTACAAGAAGTCTAGCCAGCTACAGTTACATTTACTTGGTTTTATCTAATTGCCTTCTTGACCTTTCCACCTGAGTATTTAAGAGGTATGACATGGATAAAACTGAACTTTTGATTTTTTTCTTAAGCCAATTCTACCCCTAGTTTTTCTCATCTCAGTAAAAGGCATCTCTTCAGTCCAAAACCCATGAACCATCATTGGTTATTTATTCTTCCTCATCTAATGAATTAGCATGTCTTTATTATGTATCCTTTTCTTTGTCTCTATCCTCACTTACTTAGACCAAGCCCCATGAACTATTCCTTGGGCCACTTCAATAACTTCTCAGTTGGTCTTGTTCCTTACCCTCTCACTCTCAATCCATTTTCCACACAGTAGGATGCATTAGTTTTTAAAAATATAGACAAGTAACATTTACCAATGCTTTTGTAGAGACAAGGTCCCCTATGTTGCCCAGGCAGATCTCAAACTCCTGGGCTCAAGCCATCTTCCCACCTCAGCCTCCCAAAGTGCTGCAATGAGAGGATTAAGTCACCATGCTTGGCAAATAAATCATTTTAAAACAGTCCTATGCTGGGCTATTATTGCTGCTATCTTTCTTTTATAAATGAGAAACATGACATGTGGATTTTAAATAATATGCCTACACTCACCCATGTAATAAATGGTAGAAATGATATTTAAATCTAGGTCGTCTGATTCTGGAGCTTGGACTGTTAACCACTGTATGTCCTGCCTCCCTGAACAAGTCAGATTTGTCATTCCTTGCTTACATTAAATTTAAACTTGCTCTTGTACTTGGAATAAAACTTGGACTCCTTGCCAGACTTACAAGATCTGACGCCAACCCCACCTCTCCAACCTCATCTTGTAGCTGTCTCTCCCCACAGCAAACAAAATTCAAGCCGTACTGGCATTTTCTTCTCTCTTCCTAAGTATTTATTTATGTAATGACAAGTCTTGCTCTGTTACCCAGGCTGGAGTGCAGGGGTGCCATTGTAGCTCACTGCAGCCTCAAACTCCTGACCTCAAGGGATCCTCCCGCCTTGGCCTCCCAGAGTGCTTTGATTATAGGCATGAGCCCCCACACCTGGTCTTTTCCTGAATATTGAGAACCTCTTTGCTGCTTAGAATGCACACCTCCTGGCTCTTTGCTGAGTGGTGTCTCTGACCTTTGCAGTCTCAGCTTAAAGAAGTCCTCTTGCTTCTGTTGGGTGAGCTCCCTGAAGACACCGGGGCATAGCTGTAGTAGGGGTTAGTGGGTGTGTGGGAGGTAGAGAGCGGAGGGAACGTAGGGAGTCTTCATTTCTCCAAGCACATTGTTCTAAATTGGTTCTTCCTTTTCTAAGAGAGGTAGTGTGAAGTAGTCAGTTTAAACACCCAGATCAGACTGTGAAACATAAGAAGAAAGAAGTCAGAAGATCACTTTATGTTCTTACCAGCACCTGGACTGTAAATTGACACCAATCATAATGCCTTCCTGCCCTCATCACAAGGTTGGTGTGCAGATGGCAACATATTCAAGATGGCTTTGACAGCTGTAAACAGGAACAGATGTGAGTAACTTTAGGCCAATGTGATCTTCACACTCTAGTGGTGCCTTCACTTGTGAATTGTGCCCAGGACCAGGCAGTGAGGCCAACATGCTTAGAGAAGACCTCGATGAGCATGTCATTGTCCCATTCTGGGGACCTCAAAGACTCTGCACTCTATTTCTGCTCATGCAGCAATCTTCAGACACTATGCAATATTCTTCCAATGAACATAGCAAATAAATACATTTTATTTTATTATTATTATTGTTATTTTGAGACAGTCTTGCTCTGTCACCCAGGCTGGAGTGCAGTGGCCCGATTATAGCTCATTGTAACCTTGAACTCCCAGACTCAAACGATCCTCCCACCTCAGCCTCTTTAGTAGCTGGGACTACAGGTATATGCTACCATGCCTAACTAATTATTCTAACGTTTTGTTGAGCTGGGATCTCACTATGTTTCCCAGGCTGGTCTCAAACTCTTGGCCTAAAATGATCCTCCCACGTCAGCCTCCCAGAGCACTGAGATTATAGGCATGAGCCACCACACCAGGTAGAAACACATTTTATTTATTTATGTTATAGAGATGGGGTCTTGCTATGTTGCCCAGGCTGATTTTGAACTCCTGTGCTCAAGAAATCCTCCTGTTTCAGCTTCCCAAAGTCCTGGGATTACAGGCATCAGCCATTGTGCCCAGCCAGAAATACACTTTATTTATTTATTTAGAGATGGAGTCTCGTTGTGTTGCCCAGGCTGGAGTGCAATGGTGCGATCTTGGCTCACTGCAACCTCCATCTCCCGGGTTCAAGTGATTCTCCTGCCTCAGTCTCCCAGGTAGCTGGGATTACAGGTGCCTGCCACCATGCCCAGCTAATTTTGTATTTTCAGTAGAGATGGGGTTTTACCATGTTAGTCAGGCTGGTCTCTAACTCCTGACCTCAGGTGATCCACCTACCTCGTCTTCTCAAAGTGCTGGAATTACAGGTGTGAGCCACCACACCTGGCCCAGAAATACACTTTAAATGAGAAACTTTTCTCTAGTTTGCGTTAGTCTAGAATTCCCTTCTACCCTCTAACCTTTAGTCTATTTCTCTGCCTTCCTCTCCTCTCTCCCTACCTTCTCTCCTTCCTCCCACCCTCTCCGTCTTCATTCCCTCCCATCTTTGCCAAGATTAAAGAAGGAATCTGGTCAAAGTGGAAAACCCCATGTGAGTAAATGAATTTCAAGCACAGAAAAATATGTGGTAGTAGATATTTTCAATGTTAACCATGAATGATATTAGAAGGTGTTGGTGTAATTGAATGACCAAGCAGATCCTACAGAAGCTACCTCAGCTACTTCTAATTTGGTTTACTTTATTCAGTTTTATATCCTACAACTTCAGGTAAAAGTATAAAATAATTCATTACTAAAAATTTAACTTTTTAGCTAGACCCATATAGAAATATTTCTCCACTTTTTAATTGTAATTTGTTCTCAATGAAACCATATTGTTGTTCTCTCCTGGAGCCACATTTACAATTAGTCAATGAGATTATATTTAGTAAAATCCTCGTTTCTGTCAACAGTTCTCCATCATTTCAGCTTTCATTTTTTTAAAACCTCAACTGATTCTAAGTTATTTCTGTTATTCTTTCAAAAGGAATCTTTATCAAATTTTTTCAGACTATCTTTCATGGTGATATAATTCTCTTTCATTTGAATCTTATGAAGTTAATCCCAGCAAACCTCCTTGGTCTTAGCACCTCTAAGTGCCTTGATTTCAGCTCTCAGTGTCTTTTCTTCATTATTCTGGACACACAGGAGAAACACGTCATGCTGGGGCTTTCCACGTCATGTTGGGGCTTGGGGACTGTGAATGGCATTTTCCAGCCCACTGGCTTCAGTTTGCCGTGCAACTATATTTACCAGCTGTGAGGGTGTGGGGGACACTGGCATCCTCCAAGGGCATCCAGATGAGCATCAGGGTATGAGTCTACCTGACTCAGAACTCTGATCCCTGCAGACTTGGCCAAAAGGCTGGGAAATCCATGCCAACTTCCCTTTCTGCTCCTCTTCTCTCAACGGCTCTCCTCCCATCCCAAGCTTTGATTGGAGGCTGAATGTATAGGTGGGAAAAATGAATTCTGCTCAGTTGCATATATTTCAAATCCATTGTCTTCTTCCTTAACACAGAATCTTGGATAATGTGTCCAGCTAGCAGGTCTGTATCCCAGCCTCCGTTGTAGCTACTTGCAACCATGTCAATAAATTTTGGCCCAAAGAGAGATAAGTGAAAGTATTATTTGGAACTTTCAGGAAGTGCCCTTGAAGTGTGCCTTTTTTCATATCCTCCTTCCCGCTGGTTGGAATGCAAGCCCAATTATTGCCCTCTTGGACCATGAGATGACCTTGAATTTAGAAGCTTTGGACATCAGAGCAGCAAAGTGGAAGATGCCTGGGCATTTGAAGGCTCTGTAGAATAGCCTCATTAGCCCTGGACTAGCTACTTGTAGATTGTTTGTATGTGAGGGAATCAACCCTTGTGTGATTAAATCTCTGATTTTAAGATCTCTGTTACACACAAACACAACTGCTATCTAATATACCCAGGGACCTTCATTTTTTAAGCTTAAGGGACAAGAATTTTCTAATCTTGATTATATATACTTGCAGATAACTTGTATCTGACACCTGGATCTTGACTTTTGAATCTTACAAGCTAAGATCTTGGGTCCCCAGATTTACTGGGACAGCCCTGCTGTGTTATCTTTCCCTGGATGTCCACAAGAAATCTTCAGGAAAGATCTATGTCACTTGTCAAGGTGTTTGGGTGGCAGAGTATGTTTCTTTTGAATTGTACTGGAAGCAACCACGAAGCAAGGAAAAGCAGGTCCTACACATGCAGGTTAACAGAGTCTTTGCACAGTGAAGCTGCGAGTCTCATGTACTTGGCTTGTTATTCATTGCATCTATATGTTTAGATCTGTGCTAAAGGATCTTGATTGACATCTTGAAAGTAAATGTTCTCTCTTCTTTGGCAAGTGAACTTAATGATTCTAGTTTGTAGCTAAAAAGTCATTATCTTTAAAGAGCCATTCTTGTCAAATGTGGGTAAATGATGAAATAAATGTGATATTATAGCCTCTTGGTATGTGATGCTTTTTATCTAAGCAGAACTCAACAACATGTGTTACTGTAACATTCAGTTGAAGTAATTTATCATGAAAACTGAAAGGAAAGTCACTAAATAGAATAAGGTATAACCTACCTTAGAGTGTTACATTGTTATTTGCACATTATTTTATTTTCTGAGACTAGGTCTTGCTCTGTCACCCACAGCACTGCACTGGAATGTAGTGGTGCAAATATAGCTCACTGCAGCCTCCACCTCCTGGGCTCAAGCGATCTTCCCACTTCACCCTTCCAAGTAGTTGGGACCACAGATACACACCACCATGCCCAGCCAATCTTTAAATTTTTTTATAGAGATGGAGTCTCACCTTGTTGCTCAGGCTTGTCTCAAACTCTTCGCCTCAAGTGATCCTCCTTGCTCAGTCTTCCAAAGTGCTGGGATTATAGGTGTAAGCCACCGTACCTAACTTATTTACACTTTTAGTATATGATAACTACAAAGATTAGCTGAGATAACACATCTAGATAAAACACTTAGTAGGTACCCAAATACTTGCTAAATAATGACACCCCAAAATAGTCTAGTCTTTCCAGAGGGAAGATCCGTTTATTTACAAAACAATATTTTCTATCCTTAATTCTTTAACACTTCCTTTACGCCAGTCTTTCACTTTCTCCTGGGAATCCTGGTTGCTCTTGCTCAGTGGTCACAACAATCCAGAGATGAGAGCTAATGGGGAGCCACAAAGAGTGGAGTTTCAGCAGCTCCTTCTGCAGTGACATCCTGGTGATGACAAGCATGTATGGCCACGACAGAGTCCCCTGTGGTATAGCTTTGAGTGAGTTTACTTTCACTGACTGCTAAGAAAGAAATTCATAGTTTAAAAAATGTTTAGTAGGGTTTTAATTTAAACTTTAGTAGAGACAATACATAATTTCCATCTATTTCTTTTTCAAAAAAAAAATTTTAAACAGGCCAGGCGTGGTGGCTCATGCCTGTAATCCCAGCACTTTGGGAGGCCAAGGCAGGGGCATCAGCTGAGTTCAGGGATTTGAGACCAGCCTGGCCAACATGGTGGAACCCTGTCTCTACTAAAAATACAAAAATAGCCGGGCATGGTGGTGGGTACCTGTAATCCCAGTTAACCAGGAGGTTGAGGCAGGAGAATTATTTGAACCCAGAAGGTGGGAATCACTTGAACCCGGGAGGTGGAAGTTACAGTGAGCCCAGATTGTGCCACTGCACTCCAGCCTGGGTGACGGAGTAAGACAAATAATAATAATAATAATAATAAATTTTAAATTGACAAAAGTTGTACATGTTTATGATGTACAACATGATGTTTTGAAATATGTTTACATTATTAAATGGCTAAATTGAGCTAATTATCATACGTCTTACCTCACGTGCTTATTTTTATGTGCAGTGAGATCACTTAAAATTTACTCTGTTAGTGATTTTCAAGTATACACTACATTTTGTTTTTCTTTTTTGAGACAGGATCTTGCTCTGCCACCCAGGCTGGAGTACTGTGGCACACTCATGGCTCACTGCAGCCTCAAACTCCTGGGCTCAAGCTATCCTCCCACCCAGCCTCCCTAGTAGCCGGGATGACAGGTGCATGCCACCACACCTGGCTAATTTACATTGTTGTTAGCTGTAGTCATCATGTTGTACAATAGCACTCCCATCTGACGTTTTGTACCTTTTGACCAGCATGTCTCCAGCCTTTCACCCTCTTTATCGCTTTTACTTTGTCTTTCTAGTGATGCCTGGGCCAGGGCCAAGTGAGTCTCCCTGTCTCCTTACCCAGGGGCCACTTCAGTTATCAGTCATTCTTCACTGCCTTTGTTTGCTGTTTAGCTCATCTGTCTGCATTCTGAGGCATTCATCCTCATTACACATTTATCATTTTGTGGAGGTGATAGCAGTAGGTCCCAGTCGAGTGGTTATACAGTGGTGCTTCTTGCTTCTGTCTCCTAGGGTTACCCCTGAAATCTTTCACATACTTTTACAGCCAATTAGAGCCACTAATCTACTGTAGTTGACTTCTTTTTCAGGAAAAGCAGGTAAAACTCAATAGAGAGGAACACAAAGTTCATAGGGACCACCATGGGGATAGCCTTGGTCTTTTTATGTACCATTTTCAAAGAGGCCTCATAATTTTTACACATTCTTGACAAATACAAATTACAATTTTTTTACTTGTATTTATTTTATTGTATTTTTGGGGGGATGGAGTCTTGCTCTGTCGCCCAGGCTGGAGTGCAGTGGTATGATCTCAGCTCACTGCAACCTCTATCTCCTGGGTTCAAGCAATTCTCCTGCGTTGGCCTCTTGAGTAGCTGGGATTACAGGTGCCCACTACCAACCTTGGCTAATTTTGGTATCTTTTTTAGTACAGACGAGGTTTCACTATGTTTACTATGCTGGTCTCGAACACCTGACCTCAAGCAATCTGCCTGCCTTGGCCTCCCAAAGTGCTGGGATTACAGGTGTGAGCCACCGTGCCTAGCCACGAATTACTATTTTAATCAAAATAGATGTGCACTGACACAGACTAAGGGCTAAAATGTCAGATTGAATTAATTCTTCATATTAAATGTATTATGATTAGGATCTTCAACCAGTGAATTGTTGAGTTTTTCACTGCTAATAAATAATACCCCTTTCTTTCTCTCTTGAATTCTAAGCTGAATTAAGAATAGTAGGAATCTGACAGATGGAGATAAAAACAGCAGCTCTGTAATTAGCAAATTTGAATTGTAGAATTCAGTCTGACTTGGGGAAAAAACATCTTTCTAATGTTTCCTACGGAGTTGGACTCACCTGGTACCAGGCTGAGCAGCTGCTGGCTACACATTAGAATGATCTTGGGATCTTCAAAAAATACCAGATACTCAGAGCCCCACCTCCCGACCAGCTGAATCGTAATCTCAGGGGTGGAGAAGGAGTTTGGGGCTCTGTATTTTTGGAAAGCACCCCAAATGATTCTCAGCGAGTATTGAGAACCTCCGAGGCTGAGGACCACGGAGCTTGATCATTACAAAGGCAGACCTGTTTCCTCAGGGTGGAGAGGAAAGGGCAGAACACAGCTGACCTCAGGGCAAGCCCACCTGAGAATGGGAAAGAGGATGTTGGGTGAGCTAATGCCCCCAGTGAAAGATGAGTGAGGAAGTGAATCTGTGGTTTCATGTCTTTTGTCAATTTCAGAATGAATTCTGAGCTTTTATTATTTTTGTAAAAATTTATTTATTTATTTATTTATTTATTTAAGCTGGAGTCTCACTCTGTCACCCAGGCTGGAGGGAAGTGATGTGGTCTTGGCTCACTGCAGGCTCTACCTCCCGGGTTCAGGTGATTCTCCTGCCTCAGCCTCCCAAGTAGCTGGGATCACAGGCACACACCACCTTGCCCGGCTAATTTTTGTATTTTTAGTAAAGACAGAGTTTCACAATTTTGGCCAAGCTGGTCTCAAACTCCTGGCCTCAAGTGATCTGCCCACTTCAGCCTCTCAGAGTGCTCAGATTATAGCTGTGAGCCCCCATGCCCGGCCAAATTCTGAGCTTTTAGTTCATCAGAAATCACTCTTGTCCTGCTCCCTCACTCCTCTCTTTCTGGGATCCAGATTGCATGTATATTAAAAGTTTTTACTGTGTCAAATGTGTCTCTGGCTCTTTTCTGTAGTTTTAAATTCTTTTTTACCTTCCTATGCTTTGATCTTCTGATCTACCTCTTCATTCATCCTTTCAGCTCTGTAATCTACTGTTAAACCCAACTGATTTTGTTCATAATTCCAGTTCTATAATTCATTTAAAAACTTAGGTCCGGCCGGGCGCGGTGGCTCACGCCTGTAATCCCAGCACTTTGGGAGGCCGAGGCGGGCGGATCACGAGGTCAGGAGATCGAGACCATCCTGGCTAACACGGTGAAACCCCGTCTCTACTAAAAATACAAAAAATTAGCTGGGCGTGGTAGCGGGCGCCTGTAGTCCCAGCTACTCGGGAGGCTGAGGCAGGAGAATGGCGTGAACCCGGGAGGCGGAGCTTGCAGTGAGCCGAGATCGCGCCACTGCACTCCAGCCTGGGCGACAGAGCGAGACTCCGTCTCAAAAAAAAAAACAAAAAACAAAAAAAAAACAAAAAAAACTTAGGTCCATTTTAATAGAGGGTATAGAAATTCATAACTCAAACAATTCATAAAAGCTATTACATACATACTATAAGTTGCACCAAGAGTGCAATAATATAAATCCCGTGGTCTGCAGATAAGAGATACTGCAAAAACTGTTAAGATTGACTTTTATATTTTCCCTTCCTTTCTCTTGTTTTTTTAAAGATCAGTTTCCAGTTCTCTACTGAGTTTCTTCATCATGCCATCTCATTTCTTGAACATATTAATCATAATTATTTTAAAACCTGTGTCTGATGCCCCCGATATCTGTAATTTCCTGTGGGTCTGTTTAATGCTCATAATTTTGGGGGGCATGTGGTCTTATTTATGGTATGAGAGGTAATTGATTGAATGATGGGCATTGCAAAAAAAAAAAAAAAACAGCTGTAGATATCATTAGAGCCTTTAGATGATGTCATAGTCCTTTGAGTTCTGATTTATTTCTAACCCACTCCCGGATGCAGTCCTTTAGGAATCTTGGGGGGGTCCCACTGAAAAAGCTGAAATATCCCTTTAAATCTCTCTTTTTTGCTGGGTTCTCACTTTAATTTGGTCTCCCAACTCAGTAAGAGTGTCAGTTCCTCAGTTTCTGACCTAATTGCAGTTTGTTAATCAGCAAATCCCTCAAGAGGAATAATTGCTTGAATATGGAGTTCTATGTGTCCCTTCTTTCTACAATCTTGCATTCTCAAGTGCTTGTTACTTTTGTACCTTTTCTGTGTCTTGTATGTCTGTAAGAGGTTTCAAAAATATTTTGTTTGCTTTTTACTAGTTGTCAAGGGAAGGGTTGCTAGTGAGCCATTACTAAAAACATCAATTAGAATGTTTGACTTGCAGGGACCTTTGATGATGACTAACTGATCATGGGATCCCTTTAGACTATTCCTCCAGGCCTGGGTCCTCTGCTGTCTTCAGTCTGTCTTCTCATGCGTGACTCACTGTGGACAGGCACACAGAAGGAAGATGTAAAGGGAGCATGGAAGGCAGCTAAGCTTGGCCTCCAGGCTCCTGCCTTCCACATATTCAGCTGGCGCAATAGCCCAACATTAAGAAATTTTAAAACATCAGGAAAATGAACAAAAAGAAAGTAGGATGATGGAAAGGGATAGTTGAAATTAATAAAAATAAATATTTTTCAGAAAATGTAAATTACAACAAATACTTGTTTCTTAATTTACTTTCAGTTAATAATTTATTCTTTTTAGAGACAGAGTCTTGCTATGTTGCATAGGCTGGAATGGAGTGGCTACTCACAGATGTGATTATAACACACTACAGGCTCTAACTCCCGGGCTCAAGTGATCCTCCTGCCTCAGCCTCCCAAGTAGCTGGGACAACAGGCTTTTACTTTTTTAAAAAGCTACCAAAACCCTCAAACAAATAAAAATAAAACCTTGACAATCCTGATTAAGTAAAAAAAAGAGACAAAAGAGAATAATATTTGAAATGAGATTTGGAAGAAATTAAGTAAATACGTAGGAATATAATAAATAATTCCATAAAATACTTCTGGAAATTGAAAGAAAATGGATTACCAATATACTAACTCTTAAAATTACTCCATGAGGGTGCAGAAAACATTAAAAGGTTATTTGCCATGGATGATACTGGAAATGCTGACTTCTATATTTAACAAAAAGGTTCAGACTCAGATGCTGTTATAATTGAATTAACTCAAACTTCTAAAAAATAGGCTATTCCTATGTTAATCCACCCTAATCCATAGAAATCATGGAGATGTCTCTAATGCAGTTTACCTTAGAATAATTTCAATATCAAACTCTGAAAAGATAGTATAAAAGATACAAGAACTACAAATGCATTTCTATTTTGTCTAGATATAAAATAATAAAATATTGAAAATCAAATCTAGCTGTATATTGAAAGAAGACTGTATCATGCTCAGAAGAATTCATCCCAGCAATGCATGGATGGTTTAGTGTTAGAAGACCTAGTAACATAATTCCGTATATCAATGCAGGAAAAGACAAGTACGTGTTTTTAGCTCCAAATCTCATAAATTCATTTAATAAAACACAGCTGTCATTCCTAGCATAAATTTTATAAATTTTTAGTAATGTAGGAATGGAAATACATTGCTTAAACATAATAAAATAAAATCACAAAACCCAATTGACAAATGATACTAAATTGTGAAATGCTGCAGCCATTTTAAATTTAAGAATAAGACAGATATGCCCACTCCTAGTGCAACTAGTCAATATTGTTCTTGAAGTTATAACACAGTAATCATTATAGTTAATATAATAATAAATATAAAATACACAAAAACAGTAACTCAATAGTTAGTATGAATGTGAAAGAGGCAAAATTATACATGCAAATAGTATAAGCAGTAAACTTAAGAAACATCTAGAATTAATAACATTATTTGGTGAGGCAGCTGGATGTAAGGTAACTATACAAAGCCCAGTAGTTTTTTCCTTCTGGTAATAAACAGCTACAAATAGACTTGAAAATAGAATACATTTTTTTTTCATAATTGTATCCAAAAAGTTAACAAAAAAGGCACAGGACCTTTATTTTAAAAAACTATAATACCTTCTTGATAAATAATAAGGAACAAGTGAAACAGGGGCTAGATGGGAAGACATGGTATTATAAATAGGTCAATACTTCAAAATTACTAAAATTCCAATTAGAATGTTAACTTTTTGGTAATAAACTGGATAAAAATAATTTAAAAATTAGTACTGAAGCATAGATATCCAAAATCATCTAAGAACATAATGAAAAAAGGAAGAATACTAGTAAGTAAAAACCTGGCTTATCAGTTATTAAAGCTTGCCTAAGATTTTAATTGGTGACAGAAATAAAGTGGTTAGTGGAAGAGTCTGAAGAATGCAGAAACAGATCTAAATATGTATGCTACTTTAACCCATGGCAAAAATCGTGTTATAGTTTGAATGTGTCTCCCAAAGATTCCTGTGTTGGAAACTTAATCCCCCTGCCCTCATGTATAGATTAATGCTGCTGTCACAGGAGTGGGTTCATTATTGCAGGAGTGGCTTTCGTATGAAAGCGAGCACTCTCTGACTCTCTTGCTTCTGCCCTCTTGCCATGTGATGCTCTCTGCTCTGCTATGATGCAGCAAGAAAGTCCTCACCAGGTATCTGAGCCGTGCTCTTAAACTTCCCAGTCTCCAGAAACATGATGAAATAAATTTTCCTGGAAAATCAGTCTATGGTCTTCTGTTACAGCAATAGAAAACAGACTAAGATAGATGGCATTTTCACTCTATCTATACATAGATAGACAGATAGATAGATAGATAGATAGATAGATAGATAATAGATAGATAATAGATAGATGAATATAGGTAGATGTATATATTTAAATATATATCAAATTAATATAACATTATATATATATATCTGGGGAGATAAATGATAAGAAACTCAAAGCTAGAGCCCTTTCTCATACTATATACAAAAATAACAAATATTTAATATCAGAAAACAACAAATGATTAGAATAAAAATTTGGAGAGCAAATTTTCAATGGTGAAATGCTCCCAAACAAACCAGCAAACTCAGTAATCAGAAAGATATATTTGTTTTGTTACATAAATACTTTAAAAAATTCATGGCAAACAAATGACCAAACAGTAAATAAAAATACTAAGAAATGGGGAATATATTTTCAACAGATATGACAGACAAAACTATTAATATTCACAATAGAAATAATTTCTCTAAATCAGTAAGAGAAAACACGTAAGAAAAAGGGCAAAAGTGATTCATAGAAGATACAATGTAAATATCCAATAAACATATAAAAAGATACTCAAACTTTCTAGAAGTCAAGTAAGTAAAATTAAACCAAGAGAATAATTTTTTTTTTTTTTTTTTTTTACTTTAAGTTCTGGGATACAAGTGCAGAACATGCAGGCTTGTTACATAGGTATACGTGTGCCATGGTGGTTTGCTGCACCTATCAACCCGTCATCTAAGTGTTAAGCCCCACATGCTTGAGCTATTTGTCCTATTTCTCTCCCTCCCCTCGCCCCCCACCCCTTGACTGGTGCTGGTGTGTGTTGTTCCCCTCCCTGTGTCCATGTGTTCTAATTTTTCAGCTCCCACTTATGAGTGAGAACATGCAGTGTTTGGTTTTCTGTTCCTGTGTTAGTTTGCTGGGGATGATGGCTTCCACCTTCATCCATGTCCCTGCAAAGGACATGGTCTCATTCCTTTTTATGGCTGCATAGTATTCCATGGTGTAAATGTGCCACATTTTCTTTATTTAGTCTATCATTGATGGGCATTTGGGTTGATTCCATGTCTCTGCTAATGTAAATAGTGCTGCAATAAACATACGTGTGCATGTGTCTTTATAGTAGAATGATTTATATTCCTTTGGGTATATACTCAGTAATGGGATTGCTGGGTCAAATGGTCTTTCTGTTTCTAGATCCTTGAGGAATCACCACACTGTCTTGCACAATGGTTGAACTAATTTACATTCCCACCAAAAATATAAAAGCATTCCTATTTCTCTAGAAAATACATTTTTCATCATCAAATTGACAGAAGAAAAAACAAAAAAGAAATGAAGTGGGGAGAGATCCCATTTTGTGCTGTCAGGACTGCGGGGAGGCAGGTGCTCTCTTACCTGGCTTCTGACAGCAGTGAATTGCTGCATCCTTGCTGAATGTAATCTGAACATCTCTATGAAATAAAAAAAAATCTATTCTCTTTGGCACAGGAATTTTAGTTTAGAAATCTTTCCTGTGAAAATAACAGCAGTGTTATGAAAAACCATATGTTCCCGGATATTTATTACAGCTTTGCTTGTCATGGCAAGAAAACTGAAAATGATTAAGCTGTCTATCAATTAGTGAATGGCTGAATTAGAATAATGTTAATATGCCAAAGACAAATCCCTTCATAAAAAGATACTAATAGGGATCCATGTCATGTGACCTTGCTAGTGCAGCAGAGATTGTTCCGGGGTGGAAATGCCCTGACTGTAGATCTAGTTTTTATTTATTTATTTATTTTATTTTTTATCTTTTTACTTTTATTTTACTTTAAAGTTCTGGGATACATGTGCAGAACGTGCACTTTGTTACATAGCACCTTGTGCCATGGTGGTTTGCTGCACCTATGAACCTGTCATCTAGGTTTTAAGCCCCGCATGCATTAGGTATTTGTCCTAATGCTTTCCCTCCCCTTGCCCCCCACCACTCCCTACAGGCCCAGGTGTGTGGGTGTGTGATGTTCCCCTCCCAATGTCCATGTGTTCTCATTTTTCAACTCTCACTTATGAGTGAGAACATGCAGTGTTTGGTTTTCTGTTCCTGTGTTAGTTTGTTGAGAATGATGGCTTCCAGCTTTATCCATGTCCCTGCAAAGGACATGAATTCATTCTTTTTTATGGCTGCATCGTATTTCATGGTGTATATGTGCCACATTTTCTTTATCCAGTCTATCATTTGTGGGCATTTGGGTTGGCTCCAAGTCTTTGCTATTGTAAATAGTGCTGCAATAAACATATGTGTTCATGTGCTTTATAGCAGAATGATTTATAATCCTTTGGAAATACACCCTGTAATGGGATTGCTGGGTCAAAAGGTATTTCTGGTTCTAGATCCTACAAAGTCTAGTTCTTCACTTTGAGTTCTCTAGACATGATTGTATTTAAATGTTTGAGTTAATCATCATCTGTTCTGCCTTGCTTAGGTATGCAGTTTGGAAATTCTTTGTGATAGAGGGAGCCTTGAGTAGCTATGCAGTTAAATTATCCTGGAGTTTTGCACAGGCTAAACAGAGGTGGTTTATCTCTATAATACATTTGTATGTATTAAGATATAATTGATACATTGACATGCATCTATATATCACAATATATTTGATATAGACATGATATAGACATCATATATATACATATATATGATACATATTGGCAAAGGTGGGGAATGTCCATTGTTATGGTTAACTATGAAAAGCAAACTGCTGAGAAATATCTATAACACGATCCCACTGTTGTCAGAACAGATACATGCCCCATATACATGTCTCCATATATTTGCATTTGTTCATATGAGTTTGAAGGAATTTGCCAAGAAACTCCCACCTGCTTCTTAACATTGATTTCCTCAGAGCAATGGGCCTATAGCTGGATAATATCAGAGATATTATGACTTCTTTTCTTTATATATCTCGGATGTTCCCCTGTTATAATGTGCATGTATTATTTTAACTCATTTTTTCATAAGATTCATTAAAAGGCTAGTTTATTTGCTCATTGAGGGAGGACAGGAGGAAGGAATTTGAGATTTTGAGAAGCACGTTGGGAGACTGCAAAGAGCCAGGGAGCAATTTGACTAGGAAACGTGAGGAATTTTGAGGACACATTGAGGGACCATTTGAGGATGGGGATCATGAATTAATGGAGACTACCAAGAAACCTTGGCATGGGACTCTCTCTAGCAAGGCTTTCCTGAGCCGTGGAGAAAGCAGCACCTTACAAACCCTAAATGGGACTACAAAAAGACACTGGGACAAGAGAGTTAAAGCTTTTTTTTTTTTTGAACATCTTACTGAAATGAAAGACCATTAGCTCTAAACTGATTTAGTATAAAAAGGAAGGAAAGAGGCCAACAATTTGGAGAAACCAGAGCAGTCAATGGATTGGTTTCGGTGAGACTGAAGAATAGTGGAAAAAGTTGAACATACATGTTTTAGGTTATGTTCATGGGTAGGGGTAATATTAAAAATATTTAATGACTGTAAAAAAAAAGGTGCTGACCAATCAGAATGATGTCTGGATCATCGGAAGTTGGAATGATGCCTGGTGTATTGGTGCAGAACACTCAGTTTGCCACACAGGGGGGTGCAGCCTGAATTGCACACCTCATACGGGATGGGCAGGAGAGGAGGAGTCGAGATAATGATCATTAGAGGTAAGGAGATCAAGGAACTGAGGGATCAGGATTCTGTCTGGATTGTCCTTGTGGACACTGAGGTCATATCACATGACAGCAGGAAATGAGATGTAAAGCAACTGTGAGCCAGTCGTCCAAACCTTCAATGAGTGAGTGGGATGGGCTGGAGGCTGGCTGGTGGATGACAGTGGCAAGGAGGGGAAAAGATGGCAGAGCCTTGTGCAGAGTTGTGTGAGGTAGGAGAGAATGGGTAGCCATGGTTGGGCGTGCTGCAAGACCAGCCAGGTTGTAGGTAAGGCTAAGAGGTGAATGCTTCCAAGGAATTTATACTCTAGTAAGGGAGACAGATGAGAAGGCGATAATAATATGGTATGTTAAGTGTAGGAGTGTAGGATGCTATGAGAGCATACAAGAGTAACTTATAGGCAGGGTGCAGTGGCTCATGCCTGTAATCCCAGCACTTTTGGAGGCCAAGGCGGGCAGATCACGAGGTCAGGAGATCGAGACCATGCTGGCTAACACGGTGAAACCCCATATCTACTAAAAATACAAAAAATTAGCTGGGCATGGTGGCATGCGCCTGTAGTCCCAGCTACTCGGGAGGCTGAGGCAGGAGAATGGCTTGAACACGGGAGGCAGAGGTAGCAGTGAGCCGAGATCACGCCACTGCAGTCCAGCGTGGGTGACAGAGCGAGACTCCGTCTCAAAAAAAAAAAAAAAAAATAGTAACTTATAACCAAATCTTAGGTGCTTCTGAATGAATGAGGTGTGAAAAATGAAACTAATAAAATATCATAATAAAATATACCTATAAAGTAATAATAATCACAATGATAGCTTAACACTTATTGAGGGCTTAGCATGTGCCCCACCAGGTACTGTGCTGTTTTTTTTTTCCTTAATTCTTATCCCTATTAGATAATACAATTATTCCTCCCCAATTCACAGACAAGGAAACAGAGAAATCAAGTGCCTTCCTCAATAGTACAGTGGTGTAGTGCTCGCTAAGATGCCCAGGTCCCCAGCAGGTTGGAGGGCTGCCAGCGAATAGCCAGCAACCAGAAGCTCTTTCTGGAAATTGCCCTCATCTGTAGAGAGCTGTCTGGCCTATGATCACCACCCACTTCAGAGCACTGGCTACATCCAATAACTGGTCCACATGTGAGCAGAAAGTTCTGGCCCCTTTGCTGCAACCTGGGACAACTCTGAAGGGCCATCCCAGTTGCTCCCTGTGGAGTTGGCTGAGGCCTTTTTTTGAGACTGTGTAGTAAACCAGCTTCTCC
The DNA here is from genome assembly GCF_028858775.2 of Pan troglodytes. Classification (NCBI taxonomy): domain Eukaryota; kingdom Metazoa; phylum Chordata; class Mammalia; order Primates; family Hominidae; genus Pan; species Pan troglodytes. Next base: position 39,408,176 of record NC_072406.2, on the reverse strand, counting down.
CCTTGTCCAATCCTGCTTCATCGCTTCTCTTCCAAGGCATTTACCTAGAAACCATTCTCTGATAAACTTCTGAACTCTAATCTTCATCCCAGTCTCTGCTTCCAGGTAACCCAACCTACAACCATTGGTGACAGGAAAGGTGAAGAAAGTAGAGGCTAAAATGAGATTGTAGAGCGGGCTCACCTGCCAGGTGTGTTGAAATGAGAACTCCATCGCTGGTGGTAGTGGAGAACAGGTAGTTCCTGACACAAGGTAGCAAAGCAATAGTCATGTTTGGTGTACTGGGATCATATAGAGCTGGAAGAAAATGCACTTGTGGAAGCGTGTCTCAGGTACTTGAGAAATATGGGGAAATTCTATCCCCATACCCAATCATCAGAATTGGGTGTCTGTTGCTAAATGCAATTGATGCTTTGGAAGGAACTTATGAGTGACAAGGACGCTATCCTTGATAGTACCTTTCATTGAGAGAGAGTGAAGATTTGATGTGGAGCCAGACAAAGAGGGTGCTGTTTACTCTGAGATATTCAAGATGATGGGCTTGCAGGTTAACAGGAATCCTAGCACTGGAGATACAGATTTGGGAGTTGTCAGTGCATATACAGTAATTGAAAGCATAGCCAGGGATGAAATTTATAAGGGAGTGCATAGCGGGAGGTGAGCTTAGGGACCATCATAGACAGTTGTGTGAGCCTGCAGTACAGTGCTAGGGACCAAGCACGGGACTTGGAAACACCAGACACTAACAGATGGGCAGAGGAAGGTGAGTTCATGAAGGATGTTTTCCTCTAACCTGAGAAGTCAGAGAAAAATGCCATTCAAGCTTTGGAAAGAAAACGAATAGAGTGAGGAATGGTATCAAATGCTCCAGTAGGATCAAGAAAGAGGAGGGCTTAAAAGTATCTGTTAGTTTTAGAAACAGGAAAATCGTGAATGACTTGGGCAAGAGAAGTTTCAGTGGAGTGATGGGGTAGAATGCAGGGACTTTAGCTAGAAGTGGGTAGACAGTTAAGGAAGAGCCCTTTTTTGGTTGTTGTTTTTTACTATGAGAGAGAACAGAGGGCCCAGTGCGGTGGCTCACGCCTGTAATCCCAGCACTTTGGAAGGCTGAAGCAAGGGTTCACTTGAGGCCGGGGGTTCAAGATCAGCCTAGGCAACATAGGGAGACCTCGTCCTTACAAAAACATGTTAAAATCAGTTAAGTGCGGTAATGCACACCTGTGGTCACAGCTAATCAAGAGGCTGAGGCAGGAGGATCGCTTGAGTTAAGAGTTCGGAGCTGCAGCAAGTTATGATTGTGCCTATGCATTCCAGCCTGGGTGACAGGGTCAGACCCTTTCGAGCGGGGGTGGTGGGTGGGCAGAGAATAGAGAATGCATGTTTATAAAAGGAGGTACTTAAAAGGGATAGGGAGATGGTGCATACGGGCAGAAAAGGATGGATTCTGGAGCTCTGGGGAAAAGAGTGAGGCCAAACCTTGCTAATGAGGACAAAGGCAGGAATGAACATAGGTACAGATGCCTTTGCAATGGCTGAATGCTGAGGGAGTTGGGACCTGATGAATGAGGAGGATGCTGAGAGGTAAGAGGTTTCAAAAAGCTGCTGTGAAGAACCACATAGAAAACTGGGAGTGGGGACTTAGAAGGGCCCAGTGGTTGTGATAGTTTGCTGAGAATGATGGTTTCCAGCTTCATCCATGTCCCTACAAATGACATGAGCGCATCCTTTTTTATGGCTGCATAGTATTCCATTAACTATCGCAAGGACAAGAAACCAAACACCATATGTTCCCACTCATAGGTGGGAATTGAACAGTGAGAACACTTGGACACAGGAAGGGGAACATCACACACCGGGGCCTGTCATGGGGTTGGGGGAGTGGGGAGGGATAGCATTAGGAGGTATACCTAACGTAAATGATGAGTTAATGGGTGCAGCACACCAACATGGCATATGTATACATATGTAACAAACCTACAACGTTGTGCACATGTACCCTAGAACTTAAAGTATAAAAAAAAAAAAAAAAAGAAGGGCCCAGTGGGTGTGGAAACTGAATGATGACTGGCACCTGTGTGAGTGGCTGTGTGCTCTGCAGCCCCGGGGGTGCATTTGCTTAGGGGCTCATGGAGAGGACGGAGGGCTGAGGGATTTGAGAATTTCAGAAGGAGTGATGCAGACATGATGGCTGATGGGGTTTGCAGGATGAAGTAAAGAGAAGAGGGAGCTGACAGGTTGAGAGACGGCACAGACACTTGGTGCGTCCCAAGGGAATATCATCACCTCTAATCAGCATGGCTTTTACTGTCAGCCTCCTACACTGTAAAGTCCTGGAGGCCAAGGATTCTTATTTTGAAAGGATTCTTATTTTGTGAGAACTAATAGTTTATAAGATGAATAATACTTACCTTAAATGGTTATCATAAGGTAGGGATAAGAATGCACACAAGAATATTTGGCATGGGGTCTCAGAGGTGTTAAATGAATGTTATTTGAATCAGAATCTGAAAGAGGGTGGGGCACGGTGGCTCATGCCTGTAATCCCAACACTTTGGGAGGCCGAGTCAGGCAGATCAACTGAGGTCAGGAGTTCAAGACCAGCCTGGCCAACATGGTAAAACCCCGTCTCTACTAAAAATACACAAATTAGCAGGGTGTGGTGGCAGGCACCTGTAATCCCAGCTACTCGGGAGGCTGAGACAGGAGGATCATTTGAATCTGGGAGGCAAAGCTTGCAGTGAGCCAAGATCATTCCACTGCACTCCAGCCTGGGCAATGGAGCCAGACTCTGCCACAGAAAAAAAAAAGAAAGAAAGAAAGAAAAAAGAAAAAGAAAAAAAGAATCTGAAAGAGTAGCTTTCAGGATAATTCAGAGCTTGGTGATTTTTCAGTACAGGAAAAAAACCCAGTATAAATAAGAGGAAATGATAAGAAGTGATATCAGCAAGCAGGGAATTAGAATAAGAAGACTCAAGTGTTTTGTTTTTTTTTAATATACTTTAAGTTCTAGGGTACATGTGCACAACATGCAGGTTTGTTACATAGGTATACATGTGCCATGTTGGTTGGCTGTACCGATTAACTCATCATTTACGTTAGGTATATCTCCTAATGTTATCCCTCCCCCCTCCCCCTACCCCACGACAGGCCCCAGTGTGTGATGTTCCCCACCCCGTGTCCAAGTGTTCTCATTTTTCGATTCCCACCTATGAGTGAGAACATGCAGTGTTTGGTTTTTTGTCCTTGCGATAGTTTGCTCAGAATGATGGTTTCCATCTTCATCCATGTCCCTACAAAGGACATGAACTCATCCTTTTTTATGGCTGCATAGTATTCCATGATGTATATGTGCCACATTTTCTTAATCCATTCTATCACTGATGGACATTTGGGTTGTTTCCAAGTCTTTGCTATTGTGAATAGTGCCGCTATAAACATACGTGTGCATGTGTCTTCATAGCAGCATGATGTATAATCCTTTGGGTATATACTCAGTAATGGGATGGCTGGGTCAAATGGTATTTCTAGTTGTAGATCCTTGAGGAATCGCCACACTGTCTTCCACAATGGTTGAACTAGTTTACAGTCCAACCAACAGTGTAAAAGTGTTCCTATTTCTCCACATCCTCTCCAGCACCTGTTGTTTCCTGACTATTTAATGATCACCATTCTAACTGGTGAAGAAGACCCAGGTTTTGGTGCCTGAAGTCCTGTTTGGAATCAGCTCTGCCAACTGTAAACTGGCTCAAGTTATGAGATCTTGTTGAGGTTCTTAGTAGCCCTGAATGGGTAATTCACACTTATATTACAAAGTTGTGTGACAAACTAAATTACGGTGTAATTTGTAAACTGGGCAGTACAATAACAGATTAAATGAAAACACAGAATAGTTAAGAGAGAATCTGCATTGAACATCAATCTACATTTACTCTGCTCCCAACTTACAGAAGGACATAGTTTGCCTCCACTACATTTCCTCATTCTGGCCTCAGGGGACAGAGCACGGTGTTTAGCAAGTAGCAGCTTTTTAAAAATTTTTCCTCAAAGGATAAAGCAAATGTAGTGTAAGCTGGATATTTATTTATAACCCTCTTAAGCAACTAAAAATTAGGCAACATTGAGAGAAAGGATGATATTCTAGAAAAAATTCAGACTTTAGATCTTGATAGAACTGAGTTCAGATTCAGACAGATCAGGGTTTGAATTCCAGAACTTCCACATAATAGGTGTTTGGACAAATTATTAATTGAAAGTTCATTTTCTTTACAAAGTAGGGATAATAATAGCTGTCTGCTAAAGCTATTATTCTGAAAAAGTCAGAGAGTATACTATATATAAATTAGCACAGTGCCTTGCACATAGGAAGCATAATACACAATAAATGGCCGGGTGCAGTGGCTCACGCCTATAATCCCAGCAGTTTGGGAGGCAGGTGGATCACAAGGTCAGGATCGAGACCATCCTGGTTAACACGGTGAAACCCCATCTCTACTAAAAATATTTTTAAAAATTAGCCAGGTGTGGTGGTGGGCGCCTGTAGTCCCAGCTACTTGGGAAGCTGAGGCAGCAGAATGGCGTGAACCCAGGAGGCAGAGCTTGCAGTGAGCCAAGACCGAGCCACTGCACTCCAGCCTGGGTGACAGAGTGAGACTCCATCTCGAAAGAAAACACACACACACACACACACACACACACACACACAACAAACGGTAGCATCATAAGGCTACAGTCTGACTTGAAGGAAAGTTATGTAAAATAGTTGGTACATAATTGCCGTTTAATAAATGGTGGTTATTACATAATTATAATCCAAAAAAGGAGAAAATATTGACTCTTTTTCTTGTTCCTAATTGTCTTTGTTTGGCTGTATAACAAAATACCGTAGACTGGGTAATTTATAAACAACAGAAATTTCTATTGCTTATAACTCTGGAGGATGGGAAGTCCAAGATCAAGGTGAAGCAGTGTTGTTGTCTGGGGTATACACCTGAGGTTTGTCATCTCATGCCAAGGAAATAGAGTATTTGAACACATGAAAAGTGGGTTTAGAAATAGAGGTTTAATAGGCAAAAAAAGAGAAAGGAAAACAACTCTCTCTCCTGTGGGAGAGAGGGGTGCCCAAATGGGACTTCCAGCCCACAGTGGAGTGCACAGGGTTTTGTAGACAGGTTTGAGGAGGTGGTGTTTGATTTACATAGGGCCCAAAGATTGGTTGGACCAGGTGTGACATTTACCAGCTCGTGGGGAAGCTGGCCACCCCACCCTAATCTTATATGCAAATGAGGTCTTTGCCTGGGGGCAATGTTCTCTGCTCTTGACTGCACAGGTGGTTGTCAAGGGAAAGGAAGATGGAGCCCCCATTTTGAACTAGCCCCCAGGTAGCCCCTTCCCTATTGGCACAGTGACCTGCATTTACCTGTGCAAGCTTCTAGCTTGCCTTTCTATGTCTCAAGCTTGATTTTACGGGTTGCTCTTTGTTAGAAAAGAAAATGCTTTGGGGGTTGCTTTTCATTAAAATGAAAACCTTACCAAAGATTTCCTACCCTCTCTGCTTAAACAATTTCTTCTTAACTCATATATCTCGTATATCAAAGGCACCAGCAAATTCAGCATCTGGTGAGTACCTATTCCTCAGAAATGGCACCTTCTATGTGTCTTCACATGGTGGAAAGGACTAATGAGCTCCCTCCAGTCTCTTTTATAAGGACACTTATCCCATTGATGAGAGCAAAGCCCTTATGTCCTAATGACCTCCTGATATGCTTTGGTTGTGTCCACATCCAAAATCTCATCTTGAATTGCAATCCCCATAATCTCCACTTGTTAAGAAAGAGACTAAGTGGAAGTAATTGAATCATGGGGGCAGTTTCCCCCATGCTGTTCTTGTGACAGTGAGTGAGTTCTCAGGAGATCTGATGGTTTTACAAGTGTTCGGTAGTTCCTCCTCCATTCATTCTCCTTCCTGCCACCTTGTGAAGAAGGTGTCTTGCTTCTCCTTTGCTTTCTGCCATGATTGTAAGTTTCCTGAGGCCTCCCCAGCCATGCTGAACTGTGAATCAATTAAACCTCCTTCCTTTATAAATTACCCGGTCTCGGGCAGTTCATTATAGCAGTGTAAAAACCGACTAATACACCTCCCAAAGTCCCCAACTCTTCATACTATTGCATTCTAGATTATGTTTCAATCTATGAATTTGGAGGCAGGGGAAACAGAAACATTAACACCATAGCACTAATGTTTAGTTTTAAGTAAGACATCAAAGATGCTTTCAGCTTGGGTGCTATTAATTGCATAATAAAGGTGGCTAGAGAAAAAAGTGCTTAATGAGATTCATTTTGTGTGTGTGTGTGTGTGTGTGTGTTAGACAGAGAAGAGAGAGAGCGTGTGCTTAGCTGTGATTACAAAAGTTTAAGCTTTTAACTGGCAAAAATCCTTTAAAAAGCACTTGGATTGTTACTGCCTGAAATGTAGCAAAAACATCCTTTCTATAAGTTGTTCTAATTTCATGAAATGCAAGGTATAAGATGTTCTGGTTTAGGTGACCTACACAATTAGAGTCAGGTATTTGCCAGTCAGAAAGCATATGTTTAGTTTTTTGTTTTTTGTTTTTTTTTTTTGACGTAAGTATTTCCCAGGGAGCAGTTACAACATAACTTTTTTTTAGCACAGCTTGATTGATTTTTAGCATAACTTGATTGATTTTACCATAACAGAATTGAGAAAAGAAAAATACTTAGTGAAATCCCATCTCGACTAAAAATACAAAATTAGCCGGGCCTGGTGGTGGGCACCTATAATCTCAGCTGCTTGGGAGGCTGAGGCAGGAGAATTGCTTGAACCCAGGAGGCAGAGGTTGCAGTGAGCCAAGATCATGTCACTGCACTCCAGCCTGGATGACGGAGCGAGACTCTGTCACAAAAAAAAAAAAAAAAAAAAAAAGATAATGTGTGTGGTGGGCAAAGCAGTGGGCATCATTTATGGATCTATATAGCTTGGCCTCAAAATTAGAACTGACTGGAATTTGAGGTGGTGTCAGTGCAGCCCCGTTTTCCTGTTCATCATGATGTCATTGTGCTTCTTTGGTCTTCTTGCAAATCTTCTAAGGCTTGAAGAGAGGTGCTTTGGAAATCTGATACTAAAGAAGTCTTAAAGGGCCAGGCGGGGGTGGTTTATCACCCCTGTTATCTTAGCACTTTGAGAGCCCCAGGTGGGAGGACTGCTTCAGGCCAGGAGTTCAAGACCAGCCTGGGAAACATAGTGACACTCTTTCTCTACAAAAAGATTTAAAAATTAGCTGGACATGATGGTTCATGTCTGTAGTCGTAGCTACTGGGGAGGCTGAGGCTCGAGGATTGCTTGAGCTCAGGAGTTACAGACCAGCCTGGGCAGCACAGCCAGACCCCATCTCTAAAAAAAGAATGAAAGAAAAAAAGGAAGTCTCAGGAATGTTACACAAGTCAGACATTCTTCCAGAAGCTTTCAGAGGAGGTTGCTCACACGGCCGTGGCTGCCTTGCATGCAAATTCGGATTTCTACCCCTCAGTAAGCACCTCTAGGCTGAGTAGTCAGGGCTGCAGAGGAGGAACTCGTACCCCTGCAGACACCACTACCTTCCCTGGAGAGCCTCAGCTGGGCTGGCGGGACACTAGAGGAACTAGAGAAGTTCTCATACTGTGGGTGAACAGACAGGAAGGAGACATGGGGAGGGTGGCGTCCCCAGACGGCGCCCCTGAGAGGGGTGTGTCAGCCTAGAGAAACATCTCCAGGCTCCAAGAACTCAGTTTCCCCGGCAGAGCCTGCAGAAAGTGACCCACGAGGCGCTGCTTCCGAGCCACCCGGCTTGGTAGCTTTCTTGGCTGAACCAAGAGCTAAAGGGATTCGCGCGTGGGCGTTTGGAGACAGGAACATCCCTGGTTTCCGGGCACCTGGTGGTCTGCGCTGCCCAGGGCTCACTGCGACTCCTCCTTCATGTGGCCGCGATGCTGGACTCAAGGCCCACATGAGCTGACGCGGCCAGGCGGTGGCTTTGCCTACCTGGGCCTCTGCTTCCTGGGGCTCGGAGACTGCAGCGCGCCCGCGGGCCCGCGCGACGCGGAATTTGCCTGCAGGGGACTTCAGGCAAAAAGCCGGAGCTGGGGGGAGCCGTTGCCCGGGTACAGTCTGCCCGGCGAGCAGGTGGAGGCCGGCTGGCCTCGCCCTCCACCCCAGGCCAGATCCCGGCCTTCCGGGGTCCCCAGGGCCCGAAAGTGTCGTGCGCTCCAGGGACGCATGGCACCGCCCGGGGACTCCAGTGCCGCGGAGCTCGGGGGGCGGGAAGGGGCTGGTGGCCGAGCAGCCGCGCTCCGCAGAGGTAGCCGCGGCGTCTTGAGGCGCCTGGGCCTGCCCAGGACCGGGAGCGGGCTCTGCTGCAAGCTTTCCAGCAGGTATCCTAGACCCTGGGGGAGGCGCCTGCCGAACTGGTCCCCGCTGGGCCTGCCCAGCTGGAAGGCGCGGGCCTGGGCCATCAGCTCCCTTATGTCCGGGTGGATTGGGATAGAAGTTCACGGGTGGTTTCCAAACCTCGGTGTGCGGCACATTCAACTGAAAAACGAGTTTAAAAATGTCTGTCCGGTGTTTAAACTCATCAAATTGTATACACTAAATATATGCAGGGTTTTTTGTTTGTTTTTGTTTTTGTTTCTCCTGTATGTCAATTACACTGCCATAAAGCTGTTAAAAAACAAAAACTACCCGGTTTTCAGCTGGGCCTGATGGAGTCTGCATTTTCCCATGAGTTCTAGGTCATTAGAGACCTCTCCGGAGTCAACTGCCTTTGGATGGGGATTTTAGTTATTTTTCTCTATGCAAAGGAGAATTTTGTGTCTTTGCCTCCAATAAACATAAGAATAAAGAAAATGTTATGAGTATGACCTCCGCGCTGTTCAAGGCAAGCTGGCTTGTGTTAAATTATCCAAAGGGGATGCCCCGGATAGACCACTTGTAAGAAGCTGAAAGTTGTCTAAGGGATTATTTTGTGTGGACAGTTGACTTATTTAAAAAAAAATGTTTTTTTGAAAAAGGGTTCCACTCTGTTGCTCAGGCTGGAGTGCCCTGGTGCAATCATAGCTCACCGTAGCCTCGACCTCCTTGGCTCAAGTGATCCTCCTGCTTCAGCCTCCCAAGTAGCTGGGCTACTGGCATGTGCCACCATGCCTGGCTATTTTTTTATTTTTATTTTTATTTTTGTAGAGATGGGGGTCTCAGTGTGGTGCCCAGGCTGGTCTCGAACTCCTGGCCTCAAGTGATCCTCCCACCTCAGCCTCCCAAAGTGCTGTGATTACAGACATGAGCCATCTTGCCAGGCCTAGTTTTAAAATTGATATGTAATATTTGCAGGTATGTATGGGGTACATGTGACATTTTCTTACACGCATAGAATGTGTAATGATCAGGTCAGGGTATCTGGGGTATCCATCACCTCAAGTATTTATCATTCCTATGTGTTGGGAACATTTTGAATCCTCTTTTCTAGCTATTTTAAAATATATGATACATTGTTGTTAACTATAGTCACCCTTCTCTGCTATTGAACATTAAGATTTATTCCATCTATCTGTAGGTCTGTAGTTATTCCTTTTAACTGTATGTTTGTACCCATTAACCAACCTCTCTTCATCCCCTCCGTCAGCCTACACAGCCTTCCTAGCCTCTGGTATCTATCATTCTACTCTCTACCTCCAGGAGATCAACTTTTTTGCTCCCATATGAGTGAGAACATGTGATATTTGTCTTGGCTTATTTCATTAGCATAATGATCAAATTCCACCCATAATTCCATAGTAACATAGTCCCATCCATATTGCTGCATATGACAGGATTTCTTTTTTTTTTTTTTTTTTTTTTTTTTTTTTTTTTTGAGATGGAGTCTCACTGTGTCACCCAGGTGGAGTGCAGTGGTGCGATCTTGGCTCACTGCAACCTCCGCCTCCCGGGTTCAAGCGATTCTCCTACTTCAGCCTCCCACATAGCTGGGACTACAAGCACCCGCCACCATGCCCAGCTAATTTTCGTATTTTTAGTATAGACAGGGTTTCATCATATTGGCCAGATTGGTCTCGATCTCATGACCTTGTGATCTGCCTGCCTTGGCCTCCCAAAGTGCTGGGATTACAGGCATGAGCCACCGTGCCTGGCCAATTTCATTCTTTTTTATGGCTGAATAAGTATTCCATTATGTATAAATACTGCATTTTCTTTATCCATCTGTCTGTTGATGGACACTTAGGCTGATTCTCTATCTTTGCCATTGTGAGTAGTGCTGCAATAAGCATGAAAGTGCAGGTATATACTGATTTCCTTTCCTTTGGATACATATGCAATAGTGGAATTGCTGGATCATATGGTAGTTTGAGAACTCTCTGCACTGTTTGCCATAGTGGCTGCACTAATATATCTTCCCACCAACAGTGTATGAGACTTCCCTTTTTACCGCATCCTCGCCAGCACCTGTTATCTTTCATCTTTTTAATAACAGTCATTCTAACTGGGGTAAGATGATCTCTCACTGTGGTTTTGAGTTGCATTTCCCTGAGGATTAGTGATGTTGACTACATTTTCATATACCCGTTGGCCATTTGTATAGGGACAGTTGACTTATTGACAATTTTTTGTTTAAGCATTTTTAGATATATTCTAAATGTAAATAGTTGTTATTCTGTATTGTGTAGGAAATAATAACCAGAAACAAAGTCTGTATGTGTTTAGTACAGATATAACCATCCATTTTTTATTCTATATTTTCTGAGGTTGGTTGAATCCACAGATGTGGAGAGCCGACTGTACTGTGTGCAAAAAAGTCATTGAGTTTTAGCAAAATATAACCATCTCCTTAGTGTGAAAAGAAAACCTTTAAAGAAATGTTCATCAGAGAAACTTCAAAGTATTTCTGATAGGAACTCTGGCATTTTTTATTGTCTTCTACTATTTAAGTGCGTGCTTTCTATGCTATCAAATGGCAGCTTTGAGGATAGAGATTTGTTACCCCAGATGTTATTATATAATTTATTGAGAGTCTCAGGGCTGGCTAAGTGGTTTCATAAAATGTTTTATAGAAAACTTATGTACAGAACTCCTCAGGTAGGCTTTTCATTTAAAATAAATCTGTGGGTGAGATAATGAGACTTTTATTAGGATACATAGTAAGTTCTCATATTGCCGTTTCTCCTTCCCGTAAAAGGCCTATTAAATCTCTGTACATTAGTTCTGTTGTTAGGCTCAGTTAGTTGTTTCCTGATATTTCTGTAGAATTGGTTCATAAGCATAGTTACTGGTTACTTTACATCTGTAAGTATTAGGCACAATCTCTCTCTTTTCTGAAATAGAGTGATGTATTTTGGCCATAATGGTCTGAAACATTAGCAGTCAAATGGCCAGCCATACAGTTGCACAAATAAATGTTGTGGGTAGAAAAAAGAGAGAATGGTAGTATGCTATGGTTATTACATTAAATTCATCTTTTTAGTTTAACTTCCTAACTCCTTTCTAGGTTGTTTTTAGCATCCACTAGCTGTGTGCTTTAAAAAAATTCCAGAAACAAGCCATTTATTTATGAATAACAAATGAACAGAGGATGTCTTATCAGATGGGTCACTCTCTGGAGGAGTGCTTCAGTGAAATACACACACACACACACACACAACCACTCATGGGCACACAAATAAACACATACAAAAGCTATGATCCTACTGTCTTTCTCCCCTAAAGGCTGTGGTTAACTACAAAGTTGACATTTTCTGCAAAATAATTCAATTCTGTGCATAGCTTTGGGGACTCAAGGCTAAATGGCATTGTGCTTTGACTATGGTTTTGTGTGGAATTAAAAAAAAAAAAAAAAACACAACCAGACAGTTTTTGTATCAAAAAGTCTATTACCTTTGATTTTAAGAAGCATCTATTAAATTTTGATGTTCTAAAGCCATAAGTAGTCTAAGATTATTGTACATGAAATTAAGCATTCTAAACTTTCATGTTGGTGCACAGGTGAAATGCTTAAGTTTTTTTATTATTTAATTTTTATTTTTATTTATTTATTTTTTGAGACGGAGTCTCGCTCTGTCGCCCAGGCTTGAGTGCAGTGGCATGATCTCGGCTCACTGCAAGCTCCGCCTCCCAGGTTCACGCCATTCTCCTGCCTCAGCCTCCGGAGTAGCTGAGACTACAGGCGCCCACCGCCACGCCTGGCTAATTTTTTTGTGTTTTTAGTAGAGACGGGGTTTCACCATGTTAGCCAGGATGGTCTCCATCTCCTGACCTCGTGATCCACCCGCCTCGGCCTCCCAAAGTGCTGGGATTACAGGTGTGAGCCACCGCGCCCGGCCTTAAGATTTCTGTAAGCTTAAAGTTTCTGAAATAGGAAGTTATGTTATTAACATGGTCATTTTAAATTTAACATATAGCGTTTTACAGTGCTGAAGCTGGAATGGAAGATGAAGAATTGTTATACTGGAAACATCTTTTTTTTTTTTTTTTTTTTTGGTTTGTTTGTTTTTGGAGACAGGGTCTCTCTCTGCCCTTCAGGCTGGAGTGCAGTGGCGCGAACAGGGCTCACTGCCTCGACCTCCTGGTCTCAAGCAATCCTCCCACCTCAGCCTCCTGAGTATCTGGACTACATGGCACATGCCACCACGCCGGGCTACTTTTTGTATTTTTTGTAGAAGTGAGGTTTCACCATGTTTCCCAGGCTGGTCTCAAACTCCTGGGCTCAAGGGATCTGCCTGCCTCAGCCTCCTAAAGTGTTGGGATTACAGATGTGAGCCACCATACCCGGCCCAGAGACGTCTCTGTTGTTCCTATGATGTTATAGGAGAAGATGAAGACCCATCTGGGGTGCACTAGTCCTATATCTGGAACTTGCAAAGGGATAAAAAAACTGGTTGAGATACAAAAGAGTCAGCACATAGTTATTGCTGATTTACAGCAAAAACTCACAGAAATATAGCAAATATTGATTAGCTAGCAACAAGCTATTCTAGACCAGCAAAAGAAAATATATGAGCAAATGAATTGAAAGAAAATCCAGTATAGTATGCTCTTTGATACTGTGAAGCAGGATATGTCTTTCTGTAGCTTGCAGGAGGACATTCAATGTGATTTTGAAACTCCTCTTTATGGACCACAAAACCAGATCGGAAAGTCATCTGTAGAAGTCATACTCTGTGCAGAAAGCTGAAGGTGATGTGAAAGTGGTTCATGATGGAGCAAGCTGCCTAGACTGTGGCCTTTGTGAAACCGATGAATTTTGCAATTTCCAAAAGAGAATATCACAGGGTGAAAAATGTACTTTATGCCCTGCAGGGCTCCCCCCGCCAACTCCGCCCCATCACATGTCTGAATGTTCCACAAATGCAGATTGGATTTGTCTGGTCAAATATTATAACTTTTATCTATTATAGTTAGTGATTTTAAAATACCTCCATAAGGCGGTGGGCTGCACTGTGAAGTAATTATGACTCTTAAGTTCAATTTTATATGCGATTTTTAAAAAGCGATCATAAAATCTATTGCATTAATGTTTAAGTGGTATATAATGAGCAATTTTAAAATTTTTATTTGCCAAAAATGTAGTGGTTGAACTAGTGTAACCTAAATAACCTCTTATGTTCATATTTGCAAACAGAATATTTCTAAACTCCACTGGTATTTCCAATTCTAAGTTTATCTTTCCATAATTTGAAAAGAAAGGTACACAATTTCCTCCAAACAAACTGACCAAATCAACATTATAGTGTCTTTATATAATTTCTGTTTTCGTGACTCACAATGTGATTATACTTTTCAGGATAGAGATAAATGCATGAAATCTCCAAATACATGTGGTAAAAAGATAAAATATCTGAATAGCCTATGTAATATATTTAAGAAGTGTCTTTTTTTTAAATAAAAACATGAGAAAGGATAATAGGCCTGGATTTGATCACTCAAGGTCTTTTCAAACATATATACTCACATGAACTCAAACATATAAGCAGTTAACCCTTGCTTATCTGTGTACTGGTTAGTAAATTTCTAGACTTTCTGGGAAAAATTGTTGTTGCAAATTACCTTCCTTTAACCTCTGAGGGCTGATTTCGGAGGCCGAGGGGGGTGGATCACATGAGGCCAGGAATTTGAGATCAGCCTGATCAACATGGTGAAAACCTGTCCCTACTAAAAATATAAAAAAATTAGCCAGGCATGGTGGCACATGCCTGTAATCCCATCTACTAGGGAGGTTGAGGCACAAGAATTGCTTGAACCCAGGAGGCAGAGGTTGCAGTCAGCTGAGATCATGCCATTGCACTCCAGCCTGGGCTACAAAGCAAACCTAGGTGTCAAAAAAAATTAGCCGGATGTGGCAGTGGGCAACTGTAATCCCAGCTACTCGGGAGGCTAAGGCAGGAGAATCACTTGAACCCAGGAGGCAGAGGTTGCAGTGAGCCGAGATCAGTGAGCCGAGATCGCATCACTGCACTCCAGCTCGGGTGATGGAGTGAGACTGTCTCAAAAACACAACAAAACAAAACAAACACACAAAAAAACCCAGACACCTCTGAGAATTCCTTTAGGAGCTCCCCTATCATCTGCCTGTGACTTCTCAGGAAACCCAAAGATGTTTTAAGAGTTATCAAGTCAGAATGCAACTCAGAAAGTAAATTGGAGTCAAAGGAATTTAATAGTGCATGTAAGGACTTAGGGTTTTTTTTTATTTTTTAATTTTTATTTTATTATTATTCCTGGAGGTTTCTTTTAATAAATGTAGGTGACTGACCCAGCTCAAAAAGGTTAGGACTAGTTCTTTTTTTTTTTTTTTTTTTTTTGAGACACAGTCTCTGTCGCCCAGGGTGGAGTGCAGTAGCTCAATCACGACTCACTGCAACCTCCGCCTCCCAGGTTCAAGTGATTCTCCTGCCTCAGCCTCCTGACTAGCTGGGATCACAGGCATGCCACCACGCCCAGCTAATTTTTGTATTTTTAGTAGAGATGAAGTTTCTTGGCCTGGCTGGTCTTGAACTCCTGAGCTCAAGTGATCCACCCACCTTGGCCTCCCAAAGTGCCGGGATTACAGGGATGAGCCACAGCACCTGGCCAGGTTAGGACTAGTTCTGTGATTAAGTGGGAACTTCCTCTTGGTAGATAGCAAGAATTCATTAACAGGGTTAAATGTCTGTACTATTAGTATTTTCTCCCTGGGGCAGAGTCCAGTTCTCAGCAACAGAAAAGGTGAGTGAATGAGTGTTGTCCTGGTTTCCCTCCCTTTGCAGAATGAGCTCATTGAGCTGATGGAAGAGACAGTAGGATTCTGCTTCCGCGTTTTACTTCATGGACTAGTGCAAAAACCTCTGCCCATGGTTAGTTGCTAGGAAGCAAGGTAGAAAACCACAAATGTGAGAGAGGAGTGCATTTCCATTAGAGAGAAGGCTGACTAGGGCTTGTAGTGAATGTAGACTGATTAATGCCTTGAGCTTCCTGTGATTCTTTTCCCATTTATCAACAAAAGACCTGTGAATTACCTGACCTTACAAGCCCACTTTGGGAGTGGACAGCTGTGACTGTTTAAGCCTATTGCCTGATTAGATGAAGTTGTCCAATGGGCTGTGTCTGCCATTTTTGGAGTCTTGTCTGAATTTGGAAGCATATTTAGTTGGAATCGGATACATTTAGAAGAGTTCACTAGAATTTACAATATGGTTAGCTCACAGATTTTTTTTTGCATAAAAGAGATTGGTGTTTTATGCTTCAGAAATTTTGTTGTTTTTGATTTTACTTCTGTTGTTTGTTTTCTTTCCCTCTCTTTGGGCTCGTCTTTCAGACTAGTTAGTAGCTTTAGAATCTTTTGGTTAAAAAAACTCAAAAAAAGAGAGAAAGGCTAGATCTTGGTAATTCAACTATTGCACTTTTTACAAATATTTAATAAGTAATAGAGGCTGAGGAGTAAAGGACTTGATATGTTCTGAAGGGATGCTGTTTATTATTTAGTTAGAGAAGAGTAAGATCAGTTCCCTCATTCACCTGCCAAGCCCAGGCCTATCTCCCATTGATGGTGAAAGGAGCCACGAAGAAGAGACCAGAAGTAATGAATAAAATACAAATGGGGACGTGGGCATCTAGTGTACTCAATTATTAGGGGGGGTCAGGGTAAGGTTAAGAAACATCTTTCCTGACAAGCTTTGCTTCCAAATGTTGTTTTATCCTTTTTAATGAAATAGGAATATTAAATTCTTTATAGTGGTCAGCCCTTGTGGCTACAGTCACACCCAATACTTTTAAATTTAAAGTAGGATCCTTAACCTCTGACTTATGATAAAAGAATGTTAAACATATGAGTCTCTATGGATATGATTTGCCCAGAAAGATAATGACTGTATTATGTAGCCCTTCCATAAAACTTTATTGGGCCGGGCACAGTAGCTTACGCCTGTAATCCCAGCACTTTGGGAGGCCAAGGCGGGCAGATCACAAGGTCAGGAGATCGAGACGAGCCTGACCAACATGGTGAAACCCCCATCTCTACTAAAAATACAAAAATTAGCCAGGTGTGGTAGCACGTGCCTATAATCCCAGCTACTCAGGAGGCTGAGGCAGGAGAATCGCCTGAACCTGGGAGGCAGAGGTTGCAGTGAGCCGAGATCATGCCACTGCACTCCAGCCTGGGCGAAAGAGCGAGAGTCCGTCTCAAAAAAAAAAAAAAAAAAAAATGAAAAAAACTATGTTGAACTTGTGAAGGCTAATAATTAACCACCTCAGGATAATACATTTTTCTGATTTGTTTACTTTTCCCTAAATTTAATTGTAGTGGGTTAGATAATGCTTTAGTTTTCTTTATGCAGATTTAGATAATTTTATGTTAACTCAGAGAATTTTAATTAATATATAATGTCTCTATTTTATAGTATTGGAAATCATTGGTTCAGCCTGTTTTCTACTCTTTCCCTTGCATACACATATAAAACACATATGAGCATAAAATACATAAAGCACATATGTACACTTATATATGAAGGTGCATATGTGGCTTTCAATGTTTGACAGTAGAATAGTATCTTAAATTTAGAAATGTCGAGATCATTTTTTTCTGAATTTCTACTCTATCCAAAAATTCTTCCAAAACATTTTTAAATTATTAGGGTCAAGAGAGTCATTATCTTTCAAGATAACTGTGAAAATTTGGGGGATGGTACACTGGAGAATTAAGCTTGAAACTTAGTGTCTTAGTCTATTTGGGCTGCTGTAACAAAATACCATAGACTGGTGTATCCATCTGTTCTCACACTGCTGTAAAGAACTACCTGAGACTGGGTAATTTACGAAGAAAAGAGGTTTAAGGGACTCATAGTTTCACAGGCTTAACAGGAAGCATAACTGAGAGGCCTCAGGAAACTTACAATTATGATGGAAGGTGAAGGGGAAGCAAGCAGCTTCTTCACATGGCAGCAGGTGAGAGAGTGAGGGGGTGTGATGGTTAATATTGAGTGTCAACGTGATTGGATTGAAGGATGCAAAGTGTTGCTCCTAGGTGTGTCTGTGAAGGTGTCGCCAAAGGAGATTAATATTTGAGTCAGTGGACTGGGAGATGCAGACCCACCCTCAATCTGGGTGGGCACAAACTAATCAGCTGCCAGCATGGCTAGGATACAAGCAGGCAGAAGAACGTGCAAAGACTAGACTGGCTTAGTCTTCTGGCCTCCATCTTTCTGCTGTCCTGGATGCTTCCTGCCCTCGAACATCAGACTCCAAGTTCTACAGCTTTAAGACTCTTGGACATTTGACCACAGACTAAAGGCTGCACTGTTGTCTTCCCTACTTTTGAGGTTTTAGGACTCAGACTGGCTTCCTTGCTCCTCAGCTTGCAGATGGACTATTGTGGGACCTCACCTTGTGATCGTGTGAGTCAATCCTCTTTAATAAACTTCCCTTTATAAATACATCTATCTCATTATTTCTGTCCTTCTAGAGAACTTTGACTAATACATGGGGGAAGTGCCACACATTTTTAAACCATCAGATCTTGTGAGAACTCCCTGACTATTAAGAGAAGAGCAAGGGGAAACCACCACTATCATCCAATTACCTCCCACCAGGTCCCTTCCCCCAACACTGGGGATTACCATTCAAGATGAGATTTGGGTGGGCACACAGAGCCAAACCCTATCAACTGGATAATTTGTAGATAACAGAAATTTCTTGCTTACAGTTCTGGAGGCTGGAGAGTCCAAGAAAAAGGCAGTAGCAGATTTGGTGTCTGGTGAGGGCTCCCTCTCTGCTTCAAAGATGGCACCTTCTGAGCTGTGTCCTAGCAAGGCAGAAGGAAGGGGCAAACAAGTTCCTTTAAGACTTTTTGATAAGGGCACTAATCCCATTCACAAGGGTGGAACTCTTATGATCTAATCACCTCCCCAAAGTCCCACTTCTTAATATTATTGCACTGGGGATTAGGTATCAACATGAAAATGTTGGGGTAACACAAACATTAAGACCATAGCACCTAGTTTGAGCTATATTCTGGATATCAAAAGAATACTATTATTTCTTGGATGACTGTCCTTATTGGTAAGAAATACCTGGAGAATTGTGCTAAGAAGGATCCTTAGGTAGTATGTGGACTCAGAGGAGAAGGGCCTTGGTGGATTAGTAGTAATAACGGCATTTGGGCTCAATGTCTGTCTGTCATGAGCTATCTGGTGGCAACAATGAAAATGGCTTGGTTACAATTAGTCAAGTTGTGTTTAATATAAGATAACTTGATTGAGAAAATTAAGTATGTTCTCATGTTATTTACTTTCTGCTTTCCCTCCCACTAGAATGAAAGCTCAATGAAGGCAGGTTTTTATCTATTTTAATCACTGTGGAGTCCAGTACCCAGACAGCATCTGGCACGTGGGAGGTACCTGATAAATATCTGTAGAATATGAATGAACTGTTTCTGTCTGGCAGGGCTTCAAATCTACATTTATTGTCTTCTGATGTTAGACTACAACTTTAACGTCATTCTAGTGATCTGACCTAGAGGGATGTCTAGGCATCGGGGCCAGCCAGGTCCCTCAGGAACTTATATCATCCCTGGGAAGAAAAGACAGAGAAAGAGGAGGAGGAGGGAGGGAGATTGTTTTGAAGTGACTGAGTATTTACCCCAAGTTTCAAACTGGAAGTGACCATTTTTACCTTGAATTGGCAAGAGCATTTTCAGTGACTAAGGTAAAAAGGCTTTGTATTATCTCACTTATTCATGCTGCGTAGCTAAGAGGAAGCTTTCAGATAGGCCTAGGGATGTTACCCCCACCCCTTCCCACAGGATGCAGAGTAATGATTCCCTGGAAATTCTCTGAGAAAGCAGAGCAGAAGCCAGCACAACATTGTGACTTGGCACCATCAGTTTTCTCAAGCACTTTTTTCTTATCAACAACAGAAAAAAGCGCAGTATTCAAGTCCTGGTAGGTTTTTCTTAACTTTTCTCTGTCTGGATTTGCTTGCAGAAATATAATCTCCAACTCTTCCAAACCCTACGACTTCTTTACGCCTTCTATCTAAATTCTTCTTTTTTTCTAATATATTTTAATACTTTCTGCAAGCAAGGTTGTTTATAGACCACTTGTTCTTTTAAATATTTTATTTCCTCTCACATAAATGGTAGTAAATCTTTCAATCTAACTATGAACTATTTTCTCAAAAGTTATTTAAAAGTATAGATGCTATGCATATTATTTCCTTTCTAAATAGGTGGCTTCCAGTGCCTGGGTGTTGCTGAGAAAGATACTATACTGGGATTGGGTGGTGGTGGCTATTTCTTCAATAAAGAAGTACAAGAATGCCAGGGTTGTCAGGCATGGCTTGTTCAGAACCTGGTGGAAATCAGCTTGCCAAGACCTGGGCTGCAGATGTTGAGTGACCCTCAGCCAGGTCTTCTTCTGCTTAAACCTATACTGGGCTAAAACTCAAAGTAAAAGGAGAGGAAGCTGGTTCTGTAGCATCCAGTGAGGATGGCATTCAGGCAATGCTGTTTACTATGGGCTGACCTCAATTATGCTGTAAAACACAACTGCAGAAACTCTCTCTAGTTCTCCTTAAATTCAAATTACAGTGAGGAAGTATCTGAGCTCAGAGGAGCTGGGATTGAGCCCCCTAGGGGGATGTACTCTTGGAGCACTGGTGTCAGCAGCTTGCCCAAGTGAGGCCTGGCCATGTCCTCAAAGTAAGCCTCAGAAGTCCTCATCAGCTTTGCAGCCAAAGCAAAGACTACCATTGGTATGATCTTCACATACCTATTCAGCTTGTTTTGGATGTCTCATGACATAGAGCAGTGGCCACGAATGCACAGATTTCAACAGCAATGCAGTGTCAGTAACTGTCATCCTAGTTTAAAATGAACCATATCTTACCCACACATGGCCAGCCTATTCCATGTTGGGAGGGCCATGTGGTTCATGGAAGCTTGCCAATAATAAGTTTGTTTTTACCAGATTTTCTATTCCATAGGTGCCTCTGGTGGCCATGAAGGGTTTCCCTTGATCTCTTATATCAGCAGGAATGGTACAAATGTAAAACTGATGAACTTATGCAATCAGGTATCAATTGCTGAGCCACAGTACTCTCTACTTTTGGACCAGCTTGGGGTCCAGGCCAGAGAGCTGATGGACGTTGAGATTCTCTCCCCTGCCGAGTGTCTTGTGTGCTGTGTTGGAGACAGCTCTTATGTGAGCACGTTTAATCTCCTCTGGATCCCATCAGCAATTTCTATGACTCTTTCAGCCACTGTTTCCAGGACAGAATTACCTACTGGACTATGTCCTGACAAATTATTGTGTTTCAATCTACTTATCTACTTAAATCTCAAGAGAAACAGACACATCTGGTCTGTTCTGGTTGATTTGCTTAGAAGTATGTTAGGTTTGCTGCAAAGGGTGTTGTTAACATAGCTGATCCACAAGCGTAATATAGTTAACATTGCCTTAAGTCAGTTGGCTCATGATGATATCCAGCCAGTTGCAATTGCTCAGCAAATGTGGTCAGATGCCCAAGGGAAGCCTGGAAGATGATGTAATTCTTCTTTCTTCTTTTGAGACTCACAGCTGCACCATGATCACTGGTTTTCCTGGTTGTGTTCTTGCAAGAACCTATCAGTTTGCTCAAGACATGGGACTAGCATGTCTATTATATGGATTGCTACCCAATGTCCTTGGAAACTAGTAAAACCCTACTGAAATATTTTGAATTCTCCCGAAAGAGCACTACCCAGTGTTTACATATTGTGAAATCAACACTTAATAGGACTGGGCTTTTGAAATATATTTGAGTCATTGTCAGTGGGATCAACTCCATAAAAAGAAGACCAGTCTTTTTCAAAAAACCTATACAAAATATAGTCTTATTTCCTGAGCATTACAGCTAAAGAGATTTGGATTAAACATAAACTCTAACTTCAACTAGTACAGTAAATTCAGGACTTTCTTACATTTACTGAACAAAAACAATGTTACTAAATAAATGCCACAGAAATTATGTACACCTAACTTTGAGTCAAGCCAACATCTACTTGTATTTGTTTAAGCAAAGCTCATAAGAACACTTTAGCTGTAAGACATGTGGATACTTCTCACTTGTTCAGTTAACTATGATATTAATAACAATGATAAGGCTTTTTATAAACTAAAGTTGTATTTACCAATGAAGTTCAACATGTAAATGCTGAAACGATTGATATTTGTTATGCTGACTTTTATTTACTTTTTATCACATTTATTTATACTCTCAATCTTTCTCTACTTTTTAAGAGTATTTTGGGCTTTCTTTCAAATATTTGGTTATACTTTTATTATTTGCTTATTCATAGAACCCTCAAGGACTCTTGCCTTTTGCCGCTTACCTTTATCATTTTCTTTGCATTTTTTCCTCCCTGTAAGTCAGTCTTCAGAAGTTAGTGTTTAGTATACAGGTGGTTATAATAATTGCCATGTTTTTTTCTTTCTATTGAATCTGCCCTATAGAATTCCATTGTTTCTTTAAAATTCATAAAACTTGCAAATTTGTCGTAAGGCTGGCACTATGGAGAAAATGTAGTATCCAGCTTAGTTGTGCATAGATCAGATTATTTGAAAGATGGTGGTTACTTATTACTAATGTTTTCACAGTAATGTGTGAGCATTCCTGTTTGCATCTACAAACTCTGACTTGTTTATTGTTATAGAACACTTAGGGAATCAGCAAATTGCCTTTTTTCCCCTAGCCTTTAAGTCAGATAATGAGCAAAAAAGGCAGACTTCGTATCCGTAGAATAATCAAAGGAGCTTTATATGCCAAACTGAAATGTTTGGTACCAAAGCCTAGTTAAAAAATTATTCCTGGTTTCACCCATGAATGTGGGGAAAAGAAAGAGAGATCAGACTGTTACTGTGTCTATGTAGAAAGAAGTAGACATAAGAGACTCCATTTTGTTCTGTATAAGAAAAATTCTTCTGCCTTGAGATGCGTTAATCTGTAACCCTACCCCCAACCCTATGCTCACAGAGACATGTGCTGTGTTGACTCAAGATTTAATGGATTTAGGGCTACTCAGGATGTGCTTTGTTAAACAAGTGCTTGAAGCCAGTATGCTTGTTAAAAGTCATCACCACTCTCTAATCTCAAGTACCCAATACACTGTGGAAGGCCGCAGGGACCTCTGCCTAGGAAAGCCAGGTATTGTCCAAGGTTTCTCCCCATGTGATAGCCTGAGATATGGCCTCGTGGGAAGGGAAAGACCTGACCATCCCCCAGCCCGACACCCGTAAAGGGTCTGTGCTGAGGAGGATTAGTAAAAGAGGAAGGCCTCTTTGCAGTTGAGATAAGAGGAAGGCATCTGTCTCCTGCTCGTCCCTGGGCAATGGGATGTCTTGGTGTAAAACCCAATTGTATGTTTCATCTACTGAGATAGGAGAAAACTGCCTTAAGGCTGGAGGTGAGACATGCTGGCAGCAATACTGCTCTTTAATGCACCGAGATGTTTATGTATGTGCACATCAAAGCACAGCACCTTTTTCTTAACCTTGTTTATGACACAGAGACATTTGTTCACATGTTTTCCTGCTGACCCTCTACCTGCTATTACCCTATCGTCCTGCCACATCCCCCTCTCTGAGATGGTAGAGATAATGATCAATAAATACTGAGGGAAATCAGAGACTGGTGCCAGCACAGGTCCTCCGTATGCTGAGCGCTGGTCCCCTGGGCCCACTTTTCTTTCTCTGTACTTTGTCTCTGTGTCTCTTTCTTTTCTCAGTCTCTCATCCCACCTGACGAGAAACACCCACAAGTGTGGAGGGGCAGGCCACCCCTTCAATGAATAAGCAAAATCTCAACACTGTGCAGTAACTCTGGACTGAACACTACAGACATATAAGAGAGGGCTTGCGTCCTGGATGTGGCTGTGAAATAAAGGCTTGAGATGGAGCTGGAGGGTTGATAAGAAGTCAGTCTCCGATCTGTGATGCTGTGATTCTTAAGCCTGCTGCAGATGATGCTGTTGGCTCTGCGTGTGGCTTATTTTCAGCCACATTCAGTGTCAATGTGCCTGCCAGTCATGTTTGACATCAACTAGCACACTCAAGCCATGAATACTGAAGTCACTGAAAAACTACACATGTTTTGAAACATCAAAGATAGGAATATAGGATGTACCTGAAGTAGTCTAGGGTATTTTCATTCAAAAGACATAATTATTGTCTTGAAACTGGCTATTTAAATTCTTACATTTAAATATTTCTTAGTGGTTTTAATGCAATGCCTCCTATTCATGTATTTAATCTTATAAAAGCCAGTTTGCCATCAAGCGGTTTCTGATTAAATATATTTCAATATTTCTAGCCTTTTAGTAATGAGAGGCATTTATTAGGGTTATAAACAGTAAATTATCTGTTGAAACATCAGGAATGCTAAGTTGTACATGTTATGCATGTAAGTGAGCTCAACCCCTATATGTAAGAATTAAAGATACTCGAGGAATATATAATTTTTTTCTGAGACTTGTCATTCTTTCAAGCACGCTTTAGGAATTGACTGGTATCTCAATCAGCTTGGGCTGAATTTCTTGCAGTTCTGGAGGCTAGAAAGTTCAAGATCAAGGTTTTGGCTGATTTGGTTTATGGTGAGAGCTCTCTTCCTGGCTTGCTGGTGGCTGCCTTCTTACTATGTCCCCACAGGGACTTTTCTCAGATGCATGAATCCTTGGAAGGGGAGGAAAGAGAGGAAGCTTTCAGGTATCTCTTCTTCTAAGGACACTAATTCTATCAGATCAGAGCCCCACCCTTTTGACCTCATTTTACTTTAATTACCTCCTTAAAGTCCCTGTCTCCAAATATAGTCATACTAGGGGTTAGGGATTCAACATATACATTTTGGTGGACAAGAGGTGATAGATATTTAGTTAATAACACTTGGTAATCCACAGTTTCGCCTACAGAAGGCAAATTACCCTATAGACTGCTGTATGGAACTTTCACGTATGGTTGGGAACACTGACTTATGAGATAGTGTCATACTTGATGTTTGAATGATGACAGAGACATACCACAAATTTATATGAAGTTGCTTTTGTTTTTTAGCCATTTACACCAAATGCGATAATATCAATGCCATTCTTTCACTGTGCGTGAGCTAATCAACTTTAAAGACAGTGCTATATCATTTCCTCTCATCACACTCCTAATAACCATTTGTTCAACAGTTAGCATGTGCCAGGAATTGCCTACAATTTTTATCTTCCTTATTTTAATCTGTGTGATAACTGTGTTTGGTAGGTAGTGTTTTGCCCTCTTTATGGTGGCCTAGAGAAGTCAATGATTTGGCAAACTCATGGTGCTTTTGCTGATAGAGGCCTGATTTGAACCCTGTTTGGCCATCTCAAAGTCTATGCCCTTTTCTTAGTCTCATAGGGAAGTATTATGTGTCTGGGGATGTAATGGAACAAAAGGAGGTACTGCATTGAGATACTCCTACTTTGGGATTCTGGGCTGTATAGCCTTGTTCCTATTAACTGGTCAGGAGAGCCATAAGACTGCTCTATTTAACAGATGCCCAACACTGTTATTCTAGAGAAATTTTAAAAATAAATTTTTAAAATTTTTCAAGGAGTCATCTTGAGAATTGTAGCCTGTGTACAACTTCAATGATAGCATCATGGTAATGAAGGTCAGGCTGTGTTTCTGCAGAGCAATCTGGAGCTTAGTTTGAATGCCTTCATAGCCATGTTCACATTGACCTGAGAGTAAAATTTTGGTGCTTTATTTTTCACTTGAGTAGCCCAGGTTAATGGCTCCTTAATAATTATAGTCAGTTTTTTTTTGGTATCTGGTGGTACCTCAGGGCTACAATGCTGTAGCATGGACATTCACATCAGGATTTACCAACAATTATATGTTGAGTAGAAAGTGTCAAATGAACAACACAAAAGCAAAAGGTCAGCAGGTGCCAGAACAAATGCTGGGTATTGAGCATGGATGTGGACTTCTGACATGATTTAAGGCAGCTTTAAGGAAGTAGCAAGATAAAAATAAATTAGAGAAGGATGAATAGAGTTCCATCCAGTTTGGGGCCGTGCCTACGCCAGACTGGTTCGCTATAAACTTGGCAGTTCTAACTGATGACAATGCAGAACCACTTCCTTAGTTTCCATTATAATTTGATCTTAATGGCTAGAGAAAGCTCTCCTTAGTCCATTTTCTTCTGTATCATAAGCAAGTGCTCTCATTTCACCTGTAATTTGAAGACAGATCGTAACCTTTAGACTGAATGTGATAGAAAGTAGCTGCTAAAGGGACACATATATTGCAAATACATGAAGCAGCTGATTCCAACTTTTGTTTTTGTGTTGGACACATGTTTGCATTTGTTTCAAATGATAGCTGATTAAAATTTGAAAGTAAAGTATCATATAAAACTACAGTTTGTTCATTGAAATGATAACAATTCAGCAGTTTTAGAATTTCCCTTTATAATTTTCTTTTTACAATTGTTTACTAGATATTTTTACATTATGATCCTGTGGAAAATTTGTAAAAGTCGTTTAGACCACATTACAATGGTAGTTTAATGCACCTAAGTTTCTAAAAAATAATTGAACTCTGTTTTAGAGTAGTGCTGATATGATTAATTTTTAAAAATGTTGCATTAAAAGATGGTGAATCTTATATCTGTCAGGGTCCAGACAGGTAATAGAGATCACATCAGTAATAGAGATCACATCAGTAATATATACAAAGGACTATTTAAGAGAAAGATGATTAACTAGGGCCAAATGAGGTGGCTTGTGCCTGTAGTCTCATCTACTCGGGAGGCTGAGATGGGAGGATTGCTTGAACCCAGGAGTTTGAGGTTGTAGTGTGCTATGATTGTGCCACTGCACTTTAGCCTGGGCAATAGAGTGAGACCCCATCTCTTAAAAACAAATATTATTAACTAGGAATTACAATTAGTAAAAGGGAAAAAGGAAAATTCCAAACAACACAGCAATAGCAAAGATAGAGGACAGTTACTCCCTTTAGGGCTAAGGGAAAGAGAATCCATGAAGGACAAACTTGGAAGAGGGATCCCCACCAGCTGCGGACCAGCTGTGGCCTAAGGCACTGGTAGCCTATGCCGATGAAGTTCCTGAGCTGTCTCTGACCCAAGCTGGTCTGCAGTAGGTGGGGAACCCTCTTCCAAGTTTGTAGAGTTTGGGGCTGGTGAGAAGGAAGTTGCCTGCCTAGGAGCCAGCCAAACTTGGAGGAAGGTGAACATCAGTAGGTCTCTTGCATGCCACTAGCAGCCTTGCTTTAGGAAAGAGAAGAAAAGCATACCAAAAACAGAAGAATCTCCTCCCTCTTGTGGCATCCCTTCCACAGCCTATACAGAAAAGTTTCACTTCGTGGCAGCAAAGAAAAAAAAATGCTGTGTCTCACAGAGCACTGCAAAGAAGGGTGGATGCTACAATAAGATACCACTTCACATGTACTAAGATGGTTGTTACTGTCCAAAAGGTGTCAAAAAGACAGGTAACAAGTGTAGGTGAGAGTGTGGAGCAGTTGGTGCCCATACGCTGCTTACGGGAAGGGAAAGTGGTGCAGCTGCTTTGGAAAATAATCTGGGAGGTCCTCAAATGGTTAAACATATAGTTAGCATATGATGCAACAGTTTCATTCCCAGGGATAAAAATAAAAACAAAAAAGAGAAATGAAAACACACATCCACATAAACACCTGTACAGAAATGTTCCCAGCAGCATTATTCGTAACAGCTACAAAGTAGAAACAGCATAAATGTCCATCAACTGGTAGAATAAATATAATGGGGCATATCCATACAATGGAATGTTATTTGGCAATAAAAGAAATGAAGTACTGATATATGCTACAACATGGGTGAAAGTTGAAACCATGATGCCAAGTGCAAGAAGCCAGTTGCAAAAGACTAAATATTTTATGGTTCCATTTAGATGAAAGGTCCAGGATGAGCAAAACTATAGAGACAGAAAGTAGATTAGCAGTTGCTGAGGGCTGATGGGGAGAGGATGAAGAATTGAGAGGTGATTACTGAAAGGTATGGGGTTTCTTTCTGGGTTGATAAAAATGTTCTAAAGTTGATTGTGGTGATAATTGTCAACTCTGTGAGTATTAAAAACTATGAAATTGAAAATTTTAAGAGGGTGAATTGTACAGTACATGAATTACATCTCAATGCAGTGTTACAAAAATTTTTTAAATTAAAAAAGGGTGGATTTGGAATTGAGAGGTAATAAATTGATAACTGGCAAAAATCTCAAAAAATGGACAATAATGTAGCAATTTTACTTTGTTAAATTTAAATGCATTTTTTTTCTACGGAAGCTGATAAAAATATCTGAAGCCTAGACATGTTAGGTGAGTTGCTCAACATGTGGTTTTCCTGACTCCTAGTCTATTATTTGTTGTACAGGACAATACAATTTCAAAGGAGTCTCTAAGGAAAGCATTCTAACAACCTCTGTTCTTCCCAGAGAGACATTCCCTGAGAATGGTGTGGCAGAACTTACTTATTTCTGATTTAGAAGTGTTAAAAGGGCAAAGTATCGAGCAAGGTGAAAAATACAGGTCTGGATGTGAACATGACCTCAGGCCCAGTTATGAAAAACAGTTGGTTGGAAAATATCTTACCAGTCTGAAGATGAAGGGACAGCTGATGGGTTGTAGGAAGCATTTTGAATTAAATTACCAGGAAGTTTTTGAGTTCCGATAAATATAGACTTCTTTCTTAATACAAAAGAAACTCCATTGCTTACACGTACAACTCTTGCAATGCCTTACATTTTAAACTCCCAAGACATAAACCAGTACAGAAGTGATTCTGGATTAGACCTTGAATAGCTTTTCTGTCTTTGATAATTCACACCCCATATTGTTTAGTTATAAATTTTATGTTTATCTGTAGATGATTTGTAATGGTCTTTCTCATTTTCATTTCTCTTCCAGCATTGTTTCTTCTGCTTCTATTTTGACAAAGCAGGACATGGAAGCCACATGTCACAATCTTTAGTAATATTAAACAGGTTGCTTCTAGTTGTATTTAAGAGAGGATTTTCTTCCGTGAACAATAGAAATACCTTAACTAACAAAGATTGTTGGTTATATTTTGGAGATTAACCTTTCTGAAAAGATCAGGAATATGGAAAATATTATTTTTCATTTTAAAGGAAGAAAATATAAATTTTGTACTAACTAAAGTAGAGATATACTTTAAAATAATTTTTATCTTTTTCAACATGGTGTCAAATAAACTGAAATTTTCAGTGTATCACCTAATGTTATTTTTAAAACCAATTATAATTTTTAGAGTTTGATCACCCTCCTGCAAGAAAACAACTTCATACCATATTAGTTAGGGATTCAAAAATATTAATAAGCCCTAAATGCCTTCATCAAAAAGTTAAAAAATATCAAATTAACAATCTAACTTTTCACTTAATAGAACAATAAGAAAGAACAAACCAATCCCAAAGCTATCAGAAGAAAATAAATTACTAAAATTAGAGAACTAAATAAAATTCAGATGCAAAAATCCATGAAGAGCAATGAAACCAAGAGTTGGCTCTTTAAAACAACAAACAAGATTGATAGGCTGCTAGCTAAATTAACACAGAAAAAAGAAAATATCCAAACCAATACAATCAGAAATGACAAAGATGACATTACAACTGATACCACAGAGATACAAAAGATCCTCAGAGAATACTATGAACCACTCTATTTATACAAACTAGAAAGCCTAGAGGAAATAGATAAATTACTGGAAGCACACAATCTCCCAAGATTGAATCAGGAAGAGATTGAAACCCTGAATAGACCAATATCAAGCAATAAAATTGAATCATTAAAAAAAAAACTACCAACCAAATAAAACTCTGGACCATATGGATTCACTGCTGAATTCTACCAGATGTATAAAGAACTGTCACCAATCCTATTGAGACTATTCCAAAAAAATGAGGAGGAGGGACTGCTTCCCAACTCATTCTATGAAGCCAGTATCAGCCTACTACAAAAATCTGGCATAGATTCAATGAAAGAAAACTTTAGGCCAATATCCCTGATTAACACAGACCCAAAAGTCTTCAACAAAATACTAGTAAACTGAATCCAACAGCACATCAAAACATTAATTCACCATAACCAAGTGGGCTTTATTCCTGGAGTGCAAGGTTGGTTCACCATAGGCAAGTCTATAAATGTAATTAACCACATAAACAATTAAAAGTGAAAACCATTTCACTTTTACTTAAAATTTTTTCACTTTTTACATTAAATGTAATTAACCCATAAAAAATCAAAAGTGAAAACCATATGATTATCTCAATAGATGCAGAAAAAGCTTTTGATTAAATCCAACATCCCTTCATGATAAAACCTTCAACAGACTTGGCATCAAAGGAACATACCTCAAAATAATAAGAGCCATCTATGACAAACCCACAGCTAGCATCTTACAGAACAGGCAAAAGCCAGAACCATTCCCCTTGAGAACTGGAACAAGACAAGGATGTCCACTGTCATCACTCCTATACTATATCATTCAATATACTACTGAAAGTCCTGGCCAGAGCAATCAGGCAAGAGAAAGAAAGAAAATGCATCCAACTAGGAAAAGAAGTCAAACTCTCTCTCTTCACTGACAACATGATTCTACAATGGAAAGCCCGAAAGACTCTGCCAAAGGGCTAACAGAACTGATAAATGATTTTAGCAAGGTTTCAGGAGAAAAAAGTTAATGTAGACAAATCAATAGTATTTCTATACACTAATAGTGCCCAGGCTGAGAGTCAAATCAAGAACACAATTCCATTTACAATAACCAGAAAGAAAATGAAATACTAAAAATATACCTAACAAAGGAGGTGAAAGATCTCTACAAAAACTACAAAACTCTGCTGAAATAAATCAGAGATAATACAAATAAATGGAAAGCCATTCCATGTCTATGGATTGGAGGAATCAATATCATTAAAATGGCCATACTGCCCAAAGCAATTTACAAATTCAATGCTATTTCTGTCAAATACCAATGTTGTTCTTTGTAGAATTAGAGAAAAAATATTCTAAAATTTATATGAGACCAAAAAAGACACAAAACAGTCAAAGCAATCCTAAGCAAAAAGAACAAAGATGGAGGTATCATACTACCTGGCTTCAAACTATACTATAAGGCCACAGTAACCCAAACAGCATGTTACTGGTACAAAAACAGACATATAGACCAATGGAACAGAGTAGGAAACTGAGAAATAAGGCTTCACACCTATAATCATCAGATCTTTGACAAAGCTGACAGAAACAAGCAAAGGGGAAAGAACTCCCTATTCAATAAATGGTGCTGGGATATCTGGCTAGTCATATGCAGAAGAATGAAATTAGACCCTTACTTTTCAGCATATATAAAAATTAACCAAGATATATTAAAGATTTAAATGTAAGACCTTAAACTATACAAATCCTAGAAGACAACCTAGGAAATAGCCTTTTTGACATCAGCCTTGGCAAATGATTTTTGGCTGAGTCCCAAAAGCAATTGCAATGAAAACAAAAATTGACAAGTGGAACCTAATTAAACTAAAGAGCTTCTGCACAGCAAGAGAAACTATTAACAAAGTAAACAGACAACCCACAGAATGAAAGAAAATACTCACAAACTATGAATCTGACAAAGGTCTAATATCCAGAATCTGTAAGAAACTTAATCAAAGAATAACTTTACCTGTACTATTACATCATGAGTGGGAGACCAGCAGGTATCAGAATAAAGATGCAGCTCCTGCTGATTTTCATTTTACCCAGCTGAAAAGATTGGGTCCTGTTGCTCATATGAACCAGGGCAGCTGGAGCTTTCTTTCCCTTCCACATGCTTAATTCCTCCTCTAGGGATATAGCAGAACTTATAACTAACTGTAGAAGAAATATTTCATGCCCTTGGAAATCACCTGTGCAAGCTGTCCCCCTACTTCTTTCACATATGTCAAGTCCACACCATCAGAATTCTCTTACTTTCTGTATTTCTGGTATTTCTGGGGAAGCACCTTTGAGTTTGATTTCACTTTTTTTTTCTTTTTTTTTTGAGTCAGGGTTTTTGCTTTGTTGCCCAGGCTGGAGTGCAGTGATTTGATCATAGCTCACTGTAGCTCTGAACTCCTGGGCTCAAGCAATCCTCCTGCCTCCGCTTCCCTTACCATTATGCCTGGTTAAGTTTTAAAATATTCTGTAGAGACAGGGTCTTCCTATGTCCCCCACGTTGGAGTTTGCATTTTCAATAATCTCTTCAGATCATTCTGATGCAAAGCCAGGGTGAGAATTGATGTCTGAAGGAGTAATAACAAATATATTATTATTGCTTCCTTGCATAATTGTTTTATTTGTGTCTCTTTGGATTTCAGTCTCTTTTCTGAAATATATTTGTTAATTTATTAAGTGATTGATTCATTTATTAATTAATCTAAAATTTATTTAGCCTACTATGCCCCAGGAATTGTACCAAGTGAGGGTAAGGAGGAGGAACGATAAGGGAGATAAATAAGAAACAAATTTCAGCATAAAGTGAAAATGATAATACAGTTAGTCTCAGCAATGAGGAAGGGCACTTAATCTAAGACATAATCACACAGCATGACTAAAATACACATGAGGTGGAGAAGGCAGGAAAGTAAGCGGGCCCATGTGCCCCTGTCCTTGGTGCTGAACCATCCCTTCACCTTCTGTGGTAAGGAAGTCTTTCCCAATACCTGGCTGCTGGTGATTTCTGTATTACCACCACTAATTCTGAACCAGATGAGGAAAGGGCCAGAGGAAATGGAGGAATGTAGATGTAAGCAGAATAAACAGACTGTTGGAGAAAAATCTGTTGAATTATTGACTCAGTGATGCTAGGAATTTGAGAGAGTAGTGAATGGGGATTTTGACTAATTAATGTGGAAGAAAGTTTTCTCGTTTGGAAAAGTAAGTTCTCCAGTACTTTCTATAATGCTATACTTATGACATTAGAGACTTTCAGGAAGTGCTAAAAATCTGAATTGACCCCTGAAATATACCTATTATTGGGGGAACAAGCCCCCAATATTTCAATGTAGGTTATTTCTATTTTCCATAAGTGTCTGCCAGCTGAGAAATAGAGACAGTACAAAGAGAGGAATTTTACAGCTGGGCCACCAGGGGTGACATCACATATCAGTAAGACCATGATGCCCACCTGAGTCTCAGACCAGCAAGTTTTTATTAAGGGTTTCAAAAGGGGAGGGGGTGTAAGAACAGGGAGTAGGTACAAAGATCACATGCTTCAAAGGGCAAAAAGCAGAACAAAGATCACATGCTTCTGAGGGAACAGGACAAAGGGCAAAAGCAGAACTACTGATAAGGGTACAACAAAATCACAAGGCAAAGGGCAAAAGCAGAACTATTGATAAGGGTCTATGTTCAGCGGTGCACATATTGTCTTGATAAACATCTTAAACAACAGAAAACAGAGTTCAAGAGCAAAGAACCAGTCTGACCACAAATTTTCCAGGGCGGAGTTTTCCCCACCCTAGTAAGCCTGAGGGTACTGCAGGAGACCAGGGCGTATCTCAGTCCTTATCTCAACCGCATAAGACAGACA
Organism: Pan troglodytes; assembly: GCF_028858775.2. NCBI lineage: Eukaryota > Metazoa > Chordata > Mammalia > Primates > Hominidae > Pan > Pan troglodytes. The sequence goes on along the minus strand of NC_072406.2, from coordinate 39,375,046 downwards.
CTCCCAGAGCGGCTGTTTATAGACCTCCTGCCAGGAATGCATTCCTTTCCCAGGGTATTAATATTAATATTCCTTGCTAGGAAAAGAATTTAGTGATATCTCTCCTACTTGCACATCCATTTATAGGCTCTCTGCAAGAAGAAAAATACGGTTCTTTTTGCCCGACCCCGCAGGCAGTCAGACCTTATGGTTGTCTTCCCTTGTTCCCTAAAAATCGCTGTTATTCTGTTCTTTTTCAAGGTGCGCTGATTTCATAGTGTTCAAACACACGTTTTACAATCAATTTGTACAGTTAACACCTCAGTGGTCCTGAGGTGACGTACATCCTCAGCTTAGAAACATAACAGGATTAAGAGATGAAAGTAAAGACAAGCATAAGAAATTATAAAAGTATTATTTGGGAACTGATAAATGTCCATGAAATCTTCACAATTTATGTTCCTCTGCTGCAGCTCCAGCCAGTCCCTCCATTCGGGGTCCCTGACTTCCCGCAACAACCTATAAATGAAGGGGTCCTGAGAGACATTCCAAGGAGAGAAAATCTTATTAATAATAAAGTACTTGTTCAAGGATCTATACGTAGTTCAATATGGCAAGAACATAGAGTGTCATAGCAAGATAAAATGGTGAAAATGTAGCTAAGGAGTTAGATCACCACAAAGTATCTTGTATGTAGAATTTATAAGAAGGTGCTGGCTGGCAAGGTCATTCTGATAAGAGTCTGAAACTAAATGGAGTCTAAAATTTTGGCTGTTCAGCAGTAAATGTGGGTAGAGGAGGAGAACGAATTTCTGTTATGCACGTTGATTTCTGCCTAAAAGTATCTGCACATATATGCACATATATATGAGATACATACGAATACACAGATATAGACAGATTTAAGAGCCAAATGGTTGCTAGCCACAGCTACTCCCAGTCACACATAGAAGGTGAGCTAGCATTGTGAGTGAGAAACCATGTTGCTTAGTCCTCACTTTAATAATATTGGGTTTGATTATGTTATGAGTGTTTCTTCTCACAGAGTTAATGTTTAGCAAACCCAAACGTCTTCTAGGGATCCCCTAGGTGTTGAAATATCAAACTAATTCTGTACTGATTCATTAAGAGCTGTTACACAGAGCTTCCAAGTGACTCCTGCTGGCATTTTAGCACTTCCTTGCCCAACCCAGGGCTTCTTCCTGGTCAGTGAATAAATGGGTCCTGCCCAGCCAATGAGGAACCTCCAGAACCAGGTCTGGCACATGTCCTTCTAGTTGGTTGATTATTGAGCCATTGCTGATGTGTTTGAACATCACCCCTGCCTACTCATGCTGTGACTCATTGATTCCAGAGGGCACTGTGAGATGTTCTCTTGGAAGGTCATCCACACTATTCTTATATGAAAAAAATGGTTTTCTGATTTTTGGCACATCAATGGGTAAGCACATTACTAATGAAGTATCAATTAAATTTCTTCATTATAACTTTGCATTTCTGCATTTCACTTCTTTTATAAATTGTCCTTGATCATTTAAATATTTTTATTTTTGTGTGTTTATAAGTTTTACCAATTGTACTTAAAATACTAGCAAGCTGTCAGGGCTCATGCCTATAATGCCAGGGCTTCAGGAGGCAGAGGTTGGAGGATTGATGGAGGCCAGGAGTTCTAGACTAGCCTGGGCAACATAGCGAGAACCCCATCTCTAAAATATAAAATAAAATAATTAACCAGGTGTGGTGGTGCATGACTGTAGTCTCAGCTACTCTGGAAGCTGAGGTGCAAGAATTGCTTGAACCCAGGAGTTTGAGGTTACAGTGAGCTATAATTGTGGCACCGTACTCCAGCCTGGGTGACAGAGGGAGGCCAGGTCTCAAAACAAACAAACAAACAATTAAGCTGTTTACTATCAGTATTCCTGTCCAGAACACATTGTTTTCATTTTAAATCTTATCTGATGGTGGTACTTTTCAGATTAATGTGTATTTTTAATAGCCACACTGTTTTTCTAGATAGAGTTTCCTGAATTTTGGCCTTGTTTGGAAAATGATTTAGATAACGTCGTATTATTTTATCCATAAGTATTTCAGTGAGTATTTCTACAAAGCAGTATGACTAAAATACTCTTGTCACATCTGAAAGAAATAACAGTAATCTCTCTCTCTCTCTTTTTAGAGACAGAATCTTGCTCTGTCACCCATGCTGGAGTGCAGTGGTGTGATCTTGGCTCACTGCAACCTCTGCCTCCTGAGTTCAAGCGTTTCTCCTGCCTCAGCCTCCCGAGTAGCTGGGATTACAGGCACACACTACCACGCCCAGCTAATTTTTGTATTTTTAGTAGAGAGGGGTTTTCAACACGTTGGCCAGGCTGGTCTCGAACTCCTGACCTCAGGTGACCCACCTGCCTCGGCCTCCCAAAGTGCTGGGATTACAGGGGTAAGCCACCATGCCCAGCCAATAATTTCTTAATACCATCAACTATTCAGTCAACATTTGGCTTTCCCTAATTGTCTCTTGGATGTTTTGCTAAATTCACATGTTGGTTTAGATCAGTTATTTTAGTATCATTATGAATAAATGGGTTTTAAATATTGTTTATGTATTATTATTATTATCATTGAGATGGAGTCTCACTCTGTCACCCAGGCTGGAGTGCAGTGGCGCGATCTCAGCTTATTGCAAACTCCACCTCCTGGGTTCACGCCATTCTCCTGCCTCAGCCTTCCAAGTAGCTGGGACTACAGGCGCCCACCACCACCACGCCAGGCTAATTTTTTGTATTTTTAGTAGAGACGGGGCTTCACTGCACTCCAGCCTGGGCGACAGAGGGAGACTCCATCTCAAAAAAAAAGAAAGAAAGAAAGAAAGAAACTATAAGCAAATAAACAATAAACACAAATTTTAAAATGATATATTACCAGTGGGAGTGAAATGGATGAGCACGAAGGGCAAAGAGATTAGGAAGGAGCCCACAGAGAGCTTCAAAAAGGTAATGTTCACGTCTTAAGCTAAGCATGGGATGCATAAGTTATTTTTATTTTGACTTATGAGTCCTTTTGACTTGTAACTCATTCACATATTATAAACATTTTGCATTTATTCAATATTTACTATATTCTCTGAAGAATCATGCATCAAGTGGTAATGTTTAGACATCAAGAATATGCATCAATGGGCTAGGTGTGTTGTCTTATGCCTGGAATCCCAGCATTTTGGGAGGCCTAGGTGGGTGGATTGCTGAGCGCAGGAGTTTGACAGCAGCCTGGGAAACATGGTAAGACCCCAACTCTACAAAAAATACAAAAATTACCTGGGCGTGGTGATGTGTATCTGTGGTCCCAACTACTCAAAGGCTGAGGTGGGAGAATTGCTTAAGCCTGGGAAGTTGAGGCTGCAGTGAGCTGTGATCATGCCACTGCACTCCAGCCTGGATGACAGAGTGAGATCCTGTCTCAAAACAACAACAACAACAAAAAGCCTCTGTAAGATGAATGAAGTAACTAACTGACAATATTCTGTGAATGCTTATTTGTGGCTTAGAATAAAGATTGCAGAGCCAGAATCATACATATAAAATGTGGACACTGTGCTCAGTGATTCCAAAGTGATGGTGACAACAGTGATGTCAAAGGTACATGTGGATAATTTAAATACAATTTTTTTTTTGAGATGGAGTCTCCCTCTGTCACCCAGGCTAGAGCGCAGTGGTGCAATCTCAGCTCACTGCAGCCTCTGCCTCCTGGATTCAGGCGATTCTCCTGCCTCAGCCTCCTGAGTGGCTGGGATTACAGGTGCCTGCCACCAAGCCCAGCTAATTTTTTTTTTTTTTTTTTGGTATTTTTAGTTGAGATGGGGTTTCACTGTGTTGGCCAGGCAGGTCTCAAACTCCTGACTTCAGTTGATCCGCCTGTCTTGGCCTCCCAAAGTGCTGGGATTACAGGCATGAGCCACCACCCCCGGCCTGAATACAATTTTTTAATGGAAAATGAGAGTGGAAAAAAATCGACATTGTTAAATTAAAAGATGTTTTAATCATATGTGACTTACGTATATATGTAACTAGGTTAAAAAATGAAATATGATTGGCAGGTAGACATTTGTCTACAGCATACACATCCTTCAACATTTATGTATCCAATTTGACAGAACATCTTTGTTAGAAAACCTCCTCTGCTGTAAGTATAGCATGGCACTGTGGTTACAAGAGGCTCATTCCTCCTCTCTTCCCTTTCTCCCTCCTCTTCCCACAGGGCAAAACTTTCTTTCTTGGTAGCTGCAGTTATTTCTAAATGCTGTCTCTTGTCACTTTATTATTCATGATCTAATGCTAACAAAGGATCACAGACTTCCAGTACTAACTAAATCCCAGGGCTAGAGTGTGGGTGTGAGTGGTGGAGAAAGGGCTTCAAGATCCGTACATTTGTTGAGCCTACCTAAGGGTCCTGGAGGCCTTGCTCAGTTGGCTTTTTAAAAGACTCCTTTTGGCCAGGCGCGGTGGCTCATGTCTGTAATCTCAGCACTTTGGGAGGCCGAGGTGGGCTGATCATGAGGTCAGGATTTCTAGACCAACCTGGCCAACATGGTGAAACCCCGTCTCTACTAAAAATAGAAAAATTAGCTGGGCGTGGTGGTGCGCATCTGTAATCCCAGCTACTGGGGAGGCTGAGGCAGGAGAATGGCTTGAACTCAGGAGGCGGAGGTTGCAGTGAGCCAAGATCATGCCACTGCACCCCTGCCTGGGTGACAGAGCAAGACTCTGTCTCAAAAAATTAAAAAATAAATAAAAATAAAAACAAAAAAGACTCCTTTTGTCCTGAGTGACAAGAGAAGACAAGGAAAAGTTTTCTGAGCATAGCTTTCTATCATGTAAGTCACTGTAGTTCTTAGCTTCATGTGCCCAAACTTGGCTACTTCCCAACCTAGTGCTATTCATTTTCACAAGGCCTATTTTTAGAATACCTCGTTTTCCCAGCTCCCTTTTTACTTCCTCTTCTATTTTGGCATTTCTATGTTGACTTTCTTTTCTTTGTCTCCTATCCGCTGGTATGGTCCACTTTATACAGTCATCAGTTTCCTCTTCCTTATTATCATTTTCTGTGAGCACTCAACTGATTTTTTTTGTATAGTCAGATATTGCTGTGGAGCCTCTAAATTACCCAGCCAGGTCCTCAGGGTGGTCACAGATTTTCAGTAAATTCTGGATAAGCATTTGTTGACAAGAAAAGATACAATACAAACAGCACTATTTTAACTACCCATTATGCCTGTGCTATTCAGGCACCGTGTCCAGCACCTTCAACTTAGGAGGAAACTACATGATGATATAATGTACAACTCAGTTTTACCTTAAGAAATGAGGCTTTCCAAATTTCCACTTACCCAAACCATCTCTTTCTTTCAAATGAGCAAAAGACATACTGAAAATGCATGCAATACAAAATATTGATACCCTTAGTCTCTTGGATTCACTGTTCCGTAGATTTCCAAAACCAGAGCTGATACTGACAGGTATGTACTATGGCATCTGGTCTGATTGGTTAGGCTACCATTCTGAGCAGCCCGTATCCCCACCCTACCAGACACTAAATATTTTGATTATCACATCTGCCTATGATGCTATAAATTCTTTCCACACTGGATTTTACCTAGAAATGGAAATAATGTGGAACAGTCTAAGCATATTTTCAGTGGCAGGTAGATATGAGGCTGAAACATTCCTCCCTCTGAAAAGCTGGTACCAACTTAGTGGAAGGGAGGGTCACAGCTACTCTCTGCTTCTTGAATTTCTTTATAAGGTCATTTCTCTTGACTGGCAAAATTTGGTGCAAAAACTACAGAATCATTTCCCTGTACATCTAAGAATGCTCATGCATACATTAGATACCTTAGAATAGCCTTGCCACAATGCCACTATAACTTTCATACTAAAACAAATTGCCATGAATCTTTTTCTCAAGGATTTTCAGAACTGAATTGTATACCTTAAAATGTTTCCATTTTAGAATGCTATTTTTTAGCATGGAATTTCCATTTAAAAAGTTCTGCAAGCTTTGGAAAAATAGATATAGCATTAGATGTATCAAGAGTAGCTCAGTCCCAAAAAGTAAATATATAAAAGGAAAATAGTTTGCATAGCTGAGGAAGTAGATGTTACTAATGTGAATTCGGCGGTATGAAGTCAGGCTCCCTACCTCTCTGCATGGATGTTTCCAGTATCGAGGGTCAGTGAGGTTTTCACGGAGAATCAGAACAGAGATGTGTAGAGGCCCAGAGAATAACCTAGGATGCTGGTGCAAGGTCACTTCATAGTAGGTTGCAGCAAACCTCACTTAATTCGAAACCATTGTGAATGTCTGGTATGTTCTCAATCGGTTTCCCAGAGAGAAGGCTCAAACATGGGGTCTATCTGATTCGAAGCCACAAACTTGGCAACGCTCATTGCCTGGCGAGTATTTAGGTTAAAGCTTTGGTTGTAACAGAAAAGCTGGCGAAGGGAAAAGAGGAAAAAAGCTGGGAAAAAAATAGAAGAGCGTAAAATGCAAAGAAGAAACAGAAAAAATGAAATACAAACAAACAAACAAACAAGCTAAAAAGCAGAACAAGAGAAGGAGGACCAGAAGACTGGAGGCCTCTTATATACTCCTCTGGAGTCAGGAACTAAACCAAGGGCTGGGTCTGCATGTGAAAGTAGCTTACAGGGTGGAAAATATGGGATCCAAAATCAGAGCATATTTAGACAGTCTTCCATGGAGTATTACTTCTCCTGGAAGTTGGGTATTGATCCTCGTTGAAATGAATCCATTAGAAACTTTTTGTCACTAAGAAGAGATTTAAAAATAGTTGTCTCTGACCATGTGAGTGTAGCAGTCATTAAGAGTAAACTGCTTTATTGACTTAATTGTATATTTTAAAATTCATATTTTAAGAGATTTAGGACCAAGGCAGTAAATGTAGTATGAATATTTACAGTTGTGTGAAATTCTATGTAGAATTCACACTCCACTGGGTTCATGTCTTAAAGAAAAGTGGGTTATATTTAGAATTCAGGCTGCAATGAAGTGGGTAACATTTATAATTCAGGCTGCGATGAGACTGAAGGTACAAGCTGAAATGAGCAAGTTTTAAATCAGACCAATAGCCATATGTCAGGAAAGGCTGTGCTTGTGTAATTAGAAGTTTTAAAGGAAGCAGAAACTGATGACTATCTTCAAAGACCTTGAATTCAAATTGAACCAGCGGTTTAAGTCTCCTGAAAACCCCACAGAAATGTTTACAAGTGTTTCAAATAGCAAGATAAAGAGAAACCATAGAGGATTTTTTATGACCTTTCATCTCATAAATTCTCTGAGGAATATTTCTCCTGGATAGGTCTGTCTCACAGAGAACTCATAAAAATGCAGAATGGTAAGAAATGTTTATTATTTCTCCAATTTTCAACATTGGTTATGGTGAGATTGGCCATTTTTTTTTTGTCCATATGTAGAGGTATTTTCTGCTTCATCATACCAAATAGTTTTATCTTCTATATATTAGAGACTTGTTATTAGCTAAGGTCTTCCAGAAAGAGAGGATTGATGCTCATTGCTTTCAAGCTCATGCACTCCCACCTAAAGACAGGTGGATGTCTGGGAGAGGGATTCTGTGAATCAGAAAAGTAGAGATAGAAAGACAGGAGAAATTCCTCATCACAGGACCTTCCCCTAAAACCACCTTGCTGAAGGGCACAAGACACTTTCTCAAAGCTCTCAACTCAGATGTGTTCACCAACTACTTGAAAATCTCTCTCATGTTTCCATTTTCCATCATCCTAAAGATAGGTCTTATATCCCCAGAAGATCTTCCAGCCCCCATCCTTTTAAAAGAAACTTTTACACATAACAGAGCTCTTGGTTTAGGACACCTATTTTCCCTCCAAAAACCAGAACAATACATCCAAGAGCAAAGAATAACAATGTGCTTTTTTTTTTCGTCTGAGAGAAAGGGCCCTTTTCTTTACCAATTAGACAATTGTTTCATCTCTGGGACTTCTTGGACTCATCTGTAGGATTCTAACACTCATTTCTCACCCCAAAAATATTCCCTTGGGCACACTCTGCTTCTTCGCAAATATAAGTTCTTGTTAAAGCTTAGAGAAGTCATGACTATAGGATCACTCCATGTAAGAATACTCCAAATAGATTTTTGTCTGAGGATCATCGGATCATAAATCAACCAAATATTCTTTCATCAGATGAGAAGAATACAAAGTTGTATCCATATAAAATATATACCCTTAAGCTAGATTTAACTATTCACTTCAGCCATTGATCTATTGCAATCTGTTGCCTTGATGGAAGCATATGAAGAAAATCTGTCCACACATAGATACGCAGTTGGCAATGGAAGAAGTATTTCTGTAGCCTTTTCAGATGGTGAATCTTATGTCAGTGAAGTTTTACCTCTGCTACATTAAATTCCATTGGTCTATTTAATACTTTGAATGAATCATTTGGCTGTGTATAATTTTGTAACAACCTGTATTGGTCATCTAGAAAATATTGATTTAATGAATTACACAGATATTCTAAATAGGAACATATGATTATGTATTATAAAAACTTAATTTGTTAAAATCACCAGTGATATCATTTTAAAGGTCTTGAAAAGTTGTCAGGTTCAGGATGGTGGATACAAGTTTTCTAAAATTCTAATTTTTGCTTGAAAGCCTGAATCCTACATTTGGCAAAAATATACTGCCAGTTGTTTTCCTTGAATTGACAGATTCCTTTTATTCAGGAGGAAGAAAAACTGCTTCATATCTAAGTGTGAATAACCATAGTTTTTTTAGTTTTGTAAGACCCATCTGAGCACATCTAGACTCCTGACCCAATGAAATGGTGAGGTAATAAACATATGTTGTTTCAAATCACTTAAGTGTGGGGCAATTCGTTTCTCAGCAACAGATAACTGATACATAGATGTTACCTAATTTTTCTCCTTAGTGGTTCTACTGATTTATACTTCCAAAAGCAGTAAATTAGAGTTGATATCTTCAGACCTTTTAGATTTTGCCAATGTAATGGCTGTAAAATGGCATTATGCTGTGCTTCTAATTTGCATTTTTCAGATTACTAATGTATTTGACCATCTTTTTGTGTCTTTACCATTTTAGTTTCCACTTCTGTGAATTATTTGCTTATATCCTTTGTCCAATTTTTACTGATCTTTGGGAGCTCTTTATTCTTCTATTTTGTCAGATATATGCATACGTGTGTGTTGAAAATACTTTCTGTGGTGTGTGGCTTGTATAATCACATTTAAACATATTGATACATTTTATTTTTTAGAGCAGTTTTAGGTTTGCCAGAAAATTGAGCAGAAAGTACAAAGAGTTCCCACATATCCCCTTTCACTCTTCGTCTCCCTTAAAGTTCCCCCATTATTAATATCTTGCATTACTGTAGTACATGTTACAATTAATGAACCAATATTGATACATTAGTATTATCTAAAGTCTATAGTTTACATCAGGATTCACTCTTTGCGTTGTGCATTGCTGTGGGTTCTGACAAATGTGTAATGTTAATATTCACCATTATAGTATCATAAAAAGTAGTTTCACTGCCCTAAAAATCCCCTGTGGTTCATCTATTCATCCCTCTCTTCTTCACCCTGAGCCCCTGGCAACCACTGATTTTTTTACTGTCTTTACAGTTTTACCTGTTCCAGAATGTCATATGCTTGAATTATACAGAATGTAGCCTTTTCAGACTAGCTTCTTTCACTTAGCAATATGCATGTAATGTTTCTCATGTCTTTTCATGGCTTGGTGACTCATTTCTTTTTACTGCTGAGTAATATTCTGTTGCTCTGTTGTGCCACAGTTTGTTCATTCATTCACCTACTGAAGGACATCTTGATTGCTTCTAAGTTTTGGCAATTATGAATAAAGCTGCTATAAACATCCATATGCAGGTTTTTGTGTAGACATAAGTTCCCATTTATTTGGGTAAATACCTAGGGGTGTGACTGCTGGATCCTATGGTAAGACTCCATTTAGCTTTGCAAGAAACTGCCAGTCTCCCAAAGTGGCTGTACCATTTTGCAATTCCACCAACAATTAGAGTAATATAGCTTTTCATATCCTTTTTGGTCAGTGTGTAATCAGTCTTGAAATCCAAACCAAATTTTGAGTGGGAGTCCATAGTACGTATTTACATATAATTAATCCTTGGGAACTATTATACCAGAAGACATAATGGAATAGTCACATGCTTGTACTTAGATATAGAATTGCCATCAATGGCAGCTATAGACTGATGGAGATAGACTACATATGAGCAAAGTTGCCATTGGTTATGTAGTTTCCTGAAATAGTGAACATTTTGGATAAATTTTCAAACACAAGAGCATAATTTATACTGTTCCAAGTATTCCTGGAAAGTTCAATGCATATTAAAAGCCTGCAAAAATTACTTATGTCTCTATGTATAATAGAGTTAGCCTTTAATTTCAGGTAATTATATCCAGGTATTTTGCCTACATAAATGTCTAGAAGAACATTTAAAAATTGTGCTGTATTCTGTCATGCAGGAGGGAGCCATGCATTCTGGAATGTCTAGAATGTGACTGCTCCCTTTCAAAACCATGGCTAAACCTTAACTTGATGTAGTATGAGACTAGGGAATCCACCTTTCCCTGTAAAACTGCTAAGGAGGGCTTCTCTCTAGCACCAGGGCGAGGGCTGCAGAAGTTGGCCATTTGCCACCACTATCTTCTGGACTGTCCACAGGACAGCTGGGATGCACAAAGCACCTCTCCTTGAAGTTTATGTTGGCTTCCTTGAGACCCCACCACAGCCACCATTCCCAGTGCGCACTGTGATATGTGAGTGGTGCCATGTGCCCAGGAGCTGAAAACTCTGCATTCAAGACAATCTGGCATTTTCTTTTCTTTTTTTCCTTTTTTCACTATGTACTAGACTTGTAATAATGTTGCATTTTCTATCACACTATCTCCAAATTCTCCCAGCCTCTGCCCATTGCCAAATTTCAAAGCCACTTCTACATTTTTAGGCATTTGTTATATCAGTCTTGGTACCAAAATATTAGTTTTTGCTATGGTTTGAAAGTCCCTTCCAAAATTCAGGTGTTGCCAATGTAATAGTATTAAGACATGGGACCTTTAAGAGGTGATTGGGTCATGAGGACTCCTTTCGGATGAAGAGAATTAGGTGTCCTAATGAAAGGGTTTGACGGAGGGAGTTGATGCTTTTTGTCCCTCTAACTTCTGCCATGCCAAGACATAAGTTCCTCCCCTCCACAGAATGCAGCATTCAGGGCACCATCCTGGAAGCTGAGACCACACTGTCCCCAGACAATAAGCCTGCTGGTGCTATGATCTTGGCCTCCCCAGCCTCCAACACTGTAAGGAATAAATTTCTCTCTTCATGAACTACCCAGGCTCCAGTATTCTATTATCACAGCACAAACTGTTGTACAAATTGCTGTTGTAACAAGTTACCACAAACTTAGTGGCTTAAAACACCACAAATTAGTTCTGGAGATCAGAAGTTCAAAATTGGTCCCACTGAGCTAGAGTCAAGGTGTGGGAAGAGCTGGCTCCTTCTGGAGGTTCTACGGGAGAATGTTTCCTTGCTTTTTCCAGCTCCTAGTGGCTGTTGCGTTCCTTGACTCATGACTCCTTCTTTTATCTTCAAATCTCCGTCTGATTCTGATCTTTCTTCTGCCTTATTTAAGAACCCTTGTGACGACATCGGGCTCATTCAGATAATCCAGGATAATCTCCCGAATTTACAGTCAGCTGATTAGCAACCTTAATTCTTCTTTGCCATGAAATCTAACATATTCAAAGGTCCCCAGTAGCAGGATGTAGTCATCCTTGGGGACCATTATTCTGCTTGCCACATTCTACCTCTTCATATTTATGAGATGACAGGAAATGTATAAGTTTTAACCCTAAATTTTCATGACCATTTTCATGGAGTGACTTCCCTGGGCACATCCTCAAGAGAGGTGTGGGGAGAAGGGAAGCTCAAAGATAAGCTGTCGTCAAGGAGACTACTGCCCCAGCACTGCCATCATCATGAAGGCTTGGGGCCAACCAGATTCTCCAGTTCACATATGACTCCTGCAGACCAGCCTCGTATACACTGCCAAGGCATCTCTGCTGCTGTTGATCCACTGAGTTAAGACTGAGTCTGAGTCAGCCTCAGCTCCCTGAGCTCCTTCCCTAAGATTCTTACGAATCAAAAGGGGACTCTTGGTTCTTTAATGAGGAGGGGTCAGCATCCCTGGAGGAAAACCAGAATGGATTTCTAGATCTCTGTCACTAATGGCAGTTGGGGGTGATGGTGGTATAATTTACATTTTTCTAAATTCCCAGGGCCAAGCAGTTCCCAAATCTGATGGACACAGTTTCTCTCCAGATGTTATTGCATTCAATACATTCAGTCATGTTATAATCAAATTGTTGGCATACGAACCAGGCCAATTTTTATAAATGATGCTTTGGTGTGTATTTATTCTGATCCACTGTGTATTGATTTTATGTTTTATGTCTTCAGAGGACAATCCCATTTGACTGCTTCTTATGCTGTTGATATACTGATGATAGGAGTGGCTAACTTCTTGATCTTCTCAGTGGTATGCAGGGCATTCTTCTGAAATGCATCTTGACCTTTAATTAAAACAAGGTAGCCTCTGTTGGAAGCCTTCTTGGAAATCCTCTCCGACATGGTACAGTTACAGATTAGGGTGTGTCTGCAGAACCATCCCAAGAACCATATTAATTGCAACTCTGTCAAGCAACAGAATTCCATTTAGGTTGACTGAAAGCAAAAGTAAACAGGTAGCAGAAGGGAATTTACTATGTGGACACAAGGGGTCTCCTATACCCCAGGATTAGAAGTGAAGTCAGACTTAGTAAGGAACTGGAGCTAGGAACTGTCAAGCTGTCTAGACTCTCTCTGTATAACCACTGCGTCCTCCTTTCTCTCTCAGTAGTCTGACTTTTTCTCTTGCTTCTTGAGTTCAAAAGGCAGAACAGGCCACCCTATCTTCTCCAATTACATCTCCCAATCCCAGCCATGTGGGATCCCTATCCTTCTCTTTCTGGCTCTCTAATCACAAATTCTGGGGAGAAAAAAGAATATGATAAAGCCAGTTTCATTCTGATGCCAAGTGCTTATTCAAATAGCACTGCCAGGTACTGCGCTAAGTGTCTATACATTTTACAAATTGGCTCTGTGTCAGTTTGGAAAATGAGAATGGGATTGTGATTGAGTTGCAAATTACAGGCTATTTGTGTTCTTCATGTAGTTGTGTACTGAAGGTCATGGAAATGACTTCATTTAATGTGGCTTCATTTAATGTAGCCTTTGGATACAACATAATTCAAATCACAGAGGCTATCTGATTGGGGTAGTTTTGTGATTTAAATAAGTCTAACAAAGCAGGAGCCAAGCTTGCAACAGTTTTGCTAGTTGTTAGAGGTATTTCACTGAGGGAAACATCAGCGTAATCACTGAATTCATGCTGGGCTGACGAACAGCATTTCTCTCTCTCTCTCTCTCTCTCTTTCATTTTCGGCCTCTTCTTCTCCCTCTTGTTACTCCACACTCTACACAGCTATTTGATAAATCCTTACAGGTGCAGATGCCAGTGATGTTCTATATGACCTCTCTCAGAAAAAAATGACACTTTCAAAGAGGTCCCCTGCGAAGCACAATGCTTAATCCGAAAGGGTAGCCCTCTAATGGTAAATTTACCTGCACCTTGGAAGGACACAGCAGAGGATGAAATATTTTGGAGTGTCATGGGCAGAAAATTCCATCCTAAAGCAGACTATGTAGGTGGGTGTCCAATGGACAAGATAGAAGAGAATTTGAATATGTAACTGGAGATTTCAAAGCTGTTCTTTCAAAGATGATGCTTAAGTTTGGCAAGCATCGAGTTCAAAACTCTAGAGTTCCTCCTTGTAAAACATACAGCTATATACTGTTAGCATTCAGTCTGATGAACCATTAAATGTCCATGCACACCTCCATCTTACTCTCCTTTATTTATTTAAATTTCTAGCTCTGTGTAGTGAGAATGATCCAGCTGCCACAGGTAGAAGGAGATGCTTTATCTTTCCAACAATTAATAAAATCCCTATCTGCACTAAAGGAACCCCTGAACAAGGGATCTGTTCTGAATCTTCTGGAATGGTGAGTGCAGAACTTCTTCATCACCATGACTTGCAATGAAAGTTTGATAGTCAAATTGCCATGTGCGTCCATGTGAAGAGACCACCAAACAGGCTTTGTATAAGCAATAAAGCTTTTTAATCACCTGGGTGCAGGCAGGCTGAGTCCAAAAAGAGAGTCAGCAAGGAAGATAGGGGTGGGGCAATTTTATAGGATTTGGGTGGGTAGTGGAAAATTACAGTCAAAGGGGGTTTTTCTCTTGTGGGCAGGGGTGGGGGTCACCAGGTGCTCAGTTGGGGAGCTTCTGAGCCAGAAGAAGGAATTTCACAAGGTTAATCAATCAGTGAAGGTGGCGCAGGAACAAATCACAATGGTGGAATGTCATCAGTTAAGGCAGGAATCAGCCATTTTCACTTCTTTTGTGATTCTTCAGTTGCTTCAGGCCATCTGGATGTATACGTGCAGGTCACAGGAAATATGATGGCTTAGCTTGGGCTCAGAGGCCTGACACAAATCTCTGAATATTACTGGAAGCAGAATGCTGATTTTATCAAAATGAACAGAAATAGCACCTCATTCAAATGCAAATATACAACTTAATTTCAAATGAGTTTTTCTAAGTTGGGATATTTTCTGATCCTTTCTAAAAATGCTTCTCCTTAAAAGAGGCCACATCATTTCCCCCCAAAAAGGACAACACATTTTATTTCTTATTTCTGAATTGTTTTAAGGGAGTCATAAAATTTTCAAAGCTAAAAATCTATGCACATTTACTTTCATATTTTACCCCTGAGAAATTAAAACAATATGTCACTCCTGAATAACAATTAGTACTACCATCTGTTACTAAAGACAGATGTAGTCAATAACCTTGTGCTTTTTGGCTTCCTGATTTATAAAAATGTTTTTATTCTAAACCTAATTTTTTTTTTTTTTTGGAAGAGCGCTGAGCCTTCTGTGACTACTGTAGAAAGCCACATTTCTGTTTAAATTATAGTATTTCTACAAGTAATCTGATAAAAGAAAAGAACATGCCTATCAGATGATACTGAATTAGCTGAAATTTTAAAACTACCTTAGTTATAACAGTTAGCCCTCCGAATCCACAGATTTCATGAAATACACATAGAAAATATTTGGTAAAGAAACCTAATAAGAATAACAATACAATAATTAAAAAAATAAAACAATACAATATAACAACTATTTATGCATCATTTACATTGTATTAAGTATTCTAAGGAATCTAGAGATTATTTAAAATATAAGAGAGGACCAGGCTTTGGTGGCTCATGTCTGTAATCACAGTGCTTTGGGAGGCCAAGGTGGGAGGATTGCCAGGAGTTTGAGACCAACCTAAGACACATAGCAAGAACCCTGTCTCTACAAAAAATATGTATATATAATATATGGATGTGTGTAGGGGTTATATGCAAATACTATGCCATTTTACATAAGGGACTCAACATCTTCGGATTTTGGTATCTGAGAGGTCCTGGAACCAATTCCCTGCAGATATAGAGGGTGGACTGCACTGATTCTTTGTGATATTAGAACAAAATTTAAATACGAATTGAAAAATTAGAAATATGGTCACATAACAAAAAGGAGAGAATTTGGGATAGAAGAGCTAATCACTGATTTGATGTCCACACCTGCATCTCTGAGAGCCTGCTTGTCCCCCTCCCCCTGAGGAGGCTCTCCTCCTTTCTATGTGACATTGACCCTTGTCCAAGCTGATTGGAATGAAGGTGGTCACCTGACCCTCAAAATGAGTCAACCAGAGTCTCTCTGATGGGAATCTGGAACTGCAGCATAAAGACTAAGGGAGGTTTGCTTTATGCTGTTAAAAAATATTACTGAGGCTGGGTGCAGTGGCTCACCACTGTAATCCCAGCACTTTGGGAGGCGAAGGCAGGTGGATCACGAGGTCAGGAGTTCAAGACCAGCATGGCCAACATGGTGAAACCCCATCTCTACTAAAAATACAAAAATTAGCCAAGTGTGGTGGCACACACCTATAATCCCAGCTACTTGGGAGGCTGAGGCAGGAGAATCGCTTGAACCCAGGAGGTGGAGGTTGCAGTGAGCCAAGGTCGCACCACTGCGCTCCAGCCTGGGTGACACAGCGAGACTCCATCTCAAAAAATAAACAAACTGGCCAGGTGCAGTGGCTCATGCCTCTAATCCCAGCACTTTGGGAGGCCAAGGTGGGTGGATCACAAGGTAAGGAGATCGAGACCATCTGGCTAACATGGTGAAACCCCATCTCTACTAAAAATACAAAAAATTATCCAGGCGTGGTGGCAGGTGCCCATAGTCCCAGCTACTCGGGAGGCTGAGGTGAGAGAATGGCATGAACCCGAGAGGCGGAGCTTGCAATGAGTCGAGATTGGGCCACTGCACTCCAGCCTGGGTAACAGAGCAAGACTCCATCTCAAAAACAAAACAAAACAAAAAAAACTATATATATGTATGTGTATGTGTGCGTATATATTACTGAGACGTGATGTCAGGAATAAAGGTGAGTTCCATGATAAGACAGAGCCACATGCAAGAAAGTTAAAGAAGAGCAGGAATTTAGAGGCTCACGGAAGTGAGTCTGATACACAGAAAGAAAAAGATGAGAGATCATCTCTCGAGCCATTTCATTCCTTCACTCTGCCTTCAATCTTCCACCATTCATCAGTTGCAAGGGACAGGGTTATGAGAGATGAGGCAGAGAGTTACACTAGACTTGACTATAAAAGTGGACAAAAGCTAAATTTAGGATTTTGAATTTTATCCTTAGGGTCCTGGAAGATATGAATCCGAAGTGGCCTGAATAGATTTGTTCTTGAAAGTTCTCTCTGGGTGCAGAGTGGCAAATCTGTTGCAGTGAGTAGAGAGTGGATGCCTGTGGCTCTCAAAGCCCATGAGGGTTGAGAGGTGGGTAAAAGAGAGAGTAAATTCCCACTAGCTTTTACTTCTGGTGTGCCTCAGCTTCCAGTGTCCTTTAAAAGAACCTCCCCTTTCCTTGAGATTTTTCTGTTCCTTTTTGTTCAGCAAAGAAATAATCCAAATTTCTAAGCAGAACTCCTAGGTAAACATTTCCACATGGTGTCCACAGTCACCTTAAAGTCACCACAATGGAACTCCAAGCTGCCTAGTTCCTCATCCTGTTCTTACTTCAATGAGTCTCATAAAACTGGGATGTACTCTTGGCTCCCGTGTCTCTTCAGCCCCCTACATCTAACTGGTCTCTAGGTTCTACTGATTTTTCCTCCTAGTACATTTTAAGTCCGGGCTTCCTCTCCTTCCTCTATCCCTACTGCCTGCTGTTCTCACCCCAGCCTTTTCCATCCCTCTCCTGAACTGTTTGTTATTTCTGGTCTCCCCACCTCTAGTCTCTTCCATCCCTCATATACATTTCCTATAGATGCCAGTATTGGGGGAAACTGCCCCCAATATTTCGACGTAGGTTCTTTGTATTTTCCATAAGTGTCAGCCAGCTGAGAAATAAAGAGAAAGAGTACAAACAGAGGAATTTTACAGCTGGGCCACCAGGGGTGACATCACATATCAGTAGGACCATGATGCCCACCTGAGCCTCAAACCAGCAAGTTTTTTATTAAGAGTTTCAAAAGGGGAAGGGGTGTAAGAACAGAGAGTAGGTACAAAGATCACTTGCTTCAAAGGGCGAAAAACAGAACAAAGATCACATGCTTCTGAGGGAACAGGACAAAGGGCAAAAGCAGAGCTACTGATAACGGTACAACAAAGATCACAAGGCAAAGGGCAAAAGCAGAACTGATAAGGGTCTATGTTCAGCGGTGTACATATTGTCTTGATAAACATCTTAAACAACAGAAAACAGAGTTTGAGAGCAGAGAACCGGTCTGACCACAAATTTTCCAGGGCGGAGTTTTCCCCACCCTAGTAAGCCTGAGGGTACTGCAGGAGACCAGGGCGTATCTCAGACCTTATCTCAACCGCATAAGACGGACATTCCCAGAGCGGCCATTTATAGACCTCCTGCCAAGAATGCATTCCTTTCCCAGGGTATTAATATTAATATTCCTTGCTAGGAAAAGAATTTAGTGATATCTCTCCTACTTGCATGTCCATTTATAGGCTCTCTTCAAGAATTAAAATATGGCTCTTTTTGCCCGACCCTGCAGGCAGTCAGACCTTAAGGTTGTCTTCCCTTGTTTCCTAAAAATCGCTATTATTCTGTTCTTTTTCAAGGTGCACTGATTTCATAGTGTTCAAACACACATGTTTTACAATCAATTTGTACAGTTAACACAATTATCGCAGTGGTCCTGAGGTGACGTACATCCTCAGCTTACAAAGATAACAAGATTAAGAGATTAAAGTAAAGACAGGCTTAAGAAATTATAAAAGTATTATTTGGGAACTGATAAATGTCCATATTAAAATGCAATCTTCACAATTTATGTTCCTCTGCCGCAGCTCCAGTGGTCCCTCCATTCAGGGTCCCTGACTTCCCACAACATGCCAGAAGGGGCTTTTCAAAATGTAAATCCATTCATGTCACTCCCTGATGAAAAGAAAGCATGAAATAAAGCGAGCCTGGTTTCAAAGCTCTGCACCTTCTGGCCCTAATTTATTACTCAGACTTACATCCTGTCATTCTCCAAACCAAACCTTGCAAATCCATTAACTTTTCATTAGACTTGCTTTCTGTTTTCTTGTCTCCTTTCCTTAGTTCATTCTGTATCCTTTACCATGAAGTATATTTCCTACCACACATCAACATCTAGTCTCCTTCAAGTTCAGGAAGAAGAAAACTTTATTAGATCGTAGAGCATAGGGCAAGTGTGGGTATAGATGTCATCTGAGAATGTTCTTATTACTGCTAAAGTGCATCATTGTTGAGGATTTTATGTGAGATTTGGAAAAGTGGACAAAAGTCTAAAGGATATTAGAAAATTATTTTTAGGTTATCAGGTCCACTATGGAGCTTTTGCAATTATATGAGACCTGGAACCAGCTTCAAGAAGATCATGATCTGGCAAGTATGCAACAATTACTTTGTTCACTATTGTGTATTTTCCAATATAGTGTATTTTCTTGGAAACGACTCTCTTTATCTTTGACAGGTAGATGTACACACACCCCAGACTGTTCTACAGGTTGCTGGCTTGAGACCCAGAGGCTTCTAGAAAACTAATCTTTATTCTGGTTCTCAGCACAGAGTCAGAAGTGAACTTGAAGCACGCTGGGAGAGCCTGGGGAGGAGGAAGATAGTGTGTTGGTCCTTGAGGTTGTATTGTTGCCTGTATAACTATGATGAATGAGGTGCCCCAGCACAGGTGAGGTGATCTCTAACACACTCCAGATGAGGACTGCCTGGGAGGAGGGAGTTAGGCTTCTAGGGCCATCTGCAGTTGTACATCCGCTGGTCAGGATTTTTGGAGTCCAGAAGAGAAGCTTGCACCTCCAGCTGTCCTGGATGATATTGCCGATCTCTGCCATATGTCATGACTTTACTCTGTGTCCTTTCTATGAATAACCTTTTTCACTTACCTAGGTCAATCTCTTCCCAAACTGTGGAGATCTGAGCCAACACAGACATGTGTCAACATGGTATCAGCTTTCTTTATTTATGTATTTGATCCCTTCAGGTTTTCTGAAAGCTATGCCTTTTAGAAGTGCTGAGCTCTGATGTTTTCCTGAGTGAATTCTTTCAAATGTTCAAGAAATTAAGATAATTATGATGCTTTTATAACTGTACCAGAGCACAGAGCATGAAAAGACTTTTATAAAACCAGCATATACATTTTGACAAAAATAGCACAAAAAGAAAATTATAGACTTCTCTCACATGTGAATATCTATGCAAAAATCCTAAATGACAAGGCAAATAGAATCCAACAATAAACTAAAAGAGTACACAAAGCCAAAAGGGTTTATTCTGAGACTTTAAGAAAGGTTTAATATTAGGATATTTATTAATGTAACTCACCGTATATATAGGTCAAAAGATAAAAATATATAATCACATTGACAGGTATAGAAGAGGCATTTGATAAAAGTCAATGTTTATTCCTGACTTTAAAGAAATCATAGTAAAATACGAATAGGTGAATACTCCCTTAATATGATAAAAGTACATCTTTCCAACCGAAGTGTAGGATTATACTTATGGCAAAATACTGGAAGCAGTCATATTAAAGTCACAAATAAGGCTAAGATGCCACTATTACTACTACTATTTGACATTAATTTACAAAAGTTAATCTTTTCTTATATCAGCAGTAATTAGTGAGGAAATAAAGTGAACAGATCAAGTCTTCTCACCACAAAGATGTTTGCAAATATCCCTACAGAGGGATTTAAAAGAAGACAAATAGTGAGGTTTTCTCTACTCAGGGATAGGAAGACTTATTGGACATACCAATTCTTCCTAAA
The DNA here is from genome assembly GCF_028858775.2 of Pan troglodytes. Taxonomy (NCBI): domain Eukaryota; kingdom Metazoa; phylum Chordata; class Mammalia; order Primates; family Hominidae; genus Pan; species Pan troglodytes. The sequence goes on along the minus strand of NC_072406.2, from coordinate 39,354,461 downwards.
TCAATATGTGCATTCATTCATTCTTCTTCTTCTTCTTTTTTTAGATGGAGTCTCGTTCTGTCCCTCAGATTGCAGTGGCACAATCTCGGCTCACTGCAACCTCTGCTTCCTGGGTTCAAGCAATTCTCCTGCCTCAGCCTCCTGAGTAGCTGGGATTATGGGTGCCCACCATTACTCTCGGCTAATTTTTGTATTTTTAGTAGAGACGAGGTTTCACAATGTTGGCCAGGCTGGTCTCAAACTCCTGACCCCAAGTCATCCACCCGCCTCAGCCTCCCAAAGTACTGGGTTATAGCCACCACATCCAGCTCAATGTGTACATTCTTTAGGATCCCCATGTAAAATTAGATTTGGGGTGGAATTTATCAAAAATAATTCCAAAGTTCATCTATAAAAATAAGTATAAAATAATATTAAGGAAAATTCAGAAAGAGAAGAGTCACGAGAGTAGAACAGTCTTATAATATTAGGCTGTGTTATGAGGCAGTTTTTTTTGTTTGTTTGTTTGTTTGTTTGTTTGTTTTGAGATGGAGTCTTTCTCTGTCGCCCAGGCTGGAGTACAGTGGCGCGATCTTGGCTCACTGCAAGCTCCGCCTCCCGGGTTCACGCCATTCTCCTGATGAGGCAGTTTAATGTAATGGCTAAGGGAGAGTCACTAGGGCCAGACAATCTAGGTTCAGATCTTTACTATTCCACTTAATATGTGTGTGCACTTAGGTAAATTACTGAAATTCTCCATGCCTATGTTCTACTTGTAAAACATGTAAAATAGTGCCTGTATATAATAAGCATTCAACAAACCTTAACCATTGCCATTATGGAGTGACCTTAATTAATAACATAGGATATTTGCATTGTAATAGATGGTGTAATCAATGGAAAGGAATAGAGAATTCAGAAAAAAATGCAAGAACTAATAGGATTACAGTATATAAATAAAAGTAGCATTTCAAATCAGTAGGAAAGGTGAATTACTAATAATGTTGGACCAAGTGGTTAGCCATTAAACATGGATTCTTATATTACTTACATTGCACTTTATTAACACACTTACATTATATTATAGCTCAGAACAATTTTTGGTTACAGTGAAGACTTAAATGTAAGAAATACAATCACAGAAGTACTAATAGAAAACATGAGTAAAAATCGTTTTTATAATCTTGGGATATGGAAGGTCTTTACAAGTAGGCATAAAACCAGAATCCATAAAGAAAATGCTAATAAATATGCTTGTGTGAAAATTTAAGCTTTTTTATGGTGAAAAGAAAACCAACAATCAAAATAAAAATAAAAGCAGCCGGGTGCGGTGGCTCATGCCTGTAATCCTAGCACTTTGGGAGACCAAGGCGGGCAGATCACGAGGTCAAGAGATTGAGACCATCCTGGCCAACATGGTGAAACCCCATCTCTACTAAAATATAAAAATTAGCTGGGTGTGGTGCACCTGCAGTCCCAGCTGCTCGGGAGGCTGAAGCAGGAGAATCGCTTGAACCCGGGAGGCGGAGGTTACAGTGAGCCGAGATTGCGCCACTGCACTCCAGCCTGGGCAACAGAGCGAGACTCCGTCTCAAAATACATACATACATACATACATAAGTATTAAAGCAAAAACAAAAAGTCCTCTGTAGCTATAAAAAAAGAGGACATCGACAAAACTTAAGATTGACTAAGTTTCTGGGCCTGAAAAAAGAAAAAAATAATTGTTTTTGTGCTAGGGAGGAAGATGAAGAAAAGACAAATGTGGACAAAGAGGGAGGACAGGGCTGACCCTGGGCCATGTCACTGTCTCTACTCCTCACGTAGCCCTAGCCAGGAGGCCTCCCTTTCCCCCAACCCTTTTCTGTTCTCCTGTCTCTTCTCTTCCCATCCTCCTTGTGACAGAAGCAAGTTTTCCTCTTTTACTCCTGGGCATCAGTTTGGTCATTTTAGAATAGGACCTGACATATAGTAGGTACTCAATAAACATTAGCCATAACAGCAATAATAATAATTTAAAAATTATCTGGTGTGTTACTTCATCTCCTGCAAATACCCATGTCCTCAGTGTCTCATCTCCCATTCCAAAAGGCCCTGCAAAAGGATTTTCTTTTTTAGTGTTCATTTTTTATCGATGTATCATAGTTGTACATATTTTTGGGGTACATGTGATATTTTGGTACATGTATACAATGTGTAATGATAAAATCAGGGAAACTGAGATACTCATCATCTCAATCTTTTTTCTTTATATTGAGAACATTACAATTCTCTTCTAGCTAGTTTGAAATATACAAAAAGAGTTTTCTTAAACAAATGCAATTACCATCCTGAGAGGAATTATGGTGCCAGAGTTAACAGACAAATGCGTGTATGTCTATGTGACTCTCACATTCACACAAACACAATACTTAGAAATATAGCCTCACACATTTGTATATTTCTCAGATTTTGCCCTGTGTTTGCCTCCATGTTCAATCACATATGTAAATACAGAAACATACACATATACCTCAAATATGTTTATATAAGTAAAATTTTTCGATGCCTCTATAAACCTGTATCTTTCTACATCTATATGTTTGTGAATGTATAGAAAGACTCCAGTGTGATAGAACCAAACCTCTTCACGGAGGTTATCTCTATGGAGTGGGGTTGTAAAAGGGCTTCCAGCTTGATTTTCATCTTTCTGCATTGGCTGGATTCTCCACATGTTTTATTATTTTGGCAAAAAAAAAATAGACTTAAAAATAAAACACAGTGTTGAAAGAAAGGACTATAAATGGTAAAATGAGGACTGAACATATTCCCAGGTTTTAAATTTTCAGCAAAATACACGAAATGATGTTATCGCTATCGTATGAATGCAGGATGGTTTCTGGAATCTTGGACTCTTTACTTAAAAACAAACCAACAAATAAAAGTTGCTGGTGACCCTCCCTCCTTAGCACAAGGGCACGGAATGAGTGGGCATCACGTGGAGAAACACGCAGCCAGTGCCTCCATCTCTCAGGAGCCCATGATGCAATTGTGGATTATCCAGTCTCCTGACTTTCTTCTCCTTGCTCTTTTTAACATGTTTACTGTTTCTTCTTATATTTAGGGGAAGGGGAATGAAAAGATAATAAATGTAGAACTTAAAATTCTAAATGTCTCTCTCCCTCGTCCCTCCCTCCATCCTCCCTGTGTGTGTGTGTGTGTGTGTGTGCGCGCCAGCGCGCGCGCGCGCGTGTGTGTGTGTGTATTTTTCCTAATTTATGTTGTTAGGTGTTTTTAGTGGAATCTCACAGAACCTGTGAATACTGGCAAGTAATATAACACCCTGCTTGTAGCATGTAGAGACAGACTGTAGAGCATTTTATGTTTTGAAAGTTCTGTTAATTGCGCCTTGCCCATCTCGGTGATAGCATTCATCAGAATGCTGGCAGTGTGGCTCAGAATCCCCTGTCTCTTGATTTAAACATGCTCAGGTCCAAGCTCTGCTTGTGAAAGGAAGTTGAGGGGTCTAATTATACATGAAGAATCAATAAATTGCAAAAGAAAAGATTTGCCCCCCAAGAGCCACAATAGATAATTAGAAATGAAAGATGAGAAAATGGCAAGAATACCAAATAATAATATTTGGCATGTCCTGAGAAATTGAGGTGAAAGTCTTTATGAGCCAGAAATTTACCAATGATGAGAGCACTCACAGAAGCCACTTGTTACTGAGGGAAGATGACCAGCTCTTCAAATAAAAATGTCATTGTGCTCCATGTTTCTGGCAGTGTAAAAGGAGCAGAAGAAAATAAAAATGAAAACTCAGAAAACATAGTTTTCCTTAGACCAGATGATTCCTAAAACAGCTAAGAGAATCCATTCTTTTTAAGTGAACATTGGAGGGAAAGAATGAAAATGTAAATGCTGTCCGAATTAAAAGACGCATGAAAAATTGGGGGAAATCATGATTTCCTTGAAGAAAATACTGCGACTGCCTAGCACTGCCATGTTGACAGGTTGAAACTATACTGATGACAGTAGGCGTCTAGATGCCAGAACAGGTTCCCTGAGATAATAGTATTGGTGCTGGCTTTCAGGCATTAACTAGGTGCCAGATGTGAGCCCTAAAGATGCTGATGAAAAGGACAACTTCAGGTGGCTTCATCTTTCATTGAACGGTGAATCTGTACGGCACTACTGGGACTATTGCATGTGGATGTTGAAGTTTTAGAAACTGATTATGGGGTGAAAGAATTGGGAAAGAAACCCAAATATTCAGGTGTCCAGTTCAATGTTGAGTTCATGTCTCCCTCAAATTCCTTTCTTCCTTCCTTCCTTCACTCCTTCCTTCCTCCCTCCCTCTCTCCCTCGCTTCCTCCTTTCCTTTCTCCTTTCCCTCATCCCTTCCCTCCTTCCTTGCTTCCTTCCTCTCTTCCTTCCTCCCTCCCTCTACTCCTTCCCTTCTTCCTTTCCTTTCCTTCCTTCCTTCCTTCCTCTCTTTCTCTCTTCCTTCCTCCCTCCACTCCTCCCCTCCCTTCCTTCCTTCACTTCCTTCCCTGTCTTCCTTCCTTCCCTCCTTCCTTCCTTCCTTCCATTCTCCTGTCCTCTCTACTTTCCCCTTTTCTTTCCTTTCCTGTCCTTTCCTCTCTTTCTCTTTCTCTTTTTCTTTCTCTTTCTCTCTTTCTCTTTCTCTTTCTCTCTTTCTCTTTCTTTCTCAGTCTTGCTCTGTCACCCAGGCTGGAGTGCAGTAGTGCGTTCATAGTTCACTGTAGACTTGAACTCCTGTACTCAAGAGATCCTGCCACCTCAGCTTCCTAAAGTGAATGAATTATAAGTATGAGCCATTGTACCAGACCTCTCCCTCAAATTTCTGTTTGCTTTATGTGCCATCAGGTATTTGATGTTTCCCACTTTTTGTTATACTATTTACTAAGGTAAAGTAGTTCACAGCACTAATATATGAAGTATTGGTAGCCATGTTGGAAGACTCGAGGGAATAAATTGTAGTTGAAAATTTAAAAGCTCTGGTGAGAAGCTTTCTATGAGAAAAAAGATGGTGTTTTTCTCAAGTACCATGGCAAAAAGCTAATGAGGCTGTCTGAAATTTTCTTGTAGGATTTTTAAAACATGTCATGGAATATTCTGCATGGGAGGAAAGATGGAAATACAATTTTAGATGATGCAAGTCTCAAGTTACTAATGACAATTCTTAGAATGTTTTGGGAACGTCTGGAATAGTTGAATTTTCCTTCACATGGAGTCATCCTGTCCTCCCAATGTGAGTCTCTCCGTGTCACTATTGGATACACAATCTTGGGCAAGGTCAGGAGGCAGTTCTTGTTTCAGTCAATATGTGCCATAGTTTCTCCATGGTTCTGAATCCAGCTAGTGTCTAACAGGCCAGATTTGTCAAAAATGGGAGTCACAACAGGGTGGAGGTGGCGGGGGATGAAAGAGGCGACAGAAGAGAGTTGGAAGAAACATGTATCACCATTACTGACTGTGAGTTGCCTTGCACATTGGTGGAGGTATGAGGCCTGTTCACTGTTGTAAACTGAGGGACATTTGTGGGGATGTAGATTCCTGACTGAGATTTCCCTTGAAATCTCAGAAAGAATTCTCTGTAAGTGGCACTGGAGAATTTGTGAGGGAATTCCACTGAGCAAGCAAAAGCTTGGAGCAGGGATCCTGGGTTTTCTTTTCTTTTACTTGAAAGATTTTTCTTATTTTTTTATTAGATGATCCAACTGTATTAGACCGTTCTCATGTTGCTATAAAGAAATACCTGGCCGGGTGCAGTGGCTCACGCCTGTAATCCCAGCATTTTGGGAGGCCGAGGCGGGTGGCTCACCTGAGTCAGGAGTTTGAGACCAGCTCATATGTTGCTATGGGCAACATAGCAAAACCTCATCTCTACAAAAGTACAAAAATTAGCCAGGCATGGTGGCACACACCTGTAATCCCAGCTCCTTGGGAGGCTGAGGTGGACAGATGGCTTGAGCACAGGAGGCAGAGGTTGCAGTGAACTGAGATTGCACCACTGCACTCCAGCCTGGGTGACAGAGACAGACCCTGTCTCAAAAAAAAAAAAAAAAAAAAAATCCCGAAAAGAAATACCTGAGGCTAGGTAATTTACAAAGAAAAGAGGTTTAATCAGCCCACTGTTCTATAGGCTGTATAGGAAGCAAGGTGCTGGACATCTGCTCAGCTTCTGGTGAGACCTCAGGAAGCTTCCAGTCATGGTGGAAGGCAAAGGGGGAGCTGATGTATCATCATGCAAGAGTGAGAGCAGGAGAGGGAGTTGGGGAAGGAGATGTCACACACTTTTAAACAACCAGCCCTCATGAGAATTTAACTCTGTCACCAACCCTTGAGCTGTACATCTTGTATTCCTTTTTCTCTTTGTGCCTGTTTGGAATTTGATGAAATATGATGCAGCAGTAAAGCAGCTGATAACTGTTGGCCACCGTTGGGAATATGCATTAATCAGGTAAGACAGTAATTAAGAGAAAAAAGTCCTGTGAATATTATTTCAGAACCCATTAAAATTCAGAATGACTCATACTTGCTTAAGTAAACAATAGGAACTATTTGGGGCCGAATAATATGTTTTAAGAATTTTAAAATATACTTTCAAAGAAGGAGATTGTAAACTTGAGAGAAAGCTTGCTGAGCTATGCCAAATACATTGTTCCAGGAAACCTGGGCCACCAGGCCTCTGAGGCAGTAAGTGTGTGAGGAGAGAAAATTTAGGGAGATGGCTAAGATATTAAGTATTCTCCACATTTCTCAGGTGGAGAGTAGCAGACACAGGGCTATGTCCTCCATTAAGGGAGTTTCTGTCTGACATTTCTCCTGCAGGAATACTTTTGCCCAAGTTTCTTCTCTAAGTGTTTATTTTTTAAACTTTTATTTTAGGTTCAGGGGTCCATGTGCAAGTTTATTATATAGGTAAATTTATGTTATGGGGGTTTGTTGTACAGATTATTTCATCAGCCAGATACTAAGCCTAGTACCCAATAGTTATTTTTTCTGATTCTCTCCATCCTCCCACCCTCCACGCTCAAGTAGGCCTCAGTGTCTGTTGTTCCCCTCTTTGTGTCCCTGTGTTTGCATCATTTAGCTCCCACTTGTACGTGAGAACATGCAGTATTTGTTTTTCTTTTCCTACATTAGTTTGCTGAGGATAATCCTCTCTAGCTCCATTCATGTTCCTGCAAATGACATGATCTCGTTCATTTTTATGGCTGCATAGTATTCCATGGTGTTTGTGTACCACATTTTCTTTATCCAGTCTGCCATTGATGGGCATTTAGGTTGATTCCATGTCTTTGCTGTTGTGAATCGTGTTGCAATCAACTTACATGTGCATGTGTCTTTTGGTACAATGATTTATATTCCTTTGGGTATATACCCAGTAATGGGATTGATGGGTCAAATGGTATTTCCATGTTTAGCATTGTGAGGGATTGTCATACTGCTTTCCACAATAGTTGAACTGATTTACACTCCCACCAACAGTGTATAAGCATTCCCTTTTCTCTGCAACCTCACTAGCATCTGTTATTTTTTGATTCTTTAGTAATAGTCATTCTGACTGCTGTGATATGATGTCTCATTGTCATTTTGATTTGCATTTCTCTAATAATCAGTGATATTGAGCTTTTTTTCACATGCTTGTTGGCCACATGTATGTATTCTTTGGGAAAGTGTCTGTTTATATCCTTTGCCCACTTTTTAATGGGGTTGTTTGCTTTTTCTTGTATATTTGTTTAAGTTTCTAATAGATGCTGAATATTAGACTTTTGTCAGATGTTTTCCAAGTGTTTGATCCGAAGCTAGGAGTAAGTGCTGTGTTTACTTTCATCCTCTGTTATAACAAGTTCTAAAATATATTTTGTAAAGGTAATAGTTACCTATATGTGAGATAAAATGTATGTATTTTAACTCAGGTTTTCAGTTTGTGATCAAAGCCTCCTTTAATCTAGAGTGATTTTGAAATAGCATAATCGGTATAATATTAATATAGAAATTAAAAAGAAATTATTCAGGCAGATAGTGAGGGTAAGGAAGTCCTCGGTAAGGTTTTCCTTTTAATGAAAAGCAGCCCCCAAATCATTTCTTTTCTAACAAAGAGCAGCCTTAAAAATCGAGCTGCAGACATAGGCAAGCAAACTGGAAGCTTGCGCGGGTGAACGACAGCAGCTTGGCCAACAGGAAAAGGCTACGTGGGGCCAAGTATGTTCAACATGGAGGCTCCATCTTCCCTTTTCTTTGTCAACCATGTGTGCAGTAAAGAAGCCGACATGGTGCTGGCCAGGTAAAGAGCCCATTTGCATAATAAAATATTAGAGTGAGGCAGCCAGCTTCTTCGCATGCTATGTAAACGGCACACCTGGCCCAACCAATCTCTTGAGTCCTATGTAAATAAGACACCACCTCCTCAAGCTTGGCTATAAAACCCCATGCATTTCACCTCAGAACCAGAAGACCCACTCTGGCACCCCTCTGTCTGCAGGAGAGAGAACTATTCTATTTTTTTCTTTCTTTTGCCTATTAAATCTCCACTCTTATACTCACTTCTTATGTATTTGTGTCCTCAATTCCCCTGGTGTGAGATGATGAACCTTGGGTATTTACCCCAGACAATGATTCTGCTTCAAGAGTTTCCATAAAGGCAATACTTTTATAAGTATTGACACATTTTATTAAATGCAATATAATGCATCTACCAGTAATGTTTTATTTTGCTCAATATGTGGCTTAAAGACAGTTTTCCATTTTTTAGATCATTCATCAACATTTGAGGATCCAACTGTGTTAATGGTCACCTTTACTAACAGTAATGTACAGCATCAAATAAAATTCCTGTCCCTTATGAGTTTCTGAGTATTGTCTTCTATGTAAACATTGGTTATTCTTATTTATTTCAATTATTTCAACTTTTATATTCATAAAATATTTATCAGCACCTACCATGTGTCAGGCACAGTGTGGGTACATGAATATAATAGAGCATAATCCCAGGCCTCAAAAAACCCACAGCCTGAGGAGGGAAACAGCCAAATACACAAATAAATTGCTCACATGCTTAGGTGTTTGCAACCATTCAGGCCTAGGCACAGAACAGGCCACACCCTGTACTAGTACACTCTGTGTAGTGCGCTGGGGAGTCCAACATAGTTGGAGAGGCTGGAAGAGGAAGTGGTGGGTGACTTGGGGCTTGGAAAGGAGAAATTGTCAAGAGCTTAGGTTGGAGAGATAAGAAAGAACTGGATCATAAAGGGTTTGTATGTCATGCTCGGGAATTTGGACTTAGTATTGCAGATGTAAAAAGTTTTAAGGAGGGCAGTTATAGGACACTTTGGTGAGAGAGTGGGAGATGGTGTGAAAGGTGGAATGTTGGACCAGGAGATTAGCTCTTTGAAAGTATCATTATTCAGCCAGGTGCGGTGGCTCACACCTGTAATCCCAGCATTTTGGGAGGCCGAGGCGGGTTCATCACCTGAGGTCAGGAGTTCGAGACTGGCCTGGTCAACATGGTGAAGCTCCATCTCTACTAAAAATACAAATAAAGAGATAAAAAAAACTAGCAGGGTGTGGTTGCGTGCACCTATAATCCCAGCTACTCGGTGGAATCGCTAGAACCAGGGAGGCGGAGATTGTGGTGAGCTGAGATGGCACCACTACACTCCAGCCTGGGCTCTGTCTTAAAAAAAAATAAAAATAAAATGAAGAATCATTATTCTTTTTTTTTTACATCTAACTTTATTGCACAGGCTGGTCTTGAACTCCTGGCCTCAAGTGATTCTCCCGCCTCAGTCTCCCAAAGTGCTGGGCTTACAGGCCACTGTGAGCCAGACCAGTATCACTATTCTTGATGGTTAGAGAAGTGGGAACCAGTAAGAAACCTATTTTGATATGCATAAAAACACATACTCCATTGATATATTTATGAAAATTATATAGAGTTTTGGAAAAGGGTATTTTAAAGGCTGCAGTGAAACTCTTAGGAGAAACTAGAAGTGAAACCTTTTAAAAGCACATTTTGAGTTCTTTCATAGTAAAATGTATTACTCAGATTAATTATGTGAAAATTTGAATTTTTAATATTCATGGATTTCAATTTTCCCAAAGCAGGGTTTGGATGAGTAAAAGCAAAGTTGGAGCAATTCAGGCCTAGAAACTCCAAAGCAACTACCATTACATTCAATCCCATTCAAACAAGGCACATGCTTAGAGGGTTTAAATGTGCTTGTTAAGAAACAAAAACAAAACTCTGGATTTAATATAATTTTTAAAAGATATGATTTTACAACTCCTTTTTTGGGGGAGGCATTTAAAAAATCTATTTTGAAAATATATAGGACAAAAAATGGAAGAATTTAAGCTTTCCACACTGATGTGAAAAAGTATAAGGGTTAAGGTGATGTCACCAAAATGGCAGAGTAGAAGTAATCTGACTTCACTCTCCCATACAGAAAATGAAACAGAACTAGCCAGTGTAAAGATCATCACCACCAATATCCAAGAACTCAAAACCGAGGCTGTGACAATCCCTGGAGACACAAAGACGTGAAAAACTGCAAGCAGAACATACAATAAATTGATTTCTCTATCCATAATGGCCTTCCTTCAAACTGCGAGGCACTTCCTGGAAATGTCACCCAGCACTCAGGCTTTCAGCACCGGAAAAAGGGAGGTCAAGGTGGACAGCCATCTTCCCCAATATCTTGAATTCCTATGCAGGAAAGCTGTTCCTGTCTCAGCCCATGGGAAGCATCATGAGTGTCTGCAGCCAGAAGGACCCTGAGGGCATCTGGGAGCTAGACAGAAGAGGTGGGGCAAGCAGCCCCAGTGCATACAACTTGGGAGCTGCTCTCTATCCCGGGGAAAGAGATGCCAAATCAGAGAGGCAGTTTGGCAGCACCATGCTGTAGGAGGTGCACTGCCTGGATCCTTGAGGGCACAAACCCCTAGCCAGCTTTCCCACCCAGCCAGGGAATCCCCTCTGGGACACCTTCTTTCCAAGATGGGCAGTGCTTTGAAAGGCTGCAAAAGCTGCGGCAAACCTGGTCTTAGGGCACCATCTAGTGCCAAAAAGGAGGTAGTGATCTAGTGCTAAGGGAATTAACAGGCAAATTTCACGGGTAACCTCTAAACGCACATATGCTAGTAAGAGCAAAGTAACACAGACAGCAAAGACTGGAAAAAATAACGAATCCTTCAATGCGAAGACATAGTTGTATGTTTATAAGAAACAACAGCAAATAGGGAACCATGACCTCCTTAAATGGACAGAGCAAGATTCCAGTACTGACCCTAATGAAATAGTGATATGTAAGTTCTCAGATGAAGAATCCAAACTAGCAGTTTTGAGGAAACTGCAAACTCCAAGATAACATATAGAAGCAATTCAGAAATGTATCAGAGAAATTTAACAAGCAGATTGAAATAATTTTTTAAAAAATTAAACAAATTTTAGAACTGGGAAATACATTGGCTGAACTGAAAAATGCATCCGAAGGTCTCAACAGCAGAACTAATAAGGCAGAAGAAAGAAGTAGTGAGCTCAAAGACAGACTATTTGAAAATACATAGCCAGTGGAGAAAAAAAGAATAAAAGAATAAAAGGAATAAAGAATTCCCATGAAATCTAGAAAATAACCCCAGAAGAGCAAATCTAAGTCATTTGCCTTCAAGAGGGAGTTGAGAAAGAGCAAGCAGCAGAAAGTTTTTTCAAGGAAATTAGAACTAAAAAAGAATGTTTTCCTACAATGTATTTTATTGGAGAATACCCAAATAATGAAATATCCGTTGTTTAATTTAATATAACTTTAGATTCGAAATTATGGCAAGTTTGTTTATGAGTATTCCATTACATTTATCTACTTATTTTAATCATTTACCTAGATTATTTATCAAAACTGCAATAGTCATCATTTAAAGTTATGAAACCGCCATTGCAAAATTATAACTGAGACAGTGAAAACGACCTGACGTAACTGACTTGTTTCTAGCCTCCAAGCTATTCTTGTTCATTAACTTAGCTTATAGTTTAGCTTTGAAACAAAGATAACAGTCCTTTCCCAGAACAAACTTCCTTCATGTCTGTGGACTAGACTGCCTAAGGCCACAAGATTATAAGTTAGGATATTTTTACTAAATAATTCAAGATTTAGCTATCTCCATTAAACCAATATTAATATTTCATTTATTAAAAATTACACAAGCAAAGATCATTCTGTTTTGGGACAAATTATAGTTTTGTAGCTTCTATGCCAAATTTTGACACCTTATAGTATTTGGTAGAGATAAGTATGAAATTGTGTGATCAATAAATGCAAACAAAAATGTATGTCGGCAACTCTTAAGACATCTCTAATATTACTTTACCAATAATTTTTAAAGCTAGCTTGTTTATTAAAGATTTTCTTTTAGTCACATAACTTGAAAAAGCATTTGACTAGTCTTTTCTATTTTTCTGTTAAAATATTTAAGCACTTTTATTTTTCTTTGAGCCAATTAATCAGAACTCTTTTATATATTTTCAATAGTGAAACATGGTGTATACAAGACATAAATACATAGACATATTAGGCATGCCAATAGAAAACCATTTTATAGATTTGTAAGACCGCCTTTCTCCTATCTTTTAACTGTATCTTTGAGTTCCGGGCAGAGCCCACACTGAATCCTGGGTTTTCAAAAAGGTAGAAGTATTATGAGGTTAGACCATGTGATGCTTTTACAGTGCACTTAAAAAAATTTTTTTTCCAAACAAAGACATTTCTAAGTGTCTAAATTACACTTTCTCTTAAAAGCCCCAGAGTAGCTTCTGTTGAAATAGCTATTAATGAAGAAAACAGAATTCAGTTAACTGAGAAGAAAAAACTTTTGCTCAAAAAGACAAGGTCCTAGGAGAGAAATAAACAAAAACAAAAACAAAAACATGAAGGCCTTTTAAATACAAACACGCCCACATACATATACACATCTTGGATGTTAGCTTTCAGTTAAGCTGACTCTCAACCACTGAGCTTCTAAAAAATATTTTTCCTTCCCAGAGGCCTCCCAGCAGGAATGGACCCAATACCTTCCATTTTCAAGTTTACATGATATCAAAGGAAATAAGACCAATACACAAATAAGTGGAGGCAAAGTTTGGACAACATAAGGGGGAGCGCACTGGGCAAAACAGACTCAAAAGCAACTCAAAACCTGATCTTAACCAAAATGCAAAGTGGGTGTACGAGCGAGCCCTATTTCTTCCCACGGTCGTACCGGACAAATGGCTTATCAATCCCAGATAGTAAAACAATAGGCTCCTGTCATACAATCCGGTTAACTCACCTTTTGAGCATGTCTGCTCTTGATCTCCGTTCTTCCCCAGTAGTGAAAGAGATGTGCAGTTTTTACCCACAGGGCCCTTCAAAAGGGTTCCCGGGAAAATCTCACTGGCAGCTGCTGGGATCCTCCTGAACACTGTCTGGTCACAAGCCTCTGGCTGCTGGACACAGCACCGTCCTGGTCTCTCCTGGCTGGCATGCCACATTCTGTTTCCAGGCCAAACTGAGGGTTAGGCTGCTATTTCTTGCGGCCCAATAACGAGATGCAGATGAACTGGGAAGGAAGAGAGTTTTTATTTCTGTAACCAGTTACAGGGAGAAGGCCTGGAAATTATCACCAGACAAACTCAAAATTAGAAAGTTTTCTAGAGCTTATATGTCTACGTGTAAGTGTGCATTCATCTAAAGACATAAGTGATTAACTTTTTTTAATCTATAACTAAGGTCTAGTCCTGAAGACCCTCGTCTGGAGCCTCAGTAAATTTACTTAATCTAAATGGTTCCAGGTGGTGGGGTGATTACTCTTGTCTCCTGCTAAATCACGGAGGTCTGGGGATTTACTTCAGACCCGCAGTAAACTTGTTTGTGGAAGCCTGGAGAGTTTCTTCAGACCCACAATAAAACTTGTTTAATCATGCTTTAAGGCCCAGAAAAAAGCCTAGGCAAAGCTCTTGGTGGGCTTTTGTTACATTCCAGGCTTTATATAAGCGCACTGGCTTTTTTAGCTTTCAATATTTAACTTAACCACTCAGTCAGTACTGAAACTGTTGTTACGGAGGCTTGCATTAGTGACACCTGGCCTGCCACAATACTGCTGCCTTCAGGGAGCTTACAGCCTAACACATTTGGTTTGCAGTGGGAGAGAACCCCTGCCCTAGTTTTCAGGCACTTGGCATTCAGTAGAGGTCTAAGTGCAGTGGTGGAAATATTCTCAGTGCATGAAGCAGTTTTTATGTTCCCAAAATTTCACTGCTATTTTTCTTGAAGCACATATTTTCCTCATACCTTTAAGACCCCAGGGCATACAGCAGTGATGGAAGCAGGTGAGGAAGAAAACATTGCTAGATAGAGATGGGCATTAGTAGCATTGTTGAAGGGAGGTATCAGGGAACCTGACTGCTTGGAATAAGAAAGAGAGATGATCACAATTTTGACAACCAGGTTCTATATTCAGCTAGGAATAGAAAAACGTCCTAGGAAAGAATAAAATGGTCGAAACATCAAAATGCTTACAGAATTTCTGGCAAAACTTTGGTAACATTTTTTTCTCTTCTACATTCTTCCAGAAAATTCCACTGTAACTCACTGAGGTCACGGCATTCTGATAGCTGCCAAGCAGAGTCATGGTTCTTTTGTAATTGCTAATAAATCATTCACTTTGAAAATTTCCTTAGAGAAATGATTTAATTCTGTAGAACCAGTTTTTGAGCAGGGGCAATGAGCAATGATTGGGGTCAGTTTTCCAGTTATTGAATTACTGATTGGAGGCTCTGTCAAGGTCTGGTTTACCCAGAGCTATAATAGTTTAACTATCATTGACCATGAACATATTCAGGGGTTGAACTCTCCTGACTTGTGGTAGACAGCCCTAAATCAGATTTCAGACAGATGTTTTTTCATTGCACAAATGTTTTCATCACACAGATGTTTTTCATTGTAGGTGTGTGTGTTTTGGACTATTACAAAAGTCCAGAGTTAAATAGTCCCTGAAAAGAAGAGCATCTGCTGCTATAATGAATTTGCCAACACATTACAGGTTGGCCAGGGTGAGAGAGAGAGAGAGAGAGAGAGAGAGAGAGAGAGGTGTGTTTTGAGGTGTTAAGGTTGTGGCAGGGCAGAGAACAGGGGAATCCATGCCTTGAATATAGTGATGTATAGAATTTGTTACATAGAGTTATCGGACCTCAAAATACAAACCTCTGAGCCTCCCAGTAGGTATTTTAAGTACAATTGAGAACAAGCATAGGGCCCTACAAATAGCTGTGTAGGAGTGCACGGCACAACTTCAGAGGTCACGTTCACATAAACTGGGATGTGGATGGTGCCCCCTGGAATTATGCAAAACAGGAGCTCTGGTGTCTTTAAATTCTCGGTGCCTGAAGACCTGAGATACACAGTAAGTCTTTGTTGAATCAGTTTTGTGTGGGCCTTTAAATTTCTCAACAATGTTGTCCACTCCTTTTTCTCCCAAACATTTGGCCCCTCGGAGGAGTTTCTGATACAGTCCACTGAGGCATTTTAATATATCTCTCTCAAAAACTGACATGCAAAGTAGAAAATATATGGATATTTAGCATTCATTCCGTAAACATCTATTAGATGCCTACCATGTTCCAGAAACTGTTTTTCATGCTGAGGATTATAGCAGGGAAAAAATAAACAAAAATCTCTGCCATCGTGGAGTTCTATTTCAGTTAACATACAGGATTCCAGTAGCAAATTTTACAATTAGATTATTTCTACATGTGTATATATAAATCATATATAAAACTTAGAAATTTTGGATATATATAAAAAATGAGAATTTTATACATACATATATGTGTACATATACTTATATATGTGTGTATACATGCCTACATATGCACACACCTAGAAATTTACATCCAAATAAGTGATATTGAATATTTACAAAAATTAATCATATATTGGCCAGACAGTAGATGTTGCTAAGTTGCATTATACAGGCCATATATATATATAGGTGATGTAACTTGTTTTATTTTGTTTTTCAATTTTTATCTTAAGTTCTGCGGTACATGTGCAGGATGTGCAGGTTTGTTACATGGGTAAACGTGTGCCATGGTGGTTTGCTGCACAGATCAACCCATCACCTAGCTATTAAGCCCAGCAAGCATCCATTAACTATTCTTCCTCATGCTCTCCCTCCCCTGGCCTCCCCCAACAATAGGCCCCAGTGTGTGTTTCTCCCCTCCCTGTATCCACGTGTTCTCATAGTTCAGCTCCCACCTGTAAGTGAGGACATGTGGTGCTTGGTTTTCTGTTCCTGTGTTAGTTTGCTGAGGTTAGTTTTGGTTTCCTGTTCCTATGTTAGTTTGCTGAGGATAACGTCTTCCATTTCATGTCCCTGCAAAAGACATGATCTTGTTTCTTTTTATGGCTGCATGGTATTCCGTGGTGTATGTACCACATTTTGTTTATCCAGTCTGTCACTGATGGGCATTTGGATTGATTCCATCTCTTTACTATTGTGAATAGTGCTGCAATGAACATACACATGCATGTATCTTTATAATAAGATGATTTATATTCCTTTATATTCCTTATACACCCAGTAGTGGGATTGCTTGGTCAAATGGTATTTCTGCTTCTAGATTTTTGAAAATTGCCACGCTGTCTTCCACAATGGTTGAACTAATTTGTATTCCCACCAACAGTGTAAAAGCATTCCTTTTTTCCCCACAACCTCACCAGCATCTGTTGTTTCTTAACTCTTTAATGATTGTAATTCTGACTGTCATAAGATGGTATCTCATTGTGGTTTTGATTTACATTTCTCTACCAGTGATGACGAGCTTTTTTTCATATGTTTGTTGGCTGCATGAATGTCATCTTTTGAGAAGTGTCTGCTCGTGTCCTTTGCCCACTTTTTATTAGGATTTTTTGTGTTTTTTTTTCTCGTAAATTTGTTTAAGTTCCTTGTAGACTCTGAATATTATACCTTTGCAAGATGGATAGATTGCAAAAATTTTCTCCCATTCTGCAGGTTGTCTGTTCACTCTGATAATAGTTTCTTTTGCTATGCAGAAGCTCTTTAGTTTAATTAGATCACATTTCTCAATTTTTGCTTTTGTTGTAATGGCTTTTGGCATTTTCGTCATGAAATCTTTGCCCATGCCTATGTCCCGAATGGTATTGTACAGGCTATATTTTTAACTATGCTTCACTACAACTAGAAAATAAAAACAAGAAAATTAAAAAAAAAAAACTCATCTCATGAAAATTAAAAATACTGTTCTATATGCTTTATGTGTTAAAAAGAAAATCAAAACCTAAATTATAGACAAGAAGTAAATAATGACAATTAAGAAATAAATGACAATGAACGTACTTAATACCTATGGCAAGAGGGAGAAGCAGTACTCAGAGGAACCTCTATCGACTTAAATGCATGTCCTAGGAAAAGAGAAAGGTTCAGAACTGGAGCAGAGAGACCCATGAGAAGGCGATTGTTGCCTGAGCTTTTCAGGTGAGTGTGTTAACTGTTTGGATACGGGCTATTTCGTAGGTAAAGCTGATAAAATTGCTGACATACTGGGTGAGTTGGTGAGGAAGAGAGAGCAAATTAGCCATTGCTTGATAACATTTCAGTGAAATGTATACCAGCCAATATGACAATTAAATCAAACATTTACATTTTAAGCTCTTGCCGATCCCCATTGGAAAAGAAAGTTTCTATTTCTAATGGAAGGAATTTCAGGAATCAGCAAGAAAAGGAGTAAAACTTTGGGGTTGGGTTGGGGAGGAGCAGAAACTCCCTGAGATAATTCCACACACTTACAAGACCTATTGGGGAATCAACTGGACTGACTTCTTTTGGGATGGTCTTGGTGGCTGTGGAGGGAGGGAACAGGGGTAGGTGATGTGTGGGTATGGGTAGAGGAGGAAGGAGGCAAGTATCAGAAGGGCTGGTGCACAGGCAGCCCTTCTGTATCCTCTACCACTGAATTAGGCATGTATCCAGCCAAGGCTATGTGAGACCTGGTGGCCGTGAGCAGTTTCCTGCATGGGGTCTTCCATGGGTTCGCCCTGGACAAGGAGCCCTTCTGGCCAAGGCCTTGCTGAAGGCTCCCTCCCTCCAGTTGCTTCCCTGCCTCTTGCTTCCTTGCCTGAATACACACTGGCCATCTGCCCTTCCAGGCCTCTCTCCTGTCCTTCCAAGCTTCACAGATTGTATCATCTGTTTTCTTGCAAGTCTGCATAATTTAGTCAGTATTTAAAAATGTTCTATACTATAACCTCACTGACAACTGCAAGAAATGGCCTGGGAGGTTGTGGCACGGGATGCTAGTTTAGATGCCGCCACTCACTGGCTTGGGGACATTGTTTGTCTCCCTGTGCCTCAGTTTCTGCATATATCAATAATGGAGTTGAATGAGATGATGTCCTCTAGCTCCTTTGTTTGGAATCCCTAACAATATGTCAACTTGGAACACATATCTCAGAAATAAGTGGTTTGTTAGAAAGCTTCCTATTTGTGAGTACTGTGTGATGTTACTATAACTCCTTTTAGTAAATTTGACTTATTTTGATAGCTATTTTCCTTAGTCTTAGTCTCCATTGACCATGGTTCATGATTTTCCAATTTAAAAGCCTAAGTGTAAAAATGGGAGAAAAATCACAGAAGAGGTTTGGAAAAAAGGGTTTTGAAAGTAAGTTTATTTAAAGGAAGAATAAACACTTGGATTTTCATTGTTTAAGGGAGAACAATTCTGAAAATAACTATTCTTGTGCCATTTCTTTTTGTGTGTGTGTCAGCCAACAGGAGGTAAATATCATGTGCTATTTCTTAACTGTTTAGCACATAGATCGAATAAACCAGAGATCAATTAAACCTATAGACAGTATTTTTAAAAAAACTCTTGTCTGGAAAGTCTGGTAAATCAAGTTTATCCTAAAACTGCCTCCATATATATTTTAAGTTCAGCCTAAAGGTTTCTCCGTACATCGTGAACTATGATCTAAATGGAGTTATAAACAGACTGTAATCTATTCTGTGCTAATCCCCAAGTTTTGGCCAATCAAAAGTGGCTAACTGTTCAAACTTTGTTCAAATAAGGCAAACGCTGAGCTGTAACCAATCCGGCTGTGTCTGTAACTCACTTCCATTTTCTGTACATCACTTCCCTTTTTCTGTCCATAAATCTTCTTCCACCATATGTCTCTGCTGGAGTCTCTGAGCCTTCTCTGGCTCAGGAGGCTGCCTGATTTGCAAATTGTTCTTTACTGAATTAAACTGCTTTAAATTTAATTCAGCTAAAGTTTTTCTTTTAGCAAGTCCTTTTTATTTTTTAAGAAAAAACCCAGCATATTTATATTCATCAAATAGATGCCACCAAATGAGAAACAATTTGTACAATGTTTTTTATTTAGCCAACAAGACATCTTTTCTCTTGTTTTATCTTTAGGATGATGTTTATCCCAATCTTCAAATTGTATCCTATCTCTTTATAAATTACTCTGTTCAGAACATGTTAAAAATGCACTTGATTTCATGACAGCCCATTAAAGAAGAAGCCTGCAATCTGGGTTTTCTTACTTAAGAGGTAAACAGTATACTTTTGAAAATTATATTGAACAAAATATATTTTGGAATTTCTTGTCACCATCTGGAACACTTTTATAAGGCAACTCAGTAAAACACAGAAATGAATATATATACAGATATATTTATATATTGAATATTTATATACATATTTGAATATATATATATACACACATATATGAATATATATAGTGGTTTCCACTTTCCCAAACGAAATAGTAACTGGGAGCATGCTTTTGCTGAGTTCCTATTCTAGACTTGACACATCATCATGAGTAAGTGACATTGTTGTCCACTCTCAGGTGCCTTCCACTCAGTTTTGATGTCTGTCATCCATGTCTCTTAACTTTTCTTTCATTCTTTTATCTTTTATCCTTCAAGGCCACTGGTTGGTTCTTCATATACACTTTGCTCTTTAATTTATTCTGGCGAATGCATTCCTGCAACTATGATATTTTTCATGCCCTGTGTCACCAGTTGATCTCCCTTCCGTAACTTTTTCTTCTTGCCTCATGTTTTCAATACAATGTTAACATAACTTTTGATGTGGAAAATTAAAAAAATCTCTCAACAAATTGCTATGTTTGATCAGATTCGTTTACATTTTTGCTAATTGTATTCTTGTCATATTTTTTCTGTCTGTCTGGATTTGTCACTCAGTTTTTAAAAAACGCTTACTTTCTCCCTTTCTTTCAAATGTGAGATGATCGGCAGATTTTATATCCATAGTTGTATGATCTGGACACCCTAGGGTTGAGGTGAATTCTGAGCCTAAGATTTATTTACATCTTTTCCGGTTTTCCACCTGCACTATATCCAAGCAAACCTTTCAGTTTCCCATATTTAACATACCTAGTGATTAAGACATTTTCAAATAAGTTGGTATAAATACCCCTTTTGTTCCAACAACTCAAAAGGCACTCATTTTTGCCAGCAATCAATATTTCTAATCCGATGGGTCCATATGTGCATTCAGAGTTCTCTTAGGTGTTCTTTTTCTTTTTCTTTTTTTTTTTTTTTTGAGATGGAGTCTTGCTCTGTCACCCAGGCTGGAGTGCAGTGCTATGATCTCTGTTCATGGCAACCTCTGCCTCCTGGGTTCAAAGGATTCTCCTGCCTTGGCATCCCAAGTAGCTGGGATTACAGGCATGTGCACCACACCCAGCTGATTTTTGTACTTTTAGTAGAGATGGAGTTTCACCATGTTGGCCAGGCTGCTTTTGAACTCCTGACCTCAAGTGATCTGCCCAGCTGGGCCTCCCAAAGTGCTGAGATTACAGGTATGAGCCACCATGTCCAGTCTCCCTTAGGTATTCTTGAAATACAACATAGCCAAGCTGTGTTTACTCAAACCTCTTTATTTTTCTTGTTGCTTCCTTTCCATTTAACATTTCTCCACAGAATCAAAGGGCAGTAGCTAGAGAGGCATGGATGAAGCAATGTAAGTACTTGAAGATCTGCTGAGTCATGAAAAGACTAAAAGATCACATTGTACCTCCCTTGCCTGGAATTCATTCCAAGCTTGTGCATTATAGGAACACATCTTTTCCAGTCATTGCTCTCCCACCTGTGGAGATCTTACCGTCTACCTGACATATATATTTTAGTTTATCTTTGAGAATGCATCTCGTTTCTTCAAAATCAGATTTACATTTTACTTAAAGAGGCTAAGGAAGAATTCAATTTAATTCAGAATAGTAAAATAATAATTGAAACATGTTTGATGGGATCACTTCAGGAATGCGGCTGGATACTTGTATACTATATTCCCAGGCTTAAGTTGGAATCTCCAATTAACTTACAGTTAGTTCTTGCAGTCATTATACGAAAAAGATACTTGCACACACATGTTTCTAGCAGCACAATTCACAATTGCAAAAATGTAGAACCAGCCCAAATGCCCATCAGTCAACTAGTGGTAAAGAAACTGTGATATATATATATATATATATACACACACACACACACACACACACACACACACACAATGGAATGCTACTCAGCCATAAAAAGGAATGAATTAATGGCATTCACAGCAACCTGGATGGAATTAGAGACTATCATTCTAAGTGAAGTAACTCAGGAATGGAAAACCAATCGTCATATGTTCTCACTCATAAGCAGGGGCTAAGCTATGAGGATGCAAAGGCATAAGAATGATACAATGGGCTTTGGGAACTCAGGAGGAAATGGTGGGAAGCGGGTAAGGGATAAAAGTCTACAAATCGGGTTCAGTGTACACTGCTCGGGTGATGGGTGCACCAAAATCTCACAAATCACCACTAAAGGACTTAATCATGTAACCAAATACCACCTGTTCCCCAAAAACCTATGAAAAAAAAAATAAAAAACAAAATACCTTACAGTTAGTTCTTGGAAGTAATCTAGTTACTGAAAGGCAGGATATTATCCCTGTTAATTGCCTTGAAATAATGATGACTGTGATCTTATAGAGTTTTATAGGTGAGAAGACAATTATTTTCCAATTTTTAATGTCTCTATACGTCTGATGGTGGGTGGAGAGAATGGAAGAATTTGTGGGGAGTAAATGTCTTGTCAATAGAGTGACTAAACCCTTTCACTGCTTGTTTAGTAGATGTCTATTAACAAGACATTGGCTTCTTCCTTAGGGACTAATTACTCTCGTTCTCTTCATCTCCTTTTGTGTCCTCATCACAAGAAGCCCCAGACTCCCAGACCACCCCTCACCACACAGACTCTTACTCCCATAAGGCTTTGTGCACGCTCCAGCCCCATCCATCTTCTACTCCTGAAGCCTTTCCACTGGGCAGTCTTCACCTAAATTCCCCACATCCCCAGTCTCTTTTCTGAAAATGCACTTCTTCTTGCGTTAATTGAAACCTGGCTTTTCCTCGGCACTCTGCTTCTCTGAAATCTATGCAGCTGGTTGCTGGCTAGTTTTCACTCTCACAGACCTGGAACCAGCAGGTTTGAAAGTAGGGTTACTCTCCTGGGCCCCTTCTGTTTCTAATTCTATCCTCCTCCTCTCCAATTCCCTGCAGACCCCTGTCTTTGAATCTCATGCCATTGGACCATGCAACCCACTGCCCTTCCTTTCTGCAGGCATCTATAGGCACTTTCAGATACTTACTCACTTTTTGTTGATTGTAATGTCTGATTCATTGTCATCCCAACACGACTCCTCTTTTATTCTTGGTGATTTCAAGAGCCACACGACTGGTTCTTCAGAAACCTACACTGAGGTTGTAGCTATGTGAGGTATCAGCCTTATGGGGGAAGAGTCTCTGTTCAGCAGGCATGGAGCTTGGTCTCCTTTCTCCCAGGAAGCCATGAAACCAAAGCTCAGATTCACAAAGTTTGGCAAATAAACTCAAGGTGAAAACTGGCTTAGTGCTAGGCTTATTTCTCTGGATTTCTGCCTTCATGAAACTCCTAACCTGGAGTATTTTTTATTTATTGCCAGATCATTGATGTTTTTAAGAATATGTTTAAATATATTATCTAACAATTTTAGCTGGTTTCAACCAGAAGGAAGGTAAGGGAATCTAGTCCACAATATTACTAAAAAGGTTTCATCATATCTGTGATGATTTTTTAAAAACTGGCAAAATGTTTTATCATTTCATAACATGGGTTTACATTGATGATACAAACATTTTTCAAAAGACTTTTTTTTTTTTTTTTTTTTTTTTTTTTTTTTGAGACAGAGTTTCGCTCTTGTTGCCCAGGCTGGAGTGCAATGGCACGATCTTGGCTCACCGCAACCTCTGCATCCTGGGTTCAAGCGATTCTCCTACCTCAGCCTCCTGAGTAGCTGAGATTACAGGCATGTGCCACCATGCCCGGCTAATTTTTTGTATTTTTAGTTGAGACAGGGCTTCTCCATGTTGGTCAGGATGGTCTCGAACTCCTGACCTCAGATGATCCACCTGCCTTGGCCTCCCAGAGTGCTGGGATTATAGGCGTGAGCCACTGCCCCCGGCCCAAAGGCCTTTTTTGGCAGGAGGGCTTGCTATGTTGCCCATGCTGGCCTTGAACTCCTGGGCTCAAGCAGTCTCCTGTCTCAGCCTCCTGAGTCGTTGGGACTACAGTCATGTGTCACTCAAAGATCTTTTTTTTTTTTTTAATTACAGATTAAAAAAAAATTTCAATAGCTTTTGGGGTACAAGTAGTTTTGGGTTACATAGATGAATTATAAAGTGGTGAGATTTTAGTGCACACATCACCAGGGTAGTATATATTGTACCCTGTATGTAGTTTTTTATCCCATACCCCCATCCCATTCTCTGTAATGATTTTTTTTTAACCTCCTGTTTTTTTCTGTTGTATTTTCTTGGACCTCTTGGCTTGATTGTATAATTTTCTCTAATTTTCTCTTGCATTTTCCATCTTATTGTCTATTTTTTCCTACTTTTAGAGATTTCCTCAACTTTTTATTGTTATCTATTGCTTTATTTTTTAATTTCAGCAACCATAATTATTTCCATATTAGTTTGTGTATCTTATAAATGAAATATAGTCTTGACACTCTCTAGTACAATGACTTCTTAAATCGCCTTAATGACACTCATTAGAGTTTTGTGTGTTCTTTTCTCACTCCTGAATTATCTGCTTCTTCTGGGATCTGTTCTGTTAGTTCATCACACACAATCCCTGCACTTTTGGTGTTTCTTGGTTGAGTTGGTGCTCCTTTTTATTTGTCAGTTTTGTTCACACAGCCATACAAAAGCTTAGGTCAATCTAGTAGCAGTTATGGGTTTCACTTGCAGTTGGGATAAATGTTATCTCTGAAGACCTCTCCCATAAATGGGAGGCTGAGTGACGGTTCTGCGGGTGGGATGTGTCGACTGCACATCTACCATGACCAAATGACCACAGCTCTATACAGGGTGGTCATAGGTTGTTTAATTTCTTTAAAGGCTATACTGTCCATTTTTGCTTGGGCCTGGGCTGCTTTAGAGAGTCACTGGGCAGGTGTTTGAGGGGCAGTGAGGGGCAAGGGCCACCTGCACAGCTGCACAGGTGTTTGGGTGACATGCACTCAATTAATTACCCAGATTGCTGATCCCTCCTCACTTCTGGTCCCCATAACCTGCCAGGTCAGAGTTTAGATCTTGCTGAACTTCTGCTAGGAAGACAGTCTCCTTCCTCTGCTCCACCTTCTCCCAGGCCAGTTCACACCGCCATTTTCTCTACGCGGTTTCAGTGTCTCTGTTTTTCTTCTTTCAGAAACACGTACATTCTGGTTCATTGACAATACCCTTCCCTTGTTCTTAAGACTGTTGTGGGTTAATTCCTCAACTTTTCTCTACTTTCAATGGAATCTGGCTGAGAGGGAGCAGAAAAAACTTGTTTTCTGTCCACTTTCTCCTACTAGAACTTGAACAAGAAAGTTTTTTTGCCAGTTTAGAAAAGGAATACTATGATTTTCTCTGTCTTCTTCGTGTCTTCCCTGTTTGGTGTAGGGTGTGGTGTTGCTGGTTAAATGCATACCCATAGGCTGAGGAATAAGGGGAGGAGTGCATGATGGAATGGAGGCGGCAAGGTCATTCTCTGGAGAGCAAAGACTCCTAGAACACTGTACCCGTGGCACGTCCATGTCTGCCATTGCCACCCTGGTCCAAGATGCTGTCATGTTCCTCTGGACCATGGTCATAGCCTCCCAGAGGGCACTGCTTCTACTCTGAACCCTCTCCAATCACTTCTCCACACTTTCATTATTTCTTTGATGGTTTTTTAAAAAATTGACAACATGTTTTATCATTTTATAACATGGGTTTACATTTATGATACAAATTACATTGATGATATCCTTTCAATATGCAAATCCACACTCTATTCTCATTTCTTTTAAGACAAAGACACAACCCCTTAGAAAGCTCTCCAAAGCCCTGCAGGTCCTGTGCTCGCCCTGTCTCCATCTCCACCTTGGCACAAATTCCCCCTTGCTGTCTACTCCTTTATGAGGCCTGATGGCCAGGGGCCAAGCCCTGCTGTGGCAGCCAGGAGATAGCAATGAACACGATAGGCAAGACTATTGGTTCATTAATGATTAGACACCTACAAAACTCAAACATTGTAAATCACTTTTGCTAGAGCGGCTTCTATCGCCCACAGGTGTTTACATACACAGTTCCCGTTCCGGGAACACGTTTTCCCCATTATACCTGAGTTACTCTTATCCTTCTCTCGTAAGTTATCAGGAAAGTAACGTCTTTATCATCGGCTCTTGTAATGTCACATGGCAAGCACTCTTTTCCTTCCTTCCTTCCTTCCTTCCTTCCTTCCTCCTTGCCTCCCTTTCTCCCTCTTTCTCTCCTTCCTCCCTCCTTCCCTCCCTCACCCCCTTCCTTCCTTCCTCCCCTTCCTTCCTTCCTTTATTTTATTTTTAATTGACACATAATAATTTTGCAAGCTTATGGAGTGCAGTATGATGTTTTAATACACGAATACATTGTGTGATGATCTAACCTAGGTAATTGGCATTTCCAACACCTCAAACATTTATCCGTTCTTTGTGGTGAGAACATTCAAATTCCTCTCTTTCAGCTTTGTTGAAAATATACGACATATTAAAATTGCAATTTTACATTTGTTTGTTTTATTGTCTTCTCTCCACTTAGGAATATCCCCATGACAACTGGAACTGAGCCTCTTTTTACTTCCCATTATGTCTCAAGGGCCAGACATTATGGGTACTGGGTAAATATGTGTTGGCTAGATGAATGCTTGAGGGAGTGAATCACCTGTGGAGAGAGAAAGCGTGTGTGTGTTTGCACACATTAGGGAACTAGTGGCACCTATTGAGTTGCCAGCCATGCCATGAACCATTGCCTTTTCCTGACGTTTGTCCCTGATCTATGGGCGTGGGGACTGGGAACCTTATTTATACTACATGATACCAGCATCTTGGAGATGGCCATCTTGACCAGGGGAGACACTTGTTCCCAAGCTCACCCAATCACATTCTTCCTTAAGAGTAAGAACAAGAGGCCGGGCACGGTGGCTCATGCCTGTAATCCCAGCAATTTGGGAGGCTGAGGTGGGTGGATCACCTGAGGTTGGGAGTTCAAGACCAGCCTGACCAACATGGAGAAACACCGTCTCTACTAAAAATACAAAATTAGCCGGGCGTGGTGGCACATGCCTGTAATCCCAGCTACTCGGGAGGCTGAGGCAGGAGAATTGCTTGAACTCAGGAGGTGGAGGTTGTGGTGAGCTGAGATCTTGCCATTGCACTCCAGCCTGGGCAACAAGAGCGAAACTCCGTCTCAAAAAAAAAAAAAAAAAAAATCAAGAGACAGAGACTGGGAATTGGGAGCTGTGTCAAGTGATGGATGGTAGGGCTCCAGAGGGAACAAACATAAACTCTCGTGGCTAACGTCATCAAATCACCCTGATCCCTGCCCTTCTCAAGTTCTGAATGTTCCTGGGGTTGGATTCTATGCGCTATTCCAGTATTCTACCCAGTCTTCTTTCTTTAAGATAGTTCAAGTTGATTTTCATTACTTGCAACCAAAGAACCTTAACTAACTTAGTATCACTATTGCAACATTCCACGTCGAAATTAGGGCCATGACTAAGGTGAGTGGCAATAGTAATAGAGACAAAGCGATGGATTTACAGAAGAACTGATACTGGTAGAAGCTGGTGACAAGCAGGGCAGGATTTCATGTAGTTATGTCTGAAATGGAAACAGATGATTTTTAATGTGCTCTGTGGGAAACTCATGAATTAGTTTATGTGACTGAACATTTATTGACTCTAAATGAAATAGATCTAAGTGCATAAAATGATTTCTCTAGATTTTTACTTTCTTGCAGCATAATAAATTGAGCAGGGTTTTATCCCCCTTTGTTAAATGTATCTGAACATTTCTTACAGCTTGTAACACTTGAGGGTTCCTGAACCTATGGCTGCCCCTAAAACTGCACTTGTTCTAATCTTACCTGTTTGTAAGAAATCATAGTTTTTAGTTAAGTAAAATTTTCCATCGCAGACTTCTCTTATGTGTGGTATTCTTTGCACAGAACCAGAGTTCCAGCCTTCAACGGCTAAGGGTCAAGCCTTCCAGTGTGAAGAAGAGGTGCTGGGGAAGTTCACTCTGGCCCCAGGGGCCTCACCTAAGCAACCCACACCCCAAATAAATGTGTACTTTTTGCCTAACCTCAGACAGTCCCCCGCCTTTTCTCATAGATGCTTCCAGGACAGTAACTATTTAGGTTTGATGTTTATTGACCCAGGAATGGTGGCTCATGCCTGTCATCTGAGCACTTTAGTAGGCTGAGGCGGGAGAATCACTTGAGCCCAGGACTTTGAGACCAGCCTGGGCAACATACTGAGATCTTGTCTCTATAAAAAATTAATTTAAAAAAATTAGCCACGCATGGTGTTGCATACCTATGTTCCAGGTACTCAGGAGGCTGAAGAGGGAGGATCACTTGAGCCTGGGAGATGGAGGCTGCAGTGAGCTGCAGTGGCACCACTACACTCCAGGCTAGGTGACAGTGAGACCCTCAAAAAAAAATTATTTATTTTTCCACACCCATCCCTCACTAGGTTTGAGTTTTTTTTTTTAAAGTCTGTTCGTCAACAAAATGCATTTAGCCCCTTATGACCACAGCATCCTGTCTGGCGAGGGGAGAAGTGGCCCCAGATGACCCACTGGACTGTGAGCCACACTGTCTCCTGGAGCGCTGCTCCTCGGGATGGACTCCCACACCTTCTACTTGTGCTGCGGGAGACCTGGGAAACCTTTCTTTCTCTCGACCTTTTGGAAAACATCCTTCAAGACCCAGGCTTCTCTGTGCTCCCAAGGAGGCATCCTCACAGGACTAGAGGGATGATTGCAACACTCTGTGTGAATTTACCTCCTCTATCCTGCCGCACTGAGAGCTCCTTGAAGCCCAATACTACGTAATCTCATCTTTGTCTCCCAGCAACAAATGCATTGCATGTATTCAGTGTTTATCCTGACTTACTCTTGCCTCTTTTTTGTTTGTTTGTTTTGTTTTGTTTTTTGGAGACAGAGTCTCACTCTGTCCCCCAGGCAGGAGTGCAGTGGCCCGTTATCAGCTCACTGCAACCTCCGCCTTCCGGGTTCAAGTGATTCTCCTGCCTCAGCCTCCCGAGTAGCTGGGATTACAGGCGCCCACCACCATGCCGGGCTAATTTTTGTATTTTTAGTAGAGACGGGGTTTCACTATGTTGGCCAGGCTTGTCTCCAACTCCTGACCTTGGGTGATCCGCTCAAGCTCGGCCTCCAAAAGAGCTGGGATTACAGGTGTGAGCCACCGGGCCCGGCCTTCTTGCCCTACTCTTTCAGGAGCTAGGCTGTGATTCTTAGAATGCAGAGGGAGTTTATGAAGTCTATTATCTATTTTATGTACCTATTCTTTAACATGGGAAGTTCATGTATATGTTCTTAGGCAGCATGTGTCTCCCTGCACTCCTGAAGCAAATTGTGTTATTTACACTCAGAAAGAAATAATAACTGAGGCTTTTGTCGGTTTATTCTCTTCCCCGTTCTGTTTTTCCCTTGGTCGAGCACAGAGAGGACAAGATAATTACGGTTTCTGTGCCAGACAGAAATTGAAGGAACATGGTCCCTCCTCGGGGGGGGTCTTGGCTGCCAGGATCCTTGTGTGTTTCCCCTTAAAAGAGATCCAGGGAGAGCTGGGTGCGGTGGTTCATGCCGGTAACCCCAGCACTTTGGGAGGCGGCAGATCTCTTGAGCCCAAGAATCAAGACCAGCCTGGCCAACATGGTGAAACCCTGTCTCTACTAAAATTAAAAAAAAAAAAAAATAGCTGGACATGGTGGCACACGCCTGTAGTCCCAACTACTCAGGAGGCTGAGGCACAAGAATTGCTTGAGCCCGGAAGGTGGAGGTTGCAGTGAGCTGAGATCACACCACTGCACTCCAGCCTGGGCAACAGAGTGAGAAAAAGAAAAAAAAAAGGACAGCCAGGGAAAGCAGCCTCCTCTGGTCTGTGAGGAGATGAATGAAGGTTGAATGCACTTCCTCCTGAGCACTGGCTGCAGGGTGCCGGGCGTGGGAGACACAGCCTGGCTGATTCTATTCCACGCATGCCAAGGCCTTCCATGACCCGATTGAGTCATCTGTTTGCACAGAGGCAGCTACAGTGGCATTTGTCGCTCTGTCAACCTAGGGTCCTCTGTCTCAGGTGGCCGCTGCTCTCCAGCTAATGGGTGATTATCTGGTTTGCCCCTTGTGGAGCCCTGTCTAAATGGAATCCAATAAAATCCTTGTAAATGAGTTTACTAGCATAAAACCTGCTCCTGATGTGCTCAAACCCATGACTCTTTCTGCAGAAGCACATTGACTCAGTTGATATTTTATTTAAACAAAGCCAAACAAAACCCCTTAGTTTCTAGTAGGAGCTACCCAGGGCAGTGAACAATCACATTCACAGTGAATCTGTAGATCCGGTTGACTCACCAGCAACAACTCCATTAGAGGAGGCGATTCTAAGACCATAGGGAGGAAGAGTGATTGCAGGACAGAGGAGGGGAAGGAAGGGAAGTATTGAGGGGGTTTCTGGAATTTTGGAGTAGCTGCCTTAGATTCAGGGTGAAGGTAAGACAGAAAAATCAGTCCATGACTCTGCCATCCTTCAATGCCGTTATGGAATATTGCTGTAAAGACGAGATTAATGGTGCCAATGGGTGGGGGTCCTTCATGCATTGAGTTTACTCATAGACTAAGTAATCTCATCATAATTTATGATAGGTCATTATGAACGAAACAGATAATCACTCAATGTGAGAATTTAATTCCCTACCCATGTGTAACTAACTATGGTTCATTCTCAATATATATTTTACCTAGAATTCCATCATTCTTTTAAAAATGTAAAGTGAGAGGATGCTTTGTCTTTGCAGCTTTAACAAGCCCATACACACACACACACACACACACACACACACACACACACACACAAACTGAAACACCTCTTTCTTTACATCTTGGCTGCTAAGTAATAATTGGAACATCTGCTCATTCCTGAAAATAAACTAGCCCGGCCCAGCCAGCCATGGAGACGCACAATGAGAAATGTTTTTTCCCACTAGACTATGTCTCCCTGGTACAGAGGGGTTGTGAACAATTTAAATGAAAGTGAATAGTAAAGAAAATCCCTATCCTTTACTATCGTAGTCTCTGCAATCTTAAAAGAGACAAACTGTACAGGAAATAAAGAGAAGGCAAAAGACACGGCGGCAAGATTTCCTTTTGACTCAAGTCTGAATTGAGACTCTGATTCTCTCTTATTTTTTTCACGTTTGTATAATTGAATTTTCTTGGAATTTACAAAGTTACTGTGTTTAAATAAATTGAAATCCCTTTTGAAAGTGATTTTCTTGCCAACTGTAATATGCTTTTAATTACTTTTCCACAGCCTAGAAACCTCTCTTCTGACACTTTGACAGGGAACACAAACTTTTTTTCCAAAAGCAGAGACAGGATTGCAGGTAAAGAAGTGGCTGTTCAGCCCCCAGGAGTTCATAGTTTATTCGTGTTTATCCTGCACAAGCTACAAAGCAGGGGCTAACTTGGAAGCAGGGCTGACCTCAACTCAGAACTTTTTATGCTCCTTTGCTACTTGCGTGTGTGTGTGTGTGTGTGTGTGTGTGTGTGTGTGTGTGTGTGTTATTGAAAAGTCCTGAATGGCTTTGGGGAGAATAAATCACTTTTCCTTCTTACAGTGTGTCCTCAGTTGTTTTATTCAGCTACAGCTGGTTTAATAAAACAACATAGACTGGAGGGCTTATAAAAGACAGAAATTTCTTTCTTTAAAAAATTTTTTTTTTTTTAGATAGAGTCTCCTTCTGTTGCTCAGGCTGGAGTGCAGTGGCACACAAGCATAGTTTACTTCAACCTCAAACTCCAGGCCTAAAGTGGTCCTCGCGCCTCAGCCTCCTGAGTATCTGGGACTACAGATGTGCCCTCCCATACCTGGCTAATTTTTTCTAGAGATAGGATCTTGCTATGCTGCCCAGGCTTGTCCTGAACTCTGGATCTCAAGCGATCCTCCCACCTTGGCCTGCCAAAGTACTGGGATTACAGGCATGAGACACTGAGCCTAGTCCAGAAATTTATTTCTTACGGTTC
Source organism: Pan troglodytes (assembly GCF_028858775.2). Classification (NCBI taxonomy): domain Eukaryota; kingdom Metazoa; phylum Chordata; class Mammalia; order Primates; family Hominidae; genus Pan; species Pan troglodytes. The sequence continues at coordinate 39,322,753 of NC_072406.2, read as the reverse complement.
TGGAGGCTGGAGGTATGAGATCAGGGTGGCAGCACCGTTGTATTCTAGTTAATGCCCACATTTAGGATGGAGACTTCTCGTGGCACCCTTATATAGCAGAAGGGTGAGGGAGCTCTCTGGGCCTCTTTCATAAGGGCACTAATCCCCTTCATGGGGCTCCACCCACAAGACCTAATCACCTCCCAAAGGCTCCAGCTCCAAATACCATCCCACTGGGGATAGGTTTCCACATATGAAATCTGGGGGGACACAAACAGTGGTGAGTTGGCACCAATGACTACTCATTGTGTAAATAGAAGCCAGTAACCATTAGGCAAATGACCATGTTAGCAATTCTTATGTAGCCAGAACTTCTGTTCCATACCATTTTGCTCTAACTCTTTGATGTGTGCCTGTCTGAGGCAAGAATGCAGCTGGGGAATGAGTAGCAGGTTATCATTCCAACTAAAATAACTGATTTCCTCTTGCTCTTCCTTCTTTCCCCAACTCTCCTGCCCAGCCCTCTGGGTCTCTGTCCAGTCACTAATAAAGCTAGGACTAAGGATGTGATGGGGGCTGCCTCTGTCACCTGCCTGCTGTCCTCAGGGATGCCTCATAAGTGGCTTTCTACAGGGTGACACTGCTGTTCATGATCCTTTATGTGGGAATTCATGATCTTCTCTGGGTGAGTTTAGGTAGCATGAAGGGCCTGCCTCTAAGCCCAGTCCTTTCAGGTGACACCACCAAATAAAGATAAGATTAACACATGTTGCAGTCACTCTGTTCCAGGCATCGGACTTTTTTCTCATTTGAATCTTCACCATCACCCTATGAAGTAAGTGTTATTTTTGTCCCTGTTTTACAGATGACAGAACTGAGGTTCAGAGAGGTTAACTGCTTTGCCCAGGGCCACAAAGCTAATAAATGGCAGAGCCAGCATCTGAGGCCAGGCAGTCTGACACTAGCTACTGCTCCAGCAGTCTCCGCGTGAGAGGAATGAAAACGTGAGAGCGCAGACCTGTCCTCTCCTGGCAGGAATCTAGGTTTCCAAGATGCTGCAAACCCAGGCCGTTGGGATACCTCCTCCAGTGAAATCACAGCACTCCTTTTTTTTTCTTTTTTTTTTTTGAGACAGGGTCTCTCTCTGTTCCCCAGGCTGGAGTACAGTGGTACAGTCTCAGCTTACTGCAACCTCCATCTCCCAGGGTTAAGCAATCTTCCCATCTCTCCTGAGTAGCTGGGACTACACGGGTGTGTCACCAAGCCTTGCTAATTTTTGTATACTTTTGGTAGAGACGGGGTTTCGCCATGTTTCCTAGGCTGGTCTCAAATTCCTGGGCTCAAGCGATCCTCTCGCCTTGGCCTCCCAAAGTGCTGGGATTACAGGCATGAGCCACCGCACCCGGCCACTCCTAATATTTACCAAGTCAGATTTGTATTTGCTTTGCTGTGGACATCTCTGGGAAGGAAGTTAATAGAACTCAATGCTTAGCGGGCATTAGAACAAAAAAAAAATTTTCTTCCTAAGAACTCTTGTCTTTCAGAATTAACACCTGCAATTTGTTGTTTTATCATAAACACTGGGCAGGCCATTCAAATGCTGTTTGGGTTACCATGGTAATTGGAATCCCTCTACTATTATTACACATGAAAAAAGTATCAGGCAAAGATGATGGGAGTAGGGACATCTCTAAAAATCCCATATACATTGAATATTAATATTGTTTCTACAATGAAAACAAATCCCTTTCATTATTTAGTCTTAAAATACTCACATATGCATCTGATGTAGACATTTGGTAACTGCAGTTCATCAAAGGCCACAAGAAAATAAACTCTAATACCCTTTTGGGATGAAGAAGATAAAACTGCAATAACAGCTTTGTTGCCCTCTCTTCACACTCATCTCCCTCCCCATCCTCTACTGCTGACTTCCCCTGGGAGTTAACTGGGACAGCCAATATTTAAAAAGCACTGAGTTTAGAAAGTCATTTCAAATCAGAGCTTTCTTTGCATAAACAAGGCAGATGTTAAACCAGGTGCTTTCCCTAAATGGACGTTTTGATCTGTGTTGCAGAGAGTTGTTGGTTTCCATGCAGCGGCAGATGTTGTCAAATGTGTGAATTTGTTTGAATCATGGACCAGGAAACAAACGTGAAGTAGAAGAATTGCCACTCCCCTCATTGAAGCAGGGAACCATCTACATCATGATGTAGCCCCAGAACTCACTCTGATCTGAACCAAACAGAGTGAGGCAAATATATTTTGGTATTTTTACAGTCACAGCGTCTAATCCATCTATCGAAGACTGATTTTGAAGTTTTTTGTTTCTTTGAAATATCATGAAAGATCCTAGGTTCTGATATCATTAAATGGCTACCTGGGGAGGAAAAAGATGAAAATCTCATGATTTTGCATTGCCAGAATGAAGCCAAAGATAGCACCTGCCTGGGTAGATTGCAGTAAAATGCACACAAACAGGTAGGATTCCAACACTGAGAGGTGTTGGGATGTGTGTGAATTTGAAATGAAAACACATTTTCATTTGGCAGATCCTTAGCTTCTAGTAGCACGGAGATTACACCACAATCCACGGTCTTCCAAAGCTTTCAATTTGACTTGTAAATATTCAAGTCAATTTGAATAACATTTATTAAGGGCTAATTACTCTGAAATGCGGTGGGGAGAATCTGCAAGATTTGATGAAATTGGTGGTTCTCAGATTTACAGTTTATATACCACTATAATTTTTAAGATGCAGGGGTTTTAAATGAAGTTTCTGACTCTTTTGTCAACTAAGATGTCATCACTATATTATCTTTTAAATGAAAGGATACCTTATGAACAATAACAATTTAAAAATATAATGAGGACATAATCTGAGATGAGACTGTCCTTGAAACTGAATAGCTTTAGCTTCCCAAAAACACTTCTTGGTTGTCCTGGGCTTCTCATTTGGCCACAGATTGGACCCATCTTCACTCTGCCTGGGTCGAAAGCCCAGGGTCTGGGAAACTCTACCTTAGATGACCTTTCAGGGTGTAAATGAAAACTAAAATTCTAAGCCCCCAACCATCTGAATGGTATGTGTAGGCATGGGGTGGATGCGGTGCCCACCTGGGCTGTGTGGGGAGCACCACTGTCTCTTGGGATGTGCGAATTTTTTTTTTTTTTTTTTAATTAACAGGGCATTAGAAGATGATTTTGCCAAAATTGTCATGACTCTGAATTCTTGCTGTGGGGACTTCCTGAGTTTTCTCAGTTTTTACATCTAAGATTAGTCTTGGCTGAGGAGAAATGAGACGTGATTATACTACTTTTTCAATTGCAGGTTTAAGGAGTTCAGGCCCCAAACCCTGCCTCTCAGCAAAGAGCATTCCAAACTTAACCTGAAAAACTAGTCTGGGCCATGATGGGAAGGGAGGGTCGGACATGCCTCATTAAGCCCTCTTCCCATTTGGAATTACTGATAGATCAGACTGTTTAAGTCTGATAAGAAACATTTACAATCTAGTTTCTCTCTGAAGTCTGCTACCTGGAGGCTTCACCTACATGATAAAACCTTGGTCTCCACAACCCCTTGTCTTAACCCAGACATTCCTAAGTCTTTAGTCAATAACTTAACTCATTCAACCAACTCCCAATCAGAAAATCTCTGAATCTAACTATGGCTGCCTGCTTCCAGTTGTCCCACCTTTCTGAACTGAACCACTGTGCATCTTACATGTATTGATTGATATCTTATGTTTCCCTAAAATGTATGAAACCAAGTTGTGGCCTGACCACCTTGGACACATGTTCTCAGAATCTCCTCAGGGTTGTATCTCGGGCCATTGGTCACTTGTATTTGGCCCAGAATAAATCACTTCAAATATTTTACAGAGTTTGACTCTTTTAGTCGACAAGGGTATTTCCAGCTGTCTAAGTCTGTGACTGGAAGGCATGTCTCTGCCCTCAAAGAAAAATGGAAAGACCAGATTTACAGATGGCAAACTGCTGGAGAACAATTCTAGGCAATACAGATGCCAGGAGTGACAGGATTACACAGACTTAATGTTTCAAGCACAGTATGTTTCGTTAAGGGTAAGTGAGGAAGGCTTTATGGGAAAGGTAAAATGCAGTCAGGTTTCAACTAGGTATTTTCTTCTTGGGAGAGGTGTGGCAAATGTGAGCATCCCCTTTAGACTGGGCTACTGGGAGGGGCCTCAGAGAGCCCAGGGCTGGAAGAAGGCCAGCAGCGTCCCTCAGTGGAGGAGAATGCCAGGTCCAGGTGAATATTTTCATTTAGTTCGTCTTTAGCTTATATCTATCCACCCTGTCTCTCTTCTCCTCTTGTCAAAAATTTTATACTGTCTTTCACACGCAACCATCTGCTCTCCCCATGGCAAAAACTGTCCATCTGTGGAGCCGTCCAATGGGTACTTCCTGCTCACTACACAGAAAAAAAAAAAAAAAAAAACAATTCACTGAGACCACAGCATTGCAATAAAGAGTTTAATGGACACAAGCCCGGCCACACCACGTGGGAGACAGAGTTAATCCTCAAATCCATATCCCTGAAAATTCAGAGGCTAGGGTTTTTCAAGGATAGTTTGGAGGGCCAGGGAGTCTGCTTCTAGGTGGGGCCGCAGGATGGCTCAGCAGGGTCAGGGTCCGTGGGTTCCGATGGAGCCATGGGTTGTCAGAAATGCAAAAACCTGAAAAGACATCTCAAAAGGCCAGTCTCAGGTTCTACAATAGTAATATTATCCGCAGTAGTAATTGGAGGAGTTGCAAATCTTAGGACCTCTGGAATAATGGCTGGTAATCCTTTATGTCTACACCTTAGCAGAATTCAGGGTCCTTTCATTCTCCTAACCTGGTGGCCTTTCATTAGCTTTACAAAGGCGGTTTAGTTTTGGGGAGGGCTATTATCATTTAAACTATAAACTAAATTTCTCCCAAAGTTTGTTGGTCCAAGCCCAGGAATGATGAAGGGCAGTTTGGAGATTACAGGCAAGATGAGGGTTGGTCAGATCAAATCTCTTTCGCTGTCATAATTTTCTCACTGTTACAATGTTTGCAAAGGCAATTTCATGTGTAGTTCCTTTACCATTTAAAAGCAATTTTTATTTTACGTTTTCCTTAGAGATCACCGGTGAAACAACAGCTCAGGGGCTGGAAGAACAGGGAGCTGGATGAAGGGAGAGTGGGCAGGATGGGGAAGGGATATGGGGCTAGTCCCCAGAGCCTGCTCCCTTCCTCAGCTGCTCTGCTCCAGGCCTTTCCTCTCTCCCAAGCCTCTCCATTTCATAGACATAGATTGTTATGCCTGTGAACCACCCACATCCTCACAGTGTGTTTTTATAGCATCACTGTTTAATTTTGGGGAAATGGACCGCTCTGGTTCTCTCTAAACGTGAGCTCTGAGCTATTGATCTTTTGGTGTTTGCTCCTGTTTTGTGTCAATAATTGAAATAAATTATAATGTTATTATTGGACCACCAAGTCCATTAAATTATAGTGGGTGTGTCCATGTGCACTTTTAACTATATAGCTATATATGTGCATATATATAACATATATGTATATACATATACTCATGTATGTGTGTTTTGATAAGCAAGTAAATTAAAAGAGTAAGACGGTTCTGATTGGCCCTGTTAATGGAAAACACCTATGAAGCTTCAGACAGAGTTGTCTGAGATGGCAAACACCGAGTTGAACTGAACATTGCCTTGGGTTTAAATTTACAGAGGGTGTGTTCACCTAATTGGAGTAGGCAGCAGTTCTTTTAGCCAGCAAATCTGAGTGATGTTAGCTGACTCTGTTGGTAGTCTACATTGGACAAGCAGAAGATGATGCCAAAGATGACATTTCCAGCCTGGACTTGTTAGGTGGGTGCCCAGTGACCACTACTGATGGAGAGTTAGTAGTTGGGGAATTCAGAGGAGGGTAAATATTTAAGGAGGTCACGTGAGTTGACTTACAGAACTCATCATCAGTACAAGCACAAGGTTTGTTGAGCACTTACTGGGTGTCAAGCACCATGCTAAGTGCTGTGCATCCATGTTATTGAATCCACACAAAAACATCATGAAGAAGGCTGTGTTACAGGAAAGGGTCCTGATCCAGACCCCAAGAGAAGGTTCTTGGATCTCACGCAAGAAAGAATTCAGAGTGAGTCCATAAAGTGAAAGCAAGTTTATTAAGAAAGTAGAGGAATAAAAGAATGGCTACTTCATAGACAGTAGCCCATTTTTATGGTTATTTCTTGATGATATGATAAACAAGGGGTGGATTATTCATGCCTCCCCTTTTTAGACCATATAGAGTAACTTCCTGACATTGCCGTGGCATTTGTAAACTGTCACGGTGCTGGTGGGAGTGTAGCAGTGAGGACGACCAGAGGTCACTCTCATCACCATCTTGGTTTTGGTGGATTTTGGCTGGCCTCTTTACTGCAAACTGTTTTATCAGCAAGGTCTTTATGACCTGTGTCTTGTCTTGACCTCCTCTCTCATCCTGTGACTTAGAATGGCTTAAGCATCTGGGAAAGCAGCCCAGTAGGTCTCAGCCTCATTTTCCCCTGCTCCTATTCAAGATGGAGTTGCTCTGGTTCAAACACCTCTGACAATTGCTGTTGCGAAACTGGGAAACAGTCAGGGAAGTCAGGTGATGTGCTCAGGTCTCACAGCTGGTTAGTGTGGGACTGTGATTAGATCCCCAGTGATCCTACTCCAGAGCCTGCACTCTTAGCACCTACAAGAGATGCTCCCCAAACCGTGAAGAAGTGGAAAATTCCTCCTAGGCCAAGGGAATAATGTGAACGAAGGCAGGAATGTGCAGTGTCCTCTTTATCTGGCTATCTTCTACTGGTTCTCCTATAATCAATATCGAAATTAGCTAGAAATTCAGCCTCCTCTCCTTTTTGTCCGCCTGTATCCCATCTCTGTTTAAAATCGTATCTCTTTACTCCATCCAGAATTTTACCATTAGGGGCAACTCAAGCCTGTCGGGCAACCGGCACCCGACAAGGCACATCAGGCATATCTATTCCATCTGTTAAATTCCTACGGTTTTCTAGCTTTTAACCTGAGCACACCTCTTAGCCTCTGCTCCTGAGAGCCAGGGAGCAAAGCCCCTGAACACGAGACCAGAACTTGCAACTCACAGAAGTCCAGAAATAGACTCAGCACACTGGAAAATACACACAGCATATGCACAGTGGGGCATATATGGCGTTGTACTGTGTGCCTGAATTGTAGATGTCTCCGCTGTCCTGAAACACGTAGCCTCACCGGATTTTCTGAGCCACAGGCCATGGGCTTTGCTATGAAATTAAGAATTGGCAAAATGTGAACAGTAGTTGGATATTTGACATTGTTATGGTAATATTACTATACTTTTAGCTGTGATAATGGTATTGAGGACTTTTTTTTTTAAAGAGTCCAGGCTAGGCACGGTGGCTCACATGTGTAATCCTAGCACTTTGGGAGGCCGAGGCGGGTGGATCACCTGAGGTCAGGAGTTCGAGAACAGCCTGGCCAACATGGTGAGACCCCGTCTCTACTAAAAATACAAAAAAACTAGCCGGGCATGGTGGCGGATGCCTGTAGTCCCAGCTACTCAGGAGGCTGAGGCAGGAGAATGGCGTGAACCCAGGAGGCGGAGCTTGCAGTGAGTGGAGATTGTACCACTGCACTCCAGCCTGGGTGACAGAGCAAGAGTCTGTCTCAAAAAAAAAAAAAAAAAAAGCAAAAATTAGCTGGGCGTGGTTGTGCACACCTGTAATCCCAGCTCCTTGAGAGGCTGAGGCAGGAGTATCACTTGAACCTGGGAGGCAGAGGTTGCAGTGAGCCGAGATTACACCACTGCACTCCCATCTGGGTGACAGAGTGACACTCTGGCTCAAAAACAAAAACAAACAAAAAAAAGATTCCTAATCTCTTAGAGGTTCAAATAAAAATAATTTAGTGTTGGGGATGGAGAGGGGTGGGGGAATGGATGAAACAAGATTCAGGTTCAGAATCAGTAGATGTTGAATCTGGGTGAAGGCTACACAGGAGTTTATACTATCTTCTCTATCTACTTATGTATGTGAAATTTTCCATAATAAAATATTTTTTTAAAAAATATCAGATCTGATTGAAGGAGAATTCAGAGTGGGACAAAGATATCCTTCAGAAGCTACAGTGTGGGCAGCTGCAGAAGAGCTTTTTTTTCCCTACAAAAGACCCAAAGACACTTTAAGCTCCTTGACAAGTGAAGGGCCTTTGATTCTAGCAATTTGTTGAAAATCATCTCCACCATAAGACAAAGTCAAAACAATTATCCACAGGCTGAGATGTGTCCACATTTACACATTTATTTGGGTTTAGAGAGACAACACAGATAAAATACTTGGATCATACACAAGTTTATATTTGGTAGGAAGAACAGGTTGCCACATGTTTGTATATTTTATGTTTTTATTTTTTTCTGTCTTTAGTAATGGAGTAATGTTGGGGGAATGTTGATGTCATTCAGAAACACCAATTTTGGAACGGTAGTTTGGCACACCTAACTAATAAATACACAGTGTTTGCATTTAGCATTTGAGAACAGAAGAGCACGTGCAAAATGATACCCAGTTTGAGGTTCCTCATCCTGCTACTATATTTACACCTGTGCCTTCTTTGTCCATATTCTGAAGAGTAGCAACTACTCCAGTGACCAGCAGAGCCAACACCTACGATTTTGGCAGCTGGTGACACTCCATAATTGGTAACGTCTGTTCTCAGAGACAAAGTGGTGTTCACCTTGCATTTTGTGAAGTCGCACAATTCTCAAAGGAAGTTTCTCAGTAGGGGGCTTAGCTGAGGGCATGTTCTCTATTAGAGCCGATGTGGAGGGCATATAGTTAGGAAAGAGAGAGAGAGAGAGAACAGGAACAGATGCAAATGTAGTTTTCATAATATCAAAGTTCAATACAGCTACCACACAGAAAAAGACATATCAATAATATATTGTACAAGCTTTTACAGAAACACATGTTGATTTGCAACACTGTACAGTTCAGATCTAAAGTGCACAACCCCAATCTGAGGTGACAAGACAGTATTATCCAGATAATAAAGGCAACACAGTCAGAATTGATTTCCTTTTCTTTCCTCACATCCTGTGGCAGTATATGAAGTCCATACCATGTATAGGTCTCAGATAAAGACATATCACACTTGTTTGTTCAAGTATTTTAAATGATAAACACAATATTGCTGTATAAATGAAAATGGCCATGTCAGTTCTGATTAAAGCTAAAACCAAACTTTTCTAAGATTTGTAAAGAATGGGCACACATAAAGACCATGGCACTGGGAATTTGGGCTAATATTAAAAATAATCTCCCTTCTTTCCTCCCTCCCTCCCTCCCTCCCTCCCTTCATTTCCTTCCTTCCTCCCTCCCTCCCTCCTTCCCTTCCTCCCTCCCTCCCTTCCTCCCTTACTCTCTTCTGACCTGATTCCACATCTCCTTTCAAGATGATTTATTAAACTACTGGGACCTACTAGGCTTTTATTTGCTTCCTTCTTTGGGCTACAGTTGGTAAGGATTTCCCTGCACAGGCCTGAGCAAGGCTCTCAGCCAATTTGAAGGAGCACTGGGAAGGGGTAGGGGAGTGGGGAAGAAGAGCTATTGTTGTTGCTAGAATTGTTTTGCTGGAATTTCATATATAGGCGCAAATTGTCCTTTAAAATTTTACCATCTCATTAACCTAAAAAGCAGCAGTTTATAATCTAGGATCTGTAACTCAAAAGATAAAGCATCCTGGAGTACAGCAGGGTTGGTTCACCAGGGCACTGGGCCCCACTGTCTTCTCCAAGAAGGACAGCAGGTTGGATCAATTAGCATCTCTGTCTCTGAAGCGGAACCTTTGGACCTGAGGCTCCGGATAGTCGGGCAGCTATGTGCTTATTCTCAGCAGGCAGTTTTGAGAAAGGAACTGCTTTCTAATGCTTTGTCTAATGCTTGGCCATTAGACAAAGCCTAGAACGGAAGGTTACTCCTTCATGAAATTCTGCGGGACAGATGAAAGAGTTTCTTTCTGATTGTCATAGTGAACCCATTTGTTTTTCTAGACAGAAAGGGCCCAAAGCCATGTTCATATCAAGTTATCACTGTTTTTGCATATAGCCTAGGAGAAATAATGTAGGGGGAAGCTTATGAAAATTTCAGATGGCTGGATCCTGTGGTTATATTATAGGGCATTTCTATATGTTATATTGTAGGGCATTTCTACCCGTTGAAGGGCAGGGCCTTCTCTCTTCCCTTGTATACCTGCAGTCTGAGTACTGAACTACCTGGTCCATTCAGAAATGGAGAATGTTCCTAAATTTGCATTTGCAGTCTGCATATCAATCTATTGTTCTCCTATCAGCACTTGGAATCTGACGATGTGTGACCCCATAAATATCTATGGAAGCTTTTGTTAGCTCATGTTTTTCTATCAGGTTCACAGGGAAAGAAGGATGTTTTAAAAATACTATTTTGAATTCTAAGGATCTTATTATTTCTGCATATTCTGGTCACTTTGGATCTCGATGGGAGATGGATAAAGGAACATCTTAAGATAATGCCTCAAAATCTAGGGTGAGAGGCTCATTTCATGGAAGAAAAACAACCACCCATGGAATATAAAGTAACTATTTTGGGTCCCAGTGGTAGGGAGTCTAGTGGGAGAGACTTTGTGGGGAGGAATGGGGAGGGGATGGAAATGCGCAACTGGCCTGGAGGTAAATTTCTCTTTCCTGGACAGTGGCAATATGGCGCCAGGATGATGTCATTATTGTCCCACAGAGATCTCTTCTCCCAAGGCCAACTTTAATTTTCTGGGCTCACCACATTCTGGGAGTGTGCTTCATTCCTCTTTGCTCAGGCTGATAAGGTTTTATTTTTATTTTCTCTAATTAATTCAAATGACCTAATAAAAGAATACTATTTGGAAGATGCCTCAAGAACTAGCATCAACCTTCTGTTCAAAACAGGCTGAATTGGAAAGCAGAATAGAGACAATTACCCTAATTTAATCTGAGATGAAGCCTGGTTTGTCACGCTTGCAGAGTGAGTCCACTAAGAGTAAAATGGCTGGAAAACTTAAAGGGGAAGAGAATCTTACTGCCAATGGGATCAATTATTTTAAAGAACTCGCAGTATTCTTTTGTGTTTGTCTTGAAATACTAACTTTAGAGATGTGATAAGCCATAACATGTATAGAAAGAAGCAATAATACCTTTTAAGAATTTCGTGGGTCAATGTTTCAAAATAACTTTGCTAAGTGTTTTATTGTGCCTCCATTAAGAGAAAGGAAAAAAAAAATCTGGCTTAGATTTTATATCTGCCCCTGCAGTTTGTATAACCTATATAAAATAAAAATCTATATGTTACAAAATAGGATATCTTTTTTAATATATATATTTTCCTTTTGTAAAATTATATGTATTTAAATACATTTGAAATGTTGCTATAGGTAAATTAGAAATTTTTTTCTAATACTATGAAAAAGGCAAGAGTTTTTATTGTCAACATATATTTTATATTTACTTTGTCCTTTTCACTGCACCCCAAAGAACCTTTTATGATTCAGGGGCAATTTGGCACTATTCAGTCCTACTAGTCTGAAGTGAAAATAAAGTTTGCTTTGCACACTATATTAAAAGTAAGGGAAGTATTTATAACAATTTTAAGCTTTTCCTTATTGATTAGAACATAGCCTTTTGTCACGAATTCTTAGAGAGGTATTCTAAACTTAAGAAAGGACTTTTAAAAGGAGCAATGTCTTTTTTGTTTAATTTTTAAACTCTACTCTACTTTGACACCACAATATAGAAATAGATTTACTCTGGAACAAACTACAAATACATTCACACAGTTTGTGACAACTTAATTGTCTACCTAGAGAAGTGGAACAGCTTGGTGAGCAAGGTTATTATAAATCTTGTCCAAGGCGTTCTATTTCTTCAATCAGGAAGTCAATGTCTTGGTGAGTTGCCGCTGGGTTTGAGATGACCATGCGGAAGAAATTGACCTTGTCTCCCAAGGGTTGGTAGCTGACCATTGTGGTTCCATACTCCATCATTCTGGCTTTAATCACTGGAGCCACCTGTGGGACAGACCATATCAGCATGGTGACTTTCTCCTGGGACTCTCCCCTGAGTCAAAGAACCCAACAGCAAGCAGCCTCTTTAGTTTTTAGCTCAACAGTCAGAACCTTATTGTTTTCTCTCGAAAGAGTTACCTCCAAGTTTTCTTGGGATCAGAGAATTAGAACAGTCTAACACATTCAAGATCCTGCAAGTGATAAGAGGAATAATAAGTGATAGACTATCAGGTGCCTGCCACCTTGTCCTTGACTTTCCAGTTAGTGTTTTGGGAGGATGGGATGAATCTAGTATTGGTCCCAGGCTAAATGGGTTAGCAAGACATTTGGGGGTGTTTTCCCCCCACAGTAAATGTAAAAACATTGGAAATAAACAGTTCAGAGGATTGTTACCAAAATGTAAGTTTGAGTGTCAGGTGATATATGAAGATAAGCAGACTTTTGGCAACTTTCTTGAAACCCCAGAGCTTTCTAGTTTCTTTTCGTTCTCTCTTTGCAGTGCCTCACTTTATAAGATATTTTGAAAGATAATCCTTAATAATGATGATAATTAGCTGGGACAAAAAGCTGAACCCACAAGGACTTAACATATGTTTCATATCACAGACAGGATAGCATACCACAGACAAGATTATACTCTATTTATGCCAGATTGTTGATTATAGCCTCAGTAGCTCTCTATTGTATATGAAATTAAGTTTAAACTCTAGTTCAGTGCAAAGACCTTTCATCATCCATTTATGAGGCCTCATCTTCCACTGCTTGCCAAAATGAATCTTCAACTCTGACAAGACTCCTTTATTAAATAGCTCTTGAATTTACCATACGTATTTTTATCCCTTCACACTTGTCATCAGTGTTACTATGTCATACTTGTTCTCTGTGCTTAGAATCCATCCCTTTTCTCTTCTGGTTCATATCCTACACACACTTCAAGATTCCACCACAGTCCTACAACTGCTATGAAGCCTTTCCTGACTTCTAGTGTCCATCAGTAGCTCTCTTCCTTTAAGCTGTAAACATATCATCCATGATCCTTCCCCATAGATTCTGACTATATGCTAATTTCCTACTATCCTCTTACTTTCGAGCAAATACATTTTCTTTCTCTACCTCAACTGTCAGGTCCTGGAGGGCAGACACAGTGTCTTCTACTGTTTTTGTTGTTGTTGTTTACCAGCACAGTGCTTGGTTCATGTTGGGGGATTCCTAAATTCTTATTGCTATAAAGAGTAGCATAATAGAAACAGCTATCTAGGAAGAAGCAAAAACTTAAATCATGTCTAACTGTACATACAGTCTATCCACATATATTTACCACTGGAGTTTGTAAATATATAATATCTGATCTTCATTGCTGCAAATGGTAGATAGACATCAGAGAAACTTTTAGACTTCCTTGAGTTTCATATGGTCAGAAACCCGGTTCAAAATGGAGACCATGCCTTCTATCACAGCTGGATTTATCTTAAATAGACAGTTCAATTCAAATGGAATGCTGTTATGAACATGTGACTTATAAATATCAACTCTTAAATAATCATTGGTTTATAATGAAGTTTTCATCTTCAAAGTATCCAATGCATAAAATCAGCAACGTTCCCATTGGGTCCAATCATTTGTTAGTTACCAAAGACAAGGTCAACAGGTAGACTTCACCTTCACTTCTCATTCTGAACCTAATTTCCTTATCTAAAAATGAATGTGGATAATTCCAGCATTGAGATCTTCTGACTCTACGTTGAGTTCTTATATCCCTTCCCACCCCTTGTTCCATGGGGAGGAATGTTTCTCTTGGCCTGATCCTTCTTTCACCTAAAGCATTAAGAATGTATGCAGAGCACTGGACTCATCCCAGGGAATAAATAAGAGGAAGAATTAAAATATCTCAAGTCTGAGATTAACTTCTGAAAGTAGATCTACTAGCATATTCCAGCCAAAGGGGCATGAAATTTATCCTTTGTGTTGTGAGGCGTGTCAAGTCAACATGGTTCCTGCGAAGATAAATCTCAGATTAGAGAAGGAATTCCAAATCCACTTGGCTGCAGGAATTTAAGGACAAGTCACATAACTATTCCTTAGTTTTATTTGTATAATAAGTCACGCTTGCCCTTTAGAACTGATAAAATAATGACAGAGCTTTACTCAGTAAATTAAAGTCTCATTTAGTTTTCATGGGCAATCCAAGCAAAAATACAGAAGAATGGCACTAATTATTAAGGACAATCATCTCTAGCTTCTCAGATGAATGCAAATCAAAGGTTAAAAGATTAATGCTAACAGCCACAAGCAAACAGATTTGGGCATAAAGTAAGATTGAATCCCCTCAGTTCCTGAAGCAAGCTGAATTGTCAGAAATCACAGCTGTCTAAATACATATGACTTTTGGTTGCTTCCAGAAAATGCTGATGAACTAAAATTAGCCGGAACATGAACATCTACTTCGTTGTATATTCACTCATTGCAAATTAAGAAAGAAAATAAGATTCGGACTATTCTGATGAATATATGTGATCTGTGGGGCCAAAATAGACACTCCTATATCAACTAAGATGGGTCCAGGGTTCAAGGCCTGGCTGGAGGGCAAATTACTAAATTCCTAATGATTGAAATTCCCTAACAATAGGCGCTATGAGACCCCCTCCTTACCCTGATTTACTAACCAGACCACTATAACTCTGACTAGACAGAAGACTGACCTTACACACATTCTTTCCTGGTAAGCAATTGCAGACCTTAAGCCAGTTTTAGCAGCTTATAGATGCGGTGCACAAACTGTGTTTATGTCCTACAGTTCACCTTTTGACATGAAGAGCCAAATTTCACCTCATTCTAACACTAAAACCCTGCCCCAAAGTAAACATGGGATGTATGTTACATATATGTTTACTCATTCTGCATGTGCTCAGCTCCCTTCATAAATATGGATAGCTTTCCCCCAAAACCTACTGAATATGTATGACTCTACTGTGTGATACAGGCCCTGTGAGGCATAAAACCCAACCTGCCCTTCCTCTCTTGGAAGAGAGGGCACCTTCCACACATGCTGGAAGCTGTCTCTTCCCGGTTTGCAAACTGATATCATCAGTAAAGCTCCCCTTTCTACTATTTAGCCATCCCAGTGGTCTTTTGGATGAAATACATAGAGATTTCACTTATTTCTAGGCTTTTGTACTTTTTGGTTGGATTCTTAGTTTTCCTAAATAAAGAACGCGAGTTGAGAAAGAGTGGTTGCATGTTGAAGAATTCGCTAAAGGTATAGTCAACAAGAGCTCTTTGGGGCCTGCCTTAAGAATTTTAGGGTATTGTCTTCTCTCTTGTGCCATTAGCTTTTTCAGTCCTTTAGAAAGCAATAATCAGGGGACTTTTCCATAATTGGAATCCACATTTGTCCCTTTCAAAGAGGGTGCATAGTAAAGCATTATGAAATAAATTAAAAGATATCACAGAAATGTATTTTTCACTATGTCTTAGAAAACCTCTTTGTTTTTACATTTTGGAAGACTGCGAGAAATTTTTGAAAAATGTAAAAGCAGAATAATTAAATGAGAAATTCTAAACTGTTGGCTAGGCTTGGTGGCTCATGCCTGTAATCCCAGCACTTTGGGAGGCTGAGGTGAGCCGATCACTTAAGGTCAGGTGTTCGAGACCAGCCTGGCCAACATGGTGAAACCCTGTCCCAATCCTGTCCTGACCAAAAAATATAAAAATTAGCTGGGTGTGGTGGTGTGTGCCTGTAATCCCAGCTATTCGGCAGGCTGAGGTGGGAGAATCACTTGAACCTGAGAGGTGGAGGTTGCAGTGAGCCAAGATGGCACCACTGTACTCCAGCCTGGGCAACAGAGTGAGACCCTGTCTTAAAAAAAAAATTCTAATATGTGAAAATTTCACCAATTAAATCCTCTATTGCACTTAATAACACAGACTTTCAAAGAGTCTGTATTAAATATAAGGCCAGGCTACTTCCTTACAAATTTAGTATTAAATCCACTGCTAACCTTTGAAAAGTCCTCCAATCAGTGTAGGACTATAAAAGCTGACAGAACCAGATAATGATCAAGAATAAAAAAAATTAAAATAATAAGATAAAGAACCAGAAACACAAGAGGTGATCAATAGACCAGCCCTTTTGATTCTTGTTTGGTAAACATTGGCACAGCCCACTTGCTGCCCCTCCCTGTGTCCAAGGCATGTGTGTGGCGTCACATCCTCATAGTGCCCCAAGCATTCATCATCTGCACTGCCTCAGGGACAAAGCGCCATCTGCAAGATTATAGTCCTGACAGAGCAGCAGGAAGCACACTGACTGGATTCTCGTGTTTACCACCCTCATGAAGATATGACTGTATTTGCTTTATTAATAACTTCTGTTATCCAGATATTTGTCCCCAAACTAGTGCACTCTGGAAAAAGGCTTATGAGCCACTATTAGGTTTCCTAAATGTTGTTTCCCTTCCTTATTCTGGAATATGCCTAAGGTATTTGCTATAGACTGAATTTTTCTGTCCTCCCAAAATTTATATGTTGAAATCTTAACCCCTCAATGTGATGATATTAGGAGATAGGGCCTTTGGTAGGTGATTAGTTCAGGAAGGCACAGTCTTAGGGACCCCAGAGAGCTCCCTTGACCTCTTTCTGCCATGTGAGGATACAGGGAGAAAAAGGCCATTGACGAACCAGGAAGTAGGGGTTCCACCAGACACGGAATCTACTGGCACCTTGATCTTGGACTTTCCCGCCTTTACAACAGTGAGAAATAAATTTCTGTGCTTATAAGCTACCCAGTCTATATTAGTCTGTTTTTGCAGCCCAACCACGCTAAGATACAATTTTAGCTCAACAAACGATTTTTGAGTTCCTATTGTGCACTACAGCTATGAATCAGGCAAGATGGTACAGAGTAATTCTCTGCCTTGTCTTGTCCAGAATTTAACTTTGTTCTTTTGGTTCACATAAACTGCACAGGAAACTCTGCATTTCCCCCCATTTTGAGTCTATATCGGCCTGGACCAACAGAACTCTGTGCAGTGATGAAGATGTTCTATATCTGCACTGTCCCATAAAACAGCCATTGGGCACAAGTTGAGTGACTGAAATGTGGCTAGTGTGATTGAAGAACCAAATTTTTGGTTGAATTTAATTTTAATTGATTTAAATTTAAATATGAATAGCCACATGTGGCTATTACTACCATACTGGACAGCACAGATTATTTCACCTCAGTTCTTTTCCCTCTGGGACTGTGTGTGTGTGTGTGTGTGTGTGTGTGTGTGTGCATGCATATGAATATTTTACTGGTTCCTGGACATGATACTTTAAGAGCGTCACACTTAATAAAGAACTTTCCAGAAAGTCTGAAAAAATCATCGGCATACATGAACAAAAGTTAAACTTGGTATTCATGTGGTTCTATTTTCATTTCCAAATCTGAATTGCTGAATTCTCTTGATTACAGTAATAAAAATGGAGAAAAATCAGGAGAATTCATTTTGCAAACCCCGGAGATTTTCATATTTGAATTGTCAACAGTATAAAAACAGTTTACTAATATTCTAATTGCCATCTTCAGGAAATAATCTCCATCCCCATTCTTCATTACAGCTCACATGAGGTGCTGAAACCTAGGAGGCATTTGAAGAGTGATATTTAAATGGGGGAGCCTCCAAGTTGACTTTTGTTCAGAAAATGATGAAAAAAAATGTTTTTATTCTGTATTCCCATCTTGCTCCATCCCTCAGCCCAATGATAATGGACTGATTCAACAAATGAAATCAGCCAAACTAGTCCATGGATTCTCTTTCTGGCCAGTCAGTTCAATAAGGAAGTGAAAGGCAAAAAGAATGGAGGCATCTAATTTCTAACTGGTTAAATAAGTCATTGTTAAGAAATTTTACATTATGAAGGTATACCATAAAAATTCCAGGAAAAATAAGAATTTTTTCCTCTCAAATGACAGCAGACACCCGCACCCCCTATTCTCGTTGTTACTGCCTGCACCGATCATCTTATCCAATGTGACCTCTACTCATCCCCTCCCACCCTGTGGGCTTGATTTCCTGGAATGAACCAACTTCACAAAATCATCAAACACAACCACAGCCCCTTCCATCTCAGACACATGCACCACGGATCCTGGTTCTAGAAGCTCTCTTCCATTTTTTCCTCTAGATCAGGGGGGTTCTCTAGCTGAGGTGCATATTGGAATCATCTAGATAACTTTCAGAATCATTCCCAGACCCATCCAAGCACAATCTGATTACATTTTCAGGGTGAGACCTGGTCACTAGTGTCTTTTATGAAGTTTCTGGATGATTCTAATGTATGGCCAGGATTGCGAATCACTACTCTAATTAGGAGGCTTGGTTTAAAGACCTCAGCCATATGGAAGTTTTCTCCCGATGAGGAGTTTGATCTTGGGTTGCTTAAGGGCAGATGTTAACACATAAAAGCTTTAGTGAAGGTTTTATATCTACACAAAATCCTCTTCTTCATTTTACATAGAAGGAACTAAAGTGTTCCCAAAGGTCAGTGAGACAGCCCAAGCTCCTGAGCAGTGAGGGGACAGCCTGCGGGGCTCTTGGCAGTGACTGGAGGAGGTTCCCTCTTTTATGATAAATGAAAAGAACCCCCAAACCAACCAAATCAACTCTGAGATCCAAGTCTACATGACCATCCCTAGTTTCGCATGGGGGACAGGTCCTGCATATACCCCGCTTCAATGTGCACTGTAAACCCCATTTCACCCATGCATAAGTGCTGGGAGCAGGAGAGGATGAAAGATTAATGGTGTCTTACTGACCACAGTACAATTTAAAGCTCAAGCCCTTAGGCTCTGGATGCAGGCTTTCTGCGAGATTTTGGGAGTTATATTTTCTCCCTGTGGGTCAGTTTCTCCATCAGCAAGATGGGTGGACAATCCTTCCCATGTCAGGTTGCTCTGAGGCTTTAAGTGACCTGACACCTGATATTGAGCTGGGACACAATACACACTCAAAACAGTGGCTGTTATTATTGCTCTTTGCCCTCCTACCTTCTAGGGGTCACCACAGCTCTAAGGACACACCCAGGGTAGCCTTGACCTTGGCAGCTCAAGAGGGTCAGCAGCAGCGTTGTTTGCTAACCATTTCTGGTACCTAAAGTCTCTTTTGTGCTTGTAACTGAGCACCAGTTTCACTTGGAACATCAATGAACTTCAGCAATGTCCTTGTTGCTTTGTGAATGCCAGCAAAGGTTATCGCCTGACTACTTCTTTTAAGACATCATAAACTCACTCTCAGAAAACAAGCAAATAGAGTTGTTAAAAGTCTGCATAGGCCGGGCACAGTGGCTCATGCCTGTAATCTCAGCACTTTGGGAGGCCAAGGTGGGCAGATCACCTGAGGTCAGGAGTTCGAGACCAGCCTGGCCAACATATTGAAACCCCATCTCTACTAAAAATACAAAAATTGTCTGGGCGTGGTGGTGAGTGCCTGTATTCCCAGCTACTCAGGAGGCTGAGGCAGGAGAATCGCTTGAACCCGGCAGGTGGAGGATGCAGTGAGCTGAGATCATGCCACTGCACTGCAACCTGGAAGACACAGTGAGACTCCATCTCAAAAAAAAAAAAAAAAAAAAAAAAGAAGAAGAAGAAAAATGTCTGCATATATCAGGCTCTATATGTCCTGGCTCTGTAGGAGTCCACAGACGGGAACGGGCCCATGTACCCAGGTAGGCTGTCTCCTAAGGCCACAGGCATATGTCATAAAGAAGATGTGCACATGAAAGGCTCAATACACACATGTATCAGAGGAGCTTGGAGCACTGACCTTCGAGAGGCGACTCATTCTCTCTTCATTGTCTTCCAGAGTACGCAAGCTTGGAGGAATGTACCAGAAGCAGACATTTGTGTGCTGAGGCTACAAAGAGGAAAGGAAGATTCACATTTGGCCCAGGCTGGCAATTTTGAAAATTCCAAGAACATTTCAAATCGATGTATTCAGCATGTTCAGAACACAATTCCCACTTTTCAATCAGGAATTGCCATTGGAGGGCATGATTTTGACAACGTTATATGGACCACTTTGAGAGTTTCGTTTTTATTCCAGCTTGGAATAGCTACCCCGTCATCCACTGCTCCCCTCTGTAATCGTCCCACTTACCCGGACAGCACATCATTTACATCATATCAGTGATGAGGGTTGGAATTGACTAAGCTTTCTGAGATTGTAGAAATCCAAATACATACCTTCCCATCAAACACCATCTCATATCCTTCTCGGTTTTTTATGATGTTATATAAATACTCTGCCAACTCCAAACATTTATCAACATGCGCTTCAAACCCGGTAGTCCCCTAGATAAGAGAAGGACACAGCTCATTAAGCAGGCTAAGAGTGAGGAGGAAGCGATTTCCCTGGAGACTGACGGTCATTCTGCCGTCTCTGTCTTAGCCCCGTCTGGCACTTTCTCAACACAAGGCTGTTTCCAAAGGGTTTTTCAGCGCTATTTTCTCTTCAATGCTCTCCCCGTCAGGTGTTTTTGTTCCCTTTCATTACTGCTTTCTACACGGAACTCCTTTTCTTCCAGAGCCTCCATTCCCCAGGCAATTAGTTTGACTACTCAAGAGGAAAATGTGCCTCTGCTATTCATAGGAGTAATCATGGAAGTCATTAATAACAGGAGGGCTGAGCTACTCTCTTCCTGCAGATAAAAAGCATCACCAGAGACCCCTCAGAATGCCTGCTTAGTTCCCCTCCAACATGCACATTTTCCATTCCCAGAGCCCATCTTTGTCTGCCAGTGTACCTGATACAGAAAAAATCGGGTAGGTGCTCACTGACTTCATTGAACAAATGGATGCAGGAATTTTAGGGAGCACCCAGATGCTTTGTTAGCCTGTCGAGCTCTGTACAGTTCTCCTTTGGGGGCAGATAAATGACTCACGTGTCTGTAATGGGTGAACATTATCACTGATTTCTTTTAGTTTCTGGCTCTGGAAGCTCTGAATCCAGACTTGGGAAAACCAACACAACAGTCTTGGACTGGAGCTGTTTAACTGACATCGGGACACACAAGAGAGTTACTTTTCAAAATGGCTTTCCTCTTATCTCCTTGGGTGTTTACTGGGTGCTGATGGAGAAAGCTTAAGAGTAAAAGCCAGTGCTCATCTCAGAAGCACTTTGAACCTGCCTACCAGTAACTTCTCCAGCAGAGAACCTAGAGAAAGCAATTGTAATGGAGATGAGATGGGCCCACTTGCCTGTTTCATACAAGATCACATCATCTCAGCTAAGGGGGCCCAACATAGCCCAGTGACTTGTGACATCTGAAGCAGGTTTAAGAACAAGCTGCCCTGGAGATATCAAATGGGTTCAGAAATTCACTTCTTTGGAGACTGCTCCCCCAGGTAATCGGCTCAAGGAGGCTGATGGGTTCCTGACGCCTCCCCAGGAAGAGCTTGGGCTGATGCCTGATGCTTGGCCAGCACCCATACCAGGAGCTCTCTGCATCTATGGGTGCTAAGGAGATTATAATTGGTTTGGAATAACCTGACAGTTTGGGTTCACTTGGGATGGACTGTAGGTAGAAGTGAGGGAAGCTAATTGCTCTTCTCCAACCTGGATCCTTTGGACCAGTCTGGAGTTGGGTTTAAACTTTTGCATATCTGATCTAGGATATGGCATGACCAGCTTGCCTCTGACCCTGTCCAGCTGAATGGCTTTGGCCAACTCTCTGATCAGATGGGAATGATGATGCCTCTCTGATTTCCCATGAAGAAGAGTTTGCACTGCAACAGCAATGGGATTACTAAAGACCTCTGGTTCCCCTGGTCTGGGACCTTGCTATGGGGATGATCATGGGCCATGTGACTGCCCCTTTAGTTGGGGGCTAAAGATATACATGGGGAATGACACAGAAAACTCTAGTGTGCCCTGGGTGCCTCTCGTTCATATTGAATATTTATGGGATTAAGATCCACATTTTATTTTCAAGGTTTTGAAGGCTTTTAGGAGATTCTTCAAAATTCTTTCATTCATTAAATACTTCAGCAATCTCACCATCCAAGTGTTCAGCTGCTGCCTCTATGTGGTCTTGGGGTTTGACATCTTGAGAGCTGGTCATGATCATTCTCCGCTTCTTGAAATGCTTTTATAAACATTCACAGGCCCCAGAGACAGTGCTTTTGAAATAACTACCGAATCCCTTGCTGTTATCTCAATTTTTGCTGCTATCACCCTAGTTCAGGCTCTGTTACTTTTCACCTGGAACGTAGCTCCCAAGTCACCCTTCAGTCAATTAGACTTTCCCTCACTCTCATAATATGCACTGAACTCCTGCTCAACCACTCCGTGGAATGGCCTTCTCACAGCACTGCTGGGTGAAATCCTACTTCTTCTACCTATCCTGTTCAAGTCCTATCTCAAAGGTCATCTCTTTGTGAATCATCTTGATTCTTAAACCAGGAATGAGCTCTCCATCCTTTAAATTCCCCAGATGTGTCTGGATTTCTTTTGTGATCAGTCCTAATCTGTCTTTTATGATGGATTTCTGTGCATTTATCTTATCGTGTCTGGAAAATGAGAGCCTTCTTATCCCATTCAGTACTAGACACGATAATAGATGCTGAATATCTACTTGTTAAAATAAATTCATATTTTAGAGAGAAAGTAAACATTCATTTTCAGCAAAGGATGCCAGATGTCCATTTCCCTTTAATATTTTTTTCCTGGTATTTTTTTTCACAGCCATTTGCCAGTCCCTCTGTTATCCACATTTTTAATTAGAAAAGCTAATCATAAAAAAACCACAAGGAAAACTGACTATTTGTATGACTACATACAAACACAGAGATTTGCTATGAAACCTTGGTTGTTATAAATGAAGTCATTCCTGCAGGCCTAAAAAGGGAATGTAGGAGAATCGCTTGAACCTGGGAGATGGAGGCTGCAGTGAGCTGAGATCACGCCACTGCACTCCAGCCTGGGCAACAGAGCAAGACTCCATTTCAAAAAAAAAAAAGGTGGGGGGGAGATGTAATTTTAAGTTTATTTACTTATTTTTGTTAGCTACTGAGTTTTAGCCACCGCAGAAATCTGTCAACATTGGGAAATAATCATTAGGTCCTAGGATTATTTAATAAAATGCAGACAAAATGAAAGGCCAACTCAGTAAGAGGAGAGTCAACGGTAGGCACTGGGCCTTTGCTGATGATAATAAAAATCCATATCTTAACCAGCTAGTATGCCGCTTAGCAACCTAAATCAGGGGTCTTATTTTTTGCATAAATTGGTTCTAATCAAGTTAATTTGGACTTAATATGATGGCTGTCATCAGTGCATTTAGCTCCATTAGTCATTAGCAGATTAGTTCAAAGAATAATTTATACTTAGGCTATTTCTCATGGGGTTTATCTTAGGAGAAAATGTGGAAAACACCGAATTCTCCAGGCATGTCTGACAACAGAGGGTTTAGTGAATTAATGCTATGTTCTTCCTCCTTCTCCTCCTTAATCTTTTCCAGATTGTTTCCTCATTCCTGTGGGGAGGCAAGATTCAACATCACAGCCAACTCTTTCATGGCTCTTCTTGCGGGAAGAGGATGACTTCTTCCTTGGCCAGTGTGGCTAGAGAGAGAGCTTTGCTGTGAGAGTACAATTTTCCTCACCTTTGATCTAGATTGTAGGACTTAGCTTATTACTTTAATAATGATTATCATTTCGTTTTTCAAAAAAAAACTCACAAAGGTTTAGATTGAAAAACAAAATGGAAGTTTTTGAGGCTAGATGTCTAGATACTTGAGGTGTTTCCACAAGTAAGTAAAAGAATAAGTAACACAGTGGCTGTGATTTGCTCTTTTCATCCCCTTCCCTGGTGCCTTCATGGGGCTCTTGCTTTTATTTTGGGCTTCATCTGGTCCCGCTGTTCGATTCACACCTGATGCCCTCCATATTATTTCTCTAAGAAACTGCGCTGCCCCTGCTGGAGAGGAGGCTTCAGATGGAAAGGGAGCAGCAGAAACTGATGAACCATGAGAGAAACGTCTTCCTATAAATATCACTGATGATCATTACCGTAATAAAAACACCACAGGGGAAAAAAGCCACAAAGAATGATACTTGAAGTAAGAGAGAACTTGGCACAATATTCAGAGATCAAGGTTTCCTCAGCTTGCTACCTGATATTTACATTCATCATTTTGTAATTCCCACCAATCAATGAAATGAAAACCCTGCTCATTTTAAAGCTGCTTGGAGGTACATCAATACTTTACATTCTTGACTGCTTTGTGTTTTTCTTCCAAATGAAAGTGTCATTGCTAGCAGAATGAGTCTCCCACTAGGTGGTGGGGACCAGATACCTGTCCTTGTTGGGCTGTCAATTTTCAAAAGAGGAAGGGGGCCCGTCACCCCACCATTACCAGGCAACACAGTGGAGCTTCACTTCATGTAAAGCTCCTGATATTTAGCTTCTTGTAGCTGCCTAATATTTAGCAACATGTAAAAAGTTCAGCTGGAGTAAACAGTATTAAGGAGGCTTCCCTGAAGGATGTACAGTCCAGCCATCCTTGGAAACCACTAAAGAGTTATTTCTTCTTTAAGCAAGACCATCTTTCTGTTTAAACTGCATCTTTTTGCCAGAATGGACTTAAAGGAGATTCCATAAAATATTTGTGGGTCACATTGCTTCACTCGAAAACTCCCTCTTTTTCTTGTTAAGAACCCCATCATCTAAACTGCTTTAAGTAATTTAGGTTACTTTAAAAAAATTATAAACAAAAGCATAAGGAATGCATTGCCGTGGACATGGTTCCTACCTTTTTACACAGACTTGTGGAAGAACCCATTCACTGGTCTTATCCTGGTATACTTCCCTCCTGCTGACCAAGTTATTTGCTTTTTCTTATGGGACTGAGCATGTTACCTCTTTAAGTAGGCTATTTACACACCTTAGAGCCAAATGTATATCCACTCCACCAAGCATAAAGGACCTCATGGTATCCCAGATTTCCCTTGTGAATGTTGTTAGAATCAAAATGGAGTCACTAATGCTAAGAAAATCCTGATAGATAGAGCCAGGGAAAACCATGAAGAGAGGGTTCTCATGCCTTGTATACCAGATAACAAAAACTGTCACAGAAGACTGCAAAAATGACAACCTTGCTCAAAGGCCACCACAACCTTACATATAAAAAAATACTTCTGCAAGGACATCTGCCTAGCAATTGCCTATCCAGCCTCGGACTGGCATCACCCTTGTTATTGATCTTTGTAGCCAAGGATATTTATCTCAAAACAATTATGTAATCTTCCTCATTTCTTCCTTTAAAAACTTTTGCCTTCCTTTACCTCCTTTGAATGTGCATAGAGTTTACTATGGCACATGTATTCCTATTGCAATGCTTTATTTCCAAATCAACATCTTTTCTCTTAGAGAGACTCTCTCTGTTATTAAGGTTGACACCTTTAATCGCCCCCTTTCTCACTTTCTTATGTCAGGTTTCCTCGAACTCTCTTTTTGCATTGGAGTTTCTATAGTATATACAGCTGGCTCTGTCTATTTATCTCCTACAGGAGACAAATGAAGCCGGATGGGCAGGCACTAATTTGTGACCTTTAAGTTAAGAATCTGGTCAAAATTAAAAATAAAATCTTTGACCTATCCAGCCTGCTTACATTTAAACATAAATGTAGGCTCCTGGAAAGCTACAATTAAGTCCAAGCAAGTCCTGCACACTGTTAGTTAGTGAGTTTTCCTTGCTGAAAAAAGGAGGGATCACCTACAGCTAAATTCAGAGGGAAACACAGAATCTACATAAAAGGAGGTGATTAGGTATTTTGGGAGATTAGGGGGAAAAAAAAAGCTTTGTAACTAGAGGTTATCCCTTGAAATGTCAAAAAATAAGCTATCATGGTGGGCTTTTTACTTTTTCTTTTTTGTTCTCCAGACCTATACTTTCAGATTGCATTCACCTACCCAGGTGATCAATCACTGGGTAAAAACCAAGTTAGCAGACAAAAACCAACAACAATAACAATAAACACCTGTTAAAATTCAAGGTGTTCTGCTATATAAAGCAAAATGGATTTGTTTTCCAGATGAGTGAGCATTTGAATCAATTTGGCTAGAAAAGAAACAAACAATGGATTTGACTATATTTTTCCTCATGTCAAATGAAGGTATTTAGATGCAAGTTTAAAGAAAGCAAATCTTGGGTAAGGAAATTTCAATTTGGAAATCACTTTTTTGACATTTCATAATGGGGTCACCAGATAAAGGTTCTGTTTTTAGTTGACATTTAGCTGGTCCATACATACTCACCTTTGCCCTCCACATCAGCCATAGTTTAAAAACATCAACGTGGCGTCCGCACTGTAAGGCCTTGTCTCCAGTGTCATAGGACAGGTCATAATGTTTATCTTGCTGAAAGAGGTAGGAGGCATGCATTTGGTTGCAATTCTGCATCAATCCCTACAAGAGAGAAGAGAAAATTTAGGAAATTCTACTGACTACTTATTAGATTTATATTGGTAAAAATTAATAAGAAAAAAGAAGTAAGAGACATTGCATATCTTAGAGAAACAAAACAGTAAGAATCAATTTTAAAAAAAAGAATGGGGCCAATTCTGGACAGGAGTGTCTAGGTTGTTGTAATGGTCAACTCTGTGGGATCAATGGCTCAGGGTCAAATGTCACGGAGGTTAGCAAGGACACATTTATACTTTTACTCTCCCTTTTAAGAGAAGGCATTTATAAAAATCAACTGATAAATAAAAATCACAACCAGAGCATATATTTATATTTAAATGTTCCCCTTCTTCAGGAGAACATCCTACTATTCTGGTTTTGTCGTGATTAAAATATTTTGGAAACTCTTTGGTTTTGTGAAATATTATTAGTGTGGTTCTTCCAGTATTTCCATCCATATCTAGTTCAAGTACTTTATCATTTAGCTGTTAGGGAGTTTGAGCTCCCTTTGGAAATCATAGCTTTTAAGACAGCTCATTGCTATCATTTTTATATGCTAAAATCTAAAAAAAAAAAAAAACCCACACATTGCAATTTTGAGGTGAATTTAAATAACCAATCTTTCAAATGTCATATTCCTCTCTCAAGAGTGGTCAGAGCTTCAGTCCTGCATTCGCATACTCAGTTCCTTGAGATAGTTAAGTGGAAAGTTTCATCGTCAATGGCCATTCATTTGCCCTGGCACTGTAACCTTACTATGGAAACGGGTGGCAAAGTGATTGAATTATTCCAGAGAATAGTGACTGAATCATGTTTTCCGACTAAAATAGTATCGACAGTCTCTTCACTAAAAACCCCGTGTTTCAATTTGTCATGAAACACTGGAAGCCTTTGACTATTTTGTTCTCTTCTGTCTAATTGTGATTTTACAAAAGCTTTGGCATTTGGTTTTGTTTCTTTTGTGACTCACGACAAAAGAAGACAAGACTAAAGTGTCATCACTTAGTTGAAGTTAAAAGTGAGAACACTTCTGAAAACTGTCCACACTAAAACACAATGCAATGCAACTACAATTTTAATTTGGTTTTGAAAGACGGAGTGCTGAAATGGTAGACAACAGAACTGGACTCTACCTTGTAGTTTAGGCTTCACATATATTGGAATCCTTTCATTATTTTTCAGAATAAGAAAAATTAAATACGATGTATTTGTATTAGATCAGTAGAAATATACTGAACTCAAAAAAGAAAATTCACTTGAAGACCAATAAGGTGAAAATTTGCAACACTCACTTTTATTTGGTTTCATGGTCACAGAAACTTTGTACCATTATTCCTCAGGCCATGCAAGCTCACACCTTCGTGCCATCAATACTAAGGAAGACCACCTCAGAGAGTGTGGAATGCTGAATGGATCAGACCTATTCCTACTGTGATAAAGAAAACAACTCAAAAACACATGAGCCCTAAAAAAACCTGGATGGCCGGGTGCGGTGGCTCATGCCTGTAATCCCAGCACTTTGGGAGGCCGAGGCGGGCGGATCACAAGGTCAGGAGATTGAAACCATCCTGGCTAACATGGTGAAACCCCATCTCTACTAAAAATACAAAAAATTAGCTGGGCGGTGGTGGGTGCCTGTAGTTCCAGCTACTGGGGTGGCTGAGGCAGGAGAATCGCTTGAACCCAGGAGGTGGAGGTTGCAGTGAGCCAAGATCACATCACTGCACTTCAGCCTAGGCGACAGAGAAAGAGACCCCGTCTCAAAAAAAAAAAAAAAAAAAAAGCTGAACAGCTGCAGTCTCATTACTGTACAACATGACAAGCAAAAGTGATGCTGTTTTCCCTACAGAAGGCCTTAGTGAGATGATATCCTTGTTCTGAGCCATGAAAAAGTTATAGACCATCCTGTCCCAAACTATTTAAAACACATTAATAGTTGCTGTACATAGATTCCCGTGCTCATATAAATTTAGGAAACTCGATATCATCTAGTCTTTCTTCTTAGATACTGCAATAATTATCAGCATATTAAGGGCCCCAGTAAGCCCTGAAATAACATAAGTTGTTTTTAACTCTAAACCAATATATCCCAGCCTTTTTAAAACTGAGAACTCTCTTATTGGGGAACGCTTATTACCATCTTATGGAACAGCATTATTCCTTGGATGCCAATAAACAAATGCTGTCAGAGCATCATAAAGTCTTGGATTTGTAAGGGAATTTAGAGCTCGTTTACTCTATTCCTCCTCAATAAAGGAATCATTTCTACACCCTTACTAATAAGTGGCTGTCCAATCTCTCTATTTAATCTCCTCCCCTTATTAACTTATTCCTATTGTTGGACAGCTTAATTTTTAGAAGTATTCCTTTTATTGAACCCAAGTCAGACGTTCTGATTTTGCTGTCAAATCTCTACCACCCGGTGTTACTAAACCAGCTCCCCACAGCCTCAACAGTAACATCAAATTGCCAGTCGGTAGGTCCTTCTGATGCAGTCATCTAATCATTTCCAAATCTCTTCCATTTGAGAGTCCTTTAAATGGTGAAGGCTGCCATCCTCCCTTCAGCCCTTTTCTGTTCTTTTCCTCTCTAGGCTAAACATCTTTAGCTATTTCAATCATCCCTCTTCCACGTTTACCAAATGGTCCCCACAGTTTGGGCTCTAGCTTGATGGAACCCCATGGACAATTTGGTACCAAGCTAAGCAGAGCATGGCAGGTGTGGTTTAACTAGAGGAGGGTGGGAGACCACCACCTTCTCATGCTGAAATTCCACTTGCTGTAACTCATTAATGTATTTTGTGTGGCATTTTTCTCTTGACTCATTGTTGACCCTGTAGAGCTGACATCCTTTGCCTTTTTCACAAGTCCAACAATTTAGCTGTAGAAACAAGCCTTCCTTGTCCAATCAAAATACAGCCACGGTATACATGGACCTAAGAGCACAGCCTTACAATGATCTCCAATAACAGTGTCCCTTTTTGGATGTGGCTTACTGCTCCAGTCTGTAAAAATCATCTTGTATTCTGATTCCATTCCTACACACATTTACTCTACCTCCCAGTCTCCTCTCATCTGAAACATTAATAAGCTTCTATGTTTTACTCAAACAGTCCGTGAATATTTCGAATGCTACAGGTTAGGTACCAAGCCATAGGCTCTATCCTGGGTAACATCAAATTGCCAGTCAGTAGATCCTTCCGAAGCAGTCATCTAATCAGTTCCAAATCTTTCTATTTTCCTCCGGCTCGCATTTCCCTTTTGGTCTGTAAGGACATGATGGGAGCCACTGTCAAAACATCTGGCTGAATTCTAAATAACAAAAATTTATTTTCTCCTTTGAAGTAATTATAGTTGAGGGATCATGCCCTGCATGAGCTGGGGCAGATGATAATACATTGGACTGGATTTTTAACTGATGAAAAACCAGTCCAAAAGGATATTTTCCAATGCATTCATCTCATTTTGAGGGGAAGTTGCTGTCTTCAATCCTGTGTCCATATTTTTATTACTGATGGAGACACAGAAGGCGTGCTGTGTAAATTTGCAGTTGACAACAGGAGGTATTAAGAACCACAGAAGTAATAACACTCCTTGACCCAGCAATCCCACATTGAGGAGTCTACTTTGAGAAAATAATCAGGAATGTGATCAAAGGTATATGTTTAAGGATTCTATCAAGTGACTCTGTAAAACATTGGTTAATATTTTAACCATAGAGATATTGTTCATTGAATTATGTGATAGAATAATATGAGGCCATTAAAATCAGGTTTTGGAAGATAATGCTCACAATATAATGTAAAATATAAAGAAGAATCAACATGTATATATGAGGTATATGAGGTAGATGATAGCAACTTTATTATAAATATATATTTATTTATACTTTTTAAATATATTTATTTCTAGAAAAAATTGTGGGAGAAAATATTAAAAATGGTAATAATGGTTATCCCTAAGTTACACAAATTTGAGGTGACTCTAAATTTATTTATATTTTCTGTTCTGCCTCAACTTTCTAAAATAATGTATTAACTGTATAACTAGGAAAAAAGCAAAATATTTTTAAGTAAATGAAGATAGATATTTGGCTGGGCATGGTAGCTCATGCCTGTGATCCCAGCACTTTGAAAGGCTGAGGTGGGTGGATCACTTGAGGCCAGGAGCTCTTGACCAGCCTGGCCAACATGTGAAACCCTGTCTCTACTAAAACCACAAAAATTAGCCAGGTGTGGTGGCGGGTGCCTGTAGTCCCAGCTACTTGGGAGGCTGAGATATGAGAATTGCTTGAACTCAGGAGGCAGAGATCGCAGTGTGCCAAGATCGCACCATTGCACTCCAGCCTGGGTGACAGAATGAGACTCTGTCTCAAAAAGAAAAAAAAAGTAAATGAAGATCAACATTTAAAAATTCTTTTAATCTGGGGTTGCTTTATTAATGCTAAGAAGATAAAATTGAATGGGGATCATCTGAAGCTCCTTATTTGGGATTCATCAACAAAATAAATGTGGGAGTGAGGAACTATGATTCCGGCCTGGCGTCACGGAAGGCAGATGTAGTGGCCTTGACCAACAGTGCTCACCTACTGAGAATGGTCCTAGGCCTGGTGAACAGAACCATCTTTCAAGATGGTTTCGAGATGGTTTCATTCATGAAAGTGCTCATTGATGCTGCTTCTCTTTTCTGGTTAATAAGGATGCAGCTTCCTTACACTTTGAACATGGCTTTAAATATTAAATAGACTGTAATCATCTGTAATCAGAGATTACAGATTAATCATCTGACTGTAATCAGAACATGCACACATACATATACATGTTATGTATCTGGATCCTAACACTACCCTTAATCCTATATCATGTATATTTGTTATATAGGAAAAATGATCTCCTCTCAGATTCCAGAAAAAAAACCTGGAAATTTAATTTTTTGGGAGAGTGACATAGAGGGTCTCTGGATTGGAGGAATGCAGGAACAGTTGAGGAAAGGGGTA
Source organism: Pan troglodytes (assembly GCF_028858775.2). Lineage (NCBI taxonomy): Eukaryota > Metazoa > Chordata > Mammalia > Primates > Hominidae > Pan > Pan troglodytes. Next base: position 39,291,222 of record NC_072406.2, on the reverse strand, counting down.
TCATACTGAAAACATGGAGATTAGGTCAAAGTTTATGTCTGAAAGTTGAGGTCCTCTTATCCTTTCTTCCCTGTTAGGCACCAGACCTTCACCCTGCAGACAGGAATCTAGAAAGGGCTCTCTGGGGAATGTGAGTAGGACCATAGAGAAGACCCGGTGATCTTGACATTTCCAGAGAAAGTCAACCGCATAAAGACAGTCAAAGCCCACGCACGGACTGGGACACAGAGTCAAGAGAGACATACCTCTTCTCTAACCAGGAGAGCAGAGCACTGCAAAGGGACTCCCATCATCTTGTGTGGATTCCACGTCACAGAGTTGGCCCTAAAATAAAGAAATCACGTAAGCGGGTGGCACTCCACCCTGACAGGCTCAGGGCATGTGCAACCGAGCTTCAGTTTCTTGGTACTGTTTCTCAGACTCCAGATTGACACTAAATGTATTTATTTATTTTAATTTTAAAAATTAAATAGATTGAGGGGGTACAAGTGTAGATTTATTACACGCATATAGTGCATAGTGGTGAAGTCTGGCCTTTTGGTGTACCCAGCACCCAAATAGTGACCACTGTACTCAATAGGTAATTTTTCAACCCTCACCCCCATCCCATGCTCCCACGATACTGTATTTAGTAAACACAAAGTAGACTCTTAAACATGTGTGAAGGGAAAATATCTCGGACCCCCAAAATCACTAAGCTAAAGGGAAAAGTCAAGCTGGGAACGGCTTACGGGAAACCTGCCTCCCATCCTATTCAGTTACCCCTCTGCTCACTGAGATAAATGCATAACTGATTGCCTCCTTTGGAAAGCCTAATCAGAAACTCAAAAGAATGCAACCATTTGTCTCTTATCTATCTATGACCTGGAAGGCCCCTCCCCACTTCGAGTTGTCCTGCCTTTCCAGACCAAACCAGTGTTCATCTTACATATGTTGATCAATGTCTTACATCTCTCTAAAATGCATAGAACCAAACTGTGCTCTGACCACCTTGGGTACATGTTGTCAGGACCACCTGAGGCTGTGTCACGGGCGTGCGTCCTCAACCATGGCCAAATAAACTTTCAAAATTAACTGAGACCTGTCTCAGTTTTTTGGAGTTCACACTGCAACTTTTCTTTGTCCACAGAAATAGCAGGTGAGGGCGTGGGTCTCCATGTGGTGTGCCCCAGCTCCAGTGGCAGCATGCACCCTGCCTCCACGGTGATCTCAGAGCACAGCTTAGAGTGATTGGGATCATCCAGTCCAGGGTCCCTCCTTTGGCCAGTGATGGCCAGAGCACCTGGCCAGTGAGGGCAGCTGCCTCCTGTGCCTCTATGGTTCTTGCTATTGCAGTGGCCTGGAGCTCAAAGAGAGGGCTCATTCCACTGCTTAACTAGATTTTTCCTTTCTAGTCAATTGATGTCCAAATTTCTCAGATGCGTCCTTTTGTAGTAGCTTCTGGCGAGGCCCCTGCTTCCATCTGTTTCCTAATCCAGAGTTATTTTCTTTCCAGACTGCAGGTGAGATGTGTGTGGTTCCCACAGCAGGGGAGAGTTCCATCTCTTTTTGCCTCACACCTTGGGGAAATTTGATGCTCTCTCATCAGTAACAGTGGATCACACAACAGCGATTCCCTGCTCAGGGATTTACATTATTTCAAAAGTCTGAACTGTAGTCCTGGTTCAGATTCCTTTAATAATAATTATTATTTTAATCTGGATTCAGCAATTGTGTCATAATTGACTCGGTCTCCATTTCATCCTTCACTTGGCACCAGAATTATTTTCTATCTCTGTTTATGGCCCTCTCCTTCTCCGAAATCACTGACAGTTTTCTTTTGCCTCCAACCCAAATTCCAAATACAGGGTACAGCTCCTGCAGCCCCTGGGGTGAGCCCCAGCTACGCCTTAGGTCTTGCGTCTCTTCGCTTTTCTTTATCCATTTCATCAGGCCAGATTATCTTTTGTTCTCAGAGAATTCTATTCTCATACTCCTGGGTCTCATCATGCTGTTTCCTCTTCCTGGAACACCATCTCCCTTTGCTTCACTTTGTTAAATCTTGCTTATTTTTTAAGGCCCCAGATTCTTTCAGTATGATCTCTGTGGCTTTGTTTAACTTCTGCGGCTTCTCGCCCTCACTTCCACTGTGCTCCTGTTTGGATTCTGGGAAAAGCAACTGCTCCCACTGTGAATGTCATGGCTCACTTCACACATTTACTGGGTAAGGTGAGCCTCTACGCTTGTCTCCGGAGAGACTGACGGGTCCTGGCAGTGGAGTTTCATGAGTGGCATAAAGGAGGAAGGAAAGTATTACAGTAGAATAACCCGTGGCAGCTGCCTCCAGAGAGCCATGGATTGCTGCCGCGTCTGGCCGTACAATGGACGTGGGCTCATCCAGTTCCCACCTCTCGGGTGTGACGGCCTTGGGAAAAAATGAGAAGCTGGGAAAGACCTGATTCATTCATTTGATGAAGGGCAGGTGTCAGCCAGACAGTCAGAGAGTGCTGACTGGCCTGGGGATCTCATCTGGGCCAACGAATAGTCTAGCTCAGCTTCTGGTCTTTCTCTGGCTCTGACACTGGTTGTCAGATACATTTACGACTGGAATTGAGGAACTAGAAGCAAAGGCAGTTCATGGTCAGATAACTACCCCTGGAGAGAAGACTAAAGGACTTAATGAGTAATAACAGCATTGAGGTATTGGAAAGTTCCCTCCAAAAAAATACCTCCTTGCTTTGTAGAATGACCCTGGAGTCAGGACCCTGGGCTATAAAGCAGACATAATAGTTAAGGGGGAAGCCCTCAGGAGCCAGATAGTATGGGTTTGCGTTCAGGTTTCATCACTTCCTAGCTGTGTGACTTTGAGCAAGTTACTTAACCTCTCTGTGCCTAGATTTCCTCAACTAGAAAAGGAGAATAATAATACGTATTTAGGTGAAGTGCTTAGAACTGTGCTTAACATGCAGTAAGCATTAAATAAGGTTGGCTTTTGCTATGGATTTCATCTCTGTCATTTGTGAGCTTGGTGACACCGTGCATGTACGTACACATGGCCATTCTATACATTCCATCATGTTCTATGGCTAGATGTCTAACTCTGATAAACTCAGCTTTGTCAGTAAGAATGCCTGATGGGAGAGGAAAACAGCTGTCTTCCATGTCTGACTGTGGTGTTTATCTCTACGCGGGGGCCTATTTGTCTTTTTAGAAGAGAAGCTGCCAAGGCCCCCAACTACCTGTCACTGAATTCTCTGTCCCACCTCCCTCTCAGAGGCATAAAGATGGCAAAAAGCCCTGCAGATTGATTCGATGACATGGACTTGATTTCAGAAATGTTGGCAATTTATTTTTAAAAAAAAAAACAGCCTCAGGTTCATTTCAAAATGTTTTGCTGTGGGATTCGGTCATGCGGCTTCTGCAGTTTGTGTAAGTTGGAGAGAACTGAATCCCGCAGGGCTATTGTAAGACATCTCCCTGTGCTCTTATTTCTGCCTCAAATCCATAGGCCCCAATCGCCACTGCTCAACCTTCTAGATTGATTCTTTCTCCTCTATATTCTGTGTTCCTGGCACCATTTTCCTTCCAGGCCTCCAGCCTCCAAACCTCACTGTTGTCCTTAGTTTCACTCTTTTCTTCCCCGTCTCGATACCGCCCCTTACAATTCTCTCTCCCCCTCTCCTAGGTCCATCCACTTACTTCCTTCTCTGCTACTACAGCTTAGGTCATACTCAGCTTCTCTCCTGTCCTGCACCTGGACGTTCCTAAGAGCTTAATAGCTTCTAGTCTGTCCCTGGCTCCCGTCTCCTCTCTAATGCAGAGTTAATGCCAGAACACAGGTGAGATCACATTGCACCTCTGCTCAAAGCCCACTACGGCTCCTGCAGCAAAGGTTTTCCATGGGTTTTGTCGCCCCAAGGAATCTAATGTTCTCCACGCATAATGGCAGCCACACAGCAGTGACTCCCAGCTCAGGGATCTATGTTTCGTGGAAAGAACCCCCGCAGATTCTGACCTGGCTCTGCGGGCGGGCCCTGGGCTGGCCAAGACTTCTGCACTTTCCACCCATGACCTGGCCATAGCTGTTAAACCATGGCATCCTCCAACCAAACGGGTTTGAACTTTCTCCAACACACTGTGCACTTTCACACTTGTGTGTCTCTTCAGCCTGAATGCCCTTTTCCATTTCTGCCCGATGAAGTACCCTGTATGCTATGATGCTGAGCTACAATGTTGCCCTGCTTGGTGAAAGCTCCCTGTAATCACAGAAGGAAACATTCCTTTCTCTGTGCTCTCCAATCAGCTCCCATGTCTGTCTCTCCAGCCTTTACTTCCTTGCCTTGAATTTTAATCCACTGTTCATTGACAATCTTCCCCACTAGATTCTGAACTCCTTGAAGATAGGCTTTATATCATACTCGTCTTTGCACCCATGCAGTGCGTTGTGCTGTGGCTTGCCTATGACAGAGGTTCAGCAATGATCGAATTAAATCCTGAACACCTGGCTCTCAGGGCAGGAGTGAGAGCAACTGGTGATGCAGCAGAAACTGTACCAGCACCTTCAGCTGCGACTTAAAGCCTTGAGAGTGGAACACATCAGAGGATGATTGCGGTAAGCAGCAGCCTGTGGGCAGGAGAGACTAAAGACGAGTCAGTCTGATGCACAGAAGCCGGCGCGGTGCACTAGCCTGTAATACTAGCATTTTGGGAGGCCGAGGCGAGCACATCACTTGAGGTCAGGAGTTCAAGACCAGCCTGGCCAAAATGGTGAAACCCCATCTCTACTAAAAATACAAACAAACAAATTGGCCAGGCATGGTGGCGCATACCTGTAACCCCAGCTACTCAGGAGGTTGAGGCAGGAGAATTGCTTGAACCCGGGAGGCAGAGGTTGCAGTGAGGCAAGATTGCGCTGCCACACTCCAGCCTGGGTGACAGAGTGAGACTCCATCTCAAAAATAAATAAATAAAAATAAAAATAAATAAAAATACAATGCACAGAGTCATGCTCTGGAGTCTCAGGGTTTGCGGTGTGCCCTCTCAGCGGCACCATCTCTCGACATTCTGACAGTGCTAGCAAGGAAGAGAGCTGTTTTCTGAGAATTTGGTTGGTTCTTGAAGGGGATGCCAGAAAGGGCTCCAGGTGTTTGTGCCATTTTATTTATTTGTTTATTTTTATTTTTATTTTTTTAGAGATGGGGTCTCTGTTGCCCAGGCTGGAGTGCAGTGGTGCCATCATAGCTCACTGTAGCCTTGAATTCCTGGACTCCAGTGATCCTCCTGCCTCACTCAGTCTCCTGAGTAGCTAGGACCACAGCCATGAGTGCCACCATGCCAGGCTAATTTAAAAAAAAAAATTCTTTTTGTAGAGATGGAGTCTCACTCTGTTACCCAGAAGGGTCTTGAACTGGCCTCAATGATCCTTCCACCTCTGCCTCCCAAAGTCCTGGGATTACAAGCACCGTGCCCGGCCCCCTTGTGCCATTTTGTATGAGAATGGCATTCAGGATCCTCTGTGACTACTAAGGATCCTCTGGATTTGGGGACAAGAATTGACTACGGATTTCTTCTACTTTTAGGGTGAGTTCTAAACTTTGGTTTGCGGAGCTTGGAAAAATGTCATTCCCTAAGTGAGACACATTTCTTTCCTAAACTTGTGGCCATACACATTATGTGGTTTCCACTGGTCTTCCAACTGTATTCACTTAGAAAGTATGCCTTTTGCTAATAAGTCAGTGAGAGAGGGGTATCCTCGGTTAAATGGGTGGCTAAAGGGGATTCTGCTCAGAGTGGAACACCAGCAGCCCCCTCATTTTTAGGACTTCATATATGGTTATTCCATTTGAAAAGTTTAGTTACAGTACAGTTTCAAGAATTGTGGCAATAAGAGGAAACTCTGTGTTCCCTGATGAACGTTCTAAGCTTTGTTCTCAAATAATAGTCTTTGGTACAGAATCGTGTGGGTGTTTATTTTTCTAAGGCTCAGGGTAGGTAATTTAGTGAGTTTTTAAGTGGAGGATGTGCCAGGACTTTCAGCACTTACAGTTGCAAGTGGCATCAAAGGTAAAGTAACAGACTTTTTGTGCCAGTCAGAAACTCACAGAAGAAAAAGTACTGTATATAGGCCACCTCTCTTGAAAGCACATGAATTTAATTATTGTTCTGATCGTGTGAGCAGGCACCTTCCAAGTTGTTCTCTCTCTCTCTTTTATTGTCTCTCCTGTTTACTTCATTGCCTCTTCCTTAAGCTTCTGCTTTCTTGCAGATCTTCAAGATGGAAAGGGATTAGGCCTGAGAGAAGCCCCAAGGGTCCAAGAGCAGAGGCCTGGCACTGGCTGACCCTGGGAGGGAGACACACCTGCCCTCATCCACTGGCATCTAAATGGGGCCCTGCAATCAGAGCTTGGGTGGCTCCAGGTGCCTTAACACCGCTGTGCTCAGGCCAGGCTCTGACCCCAGCCATCAGACTCAGGGACAGTGACCCTTCTGACATGGGCCTTAGCTGGTGTATCCCAACTCTTTTTTGCCTTCTTTCCATTAATTTGGTGGGATGCTCTTGACTCCAGCCCAGTAACCATACCCCTCTCTTTCCACACTCACGGGTTCTCTGTGTATTTTGGGCCTGGGTGTCAGATCGCACCCTCTGCACAGCCACTCTGGCCTGGGTCTCCCACATGCCCAGGGCTCACAAGTGCCTCTGTGTTCCATCAGCATCTCTCCTTGTCCTGGAACAGAAACTGTGCCAAGATATCTAGTGGCAGAGCCAGTGTGATGCTTTTGCTGGGCAGCATCTGGCGACTTGGCAGGGGATGGTGAGCATTTGGCAGCCTCTGATGAATTCAGGCTTTCTTGGTCGCTTGGAGTGCCAGAGCTCACCACTGTGTCTGACCTGCCATGTTGTGATGAGAGAACTGGGCTCCCCTTGCATGTGGTTCAGAACCAGAGCCTGTATTTTGCATTCTGTTTTTCTCTTTTCTTTGGACCTGAATGTGCTTTATGCTAATCAGATGTCACTGCCTTTGTGTTTTTCAGCTTTTCTCAACAGTCTTCTGCGTAGGCTCTAAATAAAAGGTGCTTTGCAGCATCAGTCGGAGCTGTGTCAGAGAAAGGTTATTACGGGAATGAAACCATGAGATGAGGCTATTGCTAGTAAGTTTCACTTTAAGTGAACTGGCCATCTTAGACCCCAAACCCAAACTTTCAACATTGATAAGTTACAAGGTGCTTATTTGCTTTGCAAAATTATTTGGTTTTTTTTTTAAGCAGTGGATATTATCCTTTTATGAAACATGAAAGCTATAAATCTTCTCCCTAGAAAAACGTGGGCTGCCTGTAGGTTTTAAACAATTTTTGTGGTTGGTTCAGGGATCCCAGGAATAGACCCTAGATAGGAATCTCTATGTCTGAAAGACATTCTACCTGGGTCGCTTGATGTGTATTCTGATTTTTCTGTTGTTTACACATAATATTTACATATTTGATTTTTCTGTTGTTTACCCACATTCATGAGTGTAATACCACATAAGGCAAGGAACACAAGCACTGAATAGAGTGAGTTCACTCAGTATTCCAAAAGTTCCTGGAAATTGACTGTAATTTGTGTTTCACAGTTAGCTTTTAACACTTTATGTTGTTAATAAGAAAAATGCAACATACCTCTCCACGCCACTCAGTTTCCACTTGTGTTTTCGGGACATCAGTAATCCCCCACCCCAAGCTGCCTGAAAAAAGATCATATGAGGAAAATGGTAGCAGTTTGTCATTGCCTAGATTTCTATAGTCTGGTGTCTTTCTAGGTGAAAATGATCTTGACCCCAGGCCACTTAGGAAGTTGACCACCTCCTTCTGGCACTAACCTTCAGAGTTTACACCGAAGGGCCCTTCTAAGGTCTCAGATTCCATCCCACATTTATATGGGTGTAAGGAGCCACCTTGGAGGCATAGCTCCTGGTCCGCAGAAGAGAGAGAAAGACCCTCTCCCAAACCTATCACCAGCACCATTAGTCCTCATGAAGTCATGTTCTCAGAATGAGAAACCCTGTGGTCCCCACAGTGTAAGGCAGAGAAGATGGGCAGGAGGGCCATTAAACAGCTTCCAAGTTGCAGGGAAAACTCTTTTGACAAGTCTAAATGATTCCAGAAATAAGAAGTGGCTTCATAACTCTTTCACTGATGTGTGATTTTGGATAATTTCTGTGTCCAAAATTCACAAGCAGGGAAGATTCATACCAGTTAATTAGCTGAGCAGTTAGAACACGTCTTAACAATTTGTACTTGATCAAGGTTGAAGATTTGAATTGGTGTAGTAATCTCCTTTAAAAATAGAATGCAGAGATGGAGATTCATTTGGAGATATTAACTTTCTTTCCTCTGTGTGTACAAATAATTCTAGGATAATTTTAAACGGATTATAAAATTCTTTTATGATATAATCGCTTCCCCCCACCTTTTGTTGTAAGTTCAGCCCTCTTTTTGTTTTGTTTTGTTTTTGAGACAGAGTTTTGCTCTTGTTGCCCAGGCTGGAGTGCAATGGTGAGATCTTGGCTCACTGCAACCTCTGCCTCCTGGGTTCAAGCAATTCTCCTGCCTCAGCCTCCCAAGTAGCTGGGATTACAGGCACCCACCACCATGCCTGGCTAATTTTTGTATTTTTAGTAGAGACGAGGTTTCACCATGCTGGCCAGGCTGGTCTCGAACTTCTGACTTCAGGTAATCCACCTGCCTCAGCCTCCCAAAGTGCTGGGATTACAGGCGTGAGACACTGCACCTGGCCCAGTTCTTTTGCACTTTGAAAAATTTCTGATTTTCCAAACGTGTACTATTTTAAGATTCTTTCTACTTTATAGAATGTATGAATGTTAAAGCTAACAAGAGTAAGTGGTAAACTTGGTATGTTTCAAAGAAAAGCTAATAAAACTGGTTAAAAGATTCCTTAGTTCTAATTTAAGTAGGAGGCCCAGAGAACAACCCATAGCTTCTGCTGGCTCAGGACACACAGACATTCTCGTTTTTGAAGTTGCCAGGTAATCCTCTTCCTGAATCAGCCAGCAAGGTCTACCAGGGTTTCCAGTCCTGAGGCCCAGGTCACTAATGATATCGGATGGCTCAGTCTTTTCTCAGTGTCCTCATGTGTAAAATGAAAGGGGCTCTGGTAGCCTAATGAACGACTCACACTGTGAATCAGGGAGGATAAAGAACATTGGGTTGCTCTGCAGGAATACTCTGGAATAATGGAAATGCACCCAGCTAAGCCTGTGGAAATTTTCTGCTCCTAAAGAAAAGAGCATTAATGAGGCCAGGTGTGGTGGCTCCTGCCTGTAATCCCAGCATTTTGGGAGGCCAAGGCAGGTGGATCACCTGAGGTCAGGAGTTCGAGAGCAGCCTGGCCAATATGGAGAAATCCCGTCTCTACTAAAATTGCAAAAATTAGCTGGGCATGGGTGCGCACGTCTGTAATCCCAGCTACTCAGGAAGCTGAGGCAGGAGAATTGCTTGAACCCTGGAGGCGGAGGTTGCAGTGAGCTAAGATCACGCCACTGCACTCCAGCCTGGGCAACAGAGCAAGGCTCTGTCTCAAAAAGAAAAAAAAAAGAGCATTAATTTGGTCTGAATAATTATTATAAAGCCAGAATGATCTAAGCTAGGGCTAGATCATTGTTAGACGCAGTGCTGGCCCACGACAACATAAGGATCTTGCACTCGAATGAACATCAACTTATGCGTTCCTTCACTGAGAAAGTCTTGCAATGAAAAAATTATCAGCTGAACCAAGCATTGCGCTTAGTTTGTGATGGTTTGTGATTAGCGATGGTTTGTGATTGATGATGGTTTGGCACAAATTCTTTATCTCATATGGATCACTAACAGTTTGCAGGTGGTAGCTAATCTTCAAACCACACTTTGAGTAATACTAATCTAAACTTAAATCCCTTCGGTCCTTCTAAAACTTAACACATTTTTTTCCATTGGAAAATGTTCTGGAGGGAACACCTTCATTATTTTTTAGTGTGACAAGGCCTGAAGTCAAAACGTTTCAAATATAATCTATCTTCTTAGCTGACCAAGCTACGAAATTAGAACTTTGGTGGTCCTTATTTCCCAGGAAGTTGTCAAGCCTATTTTCCTCTCTAAATACAGGAATATCTAACTCGAGCTTCAGTTTTTTGTTTTTGTTTGTTTTTAATTCTCTGGGTTTCCTACATAAATGCAACTCCTTTTTACTCTTCTGACCATTCTGGTAAGTGAGGAAGAGCAGGACTGTGTGCGTAGGTTGTATTCCTCCATGGATGCAATGGCTCAATGAATTGAGAACAAAGTGGTCAGCTTGGGTACTGATCATAGAAATACAAATATTACCATGTTGGGGACATTAAGGTATAATCAGCCTTGGGATGCTTCTGGTGCATGGTGTGTACTGTGTGAGTTGTGTGCTAATTTGCTTCATCCAGCTTTAAAAGCTTTAATATCACCACTCTGAAAATAAGCTGACCAAGTTAAAGAAAGAGAAAACAAATTTCCTTTGTGTGTCCCAAATGAAAAACGTGCAAGGACGTTTTAGTGGCCAGTCCCTAAGGGATACTTACATCCACATGCATCCAGATCTTATACTTTTTGCAAATGTCAGCAACAGCTAAGAGGGGGTCAAATGCTCCGTACACGGTGGTTCCAGCTGTGGCACTCACGAGGAAAGGAACAAACCCCTGTGCGAATGAGAAAGCCCCAAATCATGGAAAACAGAGTCAAGGGTTCTTTTAAAAAGCTGATTCAAAGCAATGGAAATTCTCTCCCTAACAGACACATCTGAATTTGAGGAAGCAGCAGCAGAGTTATTGACACCCCGGGGTCTGGGACAAATTGATGTTCACTCTCTGGAATCTGAGTTCTCTAGGCTATGCTGTTGGACCTGACTGTGTCTTAAAAGAACAGACATTCTGATTCTCAGAAGAGGCTGTAGTGAACCCAGAGGCTGTCAGGGACGTCCCCGAGACATGTATATATTCCCGGTAGACTTTCTGGCCCTTTTAACCCTCTTTGCTCACTTTCAAGTGTTCCTTATTCACAACGAGGCCTCTGAACTTCATAAATCCCCTAGAGTGAGTAGGCAGGAGAATGAAGAGAAGTAGCTCTGACCAGCCCATTATTTCTATTTGGAAAATGCCCAGATAATTTATTTCACATTTCAGCACGGAGCGGCTAAAATAATACGCCATGACTTTTATCCATCTAACTAGTCCTCAGTCTCTCCAGCCATGGCTAAATGAAAACTGATTGAAGTAACGGGCTGGAAGAAGGCAGGAGAATGCCACAAACAGGATCGCCATAGTCCCTCATTCCATAAGGACTCTGTCCTGTCTATAGAACGTGATGTTATGGTGTCAGTCTTTAGGTGGCAGCAAAGGTTTAATCTTCTAGTTGATGTTACTAGAAGTAGTTCTAGTACTTGCACAAGGAGAGAAACCTTCTCCTGCTGCCTGCCACTTAGTAAAACAAAACCAAACGAAAAAGAGCATATGAACGTAAATCATTATTTCTGAGTTCCTAATGATAAAATGCATGTGTATGTTATTAAATCAGAAACTGTAGGTTATATCTACCAAATGGTAAACAAAGAATTCTAGAAACAAATTCTCTGATTTGTGAGCCATCCCAGGTTGTAAATGACTTTCTAGAGCTTTGGGAATCTTGGGCAGGCATTCAGAACTTGTTACTTCTGAAAAGAGTTCTAAATTGCTTCCTGCAAAATAAGACGTCTGGAGAGCCAATGCTAACAGCATGCACCTACACGGGAAAAACTGGCCCCTTCTGAAGAACCGCACCAGGGTCTCTCACATACTGCATTAGCATTCTGCTATTTCCCCGCCTCTGAAAACATTCTTTCAAATGTGTGGGTGTTTCATGCCAACCCTCAGTACCTAGGAAGACAAATGCTTTGGAAACGCTCACTGTATCTCTGTATATAATATTTATTCAGCAATTTAAACTTTTCTAAAGCACAGCCTATAACCCAGAGAAATAAATAGTGACTGGATGCAGAATTCTATGTTCTCATTAAACCTGGGAGATTGAGGCTTGGATCCTCTTTTTAAAATAAAACCAAAACACACTTTGTTCTCCGGTGGATGGAAATAGAAACATGGGCTGGATAAAGCTCCCGGCAGAAACTTACTTTCTGTTTGGCTTCAAGAATCCTTCTTTCAAGATCAGATGGAATCATTTTCCCTCTGGAAGGAAAAAGAAATATAGATTTGCTTTGAATAATTTGCTTCATCGTCTTTACAACGTAAGTGGCCGCAGGAGGGTAAAGTCCAACCCCAAACTGTTGATAACAATACTCGGAGAAAACAACTCCTTGACTGCTTCCAGGAAGGATGCATTTACTTGCCTGGATGAGGCATGACTATCATTTCTGGCACGTTTTGCAGACTTGTGACCGTATTGTGTTGTTCCCTTTAGAACGATTACCATGACCCTCTGCTGTGCACAGAAGCTTCTTATTAAGTCATCCTCTTAATTCAGTTAAAACAAGCCTGATTTGGAGCAAAACGTTTGGCAATGAAAGGATAGTTCAGAGAAACCTTTTTATTCCAAACCTTTGAATAAACCGACCTGCAATTTCACATACCAATGAAACAGCAGGAAGAAAAAATCCATTCTGAAACATCTGGATGAAGATACTAAGTTAAATAGCTACCTAATGACATTCCAAGTGCTAAAAGCGTAAAGAAGGCCAAAAATTCATGGGCTCAAGTTTCAAACATCCTTTCAACCCTAAAAATGCTTCTTTCCTAAAATAAAAACACAGATACTGCTTTGCTTAATATTATAATAATCATGGTACGAGAGACAGAGAAACTTTTTTTTTTTTTTTTGAGACAGAGTCTGGCTCTGTCGCCCAGGCTGGAGTGCAGTGGCACAATCTCGGCTCACTGCAAGCTCCGCCTCCCGGGTTCACGCCATTCTCCTGCCTCAGCCTCCCAAGTAGCTGGGACTACAGGCGCCCGCCACCATGCCTGGCTAATTTTTTGTATTTTTAGTAGAGACGGGGTTTCGCTGTGTTAGCGAGGATGGTCTCGATCTCCTGACCTTGTGATCTGCCTGCCTCGGCCTCCCAAAGTGCTGGGATTACAGGCGTAAGCCACCGTGCCTGGCCCAGAGAAACATTCTTTAAGTCAAAATAGCTCTCTGGAGGTTGCTAACATAGCCAACTTTGCATCAGGGTCATTGATCTAGGTTTTTAAAAGGCTTTTTGGAAAAATAACCGATGGTAGAGGTGATTATCACAATCAATGGTTGTGGGATGCTATTGGCATATAGTGAGCAGTGAGTGGGGTTTTTGGTATTTGTCATTGACTCCATAGTACTTTTGTGACTCTCCCTGTGAGTCTAGACATACGGCAAGCATTGGACTTCATTACAGCTTCTAGTGCTGTCTTGCTTAGGTTTTACATATTGAAATAAGTTAATTTATTACAAATTACTTCTATCACATTTCTTCATTTAAAAAAATAATTTGGGCATTATATAGTGAGAAGGGTAAGTTATATTTTTGACCCTTTTTTTCAGGCCAATAAAGGAGGCGTGACAAAATAATTGGAATATAAAGCAGACATGAAACCTCAAAGCATTGGGAATCACTGATTTAGGTGAAGCTGTTTCCCAAAGAAAGACAATTACCTGGGCAATGGTAATGGACAAGTTACCAGTGATTAGTTTGTCAGGCTGGAATGGAAAAAAGGGCATTACAGTTACATTTGATGCAAAGACTATGGACTTAGATTAGGGCAGCCTACCTTTGGGGAACTTCTGTGAGACTGAGGGGAGGGAAGGGAGGGTCATGTGGTTGAGGAAAGGACACAGAGAGCTTCTCACTCCTTATAAATCTTCCTACACTTCATAACTTTGCCTGGGGGCATCCCTTAAAGCGTGATTTTCAACCTGATCAGATCAGGCTGTGCTAAAGCACCTTGCTCCAGCCCTGATATAAATAAAAAGTTTAAATTTCTGAGAAAGTGTGGGTATTATCTTTATCTTTTACATAAAGTTTAAAGCACATTAAAATTGCCGTAGTATTTTTGCAGGTAAACAAGAAAACTGACGGTGAGAACTCTTAGAAATTTTTTTTTGCAAATCTTGAATTTTACCCAACTTTACCACAAGCTAAACACCTTTGCCTGGGAGAATTTTGGGTAGACTAGCTTGACAATCATTATTTGCTCATCAAATCATATCATACTTAACTTTTTTTAAGTATAAGGCAGTAAGATGGCACTGAGGAGTCAGAGATGAGAGTGCATTCACATTGGAAGGGGCTCCAAGACATGCCTGATTCTAGTCGAACCTTCTCATTTTTCAAATAAGGCAACAGCCTGAAAGGAGAAGTGACTGCCCAAGATCAAATACTGGTAAAAGTCCAGGGAGTAACTAAAAATATAATCTAAGCTTCCAGAACAAACTCAAAGGTGCCAAACATATAGGAAACCTGTTTGGAAAGGTTTGATTATTTTAAGATAAGATAAATCTTTTAAGCTCACATCTGACTTTCATGAACCAGAGGTGTCATCCAAACCTGCCGGGAAAACAGTAATGAACATATAGTCTGTTTCTTTCCTGTATCAGCGAACTTTGGGCAGAAGGAGGGAGTAGGCTTGTCAAACCATCAACTCCAAGTGTTCACCTCTGGCAGATTGGAAAGAAATGGGGGTGGCTCTAGTTTTTCCTGGGCACTCTGCCTTCCAAAACTATATTTGTTTTCTCTACTTAGGACCCAGAGCCTGACATATGGCAGGTGGTAGATAAACATTTGTTGGAGGAATATGGCTAGAAGGGAAAGTTTAACCCAAGGCTATTAATATGTTTAACTTAATGTCTGACCAGATAGTGAATATGGAGGCCTTGGGGGAGGAAACTTACCATCTTTTTCTCTATCTTAGAATTGGCCGGATTACCTTAGAACGCTGGTTCTTAAAATTTAGTGAGCATAATAATCATCGAAGTCCCGGTTTAAAATACATGGCCCCATTCTTAGGGATTTTGATTCAGTAGGTCAGCATAGGGCCCAGGAATTAATTCATCCCACAAATATTTATTGAGCACTTGCTATGTGCCAAGCAGTGTTGCAGGAACTGGGGTAGCAGGGTAAACAAGACAGCTTCTACTCTCCAGGGTTTCCATGCTATCAAGGGAGACAAATAATAAACCGATAAAAAGACAAATATGCACAAGAATTTGCATGTTCATCAGTCACCCAGGTGATTCTGATGCACGTAGACCTGGGTCCATATGTTAAGAAAAGCTGCTTGGGATATTTTAGCCTGGGAGGTATTTAAATAACTGTGGAGCACACTAAGTACTTCTCATATGTGCCATGGTTTGGAGCCTTCAGGGCTGCAGGGCAGTGAGCAGAAGGAGCTCCAGATGTAGCCTTGTCCATCCTCTGACTGCCCATATGTTGTGGGGACAGAGACAATTGGGTGACAACCAGCAGATTGTCCACTGCAGATGAGAAGCTGTTGGATCAGTCCTGGCCTTTCTGCACAAGCATCGCCTGGTGCCTGGGAGGCTTTGGATGGCGACTGTTCCATACTCTTTGTGTGGTCTAAAAGTATGTCTGTAACGTAAGCATATATCTTTAATAATTACACATCCAGCCTTTAAGCTTACAGTTAAGTAGCCACTGATGCTTTATAACACTGCTCTCAGTTAGTTGTTAGTGTTTGGGAAGGGACCGCTACTAAAGTCAGGGCCATTGAAACAGACTGCTGCTTTGGACAAGGTGTTTTGCATTGAGATGCTTGGTTAGCAGTAGCCTTTAAGAAGTCGTATGATGCTGGCCATACTCGGTGGCTCGCACCTGTAATCCCAGTAATTTGGGAGGCTGAGGCGGGCGGATGACAAGGTCAAGATATTGAGACCATCCTGGCCAACATGGTGAAACCTCGTCTCTACTAAAGATACAGAAATTAGCTGGGCATGGTGGTGCACACCTATAGTCCCAGCTACTTCGGGTGGCTGAGGCAGGAGAATTGCTTGAACCCGGGAGGCGGAGGTTGCAGTGAGCTGAGATTGTGCCACTGCACTCCAGCCTGGCGACAGAGTGAGACTCCGTCTAAAAAAAAAAAAGTCGTATGATGCTATAGGATCAGATAACTCCCTTAAGTTGACTGGAAAAATCCCAGGAAGAACGACAGGTAGAATCACTAGCAGGAAAGATTTTCTCTTTGTGGGAAGAAGCAAAAAGACACAGAATGTACCTTGGACCATGGTCCCAGTTTCATGCCTAATTCCCCATAGCTCCAAAGGGAAGAACTGATTATCTTACCAAAGAAAGCAGGTTACTGGAGAGTCTGTATTTCTAGGCAGGCTTGCAGATGGTCACATATAGGGTGCTTGAGTCACTAGTTGACCCCGTTCATTGGCCCTGCTGAAACTAGAGATACAATCAGCCTTTCCTAAGTTGAGTAGGGCTTAGCTCTATTCCTAAAAACATGAGTGCAAAGAAGAAAGTATGCGTACATCCTTCCTGTTAGAAATTGACTAAGGTTACATAATAGCAGCACTATCAGCAGCAACGATAAATGACCAGTTTTAGAAGCAGTAACTGTGCGATCCCTGCTCCTCCTCCCAACCCTACAAGAGAGTTATTTTGCACTTACGGTGCAGATTAGGAAACCGAGGTTCAGAGAGGCAGTTGACTATGGTTAAAAGCTTGGTAATCTGGGCTGGGCGCGGTGGCTCCACGCCTGTAATCCCAGCACTTTGGGAGGCCGAGGACAGAGGATCACCAGGTCAGGAGATCGAGACCATCCCAGCTAACACAGTGAAACCCCGTCTCTACTAAAAAAATACAAAAAATCAGCCAGGCGTGGTGGTGGGCACCTGTAGTCCCAGCTACTCTGGAGGCTGAGGCAGGAGAATGGTGTGAACACGAAGGCGGAGCTTGCAGTGAGTAGAGATTGTGCCACTGTCCAGCCTGGGCGACAGAGCGAGACTCTGTCTCAAAAAAAAAAAAAAAAAAAAAAGCTTGAAATCTGGAGATGGAATAGTGGGCTCCTGCCACAGATCATATATGCTAACTGTGTGTACTTGAAGTTTAAGTTCTTCTTTTTACTCATTTATAAGATAACAGTATTTGTCTCAGAGGATTTGTATGAGGGTTAAATAAGATAGTAAATATAAACAATATTAAGCAAACTCTGCCTAACATTTGGTAACCACTCAGTGTGTGTTTGACAGTCTAACGTTGTTACTTTGTTATTAGCAGTAGTATTGTTATTGTTGTTATTAGCATTATGTGACTTGCAGAATGTCACACAGCTAGCAGGAGGCAGATTTCAAATCTAG
This sequence comes from Pan troglodytes, assembly GCF_028858775.2. Classification (NCBI taxonomy): domain Eukaryota; kingdom Metazoa; phylum Chordata; class Mammalia; order Primates; family Hominidae; genus Pan; species Pan troglodytes. Next base: position 39,273,903 of record NC_072406.2, on the reverse strand, counting down.
AGCTGTCTGATAACAAAACCTAGATTCTTGGCACTGTACAACTACCCCGACTTAACAAAAAAACTTTTCAGGTTGACTTCTAGGATTGTAATGACATATGCAAAATGTCCATGTGGTTTTCTGGAAGCCCCCTGGATTGAGTGGTCCAGTGACCCCAATTACTGCTATCAGCACTGGCTAGTAAATAATAAAAGCATGTAACCTCATCCTAAAACATATCTGAGGATGTTGTTCTACCTAGTGTAGCATTCAAACGCAATAGCAGTAACAAAAACCTGCTAGTTGTTTGTTTATATTTGCTTTTTAACTAGTCAGTGCTAGGCAAAACTATCCTATCAAGATAGCAAGGAGAGTTAATGGATGCAGGTGAATTTTCAAATTGCACAGACTGCGTAGTGACTAGAGAAACTGCATAGACTGACTTGGGGAAAAAATTGTTGAAGATGAATTGCACAGGAGCAGTAAAAATTACCAGAGATTTCTCCTGGGGAAAAGAGCTCCCCGTGTCTTTACATAGCTGATACCAACATGGGTAGCCTGTCTTAGGAAAGGCCCCTAAGATAAATAAACTCACAAAAGTCAAAACTGACCATTTAAGAAGTACTTGTATTACAAAACCAAGCCCTTTGCAAAGAATTTTACCATAATTATAAACAGTGAACTTCCTATTCGCTATAAATAGTGAATCCAAATACATAGTTGGATTTGGAAAAAGAACTTTAACTATAATGATTAATGATATTTTTCTCTTTTAGGATTTGTTTTCCAATGTGCACAATTGAATCACTTAGCATTATTGTCAGGTTATAGGAGAAGGATATTTTGGGTGATTTTTTGTGTATAATTCTAGTAATATTTATTCTTCCCATTGACTGTCTCCAAAAGCATTTACTTAGCACACATACTATGACTATACAACAATGCAAGTGATGTGCAACTGAGACTCCAATCATGATATGGTAAGGAGATATTTTCTTTTGTATATGAAACCTCCTTACTGCTGCCCTTGAAGGGTAGTATTAGAGCTGACAGGGAGGTATATGTATGGGCAAGAAGGTGTGCTGACCACCTCACATTACTCCTCCTTCTCCCCAAACTACCGTCCCTCTTCCCTAAATGTATCTGTAGAGAGGAAAAAAAAAAAGGATTATGATAAAAGGTTCAAGTTATCATGTAAGAAAACATGCTTGGCTACTCTAAATAAATAACTTTGGAGTCCAAGAGGAAATCAAGATGGCAGTTACAGAACATTAAAAATTGACATGAGAATAAAACAAAAACATGAGAAGCATCCTAAATCATTCTCAGAGGAAAATGTATAGCTCTGAGTGCTTCTGAAATTAAATAACAGAGAATAAAAAGAACTAAATTAATTAATCCAAAAAAGCTAGGGAAACAACAGTGTAAGCAGAAACAAGGAATTTTTTTTTTAGTGAATTAGAAAACTAAATAAAACGTAAACTTAATAAATTCAAAAGATGGGACATTGAAAATATCAACAGATACACAAATATCTGATTAGTCCAATAAATCAAAGAGAGAAAACGTAACATTTGAAATGAAAGAGATGTTATGAATAAAGATATTTTAATATTTTAAAGCATTCTATGTAAAGCTTTATAATAATCTTAAAGTTTTTGAGAAAATAATTTTTCCCTGGGAAAGGTAAATTACAAGAATTGATTCAGTAACATATAGAAAAACTGAAAAAAAAAAAAAACTAATAACCAAGAAATAAGTGGGAGAAAAGTTACCAAAAATCTGCCCCCACCTCAAAATGCCAGGCCCAGATAGTAAATTTTAGCAAGTTTACTAATAACATATAATGCTCTTTAAACTCTTATAGAGAAGACAATGGAAAGCTGCAGAATGAATTTTCTGAAGCTAGATAATTCTGAAAGCAAAACGTGTCAGAGATAGCCCAGAGAAACCTATAGATACATTTTACAAATGTAGCTATAATAATCCTAAATATAATATTAGAAATTATAATCCTGAAGGAAATTCAAGATTAGCATTGCATCAAGTAGGATTTGTTGCAAGAATGCAAAGGTGTGTACTACTAGGAAATCCTTTTAGCACAACTCATCTTATCAATAGATCAAGGTTAGAAAATTATCTCAGTGTCAATCTCAATTGATGTCTAAAAGTCATTTTATGAAAGTCAACATCCATTCCAGAAGAGAAGGAAGTGGATGAGGAGAAGGAGGAAGAGAAGAGGGTGGGAAGAGAAGAGAAGAAACAAAAGAATTCTTGGTAAATGAAGAAGACACTTTCTTAACACGATAAAAACATCTACTTCAAACCAAGAGTCAACATCGTATCTAAATGCAAAAGCCTAAATACATTTCCATTAAACTTGGGACAAGAACATTCTTCTTAAAGAGATAGAAAATTCTAACTGACCAATAATGAATAAGGGAATTGAATCAGAAAACAAAAATCTCCCATCAAAGAAAAGCCCAGGACCTAATAGCTTCACCTGGATAGTTCTATCACACATTTAACGAAGGATTAATAATAATCCTTCTCAACTTCTTCCATGTAGTTGAAAATGAAGAAATACTTCCAAACTCATTTTACAAAGGCATTTTACAAGGAAAGAAGGAGGGAAGGAAGAAGAAAATATTACATACTTCCCAAACACCATAGACCAAAATACATTTCAGTTAAGTCAACTACTTAAATAATAACACAAAATTTCTAGGGGAAAACAAATGAATATTAACATGTTCTAAGAATGGAAAACATTTTCTAAAGACACTAAAGGTAAAAAATAAGTAATTGATGATCACTCTGACTACCAAAAATTGAAATGTTTTAAAAGATACAACAGATGAAATAAAAAAGCAGGTGATACATTTTAGAAAACATTTGCAACATACATGACAAAAGAGAGTTTTGTTTTCTTTTTCTTTTTGAACTATAAATAACTGATAAGTATAAAATACTCAACTTTGCAAGGATAAATGCTTGAGGGGATGGATACCCTATTCTCCATGATGTGCTTACTTCACGCTGCATGCCTGTGTCTGTCAAAACATCTCATGTACCCCATAAATATATACACCAACTATGACCTACAAAAATAAAATAAATACTCAGCTTTGCTAATTATCAAACTGTAAATGAAAACATGAATAATAAAAAAGCTCCATCCATCAGATTGACACACATCACTTAAGGTTTTAATTCCTAGCCTGAGTGAGGACATAGTGGGTAGGCACCCCTTTATAGTACTGGGGAAGTGTAAACTGGCTGAGTCTTTTCTGAAGGCAACATGACAGCAAGTATCATAACTCAGCACAGACACAGTCCTGGGCTCAGAAATTCTACGTCTGGAAAGTTTTTTTGTTTTCTTGAGATGGAATCTTGCTCTGGCGCCCACGCTGGAGTGCAGTGGCTCAATCTTGGCTCACTGCAACCTTTGCCTCTGGGGTTCAAGTGATTCTCCTGCCTCAGCCTCCCGAGTAGCTGGGAATACAGCCACGCACCATCACACCCAGCTAATTTTTTATTTTTAGTAGAGATGGGGTTTCACCATGTTGGTCAGGCTGGTCTCAAACTCCTGACCTCAGGTGATCTGCCCACCTCAGCCCTCCAAAGTGCTGGGATTACAGGGGTGAGCCATGTACCCAGCCGGAAGTTATTTTAAGAAAATAATACAAGGATATGTGCAAATATTTACCCGCAATAATGTTTATAATAGCATTTTTTTAATAGTAAAAGTTTAAAGCAACTTAATGTTTAACAACAGATTTGTTAAGTAATATAAATTCTAAACAGTGGATTATTAAATAGTGAATGAGAATTGTATTGAAGAATTTCTAAGGCATGCAAGTCGTCCATAATATTTGCTATGTAAAAAACAAATTTCTAATCAGCAAATACTTATAGTGTCTTTTATGTTAAGTAAATACTTATATGTCTTTTATGTTAAAATATATGTAAATATATTTTAAACCACATGCCATCAAATACTATGACAGATTATATCTAGGTTCTTTTATTTGCTTATTTTTCTACAATGAATATGTGTGGCTTCCGGAATAGGAGAATTATGTTGTCATTCTTATTTTTAAAAAGCAGCCATCTCTTATACAACAAAATACAAATTAACTCAAAATACATCAGAGATCTAAATGTAAGAACTAAAACTATAAAACTCTTAGAAGAAAACATAGGACAAAACATTCATAACATTGGATTTGGCAATGATTTCTTGGACATCATATCAAAGGTTCAGGCAACAAAAGAAAAAAATAGAAAAATTTGACTTCATGAGCATTAAAAACTTGTACAACAAAAGATACTATCAACAGAGTAAGAAGGAAACTCACAGAATGGGAGAAAATATTTGCAAATTATATATCTGATAAAGGATTAATATCTAGAATAAAGAAGTCCTAAAACTCAACAACAACAATAACAAAACCAATCCAAAAGACCTGAGTAAGCATTTCTCCATAAAAAGTATACAAATGTCCACTAAGCACATGAAAAAAAAATCCTCAACACCACTAATCATCAGGGAAATGCAAATGAAAACTACAATGAAATACCACTGCATACCCATAAGGAGGCTGCTATGAAAAACAAGCAAACGAACCAAAAACCCAAAAAATAACAAGTGGTGGTGAGGATGTGGAGAAATTGGAACCCTGTGCACTGCTGGCAGGAATGTAAAATGATAAACAGTTGAGGAAAAAGTATGATGGTTCCTCAAAAAATTAAAGATAGAATTACCATGTGATCCAGCAATTCAACTGTTAGGTATCTACTCCAAAATAATTGAAAGCAGAGTCTTGAAGATGTAATTTTTCAGCCCATATTCATTGCAGCGTTATTCCTATTAGTCAATGGTGGAAGTAAGGCTGGGCACAGTGGCTCACGCCTGTAATCCCAGCACTTTGGGAGGCTGAGGTGGGTGGATCACCTGAGGTCAGGGGTTTGAGACCAGCCTGACCAATATGGTGAAACCCTGTCTCTACTAAAAATACAAAAATTAGCTAGGCATGGTGGCGTGCACCTGTAGTCCCAGCTAAGTACTTGGGAGGCTGAGGCAGGAAATTCGCTTGAACCTGGAAGGCAGAAGTTGCAGTAAGCCAAGATTATGCCATTGCACTCCAGCCTTGGTGACAGAGTGAGACTCTGTCTCAGAGAAAAAAAAAATTGGTGGAAGCAACCCAAGTAAGTACGCATAAATGGATGAACGGATAAACAAAATGTGATCTACACATACGATGGAATATTATTCAGCCTTAAAAAGGAAGGAAATTCTAACACATGCTACAACATGGATGAACCTTGAGGACATTGTGAAATAGACAAGTTACAAAAAGTCGAATCCTGTATGATTCCATTCATGTGAGTGAGGTACCCGTAGTAGTAAAATTCGTAGAGACAGTGGAGTGGGCGTTTCCTGGGGATAGTGGGGAGGGGGTGGTAGGGAGTTAGTGTTAAATGAACACGGAATTTCAATTTTGCAACGTGAGAAGAGTTCTGGAGATGAATATTGATGATGGTTGCACAACAATATGTGTATTTCACACCACTGAAATGCACACTTAAAAATGGCTCAGATCGGAAATTTTATGTTATGTGTATTTTATCACAATAAAAAAAGGAGCTCTGTTTAAACTAGTGAACACTAAGGGTTCTCTTCTGAGTCCACACCCTGACTCTTCACTTACAAGCCATGTGATGTTAGACATATCCCCTGTGAGGGGCTATAATAGAAAAGTCGTCATACTGTTTAAAACTGTTGTTTGTAAACTATGTTAGCACCAGATAAATGTGAAAGAATATACTATTTTGTCTCTAATTAAATGAATTAATTAGGTCAATTTTGTAAAGTGGCTAGAGCTGTGCCTGGCACGTCATAAACTCTCAATCAGTGTCAGCTGTTATTATAGTCCTTCCTGAGATAGGGCAGAATGAAGTACACACAGGACTAGCATCCCTGAGTTCTCTGCATCTACACCCACAGGAAATATGCCACTCAGAGGGCTTCCCACAGCCCTGCTCAGGAATAATTGATTCGGTGTCTCTGTGAAGTCTATCCCACTACAATGCGCTGAACAGCTTCCCAAGGACCCGAAAGAGTTAATTAGCATCCCTAACGACCCCTCAGGCACTGGTTACAATTCAGCTAATTTAACAAAAGAATATAATGACCCCAGGTTATTTATACTTTCAATTGTTTAAATCAATTCTATGATAAAGTGTGGTACTAAAAAGCACAGGGAAGTGTAGTCTAACTGTAATTTATAAAGCTGGAGTGATACGTTTAAAAGAAAGGCTAAAATGTATATAAATGTACTAGTAGCTAATACCTACTAGTAGTAGGTATAAAAGTATTAATCAAAATGGCTAACAGATTTCTTGTGTTACATGGGAGCTAGGAAAGCCAATGACTCTTGTAGTCCTATGCCACTAGGTATCATGCGTCTTGGTCAGATTTATTTTCTGTAAGGTTTTACAACAAATTATGAGTAATTTAGATAATGGCAGGGGTACCCTGAGGGGAGGAGAAAGAGGTGAATGGAAGAGAGCAGGGAGAATGAGTGGAAGAAGGTGCTAGAGCATATTAATTTGTTCTTTTCTTGAGACGGAATCTGGCTCTGTCTCCCAGGCTGGAGTGCAGTGGTGCAGTCTCGGCTCACTGCAACCTCTGCCTCCCGGGTTCAAGTGATTTTCCTGCCTCAGCCTCCCAAGTAGCTGGGATTACAGGTGCCCACCACCATGCCCGGCTAATTTTTGTATTTTTGGTGGAGATGGGGTTTCACCACGTTGGTTAGGCTGGTCTTGAACTCCTGACCTCAGGTGATATGCCTGCCTCAGCCTCCCAAACTGCTGCATTACAGACATGAGCCACCGCACCCAGCCGAGCATATTAATTTCTAAAAATACTTTTGAGTCCATACTGATAATAAATGAGAGAGAGCAAGAGAGAGAGAGAACAAAAAGACAAAATCTTTTCCCTACAGTGGAATGAAAGGACTAATAAATACAGAAGGAATGACGGAGTTAGAAAATTACTGTTCTGCAACCATCACAACAATAATTCAGGGAAAAATCATCAGTAGATGCTAAACTAGTGGGTGAACATTTCAGAAGCAACGGGGTATTTATGCTGACACAAAGCATCCCCTGCAAGATACTTATTAACTGCAAAGGAGAAAATAGTCATTTCATAGCAGAGTGACCTGGCAGACACTGCCTTCACCAAAAAATCAAAGTTGATATTACTGATAATGAGACCAACCTCCAGATGAGATGCACTCAAGAAAGCCAAACTTCACCTCCTGAAAGTCCTGAGCCAAATGCATCACTTGAATCTAATCATGGGAAAACACCAGATGAATCCAAATCACCTGCAAACTAAATGGTCTCTACTCATAAAAAACATCAATGTCATGAGAGACAAAGGAAGGCAGAGGAAACATTGCAGATTAAAGGGGACCAAAGAGACATGACAACTAAATGCCACGTGTGATCCCAGACTGGGAAAAATAGCTATAATGGATACTATTGGGACAACTGAAGAAACGAATAAGGTATGTACATTTAATAATAGTATTCTATCTATGTCACATTTCCTGATTTTCATAATTGGCCTGTGATTGTGTAAGTGAATATCCTTGTTTTTAGGAAACATACATTGAGATATTAAGGGGTAAAACAGCGTGATGTCTGCAAGGAGCTTGCAAATGGTTCTCTCTCTCTCTATATATATAATATGCATATATACATACATATATAATATAATATATACAATATTACACTCAATATGTAATATTGGATTTTATATACAGCATATATTGAGAGAAAGAGAAAGCAAATGTGTCAGACTGTTTATAACTGGTGAATCTGAGTGTAAGGTATATGAGCATTCTTTTTACTATTCCTGCAATTTTCCTTTAAATTTGAAATTATTTTAATAATACAATGTAAAAAAAAGTTGGATGAGCTAAGGTCTGAGCACCTTTCCAACTCTAAGGGTGTCTGATTTGAAAGTCATTAGCAGCTTGTCAACATAGGCTAAGCCCAGGCTGGCCCCTCCCCTCCTTCCTCCCCATCCCTCCCCAGTCCTCCTTGCACCTGCCATCACACATCACTCTCCCGTTGCTTTCTCCTCTCTGTTTCCTTCCAATTTTAGGATTTGAAATAATTTCAGAGTTTGTGTGAGCTTCTCAGGGAAAGATCCTACACAATTTTAGTCAAAAGACTAGGAAACTCAACAACGAAAATTAAACCTTCGCGATTTTTTATTTCCTTCCTTCCTTCCTTTCTTCATTCCTTCCTTCCTTGCTTCCTTCTTTCCTTCCCCTTCCCCCTCCCCTCCCCTTTTCCTTCCTTCCTCCCTCCCTCCCTTCCTTTCTTCCTTCCTTCTTTCTTTCTTTCCTTCCATAATTCACATTTCCTCTCTAGTGGGTCCTCCGCCTCATAGCGAAATGGGCAGTAAGCCCCTCTCCTTTAAACAACAAGGCCAAAAGCCACCCTGGATTCAAAGCTCCCCTCCAGCTTCAGCCCTGCCTCCTCCCCTTCACGGCTCCACCTCCTGGACCTTGCCTGTATTAGTTCTCCCTTTTCTCATCTACCACTCACCTCACACCAACCCACTGCAAATTGCCTTCTGCCCTCACCCCTCCACTGAAACTGCCCTTGCCAAACTCATCAGCCGCCTCCTTAGAAGTCATGCTGATGGGCAGTTGTTGGCCCTCATTTCACCTGTTGTAGCATTTGATTCAGCTGACCACTCCTTTCTCTGGAAACACTCTCATGGCCCTCGTGGCCCCGGTTTCTGATTCTCTGACAACTCTGGCTGCTCCTCCTCAATCTCCTTTGTAGGCTGCTCTTACTCTGCCTGTCCCTGAAGTGTGGATGCTCCTGAGAGTTCTTTCCCAGGCCGCCTTCTGCACGGCCTCCCTAGTGTACCTCCTGAGCTCCAGGCCCATACTTCCACCTGCCTACCAGACACTCTCACTTGGGTGTCTCATAACCTCGTCAAACTCAGTATCTCCAAATCTGAATGGTTCACCTCAGACAGGGTCCTTTATCTCAGAGAATAGCAACGCCTGGACTTAGCTGGCAAGCCAGAAGCCTGGCATTCATCCTTGCCTCCTGTCTCAACCTGCACACCAATCAGCCAACACTTCCTGTTCATTCCAGAACTCCCTGTCCCTTGCTCTGCATCTGGTCGGCCCGCTATTCATCATCTCCCATTCATATGACTACAACATCCACCAACTTCCAGTCTCTCATCCCGCCCACTCTGCATTTAAAATAATCTTTCTAACACAAAAATATGCTGTTGTTCCCCTGCTCAAAACCCTTCAGTGATGTCCCATGTCTTTTAATCAGAAGTCCAAACGGCTTAACATGGCTCATAAGGCCCACATGACAAGGACATTCTGACCAAGTCCTCTCTTCTTTTCAGTTCCTTGAACAAGCCAGGTTCTCTCTCACATCCATGGTTTACAACAGGGGTCCCCATTCCCCGGGCCACGGACCAGTACTAATGGTGACCTGTTAGGAACCGGTCACACAGCAGGAGGTGAGCCCTGAGCCAGCATTCCCGCCTGAGCCCGGCCTCCTGTCAGATCAGCAGTGGCACTAGATTCTCATAGGAGCAGGAACCCTGCTGTGAACTGTGGATGTGAGGGATCTAGGTTGTGTGCTTCTTGTGATAATCTAACTAATGTTTTGGGAGGTCGAGGCGGGCAGATCACCTGAGGTCAGGAGTTCAAGACCAGCCTGGCCAACATGGTGAAACCCCATCTCCACTAAAAATAAAAAAATTAGCCAGGCGTGGTGGCGTGAGCCTGTAAACCCAGCTACCCAGGAGGCTGAGGCAGGAGAATCACTGAAACCTGGGAGGCAGAGGCTGCAGTGAGCTGAGATCGTGCCAGGACACTCCAGCCTGGCGACAGAGTGAGACTCCGTCTCAAAAATAAATGAATTAATTAATTAAATTAAAAGAAAAGAAAAAGAATCTAACTAATGCCTGATGATGATCTGAGGTGGAACAGTTTCATCCTGAAACCATCTGCCACCCCCGCCCCTCACAGCCCTGTCTGTGGAAAAACTGTCTTCCATGAGACCGGTCCCTGGTGCCAAAAAGGTTGGGGACCTGGTTTATAATGTGCTGTGGCGTCTGCCTGGGACATTTTTGCCTCTTCTCTTTATCTGGATGACTCCCATAATCCTTCCCCTAGTTGCAGAACTGGATGTGAATCAATAACAGCCAGTACTTTCTCTATCACGGTGCTTCCCTTCCTGTGCTCATCTCACGCTAGACTGGACTACGTCCACCATGTCTGCCATTGTGTTCCAATCAAGGCCACTGCCTGCAGCCAAAAGATGGAGCTCACAGGAGCTCACTTCCATTATATAGGAACTCCCCATTCTTCCAAATTATCATCCATACAATAGAAATTTTCTCTCCTCTTCCCTTGACTGGATATTTGGGAAACATCTTTTTGCTCAGTGGCCCAAGCAAATTCTGAAATATTGCTCTGTTTTCTTTCACAAATGTTTATTTTCCTCTCTATATTAATGCACTTTTCTTTTCTATTCTTAGCTACAGCTACACATCATGAATCTAGATTCCACTAATTCAAATTTTGCAAATATGAATGACATGAATAAAAATTCATCAACCTCATCACTGAATATTCAACTTTTTGTTAACAAGGAAAGGAAACCTCAAGCTGTAACTTATGAAATCTTGTATTCACCTAACACATTTTCTTCTTTCGAATTTAATAAGTAATTTTTACAAAATAGAATATTCCTGTTTAGTTATAATGCTTCACATCAAAATGAAAGCCACGAGAACTGAAGTTTTACATTACCTTATCTTATTCCATTTTTAAAGTATATTTAATAAAATTAAAATGCTTTTTAATTTTCAACTCTGAAAGAACCTAGTCCAAACAAATAAAGATTTATTATAACTTTGTTTTTTTGTTTAAACTGAGAACCGTGTTTCACTTTGAACTGTCACCCAAAGTTAGCCCCTGTGACTGCTAATTAAGAAGGGGTTGGCCAGGCATGGTGGCTCACACCTGTAACCCCAGCACTTTGGGAGGTCGAGGCGGGTGGATCACCTGAGGTCAGGAGTCCGAGAGCAGCCTGACCAGCATGGAGAAACCCCATATCTACTAAAAATACAAAATTAGCTGGGTGTGGTTGCACATGCCTGTAATCCCAGCTACTTGGGAGGCTGAGACAGGTGAATCGCTTGAACCCTGGAGGCAGAGGTTGTAGTGAGCCAAGGTTGCGCCATTGCACTCCAGCAGCCTGGGCAACAAGAGCAAGATTCCGTCTCAAAAAAAAAAAGAAGGGGTACCAGGTCGGGCATGGTGGCTCATGCCTGTAATCCCAGAACTTTGGGAGGCCAAGGCGGGTGGATCACCTGAGGTCAGGAGTTCAAGACCAGCCTGGCCAACATGGTGACATGATGAGATCCTGTCTCTACTAAAAATACAAAAATTAGCTGGGCATGGTGGCACACACCTGTAATTCCAGCTACTTGGGAGGCTGAGGTAGGAGACTCTCTTGAACCTGGGAGGCAGAGGTTGCAGTGAGCTGAGATTGTGCCACTGCATTCCAGCCTGGGTGACAGAGTGAGACCTTGTCTCAAAAAAAAAGAAAAAAAGAAAAAAAAATGTACCTCGCAGGATCTTCCTCCACATGCAGCATTGGGCTTATTGTTAGAAAGACACAGACTATTCTCTTTCACTGGGACATTTCTTCTCAGTTGTGAACCTTCAACTGTCTGCAGAACGTAATAAAACCTATCACCCAGCCACTGATAGACTAATGTGTGGGAGGAACGGGTAACTACAAGAAATGAAAGCCATAGAGGGCAGGTCCAGGCTTGTGTTTTGGGAAGGCTGAATGAACTTTACAAAGTGCATTACGGGAAACAAGCACGAAGACTCTCACCTTGTCAGCCTTACATGGTGTTCTGAACTGTACATCTGATTTTTACAAGGACGTGCTAATAAAATGGCTGCCAAGAGTGTTTTAATTGATTCTGACCCCAATGGTGGCTACAAATGATTGTCCACACCTTTCTCCTTGGCTTCTGAACCCAAACACTTCAATGTCACTTAAACCATTAGGGCCAGGCTCTCAGTCTTAAACTCATGTCATACAGATGATGTGAATTATCAATATAGAGTCAAAGACGCCATGTAGCTAATAGCACAGTTAAAATTTTTTTCCAACATACTCTCATACAATGCTGCTAGGAGAACAAATTGATGAAATCTTTTGCAAGGTTAATCTGATGCATCCATTTCCTTAAAAACATTCATATCATTTCAATTAGTAAGAATAGAAAGAAATTGTCCTAAATGGAGAAGCTATGGATGCATAAGGACGTTCACTGAAGGATACAAAGGTTATTCGTAACAGTTAACACAAGAAATAGAAAAATGTATAGCAGGGGACTCATATTTTGGACTTATCCCATTGTCGGATTGTTTTCAGCATTTTACATTTGTCAACACATTGAATCTTCATAACAATCCTATGAAGCAGGCACCATTACTTTTTTGTTTTTTCAGATAAAGAAACTGAGGCATTTGCCCAGGCTAGTGCTGGAGCTGAGATTGGAATTTAAATAATTCAGCTCCAAAGCCAGCTCTCTAAATGTACCGTAATGCTTTCTGACATATTCACATCTAAAATGTTATACAGTTAAGTGTGTTTGTGTTTGTAATCATGTGGAAAAATACTCATGTTATCATGTCTAATTAGAAAAAGAAAGATGAGGCTGGGCATGGTGGTGCACACCTGTAATCCTAGCACTTTGGGAGGCCGAGGTGGGTGGATCACGAGATCAGGAGATCAAGACCATCCTGGCTAACAGTGAAACCCCATCTCTACTAAAAAATACAAAAAAAAAAAAAAAAAAGCAAAAAAAAATGCCGGGCATGGTGGCGGACGCCTGTAGTCCCAGCTACTTGGGAGGCTGAGGCAGGAGAATGGCGTGAATCCAGGAAGCGGAGCTTGCAGTGAGCTGAGATCGCGCCACTGTACTCCAGCCTGGGCGACAGAGCAAGACTCTGTGTCAAAAAAAAAAAAAAAAGTAAAAAAAACCCAACGAATTTCTGTGCTTAGAAAAAGAGCTTCAAAGGTTTAGACACCAATGTGGTATTAGCGATGATCTTTGTACAGTGGAACTATGATTTTTCTCTGTTATTTTCTTTTTTTTTTAAAAAAGTAAGCATATATTGCTTTTTAAATGGTAAATATGGTCATTTATCCCTTCTAAAGCTCTCACTGTGTTTCTGGCTTCCACTCACATTGCCCTCACCATCTCTCCTCCTTGCTTTACTTTGTATTTTCCGTCACAAACTTTTTTCTCCTAGGCCTTATTTTTTCCCACCTTTTATTTCTTACCCTGTTTGCTCTTTCCCACTTCCTTCCTTCTTACTCCTGCCTCTCCTGACCCCTCCTTCTTCCCTCATCCCACAAAGCTTATGAGCAGAAAGGGAGAAAGCCCCGAGCTCTAGCTGCCCAGTGGCCCATTTCCCTCTGTCTCTCCCAAGGGGTGTATGTGAGTAGACAGGGGTACTAGAGAGTGAGCCATTTTCTGAAAAAAGCATACTTTTTAGTATTGTATTTCAGTTGTTCTAATGACTTCTAAAATTGTTGAAATAAGCTGGGTGTGATGACTCATCCCAGCTACTTGGGAGAGTGAGATGAGAGGATTGTTTGAGGCTAGGAGTTCAAGACCATCTTGGTCAACGTAGTGAGACTCCATCTCTAAACAAAAATGAGCTGGGTGTCGTAGTGTGGGCCTGTAGTCCCATCTACTAAGGAGGCTGAGAGGGGAGAATTGCTTGAGCCTAGGAATTCCAGGCTGGAATGAGCTACTGCACTCCAGCCTGGGTAAAGAGCAAGACCTCATGTCTTAAAAAAAAAAAAAATTGTTGAAATAAATATCTTTGACTTTCACATTTGAGGCCCCCTGGCCAGTCACTGATCGTAGGTCCCGCCGGCTCTCCAGCATCCCCCTCCTGCCTCCTTCTCCGCCCTCCTGGTGGTGCATGGCAAACCCCTCCTGCCTCTGTCCTGGCAGCCCTGTCCATGGTCCCTTTCCCCACCACTCCTCTGTTTTCCCTTCTTGATCTTCCTTCTTCTAGGTCTGAACTTCTCTTGTGAGCAGAGTGTTGCCTTTAGATGGGCAGATGTCCTCAGGCAGGCCCCTTGTTCCCATGATGACCCGCCTAGCTGGCCTGGTGGACTCATCCAAGACCACTTCTGCGGTCACACCTGGTTTTCACAGGAGTAGAAGCAGTGATGCCGATGCTTTGAAGAGTAGAGTCAAGAGCCCCTACTGCTCTGCCAGTCACCTCTCAGCCCCCTGGGGTTCACTGGAGAACGCCAGCTACCAAGGCTAGCAAGGAAGACTGCCTAGGCCAGCGGGCCACGGCCCTCTAGGTGATTCTTCCCTCAACTCCAGGCTCCTCACCCATAACAGATCAACTACAGATTAAGAAAGTTTTAAAGTCATCTAAACATTTATTCTTCACATTTTTAAACGCCAGTTTTCTCTTCAAATCTCAGTTCTTAAGTACCAGCTAGTGAGGAACACTGGTAGCCTTAAAAATATGAGGCAGCTCCCAGCACTTTGAGAGGCCGAGGCGGGCGGATCATCTCAGGTCAGGAGTTCAAGACCAGCCTGACCAATATGATGAAACCCCGTCTCTACTAAAAATACAAAAACTAGCCAGGCGTGTTGCGTGTGCCTGTAGTCCCAGCTACTAGGGAGGCTGAGGCACAAGAATCGCTTGAACCCGGAAGGCAGAGGTTGCAGTGAGCCGAGACAGCACCACTGCACTCCAGCCTGGGCAACAGAGCGAGACTCCATCCCCTCCCCCGCCAATAAAAGAGGCAATTTCTTTTCCAAAATGTGTTTGCCTCACTCCCATCCTTTTATCCTTAATGCCTGTCTAATTGCTAGGGCCTCCTACTGGCCTTCCTGACTGGAGATCCTCTCGCCTATCTTGCCTCCTGAAGGGTGGCTTCACTCATGTTCTTTAATGAAAATTATTTCCAGTTACCTTGTTTCCAGACCTATCCAGCTTAAATTCTAACTTTAGCTCTCCTTGCCCCAAAAGAAAAAATAACACCATTTTTTTTTTCTGATTGCAAAGCTATGTTCTCTGCCAGTAATCAAACAAAATCAGGCAATATAAAAAGGTGTAAACAAGAAAGTGGTAAGCTTCTTTAACCTCATCACCCAGAGCTGAGTGGGGCAGGGAGCCCTTTTAGTGGTCTTCAGGCAATACTTCTAAGTGTGAAAATAAAGGGAAATGAGTTCCTTCAAGGGAAATTCCAGGCACTAGCAAGACCTGAGAAGTAAACGATCAGCTTCTGAGGAAGTTAGAACCACAGGATATTTGATTCCCTGTAGAAACTAAAGGTAACATCTTAACATACATCCTTGGGCTGTTTTTCACAAACCAGGACTCCAGGACTCCCACCAAATGGATTGGCTGGTACGTAAACCTCAGATGAGGGGAAACTGAGGTCTGAACTCTGACCACCTTTCTTTGCTCTAAATTTCTTCCTGAAGGGCCTGGAGGGAGGCACACCCCAGGGCCAGAGCTAGCATTCTTTTCTGCTGACCTCAAAATTTTAAGCAAAGCTGCTCTTCCTTAACCCACTGCAAATCAGAAAACCTTTGAATTCGCCTATGTCCTATAAGTTCTGCTTCAAGATATCCCACCCTTTCGGGCCAAACTGATGTGTAACCACCATGTATTGATTTGCAATTTGCCTGTAACTTCTGCTTTCCTGAAATTATCCCTGCCTTTAAAAACCCCTACCTGCAAGCCATTGGGGAGGCTGAGTCTTAAGCATGAGCTGCTCAATTCACCTTGCTTGGTGCCCTGCAAATAAATGTCCTCCTTTCTCCTGCTGCAAACCTCTGTGTGGATGTTTGGCCTCACTGCTGCTGGCGAGTGAACCTCAGTTTGGTTCGCTAACAGAGGTAAACATGGCTTATTTTTAGAGCTTTTTTTTTTTTTCTTTTCCTTTTTTTTTTTTTTTTTTTGAGATGGAGTCTTGCTTTGTTGCCCAGGCTGGAGTGCAGTGGCATGATCTCGGCTCACTGCAACCTCTGCCTACTGGGTTCAAGCGATTCTCCTGTGTCAGCCTCCTGAGTAGCTGGGACCACAGGCGCACATCACCACCCCCGGCTAATTTTTGTATTTTTAGTAGAGACAGGGTTTCACCATGTTGGCCAGGCTGGTCTTGAACTCCTGACCTCAGGTTATCCACCCGCCTCGGCCTCCCAAAGTGCTGGGATTACAGACGTGAGCCACTGCCCCCAGCCGGATTTTTAGAGCTTTCTGAATTCCACGTGAGCCACCGTATTTGCCATGGCTGCCCCTCCCCCATGCCTCTGCTAAGGCTTGGCTTCTGGACCCCGTGAGGTGCTCATTCCTCCTTCTGTGGCTTTGTCAGAGGCATGTGAATATGAGTAACTCCATCTTGAATAGGAACTGGGGAAAATGAGGCTGAGACCTATTGGACTGCATTCCCAGATGGTTAAAGCATTCTAAGTCACAAGATGAGATAGGAGGTCAGCACAAGATACAGGTCATAAAGACCTTGCCAAAACCCACCAAAACCAAGATGGCCACGAGAGTGACTTCTGGTCATCCTCCTCACTGCTACACTCTCACCAGCACCATGACAGTTTACAAATGCCATGGTAATGTCAGGAAGTTACTCTATATGGTCTAAAAAGGGGAGGCATGAATAATCCACCCCTTGTTAAGCATATAATCAAGAAATAACTATAAAAATGGGCAACCAGCAGCCTCCAGGCTGCTCTGTCTATGAAGTAGCCATTCTTTTATTCCTTCAGTTTCCTAATAAACTTGCTTTCATTTCACTCCATGGACTCACCCTGAATTCCTTCTTGCGCGAGATCTAAGAATCCTCTCTTGGGATGTGGATCAGGACCCCTTTCCTGTAACAGCTTTGCTGCTGGTATTCAATCTTCTGTAACTGCCCTTGCCTTTCCCTCCAGTTGTCCAACTCACTCCTAATTTTAAAAATCCAGCTCAATTCCTGCCTGTTGCATGAAGCTTTCTAGGTCTTCTCAAAGTTCAAATGTGTACTTCAGGCCATGCAGTTCCACCCTGTAACTATCTCCTTCTGACGACACTGCCTCTTCCCACCTAGCTCACATCCTGGCAGGGAACCGGGATCAACGTATGGTGCTTTTCTAGAGCCTAGTGACATGGTGGGCAATCAGTACACATCTGACTAATAAATACAAATAAATAAATAAATGGCCAATTGAGTGGCTTCCTTTAAATTTAATGAAAATTCTTAATGAAACTTTAGAGACTGAATCTAATTTTTAGTAGGCTTCAGGCCTACAGGCCAGTGATACTTTACGTGGACATTCTAAAATCTCTCCCACAAAGCACCGCACTGAATCCCAGAGTCCCTGTGAAGTTCAGGTGTCAATTAAGACAGGGATTTCCCCTGAGTCCTCTGGTTCCAGTTGTTGAGTTGCTGGTGCTTTATTTACTTCCTGCTCCCTATACTACGTCCCCTCCTATAATCACCCCATCAAGCTTACACTATCTGTGGTGCCCAAAGTGATGACACCTCCATAAATCAGTGCTTAAAGTGCCTGCTGTTGCTAACGTGCCCAGGTGATGAAAGTCTTTCTGCACTTTCTTGGTGTAGAATATTTTGATGGATTTAACAAAGGTTTTGATTCAGGCAAGGGCTGTGGAAGGCTCCATGGCATCAAGGAACCACATCTGAGCAACAGAAGCAGGAGCCCATGTTAAAAAGAAACGAAGGCTGCAGAGGCTGGGAGGGAGGTGGACTTGCTGCCCCATGGTCCTCTCCTATTTTCAGACCAAAAGGCACTACTTGTGTGGAATTTGCAAATTGCTAACCAACAAGAGTTGCCGATGCGTGCTCACCTCTCATCACATTTAATCAGAATCACGCTGTCTGTTCCAATCCCTAAGGCTGCAGCTCCCTTCTTGAGAGAAAAATGACTCTGTAAAAAAAAAAAATATATTTGCAATTAGTTCCATATAAAGACAAGATCCATTCCACTGGCTGTTTGTTTTCTGTTTTCCTTTTTTCCTTTCATTTCTAGTCTGTTCCTCCAAAGCCTGGGCTGCTGAGAGAAGATGGCATCCTTTACTTGTGCTTTTTTAAAAACTGTGGTGAAACAGCTGGGCGTGGTGGCTCATGCCTGTAATCCCAGCACTTTGGGAGGCCGAGGCAGGCAGATCACAAGGTCAGGAGTTTGAGACCAGCCTGGCCAACATAGTGAAACCCAGTCTCTATTGAAAATACAAAAAAAAAAAAAAAAATTAGCCGGGTGTGGTGGCGGGCGCCTATAATTCCAGCTACTCAGGAGGTTGAGGCAGGAGAATCGCTTGAACTCGGGAGGCGGAGGTTGTAGTGAACCAAGATTGCGCCATTGCACTCCAACTTGGGAGACAAGAGTGAAACTCCGTCTCAAAAAAAAAAAAAAAAAAAAATTGTGGTAAAACAACATAACTTAAATGCCATCTTAACCGTTTTTATTTATTTTTATTTTTATTTTTATTTTAAGTTCCAGGGTACATGCGGGATGTGCAGGTTTGTTACACAGGTAAACGTGTGCCATGGTGGTTTGCTGCACCTATCAACCCATCACCTAGGTATTAAGCCCAGCATGCATTAGCTATTTTTCCTAATGCTCTCCCTCCCCCCACACCCCCAACCCCAGCCCCAACAGGCACCACTGTGCATTATTAACTTTTTTCTTTCTTTTTTTTTTTTTTTTGAGACAGAGTTTTGCTCTTGTTGCCCAGGCTGGCATGCAATGGCGCAATCTCAGCTCACTGCAACCCCTGCCTCCTGGGTTCCAGTGATTCTCCTGCCTCAGCCTCCCAAGTAGCTGGGATTACAGGTGCCCACCACCATGCCTAGCTAGTTTTTGGTATTTTTAGTAGAGACAGGGTTTCACCATGTTGGCCAGGCTGGTCTCAAACTCCTGACCTCAGGTGATCCACCTGCCGCAACCTCCCAAAGTGCTGGGATTACAGGCATGAGCCACTGCACCCAGCCTTATTAACCATTTTTAAGTGTACATTTCAGTGGCTTCAAATATATTCACAGTGTTGTGCAAACCATCACCTCCATCCATCTTCAGAACTCTTTGCATCTTGAAAACTAAAATTCCGTGCCCATTAAACAACTCCTCATTCTCCCCACCCCCAACCCCTGAAAACCACCATTCCATTTTCTGTCTTTGAATTTAACTACTCTAAGTACCTCACATAAGTGGAACATACAGTATTTGACTTTTTGTGACTGGTTTAACTTAGTATAATGTCCTCAAGGTTCATCCATGTTGTAGCATGTGTGAGAATTTCCTTCCTTTTTAAGGCTGAATGACATTCTATTACATGTACATACCACATTTTGTTTAGCTATTCATCCATTTATACAAACAGGTTGCTTCTACCTTTTGGCTATTGCGAATAATGCTACTGTGACATATGGGGGTACAACTGCCTCTTCAAGACTCTGCTTTCAATTGCTTTGAGTAGATACCTAGAAGTGGAATTACTAGATCATACAGCACTTCTATTTTTAACTTTTGGAGGAACATCCATACAGTGCTCCACCATGGCGGTACCATTTTACATTCCCACTCTCAGTGGACGAGGTTTCCAATTTCTCCACATCCCCACCAACAACCATAATTTTCTGTTTTCGATAATAGTCATCCTAATGAATGAGAGATGGCAACTCATTATGCTTCGGATTTGCATTTCCCTAACGATCAGTGATGTTGAACATCTTGTGCTTAGTGGCCATTTGTGCATCTTCTCTGGAGAAATGTCTATTCAAGTTCTTTGCCCATTTTGAATAGAGTCGTTTATTTAGTTTTTGTTCTTGTTGGGATTTTTGAGGGAAGCTGGAAAGATGCTGGAAATTGTAAATGGATCCAATAACCCGACACACAGGAACTCAAAGCCAATTTTACATACAAGGCTTAACAATACATCAACCAGCTCCAGCAGCTATGTATTGTATGGCTCCCAGGCTTATATGTTACCAAGAAGTTACACTCAGTTTCTCCCAGGTTCAGTGAAACTCAGTAAACTCAGGTAAGAGGACAAGTGACCCTAAATCTAGCACTCTTTATTCCAGTTGCTGGAGGGGCTATTTGTTGCACAGGCAACTGCCAAGCCTGAGTCAGGCTTTAAAAAAGAGGCATCAATTACTGGCTGGGGCAGAATGACTTGTCTGCGTGTACAGAACAGGCCACGCTGCCAAGCCACCGCCAAAGTCTTTGTGCCTTTGGTTATTGATTCCGGGTAGGATTGTGTGTCTCAATGGTTGTAATCACCGTGCCATTTGGAGAGCTGAGAAAGGCTAACCTAAGCCCAGCTGTACTGCATCTGCCCATCAGCCTCTTACTATTAACTACACATCATTAAGCTGTCCAAAAGAAGAGCTGCTTCCTCAATTTACATCTCCAAAGGGCTGCTGACTGGAATTTTAAGTTAGGGATCCTAAGAGGGTCCTCTCTCTTTGAATGCCCACTTTTGTACTCTTCTGAATTCTCAAACACACAGCACAGGAACTCTTAACACATATATTTTTAGGGGGTATGTCTAATCACTAAGAAGAAATCACATTTAACAGCAGCAAATAATGATGACCAATCAAGGAGACCTGGAGCTGTGGAGTTTGACAAGCTCAGTGCAGCTAGAAGCAATGAGAAAGGGCCATTAGCCTCATTTTACAACCTAAGAATGACAAAGTGGACAGTCATTACCGTGATACCTGGGAACTAGGAGAAAGCTTAATTAGATCAAGGTTTGTAAAGGTGCGTGACCTCCCCCACCAAAAAAAAGGGGGGGGGGTTCTTTTTTGTGCATTTGGCAGAGCCCTGGGCGACCCCGAAGAGAAGGAGCTCAGAGGCAAGCTAAGTCTCTTACAGCCAGGAGGGAAGAGAACAGCCAGCTGCCCCAACTAAGTAAATGCAAGCCACTCAAATTACGCCCCTCTGTGAATGAGCTCTTAAGCACTAAACTGCAAAAAGGCGAACTGGGGATAAGTAAGAGATCTGGTGCACCTGGTCAATCGGAGGAGGTATTCTTGTCTAGTCTTTAATGAGAAAGAATAGGGGTTCTTAAATGAGGAGCAATTACCCAGGATAATTGATCACGGTACCAAATGCTGCAGATTTAAAGAAAAACACATGCCCAAATAGAAAGCTTAAAGACAGGGAACAAAGGTGAGATGAGGCATGAAAAAGAAAATTAGGTAGCAAACATCGAGTCTGTTTATATTTTGAGGAAAGGGAGCAGAGAAATAGCTTAACGTTATTCACAAATAGAAAGGAATCCATGGAGAGGAAGAAAACTTGAGAGGAAAAAGCATCTACCTAATGAGGGAGAAACAGTGAAGATAGCTTAAATGGCATGTCTCTCTGGGCCGGCGAGACCACATGTGGACAGTCATTTTTATTCCTTAGCACCACTTTGAATGGAACTACTTGTTGATGAACCAGAGGAAAACAGTGCCTGAAGAACAACCACCTGGATGCTGAGAAGGCTGGAAAGCAGGTGTTTAGAGAGAACCTAGAGGGTTCTCTGGAAACAAATATAAAAATTGAACCAGTGGCCGGGCGCGGTGGCTCACGCCTGTAATCCCAGCACTTTGGGAGGCTGAGGCAGGCGGATCACGAGGTCAGGAGATCGAGACCATCCTGGCTAACACGGTGAAACCCTGTCTCTACTAAAAATACAAAAAAAAAAGCCAGGCATGGTGGCGGGTGCCTGTAGTCCCAGCTACTCCGGAGGCTGAGGCAGGAGAATGGCATGAACCTGGGAGGCGGAGCTTGGCTTGCAGTGAGCCAAGATCACACCACTGCACTCCAGCCTGGGCAACAGAGTGAGACTCTGTCTCAAAAAAAAAAAAAAAATGGAACCAGTGATTCAACAGTATCTGCAAGGCCAACAAGAATTGAGGGGAGACGTTTTAGCAAAGAATGCTGAGTTGGGCAACTACATCTGTCAGCAGCACATACTAGCAGACCACCCAGAGGAGTGAGGACGCAAACTACACCTCAGAAGATAACAACCTATTATCATCAAAGGGCCAAAAGGCCCTCTTCCCCTCAATGCAAGGAAGCTATTTATAGAGTTTTCCAAAATACCTCAATACACTTCAATTTTTTGTACTTCCACCTAAAAATACATGTGTGTGCACACTCATGCACGTGCATACACGTACAGAGGAAACTTGGAGAAAAAGGTAACGTGTTGGGGAAAGTTTTGTTAGAAGAAATGAGCAGAGGGCATTAAGGATATGTGACATGGGTGGCCTTCAGGTGAAGGGCTGTGCCAAGCCTGGGATCGGGGGATAGGCTGCTCTGGAGCACATCAGGCTGGAGAGGACAGCATCCCACTCCACCTGGCCCTAGACTGGAGGGTGTGGCATGAGTTCCTTCACTCTTCAATGGCTTCAGAAGACAAAATTCTGAACAAAAATTGGAAGCTACAAGAATTCAAATTTGTCGCAAAATAATCAAGACTCTTGTAATGATCAGTTGTTCATTAATAAAATGGCTGGGGAATGAGCTAATGAGAATACCCTCGTCCCCTCCCTGGATTTGGGAAAAATTACAGTAGAGCCTTGATAATAGAATCTAGTGCTTATTTAGGATTAAATCATATTTCTATTTGAGGACAATAGATATTAAAGCCCAAATAATTTTTATTTTCTACTAAATGAAAAAGTAAAGATTGATGGAAGAATAATTTCTCTCTCTCTCTCTTTTTTTTTTTTCTTTTTTGAGATGGAGTCTCACTCTGTCGCCCAGGCTGGAGTGCAGTGGCACGATCTCGGCTCACTGCAAGCTCCACCTCTCGGATTCACGCCATTCTCCTGCCTCAGCCTCCGGAGTAGCTGGGACTAGAGGCGCCTGCCACCACGCCTAATTTTTTGTTTTTGTATTTTTAGTAGAGATGGGGTTTCACCGTGTTAGCCAGGATGGTCTCGATCTCCTGACCTCATGATCCGCCCACCCCGCCTCGGCCTCCCAAAGTGCTGGGATTACAGGTGTGAGCCACTGCACCCATCCACATTTTTTTTTTTTTTTTTTGTGATGGAGTCTCACTCTGTTGCCCAGGCTGGAGTGCAGTGGCTCGATCTTAGCTCACTGCAACCTCCGCCTCTTGGGTTTAAGTGATTCCCCTGGCTCAGCCTCCCGAGTAGCTGGGATTACAGGCACCTGCCACCATGCCTGGCTAATTTTCATATTTTTAATACAGATGGGTTTTTGCTGTGTTGGCCAGGCTGGTCTCGAACTCCTGACCTCAAGTGATTTGCCCACCTCAGCCTCCCAAGGAAGAGTAATTTCTCTATTAAAAAAACATATGTAGGTAAACCAGACACAGGTTACATGATTCAGCTTATCCTTAAAACATGCACAAATAAATAAAGGATTTTATAATTATAAAATATTTGTAATTAAAAAAATAAGCAGGCTTTCTAGGTTTGAGTGGGATGAGAACATTCAGCTAAGAGTGAGCGAGAAGGAGCGTATCAGGCTGGAGAGGGCAGCGCCCATCCCTCCTAGCCCTAGACTGGAGGGTGCAGCATGAGCTCCTTCACTCTTTAATGGGGACAGTAAATCTAATCTCTTTAGAGATGGTGGGAGAGTAAGGTGAGTGGTAGAAAGCTCTGAGACAAACTAGTTTAGAATCTTGGCATGCCGGTTTCTCCTCCTCTATTAGAATTGGGACAAGACATCTGGAAAGCCGTATCAATTATTTCAAGCCATTGCTGATTTCATCCAAATATTTAACTGAGACTGAGATTTGACTGCCTAACAGATCACAGGGTTTCAGGGACAAGCCTCTGCTGGGCTTGGAGGACACAGATTATTAAGACAGTCCTCAGTGGCTGGCGACCTCCCCTACCTCATCTTCTGTCTTTGTTCCCCTCACTCTGTCTACCTGGTATGTTAGCTTTCCTGGTCTTCTGTGAGCTTGCTAAACTTGTTCTCGCTTCTGAGTCTTTGCACTTGCAGTTCATTTTCCTGGAAAACCTTCCTTCAAATACTTACATGGTTCCCTCCCTCATTCAATGTAGGTCTCTGCTCACATATCACCTCCACACAGAGATATTTTTATGACCATCCTGTAAAGTAGCTGACTACAACCCTAATCTCATCACCACATGACACTATTTCTAATAGTAGTTCACTGTGTGTCCACTACGAGAACACAGCAGGCTGTATGAGGGCGAAGACTTTGTCATAGCGTATAATTGAAAAAATATTTGTTGAATTTGTTGACCACATACTCAGATAACAAGTCCAGGGAAATGTCGCTATTTATTGCCATAATTATCTGGCCACAAATCCCAATGTTGGTGTGGCTCTGGTGGACTCCGTGGACCCCAATGCCTCGAATCTAAAGCCTATTCTAAAAGCAAGACCAGGGGTCTTCTTGGCACCTGCCCCAGAAGGCCTAAGGTGGGGTCCTGCCCAAGCTGGAGGCAGCTGTGTGTTCTCCTAACCAGGCCAGCTGCTAGAGGGAAGAAAGAAGCAACACAGAGACCTCAAATAAAGAGAAAGGACACACTGGCTGGGAAATCTTAGCTCTTAACTCTTCTGACATCCTATCAAGCATTCTACCTTCCAGCTCTGAGATCCATCAATTGACCAATTGTCCTCAGGCTTGATTCTTTTGTTCCAACACCCTTTGTGGGTGGAATTAGTGGGTGTGTGGGGAATGGGGATCATTATATATTGTCCTCAACAAGTAGATCTTGAAGCCCAGCCTATCAATGAGCTGGAATCTGCCTGTTTGACCCTTCCTCATGCTTCCTGACCACCCCCCCACCATCCCCCGGGCCAATCCCTCAGCAGTTGCAGTTCTCACCGTATCCTCCTCCTTCACACCCTTCTGACACCTCCATTCGCTTGCTCCTATACAGTACACCCTAAGATGTGAGGAAAATGATAGCTACAGCTTCCTTAGAAATACTGGTCGCCTCTGTCCTTACTTCTGCTCGCCAGCTGGCCCGAAAGAACATTCTCTTGCTAAAGCATTGGATTTACAAAGAAGCTTGTGCTCTGGGAGACCATCTCATTGGTTTCTAATTATGATGATCTGGAGGGGAGGGGACCTCCCAGACACATTTTTAGAGACTGTGTGATTCGCAGGTGATGTGGATCTGTACACAGGCACGTCTGTGAAGCTGCTATCTTATTAGTCACACTCAGTTCTGACTAGTAGATCAAGGTGGCCCCATTGTGAGCTTATACCCTAAATAAGTGTCAAATAAAAGGAATGATGTGTACCAGGTTAAGTTTAACATGAAAAGAGATCCAAGAATGATCTTCAGTGACAAATGTGAACATCAGTACTGAGTATGTCTTCAGTCATTTTGATCACTCTGTGGACAACAATTATTTCTATGATTGTGGATCACGAAGAGTGAATGAAAGTGTGTAATGGAAAGAGGTGATGTGAGGCACAATGATGAGGGTTTGACACCTGCTTCTATTTAGGCAAATTACTTTCTCATGCTGAGCCATGATTTGCTCAGGTGCAATGATGAAGTCCTCTCTTGGCTGAATTGATGTGAGAAGTGTAGCTGTGGCATGTGAGGTGCCTTACATATCATTTTTTGGGCTATCCCCAAAAAGGGTAGCCCTTCCTATCCTCTCATCCTCCTACCTAATGTGATACTGTCCTCAGGTCTCCCTCCTTACCTCAAGTGGCATTGTGAAATCTTCTAACAAAATTCATGTCAATCCCTTTCTTTTCTTTTGTGTGTGTGTGTGTGTGTGTGTGTGTGTGAGAGAGATGGAGTCTCGCCCTGTCACCCTGAAGTGCAGTGGTGCGATCTCAGCTCACTGCAACCTTTACTTCCCGGGTTCAAGTGATTCTCCTGCCTCAGCCTCCCAAGTAGCTGGGATTACAGGTGCCGCCATTACACCCTGCTAATTTTTGTATTTTTAGTAGAGGTGGGGTCTCACCATGTTGGCCAGGCTGGTCCCAAACTCCTGACCTCAGGTGATCCACCTGCTTCGGCATCCCAAAGTGCTGGGATTACAGGCATGAACCACTGCGGCCGGCTAATTCACTTTACTTCTTAAAATAAATATATGTATGTAGGGAAATCTCAAAATTATACAAGTAGCAATCTAGGATCTAGACTCTCCCAAGGCTGTGGATCCTTGAGTGTTGCTCTGGCACTTTGGGAGGAAGGGCACATCCCTCTTAAGGAAATCACTGGCCCTGACTCTGCTCTCCCTGCTCCCTCTGTCTCGTCTCCTGGCTGGGCTCAGCTCCTTCTAACGACAGTGTCATCTGTGAGGGGCTCACCGAGAGCCATGCGCAGTGCACTACCCTTCCCATGTATCATCTTGCTTCATCCTCCCCACAGCTACGGAAGCTGGGTATCATCATCCCCATTTTACAGATGAGGAGGAGATGAAGGGTCATGCCTTGGGAGGTGGCAGAGCAGGGCCTGTCACCATTTCATCAATTCCAAAGCTCACAGGATTTATCACTAACCTGGAGAACAATAAGTCTGTTCAGCCACTTTTGACCTGGCACTGGGAACAAGGGAGCATCCGTCACCTGGTGTGGATGGGATCTCAGGAGCCCCTTCCCATCCCTTTCTTCCCCAGAACAAAGGACACTCGCTGAGAGCGGGCACTGGGTGTGTTCTGCCCACTGCTCTCTCCCCCGTGCCAGAAGCAACGCCTGGCGCCTGCAGCACTAAAGGAAGGAAGGAATAAAGGAAGCATCTCTCTGCACAGTGGCTGAGTTGTGTCTCAGCACCTCACACCTTTGCCTCTCTGAGTGCGATGGGAATATCCCCAGGAGAGGCAATGGGGAGGTCTTACCTATCGCTTACATCTCAGCATGGCTTTCAGGTTCTTTCCTGAGAGGAGGTTTGGATGGACTGGGTAGAGGAGAAAATAACATGGGAGCGATGAGGGCCCTGAGGTGAGAAGGAGGTAGGAATGCAGCACCGGAGCAGGGGTGCTGAAGGTAAATAGATTTAGCCCACAATTTCACTCACTGTCAGTTCCAACTAAGGGGGGAGCAATACATTTTGTGGAAGTCATCTGTTTCCAAATTGCCCAAACAGCCCTGTTTCCAAACAGGTCACTGTTTAAAATAATTTTTTAAAGGAGATCTATTTTTGAAACTAAAAACCTCTCCAATAATGATACGTGAAAGTCATCTTTCTGGCCAGGTGCGGTGGCTCACGCCTGTAATTCCAGCACTTTGAAAGGCCAAGGCAGGCAGGTCACCTGAGGTCAGAAGTTCCAGCCCAGCCTGGCCAACATGGTGAAACCCCGTCTCTACTAAAAATACAAAACTTAGCCGGGTGTGGTGGTTGGCGCCTGTAATTCCAGCTACTTGGGAGACTGAGGCAGGACCATTGCTTGATCCCAGGAGGCGGAGGTTGCAGTGAGCTGAGATTGCGTCATTGTACTCCAGCCTGGGCGACAAGAGTGAGACTCCATCTCAAAAAAAAAAGAAAAAAGAAAAGAAAGTCATCTTTCTGAAGATGTGGTGGCTCAAGCCTGTAGGCCCAGCTACTTAGGAGGCGAGGCAGGAGGAGTGTTTGAGCCCAGGAGTTTGAAGCTTCAGCGAGCCATGATCGTACCACCGTACTCCAGCCTGGGTAACAGGGTGAAATCCTGTCTCTAAAATAAAATAATAAACTAAAATAGAGCAATTTTGAGAATTACCTCCCCACAGAAGTGGGTCGAAGTCACAAGGGGCCTCAGCAGAACATTGGCAACTGGTTCCGGGGGATGTGGGTGTGGGCCAGGCTTGTCATGTGAAGAGTGGAGTGAATTAGTTATGGTGATTTGCCTAAAGATCCACTGTTTGTTATGATTATGAAGAATATGTTTCCTAGATGAGGTTATGCTGTTTCGTGGAAGATATTTCTGGAAGAGCTTGTGCCACAAAGAAATAAGAGGAATTTGGAATTGAGCTCATGGTTTAGGCTTTCAAAGGATTCAGAGCTTGAGATGTGAATTATTGAGCTGGGATCTTAGCTTCCCTCTAAACCTACTTTAAAGAGAGAACCTAAAACTCATCAAGTTAATTTTTGCCAAGCCTTTGTATGACTGAAGATTTGGGGAACGGGATGAGATTCCAGCAAAGGATGTGTTGAACCAAAGGATTCTTAAGATCACTTTCAATTCTGAGATTTTGTGATTCTATATTTTAGAGAAAAGTAATCTTGGAACTCTTAAACACTTGCCACAGAAAGACTAGTTGTTTAATTTAGTCTTATTCAAGTTTTACAAGAAAACAGTTGATTCAAACAACCAGAAAAATTTAATAGGTTGCCCTCCTCATCAGATAAAGTAAAGCTCTAGTCTGTGTTGGTGGCCAGAAAAGAAGTGGGTAGCTTTGGTGGGGTGCAACAGAGACAGAGTGAAGCGTCATTTAGAAAACAAAATGACTCTTCCCTTCATGAATATGTGAACGTTTCTGGTTGGATGCAGAAGGCCACAGAGTCTCGCAATGTCGTTCCCATCCCTATGGCTCTAAACATGCCAAGTTACAAACTCAGTGCTCAGATTGGAAGAAGGGATAGTAATGTGACCTGGTTCAGTAGATCAGGAAATTAGCACGAGAATAACCAACATAGGGCCGGGCGCAGTGGCTCACGCCTGTAATCCCAGAACTTTGGAAGGCCAAGGCAGGTGGATCACCTGAGGTCAGGAGTTCGAGACCAGCCTGGCCAACATAGTGAAACCTTGTCTCTACTAAAAATACAAAAAATTAGCCGGGTGTGGTGGCATGCACCTGTAGCCCCAGCTACTCAGGAGGCTGAGGCAGAAGAATCGCTTGAACCAGGGAGGCAGAGATTGCAGTGAGCTGAGATGGCGCCACTGCACTCTAGCCTGGGTAACAGAGAGAGATTCCATCTCAAAAAAAAAAAGAAAAAAAAAAGAATAACCAACATGGGGAAAATGGGATTTAAGAAAGGATGCTACAAGTGAATTTAGAGCAGCTAGCCAGAGAGAAGCGTTTAGGACATCCAACCCAGTAGTTGAAAGAGCAGTCTTGGGCTGGCCACTATGCTAATCTCTTCAGTGATGGTGTCTAATTGAACCCTCCCAACAGTCTTATGAGAGGAGCATTAATATGACTTTCCTTTCCCAGATCAGAAAACTGAGGCATAGCGAGATTAAGTAACTTGTCCAGTGTCACACAACTAGTACATGATAAAACCATATATTTCAACCTGTGTTTGTCTGATTCCAGAGCCTATCCTTAGATGACACATCAAAGGAATGATTTTTCAATTCAATAAAATACACTGAATGCAAAAAAAGTTTATAAAGAGAAGTGTTGGTATTATTGAGAAATTACTGAGGCTTCGAATCTGGCTCTGCCATTGACTGGCTGTGACACCATGGGCAAAGTATCCCCCACCTCTGGGGCTTGGTGTCTTCATCTGTAAAAGAAGGTGGGATTTTTTTTTTTTTTTTTTGTCTTTTTTTTTTTGACGGAGTCTCACTCACTCTGTTGCCCAGGCTGGAGTGCAGTGGTGCGATCTTGGCTTACTGCAACCTCTGCCTCCCGGGTTCCAGTGATTCTCCTGCCTCAGCCTCCCGAGTAGCTGGGATTACAGGCGCCAACCAACATACCTGGCTAATTTTTGTATTTTCAGTAGAGATGGGGTTTCACCATGTTGGCCAGGCTGGTCTCAAACTCTTGACCTCAAGTAATCCTCCTGCCTCAGCCTCCCAAAGTGCTGGGATTACAGGCATGAGCCACCGCACCCGGCTGAGGTTGTTGTTTTTTAAAGTTGGTTGATATTTATGCAGAGCTCTCTGTGTCCCAGGCACTGAGGCACAAGTTCTATAAGGCTCTCATTTGATTTTCTAGGAGTCTTGGGCCTTGGAAACCTCTCAAAATGTGTGAAGAGAGAACACCCGAAGCAGCGTCTGTCTTGACCCATGGCCTCCCTCTCCTCACTGAGTCAACACAGCAGCCCCTCCATTATCCTTTCTCCTTGCCAGCCAAGCAATTGAGGAAAGAAGCCTCCATGCCAAGATTGATGTCGTCTAGCCGGAGAAAAGGCATTTGAGAAATGACTTGGTAATTTTCTTTTTTCTGCCTCTGGAGATCTATTTCTGGGGCTGGTGGAGACAGTGTGATTGTAAAATCTGAAAAGACCAAGAAAATATGTGGCCTGGCCTGAAGCCAGAAGGAAGCTACACTAAATGATGAATTGAAAATAATGTCTGAGGTCTAGAGCCCAGAAGGAACTAGCGATGGGGATCGTATTACCTCTTAACCTGCAGCTTCAAAGGCAGGACTCACTTTTAAGAGCTCACCTGTCCAGGATGGTTAGGGTCAAGGGTTCAAGAAGATGCAGGACGGCTTTAAATGAGCTCCGAAAACCCCCTCCAGCCCAACCCTACGAGATGATGAGAATGTTTTTTGGTAGAAAGAGAGAGTCACAAATTAGCATCAGTTTCACATTAAGAAAACAGCTCCTGGTGGAAACTTGATCAGGGAAGGTATAAGATGTTAAGTCAATTGATAAGCTGCTGTATACAAAGCTCTGTTGCTGAATCTTTTAATCTGGTTTCTACAGTGGTAGTCGGTGCATGGAGCTCACTGGTCTTGGACCCAGTAAACCCAGTCTGATCTTGGCTCTACCTACCTAGCTGATTTCAGCCTCCTCATTTGTAAAATGCAGATAACAATCTTTGTTCTACTTGTCCCATAAGGTTGCTGTGAGAATCAAAGTTCCATATCTTCAAAGTGTTTTGG
Source organism: Pan troglodytes (assembly GCF_028858775.2). Taxonomy (NCBI): domain Eukaryota; kingdom Metazoa; phylum Chordata; class Mammalia; order Primates; family Hominidae; genus Pan; species Pan troglodytes. The sequence goes on along the minus strand of NC_072406.2, from coordinate 39,243,040 downwards.
AAACTGTCAAATAGTAGTCAGATATAAGGTGTTATATATTAGAAAAACTATTTGTCAAAAATGATAAGGCAATGATAACCCAAATGATAGGCCAAAGTTAGAGCCTATTGGTATTTTAGGAGATCTTCATAATTCAAATGATCCTTCACAACTGTATGCATAGATAGAGACACAAGAAGGAGAAGGGAGAGTCAAATGGTTGTTATACGGCCGAACTGTGTTTCTTTCTCAGAAATGAAGAAGTAGTCTGGGCGTGGCGGCTCACTCCTGTAATCCCAGCACTTTGGGAGGTGAAGGCGGATGGATCACCTGAGGTCAGAAGTTTAAGACCAGCGTGGCCAACATGGTGAAACCCTGTCTCTACTAAAAATACAAAAATTAGCCAGGTGTGGCGGCACGTGCCTGTAGTCCCAGCTACTCTACTCCAGAGGCTGAGGCAGGAGGAATCTCTTGAACCCCAGAGATGGAGGTTGCAGTGAGCCGAGACTGCACCACTGCACTCCAGAGATCACGCCACGGCACTCCAGCCTGGGCGACAGGGCTAGACTCTGACTCAAAAAAAAAAAAAAAAAAAAAAAAGTAGACAGAGTTTACAGTATCAGGAAAAGAAGGTAGAGCAAAATTGTTATTTTTAGATCCTCAGACCACATGGCCTGATCAAGTCTCAGTCAATTTACATAAAGCATGAGGCTGAGAAGCTCATGCCCAAACCAGAGATGCCTGGCAGAGAGCACAGAGTGGCTTGCTGCTGGACCAAACTCATTTTAACTTGTGGACGCAGCTTGGAAGCCAAAAGAAAAAGATGCCCAATAAAAGATCATCTGGACTTTTTGAGGCTGAGAATGTAATAACATGTAACTATTTAGGGGTCCAAACCCATTTCAGGAAAATAGTAATTGAGGAGAAAAATAGATCACGTTTTTCTATCCTTGGAGAAGCTGAGAAAAGAAAGTTATCTCCTGGTGGGGTACTAGGTAGAGTGGGCTGAATAACAGATACTCCCTGCCACAAAAATCACATCCTCATCTTCAACACCGTGAATATGTTACTTTATATGGTAAAAGGGACTTTGCAGATGTGATTAGGTTAAGGTTGAGACGGGGGATTGCCCTGGATTATCTGAGTAGATCCAAAAGAGAGAGGCAGGAGAGCCACAGGTGGAAAGAGATGTGGTGGTAGAAGTAGAGGTGAGAGAGAGAGAAAGAGATCCAAAGATGCTATGCTGCTGGTTCTGAAGATGAACCAAAAAATGTAGGTGGCCTCTAGAAACTGGAAACAGCAAGGAAACGGAATCTTCCAGAGAGCCTCCAGGAAGAATGCAGCCCTGCTTTTCCCATTTTAGATTTTTGACCCCCAGAACTATAAGATAATACATTCATATTGTTGTAAGCCACAAAGTTTGTGATCATTTGTTCCAGCAGCAACAGAAAGGTAAAATACTAAGTAATTTTAGGCTGTGTGGTTTTTGCCCAATGTGACCTCTATACGTTGAAGAAGGACATTTCACAAAATAAAACCCCAAAAGATGACTGAAAACAAGATGCTTTGATAATTTGTTAACATGGAATTGCTAGTTTCCTTTAATTCCACAGCTACTGCTATGGTAATGAACTGCATCCACTGATTTCCAATCTATTTCCTTGTCATGGACACCTACAGACACACACAGAGACAGACACACACACATAGATACACATACCTCACTTAAAATAGGAAATAGAAAAAGTTCATGGCGGATCTGGATCTGAGACCCACCACGGTTCCCTGCGTCTCCTGAGTGACATTTCCTTACAGGAGCCCTGAGTCTCCCTCTAGGCCCTTCCTCCCTCCCTGTCTCCTAGTTCGCTGGCTATCAGAGGGCTTCCTGATTGTCTCTGAGGCAGCTGTATTCCAAAGCCCAGGCTACTGTGAGGCAGAGATCATGAAGGAACAGTCTTATGTTTTTGTTTTTTTTGAGAATGTAGTGTGGCTCTGTTGCCCAGGCTGGAGTGCAGTGATGCGATCTCTTCTCACTGCAACCTCCGCCTCCTCGGTTCAAGTGATTCTCCTGCCTCAGCCTCCTGAGTAGCTGGGATTACAGGTGCCTACCACCTTGTCTGGCTAATTTTTTTGTATTTTTAGTAGAGATGAGGTTTCACCATGTTGGTCAGGCTGGTCTTGAACTCCTGACCTCAAATGATCTACCTGCCTCAGCCTCCCAAAGTGCTGGGATTACAGGCATGAGCCACCGTGCCTGGTACAGTGCTATTTCTTTATGGTAACAAAACCTCTGGTCAAGTCAGCCAAAGATGAATGTTAAATGGTTCAGGCTGGGTATGATGGTGGCTCATGCCTGTAATCTCAGCACTTTGGGAGGCCGAGGTGGAATGATCACTTGAGGCCAGGAGTTTGAGACCAGCCTAGCCAACACTGCAAGACCCTGTCTCTATAAAAAATAGAAAAATTAGTCAGCCATGGTGATACATATCTGGAGTCCCTGCTATCCAGGAGGCTGATGTGGGAGGACTGCTTGAACCTAGGAAGTTGAGGCTGAGGCTGCAGTGAGCTGTGATTGCACCACTGCACTACAGTCTGGGTGACATAGTGAGACTGTCTCAAATAAACAAACAAACAAAAAGGCTCAAGGCACCACGAGGGCAGAATATCAGATCAGTGGGCTGAGTTTTCAAACAGAAAAACTGTATCAAAGGCTCCTCTGGAGTTTTGCTTACATGGGCGTAGCATCAATGGTCCAAATGAGCTCACAGTCCCTCTGCCTTCCCTCCTCTTCCCCTTCCCTCCTCTTCCCCTTCCCTTAATATGCAACTTGATTGCGCAGAAGCGAAGGGTAGGAACTAGAGCTAAAAATATTTTCCTTTATCTTTTTTTTTTTTTAGACAGGGTCTTGCTCTTTCATCCAGGCTGGAGTGCGGTGGTGCAATCACGGCTCACTGCAGTCTCGACCTCCTGAACTCAAGTAATTCTGCTACCTCAGCGTCCTGGGATCATAGGTTTGTGCTACCACATCTGGCTAATTTTTTTTTAATTTTCTGTGAAGATGGGGTTTCACTATATTGCCCAGGCTGCTCCTTTATCTTTGAGGGTTTTCCTGAATTTCAAAGAGTCAAGGAGGACACCCCATAGTACCACTCAGCTTTCTCCCCCATTCCCTCCCAAGGTGTCTTCCAGAAAGAGGGCCTCTGGGGATAATGCATTTCCAGCCATCACTCCTTAAACTCGGGCTTTATGGAACATAACCTTAAACTTGGAAGGAACAGAAACACATACGTGCTCAGACGTGAAGGCAATGAGCCTGGGAACAGCAGCCATTCCTTTCTCCTTGACTTCCGGGAACATCTTAAAGCGTGCGATCATCATGGCATACATGTTAGATATGGCGCCACCTAAAGTGCACAGCAACACACAGTTACTTTATTTATTATCAACCTCATTTCACATGCAAGCAACATTCCTTATTTCCACTGACCTGAGTCCTCCTTGGACTCAGAAGAAAACCCTATTGACTATCTTTAAACTGAATCCTCAGACTCAAAAGCGCTACCCCAGAGGGCACATTGGGACAGGACAGGTGCCACCGCCACACCCCATCTCAGTCACTAAGGGGAACTGCAGTGGATTCTACTCTTGCTGGAAGCCCTTTGAAGAGGTTTTTAATTCAAAAGCAAAAGGTTTGCCTCCATCCCAGCTTGTGAGCGTGGTCATTCTGCAGTAGGTGTGTAAAATTCTGGTTATATCTGGATGGAGAAACCTTTTCTTTTTTTTTGTTTTCATTTCAACTCATTCAGTGCCTTGCACTTGGATTAAGATAAATCAGCTGTTACTGGTGTAAGCTGTTAATCAACTTTTTTTTTTTCTTGAGACAGGGTCTCACTCTGTTGCCCAGGCTGGAGTGCAGTGGCACGATCTCCGCTCACTGCCACCTCCATCTCCCGGGTTCAAGCGATTCCCCTGCCCCAGCCTCCCAAGAAGCTGGGACCACAGGCATGCGCCACCACACCCGGCTAATTTTTTTGTGTATTTTTAGTAGAGATGGGGCTTCACCACGTTGGCCAGGCTGGTCTCAAACTCCTGACCTCAAATGATCCACCCGCCTCGGCCTCCCAAAGTGCTAGGATTACAGGTGTGAGCCACCACGCCTGGCCTAATCAACAATTTTTACTGAGCAGCAGTCCCCAACCTTTTTGGCAGCAGTGATGCGTTTCGTGGAAGACAATTTTTCCACATATGGAAGGTCAGGGGCTGGTGGGGGTGGGGTGGAGAATGCTTTTGGGATGAAACTGTTCCACCTCACATCATTAGGCATTAATTGGATTCTCGTAAGGAGCATGCAACCTAGATCCCTCGCATGCGCAGTTCACAATAGGGTTCACGCTCCTATGAGAATCTCATGTGGCTGCTGATGTGACAGAAGGCAGAGCTAAGGCGGTAATGCTCGCTTGCCCCTTGCTCACCTCCTGCTCTGTGGCCCCGTTCCTAATAGACCGCAGACCTGTACCGATCCACCACCAGGGGGTTGGGGACCCCTGTTATAAAGGATAAACCTCCAAGTCCATCTCATACTCATCTGTTCATTCCCTCTAAACTAGTTCTTCCCTCTCAAAGACATCATTGAAATAGAATTGTATTAGCTAACAAAACTTATTTCATAAGTATAGAAAAACGTACAAGTAAGAGAATTTTCAGTCCATATTGTGTTACTTTTTCTGTGTCATCCAAAAGTTGTCAGGGATTCCACGCCATAAGATTTGTGTCTTGTAAGTAGAGTCTCACTTGACAAGCAAAGAAAACCCAGGGCTGTTGGGAAGTTTAGGATGTTTGCAATTCAGGAAAGACAGATTGTCATGAATGCAAATTAATATGCTGGGATGGAAGACATGAGGCCATGGGGCAGAGTGAAGGTACTGCCTCTACCTCCTGACCAAGGGGAACACCCCAAGTCCTGCCGTCACGTGAGTGTTGTGAGTTACTCTCCTTCCTGGTGGCAGAGGAGCAGGAGGGCTCCATGTCAAGCTGAATGGCCCAGGCAGGGGTATGACCTTTGTCTCTTGAGCCCTGGGCTCTGATTCAAGCAGGCTGCCCAGCACAGAGCACTCATCACCCAGACACATGCCTCTGTCCTCAATCAAAATCAGGGCGATTCCTTCCTTTCTGGACTCTAGAGACACAGGACAGGTAGAATCAGGTAGAATCCAGGTCACGCCTGCTCTGAGCAGACACCCGGTATGAAAGGCTGGCTGTAGGATGCTGGAAGCAGGGTCTGCTTCAAAAGGAAATTCCATCCTAGCTCATGGTTTTGGCACTTACTGACATTTTGGGCAACATAACTGGTGAGGGCTGACCTGGGCATTGTAAAGTGTTGAGCAGCATCCCTGGTTTCTACCCACCAGATGCCCATAGCACCCTCTCCCCCAGACAATCAAAAGTATCTACAGATATTGCCAAATGTCCCTTGTGGAGAGCAAAATGATCTTGTTTGAGAATTTAGTTGTTCTTAAAGAGGCTGGAGAAGGAAGGAGGGAAGAAGAGAAAGGGGAAGACGTATCCTAAGAAAGTGCTCTTCACGTGCATTTCTTCTGAAGCTTCCAGCCCTGCCCTCCCACACCTCACTCTGCAACTCAGCTGTCCTCTGGCTAAAGGCTCAGCAGCTCTGAGTGAGAGAAAGAGGCTTCTGGGCCTCCAGGCAGAGAAGACTGTTTTGTGTAACAGAGGCATGAGGACAAATGCGTGAGCCCTACCTGCTCTTATTTCCTACGAATCCTCTAAGAAAGGATGTAAAAGCAAGTGCTACTTTGGGAGACTGAGGTGGGCAGATCACCTGAGGTCAGGAGTTCAAGACCAGCCTGGCCAACATGGTGAAACCCCATCTCTACTAAACATACAAAAATTGGCTGGGCATGGTGGTGCATGCCTGTAATCCCAGCTACTCTAGAGGCTAAGGCATAAGAATTGCTTGAACCCAGGAGATGGAGGTTGCAGAGAGCTGAGATCGTGCCACTGCACTCCAGCCTTGGCGACAGAATGAGACTCTGTCTCAAAAAAATAAAAAATAAAATACATGAATAAAAGCAAGTGCTGAAGCATTATGAAAACCCTGTTAGCTAGGAAAAGGTCAGTGACTAAGCCAAGCTTTCTTTCCTAGCCCCTCTTTAGTCTTTGTGTTTTGTGACCTGCTGAGCAGTAAGGAATGCTCTGTATTTCTCTGGTTCCCAGTGTAGGTGACATCACAAAAGCAGATTTCTTCTAGGAGTCCTAAAGGACTTTCCATGAAGCATGAAGGCTTTGGATATTATCGATGGAGGTATGACACAGTATGTTTTAAGTCACAGACCTAACTCTTCACATTGAGTCCCAGGGAATGAGACTTTTAGATCCCAGATGCATAAGATGTGTGGCTTTCTCTATCCCCACCCCTTAAATTGTAAGACCCTTTACTGCAGGAGCAAGGCTGGTTGTTCCCGGGAATAGCATCCATAGCCAGTAAGGATGTGATGAGCCATTTCTCCTCTGTGATGTCTTGTAGAAAGTAGAGCAGAAACAGGTTGCAATGACCTTTTCTGCTGTCTCTTCCCAACTTTGCAATGTCTGCACTGCACTGTAGTGTGACATCTATGGCCTGCATCTTGGCGTAAGAGCAAATGGGTCTTTAGGGTCCAAGGAAGCCTATAATTCCCATGCTCAAGCTGAAGTCTTCTCCATGTGAAAATCCCCCATCATCAATGAGGGTGGAGGGTAAGCTCTAAGCCTAGCAGAACTGCCAAAGAGAATTCTTTCTCTGGGTGTATGTTTTCTGGGGCATGTAGGTTTTTCAGACCAGCCAGGTAAATTAGGCCTAGCTGTTAGTCAAATTAGTCAAATTTTCAGGATCAACAGGTACATCTGTCCTCTCCCTACTCCCGGGGACCATTAAAACTTATACACGGGAATAAATTCAGCATAAAATAAATGCAAATAAAAGAAAAAAAAATAGAGCCCAGCATGTTCTTGATTCATCTCAGGGACAGATCAATCCTATAACCAACCACACAAGGGTGGGAAGAAGAAAGGTAGAAATGATGTGGATCTCTGTACCCCACCTCATTCCTCATGAAAAATGTTTTCAAAGCATCAGGCAATGATGACAAAGCTCCCTCAACAGGGATGGTTTTCCAAAGGAAAACTAAGTACTAAGTGCCAAAGAAAGTAAAGGCTAGCTTAAAATTCATCACAGCTGGTGTTCAATGACTTTTTAAAAGGCTAATTTTCCCTTCCATTTAACTAACACCTTTTCCTTCAGCACCTGAAAAATTGTGCTATATATTTAAACACATAAAATAGCTGACCAGAGCTTGCAGGCAAACATGCTTAACTTAAGCCCTGGCCTTGGGGTCACTCTTGCTTACTTATCATTTCTTCTTTTCACTTTTTCTTTTCTCCCCTATCCCCGCCTCATCATTTGCTTGTCTTTGTAGATTTGCTGAAGAGAGAGCACAACCACTTGGCCTTTGCTCTGTCTGACACAACGGCAGGTGTTGCTCTGGCCTCTCTCTCAGGTGGGTCCTGTCTCAGTGGACTAATGACACCCACTCCTGCCACTGATTAGCTGATGGTCTGCACATCGGGTTTCTTTTCCATGGGTCAGTGACTCTCTTTCCATTGCCTTCCTAACTTCTATTTCTTTTCTGCATCAAACCAACGTCACACACAGAACCGTAAACCAAGGGCACAGCTTTTTGTTTCAGGTTGATTCTCTTGGCTGGAAGAGGTCTAAGTAATGGAGCTTAGAATGCAATGGCTGGTGATGAAAAGGCAGGATGGAAAAGACTGAATGGCATGATAAAGAAGAGAAGGGATGAGAAAGCTCTTGAAGAAATCATCACCCTCTTTTTTTGCTCTAAGAAATTCTCTCCCAAAGCGTTCTCTGTCCTCCTTGAAATTAGTGTAAATCCACTTTGGTGCTTGTTATTTCAAAGACTGAGTGGTCCATATGCTCTACTAAGTAGATATACCTTGCTATGCACCCTTGAACAGCAAATGCTTTATGAAATGAGGCTACCCGTTTCCTTTCACTAATTCTAGGAAGAGCATCAGAGAGTGAATTTCCTGATTAGGAATCTTGATTCCTTTGTTCCACATTATCCATACATCCTGTTTGTAGGGTCACAGTAGAAGCACTGGGTAAGTACCATCTCTGATTACGCTCAGTTTGCACACAAATAACTGCTGTTCAAGCATAGGTTACTTAGCTTGGAGGCATGTTCAATGGTCATGTGCACTTAATCACAGTCATTCTTTTGATCAACACACAGTCTATTTAACCTAAGCAGAGGCATAGGCTACATTTTTAATCTTCCCTAGGTTTACAACAAGGCATTGCATATTAGAAGAAAAAACACAAAGAAAGTTGAAATATCATGTACCGGGAGAAAATATCCCATCGCCAGAGCCCCCTGGCCAGCCAATGATTTCTCTCATTTTCTTTAGTGTGACATATTCCAAAAGCACAAATACTGGAGCAATTTCATAGGTGAACCTGAAATGTAGTAATGGCCACATTTTACCTCTGTAACTCAGATAAATAATTTACAATCATTACAATAGCTACAGAACTATTTCCTTTTTCAAAACATACATTTACAAGTGTTATGATTATAACATTAAGCAGAGAGAAAATTATTTCAAAAAGGCCTTCCAAAATGTTTATTTTTTCTATATCCCTACAGTCAAGAGCTCCAACTACTGACATAATGCACGAGGGGAATTTATTGTACTGAATAAATAAAAAATATTGCAGAGTAACATGATTTAAAATATAATATCTGGTCCCATTTGTCTTTGACATTATGCACAATAATAAATCAAACATGTGAGAAAAAAGTCTCTTTTGTATTTTAAAAATTTTGTAGAGTTTGATTACATGGAAGATGTATCAGGACTACTTTCTGTTACATTAAAGTGAACACTCACACTTCAGAAGTTTGTATCACTATTTTAGTGGCTACTTAATAAAAACAGATTTTCACATAAGATGTAAAGACTATGGAATGTCACTAATAATTATCCTAAATTACATAAAAACACATTTGGCTACTTACATGTTAGTATTTGCTGTTGATGTCAGCCAGTCTGCTGCTAATCCAACCATATCCAATCCAGTGGAAAGTTGATTGAAGTATCTAGGATGCCCTGAATAAAATGGAATACCAGAATCAGGATTGCCTCCAGTGAAAATAAATGCCTCTCAAACACATGATTTCTCTAGCTAAAGGACCTTGAAAGATCTGTCAGTAACAGGAAATCCATAAGTAGAAATCCAACATGTACAGATGTGTGTATGCACACGAACACACACACACACACACACACACACATGCACATACACACACACACACCATAAAAGTGTTTCCTCTAACCACAAAGACTACTTTAGGTTTTGATATTTCTTAAAACATACCCTACAAATCTTCCTTTAATCGTATCCTATAAATATAACAAATATGGTTTGCAATCTGCACGAGTCTCTTTTCTATTTTCAATATTTTCACAAGCTAAAATGCTACTGCAACCCACAGCCATTCAGACAGGTTACTTCTCCTTTATACTCATGCTGCTAGAAGTCCTTTTTTGTTGTAGTCGTTCTGAGAATCGGTCATACCATGACATCCGCCAGGCATGCCAACATTCATAATAATATCAGTGACAAATGGCTGATGATTACAAAAGACAGGGCAAAAATGAGAAAATAGGACACTCTGCTGAATGATTTGCCCTGGATTCAAAAGGTGATGATTGTCTAAAGATGGCATGGACAAAGCTAATTCTTGTCAATTCTTCTTTGTTAATTATAAACAACAGCGCTCCTCCATAGTTGTGATTTAAAATAAGGCCACATACAGTCAACATCACTGTTTTATCAACAAGATACAGAAAGATATATTCGATCGACTGATTAGTCCATCGCAAGGCTTATCTAATTAACTTCTAGATTCCTCTAAAACTCTCTAAATGGATTGACATCCACACTCTCCTGAGGCTATTATTTAAAATGTGATTATAAATATGTCATTAGCATTCAGTTTTCTCCTCTTGCTCCACAAAAGCCTGTCATCGATAGGTCCATGATTTGCACAGCAGCAAAAATTTTAGAAGATGGGCCATTATGGAAATAGCATCTGATAAAAAGGTATCTTCCACATCCTGGACATCTGTCTGAAGCCTGGGATGTGATCGTCTCTCATCTCCAGCACAGACAAAACAAGATAAAGGAAGGCAATGGGGAAGAGCAGGGACAAAAGTCAATGGCTAGCTTATCTCCTGCACTGGAGTGCTCTCTTATCAGCCTCAGGCATGTGGCCAGACAGACACTGGGTAAAGATATAAGCTGGGAGGGAGCCCATTTTAGCGGGATCAGGACTTGTGTTATCTATTGTACATTCTCCAGCATTGTTTTATGTCCTTGTGGCCTCGTGTGGTACCCCTCTATCTCTGATGCTGACCCCCTCAGTTTACCCATCCACGAAGGGTGAGAAGGCTTTTTTGCTGCTGTGGCCACTGAGGTCTGGAGCAACCCTTCACTCCTCTCTGCCTCATGGACTCCCCATTTCATTATGCTTGCAGCTGAAATCACAGCCATTTCCTCCCTCCCGATGCTCCTTCATTTCTCTTTCCCTAACCCTTTTTTTTTCAAGTGAGGAAATTAATAAGGATTATAATTCATATTCATTTTCTGGATGAATGTGGTGTCTATGATTAGACAGTATTTAACTCTAGGGAAACTTGGGAATGAAAACCTGTGCATAAGATGGAGAGAGATTGCGAGGGGTGTGTTGTGCCTCTGGATATCAGAAGGCCAATTCACCCTGATGATAACTTTCCGTAAACAGTGAAAACAGGTTTGACGCTTTCATTGCTAGGTTTCCCTTCCTCCCTATATATATTTTGACCTTGCTCTGCCATTTCACCTGAATCTCTTCCGCCTCAAAAATTTCATTCCCTGATGATGATGTGAAAATAGGGAGGGAGATAGTTTGACAGGTCAGATCAACAGGCTCTCTCGATTTCTGGCAGAAATATTCCCCTAGTGACATTTGCTCCCATCCTGTGGCCCCTACAGGCTGCTTCCTAGGGCTGCCCAGCAAATCAAGACAGGGCTCTCTCCAAGGAATTGTGAGACCTGCCCCCATCGGTCAGGTGTCCCTGCAGCCCTTGGCCTCCTGCTGCTGTCGCCACCCTGCCAGGCCCTGTGATGGGAGCAGAGCGCACTGCGTCAGCCATCGGGTGGCCACACAGCCTGTGCAGCCAGGAAGGTGGCGAGCTTGAGATGTGAGAACTGGCTGCTCAGACTCAGGGATGCTCCCTGCAGACTAGCAAATGAGCCCGGAAGGATGCGCAGACTCTGCGAACAACCAGCCTCAGGCAACTCTGACCCTGGTGCTCATGATCAGTTGGGAAGAAGCCAAAAGTCAGTCCAAACTGCTCTTTATGTCCTGGCAACACTCACACTAGGGCTGCCTCATCTACTGATGCTTAATTCCCTTTGTCTGATGGTTTGGTAAAAGATTCAGGACCACATTTAAGTCCTACTCTTCCCCAGCCAGCACCACCACCACTAGCACCAAATCTAATGATCTCTGCAAATGCAAATTATTCTGGAATTCTATCATTCTCTGCTCAGTTTTCCGTGTTCCAACATTTCTTTTTACAGAGGTAATTTTAACAATCCATGAAGACTTCATTTTCCCACTGCCCTTCACTCCTCTCTAAGCTTGGAGCCCAAGTGGAAATCAGGTTAAGGTCTCTCAGTAGAAACAAGATGATAATATGCATTTTATAAAATAATCTCTTGAGTATTAAAATGTCTGCTAGTAGCAAGGATGGTAACTAATTTGACATACCCTAAATAGCACTAGATGACAAGTATGACAGTTATAGCACAGAAATCTATAAAGTTGCCAGCTGAATAGAGAAAATGACTGCTGTTAATTTTTTGAAATGCTATTTGAAGGAAAAGGCCAGCAGACTAAATATGTTATGAAAACTATTGAGAGATTGAATTGATATGCCTTGCTTAGAAATCCAACTTAATCCATCACATTTTTATCTGAACTTTAAATAAAATGCATTACAGTGACACCTAACAGTTCCACAAGCATTATGGCAAAATGTAAGTATTGAATTAGCCCATCTTTTCCTGGCACTAAATGCAACGTTGATAGACAGAACTATTACTTTCATTGACTTGCAGTTCCCGTTATCTTAACTCTGTAGACTGCATTTCAGGCACCACTAGCTTTCAAGGATGAAGACGCAAAACATTTCCATAGGTTCTTTTTGGTTTGGTAGCAATACAAACAATAGGTAGCAATTTACTATTAACGTATCTAAATATAAGGTATGGGGAATGGGTCAAAAAATGAATTAAAAGCATCACTGAGGATTGCACTATGAATGCAGGAAAAGCTGAGGAGGGGTAGGAAAATTTTTAATGCCTGGTATAAACATCACGTGGGTTCTTCATGAACGCTGAGGATGATGTCTAATACACCTTCAAAACTCCTATTCCATAGCCTGACTTTGATAGAAATCTATGTCCCAAGGCTTTTTGTATGCCTACCTTTCTTCTCTGTTGGTACAAATAATGTGAACAAAAAGAAAAAAAGAACTAAACTTCTCACAGCAAACATTTTAAGAATGTTTGTTATTGATTAGCGTAATACTGCTAATTCATCAGCAAAATGTTTGCAATCTAAAAAGATGACGTTTCTATGGTGATGAATGTTCATGTCATATTTCACATTTTTTATTTGCTAGCAAATCTTTTAAAGGCTACACATAAATTTAGATCCACAAAGTCCTCCCCACCCCTGGAAATTCATTCATACTTATTTTTATTGCCGTAATGAAGTGTCAGCCATTGTGTATCAGGATGATTAGAGACAATGTAAAAAGCGAGGGTAATCAAGACCTGGGCAGATGAATGGCTGACTTTGTGTAGATAACATGAAAGCTCGGAATGCACCCAAATAAATGTTATAAATGAAGCTGTAACATGGATGGAATATAAAGACTCCTGTGAAAAGCCAAGAGACCACAGAAGTACATTTAAAAAAATTTCCCCCTAAGGATATCTGATTTGCCCCTTCCCCCACTTTTTCTTTATCTCACATATACAGTGGCTGGGAGGAACACACATCCTTATATAACATGGCTGAATTGCTAAGCTAGTCTGTATCATGTCTGCTTGTATGTTGTGCACATTTCCTTAAAAATAAGTGAAAATCTGAATTCAAATCTGAAAGGTTGGCCATTTGACACAATGTGAAAACATCCCTCCCACTCAATGATTAATAGGGTGGTGAGTCCTGTTTCTGATCAGTTTTATGCCAAAGAAAATACCAGCACAGCACTGGTATTCGGGCTTTTGTTTGGATCACGCATTTTTCGAGCTTTTATTTCCATATTCTCTTTCTCCACTTTGAGTTCTTTCTGCTGGTCTCTGCTGATGAATATTTGCTTCTACACCAGTGGTTTAACCTCCGTGTCCAAATACATGCAACGTAAAATCTGATGATTTACACTTAAATCATGTTTCTGACATTATCAACTTCAGAAGCATGAACAACAGCAGTGGAAGGTGCTTTGGATTAGAATCATTCTAATAATGACTATTTTTTACATGATGAAAATAACTTTGCAATTTTGAAAATATCAGTAACTCCATCAAACAAAGCATTTTATAGAAAAAAATAAAATAAAAATTGTAAACGAAAAAAGAGCTTTATTATTTTCGATGAGACAATACCTGTTTTAATTGCATATTTTAGAGTTGTTTGGCAATGCATCAAAATTTCCTCCAAATTTTGTGGTTGGTCTGCCAATTCCCAATTATATTCTTGGAGAAGCTCATTAGGGTAATGGAAATCAATCACTTTGGTTGATCTATCGAAACTTTTCACCACATACTGAAGTAAAATGTTCATAACATCTTGCAGAAACGCCAAAGTGGGCCTTTCTCCATCACACGCCGGCAGCAGGTCTAAAGAATGGAAATAAAATGCCACATTTTAATTTTACTTTGAAAATATTCAAGGCAAGATCTTGATGAGGCAATAACATTTCTTTGAATTGAGAGATTTCATGTTAAATAAAGCTTTTGGAAACGCAGAACATTTTTCTTTAAAAGGGAGACATATTTCAAAGGTGAAGGGAATGAATGAGATAAATTACTTTTTCTCCTCTTCCCCAAATTAATTACTGCATTTCAATTCATAACTTATATTGTTTGCCTTTTTTTGAAGAGCGTGCACCTCCGTTTATCTAGTTCACAGGAGTTCGTCTTAAACGTGTTTCTCAGTAAACCATCTTACATGTTTACAGAAATATTTCACGTCAGAAGTGTTTGTCTCGAATGCCTTTGGGCAAACCAAAGTGGAACAGGTGCATTAGGATCTCTGGTCTGATAGGAAGGCCCGCTGTTTCTAAAGTCAGTGTGTGTGTGTGTGTGTGTGTGTGTGTGTGTGTGAGCGTATGCATGTGTGTCTGCATGTGTGTGCGCGCGCGTACCTTTGGGAGATGGTGTGTAAGTGCACGGGGGTAAAACTCGGCGCGCGGGTTTCATGTGAATGAAATCGTTCTCTTGTGCGATTGCAGCTACAAATCACTTTCGTGATCTAAAGACCTAAAAAAAATGCAATTCTGAATTCTCGGGCACGGTATTTGGAAACTGAGTCCCACCCGAGGCCCCAGCGGCCTAGGGAAGCCAGCCGTCATCGATTCAGTGAGCGCACGAGCGCCTGGATCATCGGCCACCCGCCATCCCAAGGGCCGCGCTGGGGGAAGAGCGCCACGGCCTCAGAGCCCTCTTGGAGCTCCGAGGCCAGGTTCGGGGGCTTGGACCCAGCGGGCAGGTCCCGCATTTCTCGCTTTTATCTGAAGATTCTGGCAGGTCCCGCCTCCGCCGCCACCTCGACGCCCCTGTCCGGCTCTCAGCGCCGGATCCGCACGGGCCGCGGTGGGCGGGGCAGAGAGAGGGGCAGGGGCGCCCCGCTGAGTCTTTACCTGTTGCATGGAGAAACGCGTAGTTGACATCCACTTTGGAGCAGCTGCAGGGCTTCTGGTCGCAGGTGCAGGCGGCCTTCCGGGCGGCGGCCCGCGGGGGTTGGCTCCCGCCGCTCTCCGCCGGCTTCTCGGCATCTCCGTAGAGCAGGGCTGGGTAAGGACACCGAACGCGGGCCTCGTCAATCCTCCGCCGGGCCCGGCTCCCTCGCTCCCGCCTACCCGCAGCCAGGAAACCCAGACTCCGCTGACTGGGATGCGGAGGTGAGAAGACGGCTTGGACCCCGCGGGCCGACCTTGGCCGCCCCGGTCCCTGGGCACTCACCGCACAGTTTGTTTCCGATGCCGCCCGTGAACTTCTGAGCCACTTGGCACCAGGCTCGCGCTGCAAGGAAGAATAGGCAGGCAGACAGCGAGGCAGAAAGAGAACAACAGACGGACGTGTGAAATTTCGTTCTATGTGAAAATCAATCAGTCTGGGGTCCTAGGAGGGGCCGCCTTCCTCCTGGGGGCCGCTCAGGACTCGGTGAGGCCGGCAGGTGCGGAAGGCAAGCGGGAGGCTGGCGGCCCGGGCCAGCCCTCATTTCCTTTATCTGTTTCCCAAGGAGAAGCCCACACCGCTGCCTTTCCAGGTGCCAATCGGCTCAGGCAAATTCCTCTCCCTGCCTACCTTGGACGAGTTTTCCTAAACACTGAAGCTATCCATTTTTTCGCAGGCTGTCTTTCTAGACCAAGAAATCTCTCACCTTTCCCATTTTTTTTTTCTATCTTCACGGTCACTCCGTCCCTCCCCAGGGTCCAGACACCCGGATCTTAGCAGCGCCCCAGGACCACGGAATTCCATGTCCCCGAGACACCGCGGTCTTTGGGGGGCTCTTCCAACCTTCTGTGGAAGGGGCCTGAGACTATTTGGAAGTCTTCCCAGGGTACAAGAGGCTGTAGAGGTCTTGAGCTCTTGGGCCGTCAAGGACTTAGCCCAAAAGCAGGGAGAAGCGCCCGAAGAAGTTTCCTGTTGCAGGTGGAAAAACCTCCTTCGTCTTCTCCGTAGCTCCGCAAACCCCAGACCACCGCAAAACTCGCCCGCCGCAGGCCCCCGTTCTCCTTCCTACCTGTGCCGGGATTCTCGGAATCCCCAGAGCCATCTTCCGACCCAAAAGACCAAAAGCCAGAGCCCGGAGATGCCATCGGCTTTGGAGACTGGAGCAGGTCGCCTGCGAGTGCGAGCTGCCGGCGAGCTGCCTCGGGCTTGGCCCTGCGCGCGCGTGCGTGCCCGTGTGGCGGGAGGAGGGCACCGCGCGGGGACCGGCGGGGCCTAGCGGCGAGGGCGGGTGTCACGCAGGAACAGAAAACGTGCGTGTCTGACTGTGCGTGTGTGTATGCGAGCTGGAGACAGGGTTTAGGGACGTGGCAACCCTTTGGAAGCCGGGGAGCCTTAAAAGAGACCGGGACTACCTAAGGGTCCTCGGAGCCCGGACTCAGGAAAGCGCGGAGAGCCCCAGAGCATTTGAGGGAAAGGGAGCCCAGTGGGGATGAATGAGGGGGCGGCGGAGGAAAAAAACACGAGAGAGGGAGGGAACTGAGTCGTGAGGATGCGAGGCAGACCGTGCACGCCAGCTGGAGTCAGAGTGAGGGGGTGGGAGGCGTGCCAGCGCGTCCTCGGGCGAGCCAGAGGCGGGAAGTGCGGGCGGCCGCTGTCCCGCAGCCGCTGCGCGCCAGCGTCAGCGAGGGGCAGACTGGGGAGACCTCGGCGAGGCGGGAAGCGTGGCCCAGTGGAGTTTTCTGTGTGCATCGATTGGGGTGTTGTTTGAGGTCTGGCTCCAGCTGAGGGGAAGGAAGCGGGGTTCCCGCGCCGTTTTCCTCCAAGCAGGTGCTGAGGTCACTGCGACCTCGAGAGCTCGCGCCCCGGGCAGGCATCAGGCGCCGTTCACGAGCCTGGGGAGGGGACGGCGGGGGAAGGGCTCCTACCCGCTGATGGGCTCATTTCAGCGCCTTAGTAGAACCTGACGCCTGCCTGCTGAACCGCGCTGTACCCGGAGGCGCACCGTTCCTGCGTAGCCAAGGGCTAGATCGCGGGACCCACCGTCCAGGCTCTGAGTGACAGCTGGGGAGAATGACTGCTGATTGAGGCAATTAAAATCCACGCTGGAGTCTACCGAGGACCTCGGGCTGGGGAAAAAAAATAAAACGAATGGAAAGTTCTTGGAAGAGAATGAGGCAGAGCGGCCAGAGTCGGCAGGATTGATGGCGGGTGGGGGACGGAATCAGGGCATTTGGTGACCTTGGCCCGCGGAGGCGTGGAAGCGCCCGCTGCTTGCGTGTAAGGGGGATCTGTGTGCGCCTGGGAGGGGAGAACAGGGTTTCCAACTAAGCAATCTCGGCTTTACAAATCCGAGTAGGAAAGAAGGCATCGCCTGCAGGGCCCTCGTTTTAAGGGGCTTCAAACCAATGCCCCCCCTCGCCCTCAGAGAATCTTCGCGGTAGCGGGTGACCCGGAAGCGCGAGATTGGTTCTCTCTGAGGCGTATTAGGAGGGGGTTTCTCTTTTTCTAATAAAGAAAGGAGGAGAAAGTCAGAATCTTTCTGATTATTTCCTTTCTACAAAAAGCTATTGCAGACAGGGAGGACGCCCTGAGGATTGGGAGCCCTTTGACAGTTTGCGCTGCGTTCTCCTGGCAGTGGAGAACTTCAAGTGCACCTCGCAGCTCCGGGGCTCTGGGGGAGACGGAGGGAGGGAGAGAAGGGAAAGGGCTGAGGTCGGCTTCCCGAGGCGGCTGCCTTCCCCGCGCCTGGCCAGAGCGCCTGTCATTTCCATTGTGTTCACAAGTCGTTTTATTTCTCTGACCTCCTCAACCAGCCACCAAAGCTACTAACAAAGCAGAGACCCGGGGATCCCGTCTGGGCGAGCACCCGTCGACCCTCGCTTAGAAGGGACATCCTGGGGCCCATGCTGGACGCATACAGGCCCAAGTCCTGTGTGCTCGAGCATAACTGTCCCTGGTCAATTCTCTCCACAAAGCGCTGTCTTCTTCTCGCGTGCCTGAGTCCAGGGGTTCCCTGAGGAGTCATGGGATCCACACTATGGCAGCTGGGCCCAGGCGCCAGGATGAGAGCAGGAAACCAGTCGGGCGTTGATAGCGTCCTCCCGAAGGCTGGCACTGGGCGTGCTAGGTGAAGTCTGTACCAGGCTGTGGGAGCCCGGGTGGTCGAAAACTCAGGGCTCAGTTTGGCTCCTCTTTCTTGCTCTCCTGGCTCTGACACTCCAGGTCACCACGATAACAACTCCGGAAACCTAAAGACTTGTGGTTCAGCCATCTGCACTTCAGGCATGGCAGCTCCGCAGCTCTCTCCAGCCTCGCAGAGGCTGGTTCTTTGTTGACATCCATATCAAATCCTGCAAAGGTTTTCCTTCAAGCCAGCAGTCTAGGGTTGCAGAACTTTTCTACTATGGATGAGTGGTTGAAAACATAAAGGTTCTTAAAAGCAAGCGTTTAAATCACACAAAACCCCCAAAGAAAAAACGGATTAAAACACCTGAATTTAACTGATTTTTTTTTTTCTTTTTGGTAAAGCAATGGCTTCAAGTGCTACCGTTTAAACTCCATTAAATCCCACAGCTCTGGAGTACTTTGGATCTAATGGTGATACTTACATTTTTTATTTAAACACACCCTACTTCAGATGCAGATGGAGATCTGATTTGTCTTTCCTGAAGGCTGTCCCTCCCTAGACGGTAATTTGCTTTGTAATGACTTTCATTTCACTAAAGAGCCCATTCCCCCTCTCCGGGGCTTGGGGTTGGAGATAACAAAAGAGCTCTGGGAGGTAATAATTACAGTCATTAGTTCACAAAGGAGGCAGCCAGTGAATGGGAAGGGAAGGCGGCCGCTTTGGAAGGCCCTTCCTCAGATGAGGGGAGAGAGACCCAATCCTCCGACTTGTAGGGACCGTTTCCTTAGGTGTCTGGTTTACCAACATATGGGTCTCAGGCTGACCCAAAGAAGAGTGTCTGGCACACATTTTCCTGTGTCCTTCCCGTGCTTAAATGTCAAAGGACAGAGAAGGGAAGATGGAAAGAAAAAAGAGGAAACAACCACAGAAGAACATAAAAATATTGCAACCAAGCATTCACCAAGCCTTTGCCATTCTCTATTCTCACTTAAAACATTGGTGCAGGAAAAATTTAGGGAGGGAGTCTGTTGCCTCCCTCCATAAATTCTCCCTACACCAACAAAAGTAACAGAAGGGGCTGAGTGCCAGGGCTCTTGTCTTCAGGGGCCACCCAAGAAGGACGCCTAGATTGAAGGGTGGCCAGGCAGAAAAGCTGAGCTTAGCTTACTGCTCCTTACCCCTGGCCCCTGCTCCGCCCTCCCCACAAACCCAGGCCTTCTGGAGGCAAGTGGACAGGCAGCTAGAGGTGGAAGGGGGCCAGGCCACTTTGGGCTTTAGACACCCCTGTCCCTCCCAAGCCCCTCTCTCTGGTGACCTGCTGTGCTGGTTTCCTGGGTACTGGGCCATACTCAGCTGCTCAGTGCATTCGCACAGCTGAGGGTTACTCCTTACTTTCAGTCGCAACCCCAGCAAGACTGTGCCGCTAACCCAGGGAAAAAGAAGGCCTGGAGGGCACTTGGACTCTGCCATGCCATAGCTGCAGGTTTTCCCTTGGCCACACTGCATCTGTAAAATGAAGAGATGACACGAGTTGGCTCTGGGGACCTTTTGGTGCCAACTCTTTGAGTTGGCGAGATTACCATGCCCTGTAGACCAGCGGCGCAACAAACGCTCTGAGCCCTCTGCACATGCCCTCACTCACTCCTCGAATATTTCCCCAGAGCCTTTTGACTCCGGCTTGTGGGTGCAGGAGCCAAGGGCACCCACACAAGGGGTGAGCCCCATCGTGATCAGAACCCTTCTTCCAATTCCATGCAACGACCTCATCACCTGTCCTCACCCTCTCCAGGTTGCTTAGATGGGAATGTCAGTTTCATAAAACAGCTTAAACCGGGTTTTAGAATAAGGTGCAGTCAACCCAGGAATGCAAACTTCTGTCCACCCACTAGCCTCCCCCATTTTAAATAGACACAAAGGAGTAGCAAAGATGGCCCCAAATCTGCAGACCGGGAGAACCTGAAATCTGACAGTTCCACCCAGTGGGGGCACTAACATCTTTATAGATGGGGCCAAAGACAGTCACACAGATTGGGAAGGCATCGTGCAGGCGAGCACGTGTGGTGTGTTGGGGATTTAGACATTGGAGGCCTCTGCGTTTGTGTGGCAAGGGGTTTTAGCTTAGATTGTGTTTGTCTGAAGTGGCTGGGTGGTGCTGGGAGTTCACTGATGAAGGCACCTCAACGCCCCTCCTTGGGCACCGTCACCAGCACAGCCTTATAGCAGAAGCCCCTCAGAAGCCCCAGAGGGGAAAATGAGGGATCAGTCACGCAAACCACGGGTTTTCCAAGGCACTTCCTTTATTTAGTGACCTTAATAACCAAAGGAAGAGAAAGAGCAAGTTTGAGATGAAATACATCTTCGAAATTCTCCCCACCCCTCCCGGGCTTTTTTCTCTAAGATTCAACCGCTAGCAAGTGTTCTGTTGGCCAAGAAAAGCCGTTTCCAATAAAAAAAAATCTGTGAATTCAGTCACCCCAAATGAGAGAGGGGTTGGTGAGATCCCAGGCGCAGTGGAGTCCACAGGAGTCACAAAAAAAGAGAACAAAGTGATAGATTAGGGGAACAAGGACAGGGTTGCCCCAACTGGCGGGCTGGTGAGAAAGGAGGGTGCGGGAGTTCCGAGAGAGGGCGTCGAGGGAGGTTTCCCCAGGGCTCCCAGGTCTCTTGTTTCGAAGCACGAAGGCCGGCCCGGGCACTTGAGGGCCGAGCGCAGCAGGCAGCCTCTGCGGAGATCAGGGCCGCAGCTTCAGTGCCTGCTGGTGCCAGCCCCAGAGTGCCTGCTTGGCCCCTGCTGCCCCGCAGGCTCTAGCGCCCTCCGACGGCGGTGACTGCCTCGTTGCACGGTTAGGACTGCTGGACGAGGCGCCGGCGCTGGGAGGTTTTGCGCAGGAGCCTCCTGAAGTCGTAGGGGTTGGCTGCTGGCTCTCTCTCCTCCTCCTTCTCCTCCTCCTCCTTCTCGGGGCTCTCCGCCGCCCAGCACCTGCAAGCGAAACCCAGGGCCCAAGTGTCAACCTCACCACAGTGAGCAGCGCGTCCCCACCTACCCCGAGTTAGGCGGGTCCTCTTCCTCCCACGTTCTGCCAACCGCGGACATTTAGGAAAGGCACAATCGAAATGACTGGATAATGGCCAAACGTATCTGCGATAATTCTCAACAGGTTTTAAAAACTCCTCTAAGCTGAGGAGCAGAGGGGCTAGTGGAGCCTGGTAATGGTGTTTAGATACGTGCTAAGTAAAGCTTCAGAAGGTGCAGTTTGGAAAGGTGAGTTTGGATTGCAATAATTCACAACCAATAAACAAATATTTATTTTAATACCTTAATTTTAACACACTTTGGTCAAACAACTCAAAGTGCCCAAATAGACAATATTTTGCATTTTAAAACTGCTCAGATGTTTCTTTAAAAAATGCTCACTCAAAATCTGACCAACTGCTCTGTTAGTGACACCAAGAGCTATGGGCCTTGTTGGCTTTTTCAGTGTTTCAATGTTTTCAATGAGGCTGCTGGGCTAAGTTTCTGAATCCATTGCTGAGAACCCCTGCCAATGTTTACCTTCAGATTCTGCAGCTTGTCTGGGAAGTGGGGTATTCCCTAAAAATGCAGCTACATGGATTCATTCACTCCCCATTGATTCATTCATTCATTCACTGAGCACCTGCTAAGTACCAGCCACCAGTGTAGGTGACAGGTGAGCAGAAGTCCTTGCTGTCATGGAGTTTATAGTCTAGTGCAGGAGACCCACAGACAACTTGAAAACACCAGGGGGTGAGAGGTGCTACACAGAAAAGTAAAGCTGGGTAATGGGGAAAGAGTGGTGTGTGTGTGTGTGTGTGTGCATGTGTGTACAGGCAATTTCATACAGGGTGGTTGGAAAGGCCTCTCTGATAAGGTGACATATAAGGAGAGACCTGAAGGAAGACAGTGAGCCATGCAGATCTCGTGGGGAAGGGCAGTAATTCCAGGATGATAGATCAAGCAATGTAAAGGCTGCAAGACTAGAGTGTACACATCGTGTTCAAGGAACAGCAAGGAGACCACTGTGGCTTGAAAGGAGTAAGCAAGAAGGGGAAATAGCAAGAGATGAGAGAAGGAGGAATGAGGATAGAGTGTTCGGATAATTTAGTGTTCAGATAATCTGAGACCATGTCAAGGACTTGACTTCTTACGGTGAGAGAAACATTGAAGGGTTCTGTGCAGAGGAATCACTCATAACAGGATCTGTCTGCCAGGATGAAAGTAGGAAGGCCTGTTAAGAGATTCTGTAGTAATCCAAGCAACACCGATAGTGGCTTACACTAGGCCTGTGGAGGAGGAGGTGAGAACTGGCCAGATTATGGTCATACTTGGAAGTAGAACTGAAAGGGTTGGCTCACTGATGGATTAAACGTGGGGTGTGAAAGAGAAGAACCAAGAATGTCGCCAAGGCTTTTGGCTTAAACAACTGGAAGGATGGAACTGTCATTTAATGAGATGGGGAAGGCTGCAGAGAAGCATAATTTTTGCAGTGGGATAAACATTTTAGTTTTGGTTATGCTAAGTTTGAGATATTTATTAGATATTCAAGAGGATATCAAATATATAAGTCATGGCCAGGCTAGATATTTCAGTTCACAAATTTTAAGTACAAAGACAATTCCTTCCCTCCCTCCCTCCCTTCCTTCCTTTCTTCCCTCCCTCCCTTCTCTCTCTCTTTTCGCTCTTTCTTTCTCACTCTGTCACCCAGGCTAAAGTGCAGTGGTACAATAACAGCCTCACTGCAGCCTCAACCTCCAAAGCTCAACTGATCCTCCAGCCTCAGCTTCCTGAGTAGCTGGGACTACAGGCATGAGCCACTACGCTTGGCTCCTTTTTTTATTTTTATGTTTTTGTAAAGACAGTATCCCACTAATGTTACCCAGGCTGGTCTTGAACTCCTGAGCTCAAGTGATCCTCCTGCCTTCGCCTTTCAAAGTGCTGGGATTACAGGCATGACCCACAGTGCCGGGCCAGGAATTTTAAGTACTCAGACAATATTTAAGGTCATGAGAGTGCACGTTGATAGACACTCCATTACTGAGAGATCAGTGAAATGAGAAAAGTCAGCAGGGAGAATGAGAAAGAGCAGCCAGTAAAGTAAGAGGCAAACCAAGAGAAGTGCTGTCCTGAAGGCCAATGAATGAAGTACTTAAAGAAAAAATGAGTAACATAGGTGTTAAATCACAGAGCATGGCAAAACGGAGGTCACTGTTAACCTTGGCAGAGGCAATTTCAGTGTCGTGCTGGGAGAGGAAACCTGAGTGAAGTGGCTCAAGAGAATAGGAAGAAAGAATGTGCAGGAGGTAGTATCATTACTCTTTCATGTATTATTCATTTACTATACTGAAGAGCAGAAAAAGTGGGTGGTTGTAGGGGGGGATTGGGTCAAGGATATTTTTTATGATGGATCTGAATGCATCATGTTCACTAATTGCCAGAAATGCTTTCGTAAAGAGAACAAACATTCAAGGTGCAGAAGAGAGAGGGCACAATTGCAGGACAATGTCCTTGAGTCAATGATAGCACTTGGATTTAGTGCACAAAGGGAAGGTTTCACTTTAGCTAGGAGGGTGGAAAGGTCATCCATAGAATCCTGAGGGAAGTAGATAGGTAAGTGGTAGGACGACTGATATATTCAGCATGTGTCTGTTATCTGCTACTGTTATAAAAGAAGGTTGTCAGCTGAGAGCCAGGAAGTTTGGAGGGTTTGAGGAGAGAGGAGGAAGTTTGAAAGAGTGGACAGGGAAAGTGGCATGAGGAATTTTTAGGGAAATGTAATATTGCAAAGTAACTAAGGGCCTGCCTAAGGAGTGGCCATAATTTTAAGTGGGATTAAATTGTTTTGATTTTACTCAGCATTGGAGTTTGCCAGTTGAATATAACTGAAGGAGAGAGGGCAAGGCCATTGGACGTAAATGCAAATGAATGAAAATAATGGTGA
Organism: Pan troglodytes; assembly: GCF_028858775.2. NCBI lineage: Eukaryota > Metazoa > Chordata > Mammalia > Primates > Hominidae > Pan > Pan troglodytes. Next base: position 39,218,886 of record NC_072406.2, on the reverse strand, counting down.
AAGGAGAGGTCTAGAATGTAGCCTGCAGATGGAATATGCCTTTATTCTGGTCCGTTCTGAATAGGGAATTAAAAGGAAAAGAGAAAGAAAAAAACCTTTGGCAAGGTCTTTCAGGGCATCCTGAGCTCAGTGGATACTTGACAGGGAAGGTCAAGTAGCATCATGATGGGTATTGAAGGAGCAGATCATCCTCTTCTGAGTTACTGACTTGAATTTTCATACCTATTCAGCTTATTTCTGTTTTAAGAATATTAAATATCAACTATCTGCCAGGTATATCACAAACATTATTTCTAATTCTAAGGACAACACTGCAAAGCCTTAGATTCTTGTTATTCTCAATTTGCAGATGAGAGAACAGACTGATCTTAGTTGCCATGGCTAGTAAGAAGTGGAGTGCAGATTCAAACCCAGGTCTATAGGGCTCAAATCTTAGGCTTTCCTCCTTGTATCCTTTTGCCTCTTTTTTTGTTGATGCTTCTTTCACAATTCTCCTGTCTCTTAACTGAGGCACTTGTGTTCCATCTTATTTTCCCCTTTTTATCCTCCATTGATCATCTTGCCATAATTAAAACCTGCTTATGCCCTAAACACCCCACATCTCTCACCACTGCCCAACAGAGACCCCACTAGGTCCCATCTTCAGAGGAGACAAGCAGATGTCAGCCTCTTGTTGTCCTCTTTTCCTCTAGTGCCATTCTCTAATCACTGATTGCCTGTCACCAGCTTTTATTCATTTAAAGTCCATGAGAACAATGAACTATCAAAAAAAAAATCAAGAAAACAATCTCACTTACAGTAGCTACAAAAAATACTTAGGAATAAATTTAACCAAGGAGGTAAAAGATCTATACACTGAAAAGTATAAAACATTGATGAACAAAATTGCAGATGACACAAATAAATGGAAAGATATTCCGTGTTCATGGATCAGAATAATTAATATTGGTAAAATGCTCATACTACCCACAGCAATCTACAGATTCAATGGAATCTCTATCAAAATTCCAATGACATCTTCACAAATATAGGAAAAAATCCTAAAATTTGTATAGAACCACAGAAGACCCCAAATAGTCAAAGCTATCTTGAGCAAAAAGAAGAAAGCAGGGAGACATCACACTATCTGATTTCAAACTATATTAAAAAGCTATTGTAAGTAAAACAGCATGGTACTGGCATAAGAACAGATGCATAGACCAACAGAATAGAGAGCCCAGAAATAAATCCAACATTTACAGTCATTTGATTTTCAACAAAGATGCCAAAAACACACAATGGGGAAAGAACAGTCTCTTCAATAAGTGGTGTTGCAAAAACCACATGTCCACATGCAGAAGAATGAAATTAGATTGTTATCTCACTTACAAAAAGCAATCTTACATACAAAAATCAATTCCAAATGGATTAGAGACTTAAACATTAGACATGAAACTGCAAAACTAGAAGAAAATATAGGGGCTAGCTCATGTGATGCTGCCTAAAAAGAGAAAAGAAAAGAAAGAAATTATAAGGGAAAAGCTCCATGACATTGGTCTGGGCAATGATTGTGATCTCAAAAGCACTGGCAACAAAAGCAAAAAATAGACAAATGGGATTACATCAAACTAAAAAGCTTCTCCACAGCAGAGGAAGCATTCAACAGAATGAAGAAACAATCATTTAAATGGGAGAAAATATTTGCAAACTATACATCTAGTAAGTGGTTAATATCCAAAATATATAAGGAACTGATACAACTTAGAAAAAAAAAACCCAAACAGAAAACAACCCTCAAATAACCCAATTAAACAATGGGCAAAAGACCCAAATAAACATTTCTCAAAAGAAGACTGAGAAATGGTCAACACATATATGAAAAAATGTTCAATATCACTAATCATTGGGGAAATGCAAATTACAAACAGAATGAGATCTCACACCTGTTAGGATGGCTACTATAAAAAAGGTGAAAGGTTACAAATGTTTGCAAAGGTGGGGAGAAAAGGGAAACTCTTGCACATCATTGGTGGGAATGTCAATTAGTACAACCATTACGGAAAACAGTATGGCAGTTCCTTACAAAATTAAAATCAGGCTGGGCGCGGTGGCTCACGCCTGTAATCCCAACACTTTGGGAGGCCGAGGTGGGCGGATCACCTGAGGTCAGGAGTTTGAGACCAGCCTGGCCAACATGGTGAAACCCCATCTCTACTAAAATTACAAAAATTAGATGGGTATGGTAGCAGGCACCTGTAATCCCAGGTGTTTGGGAGGCTGAGGCAGGAGAATCACTTGAACCTGGGAGGTGGAGGTTGCAGTGAGCTGAGATCGTGCCATTGAACTCCAGCCTGGGTGACAGAGTGAGACTGTGTCTCAAAAATAAATAAGCAAATAAATAATAAAATGGCCGGGCGCGGTGGCTCACGCCTGTAATCCCAGCACTTTGGGAGGCCGAGGCGGGCGGATCACGAGGTCAGGAGATCGAGACCATCCTGGCTAACACGGTGAAACCCCGTCTCTACTAAAAATATAAAAAATTAGCCGGGCGTGGTAGCGGGCGCCTGTAGTCCCAGCTACTCGGGAGGCTGAGGCAGGAGAATGGCGTGAACCCGGGAGGCGGAGCTTGCAGTGAGCCGAGATCGCGCCACTGCACTCCAGCCTGGGCGACAGAGCGAGACTCCGTCTCAAAAAAAAAAAATAAAAATAAATAAATAAATAAATAAATAATAAAATAAATATGATTCTACTTCTGGGCATATATCCAAAGGTAATGAAATCAGTATGTAAAAAAGATATCTGGGCTGGGCGCTGTGGCTCACGCCTGTAATCTTAGCACTGTGGGAGGCTGAGGCGGATGGATCACTTGAGGCCAGAAGTTCAAGACCAGCCTGGCCAACATGGTGAAACCCCGTCTCTACCAAAAATATAAAAATTAGCCAGGCAGAGTGGCATGCACCTGTAATCCCAGCTACTCTGGAGGCTGAGGCAGGAGAATCGCTTGAACCTGGGAGGCAGAGGTTGCAGTGAGCTGAGATCATGCCACTGAACTCCAGCTTGGATGACAGAGTGAGACTCACTCAAAAAAAAAAAAAATCTGCACTCAGATGTTCATTGCAGCATTATTCACAAGAGCCAATATATGGAATCAACTTAAGAGTCCATCAATGGATGAATGGATAATGAACATGTGGTATATGTACACAATGGAATACCCTTCTGCCTTAAAAAAGAAAGAAATCCAGCTGGGCACGGTGGCTCACGCCTGTAATCCCAGCATTTTGGGAGGCCGAGGAGGGCAGATCACAAGGTCAGAAGATCGAGACCATCCTGGCTAACACAGTGAAACCCCGTCTCTACTAAAAACACAAAAAAATATTAGCCGGGCGTGGTGGCGGGTGCCTGTAGTCCCAGCTACTTGGGAGGCTGAGGCAGGAGAATGGCATGAACCCAGGAGGTGGAGCTTGCAGTGAGCCGAGATCGCGCCACTGCATTCCAGCCTGGACGACAGAGCCAGACTCTGTCTCAAAAAAAAAAAAAAAAAAAAGAAATCCTGCCATTTATAACAACACGAGTGAACCTGGAGGACAGAATGCTAAGTGAAAGAAGTCAGGTGCAGAAAGACAAATATAGCATGATCTCACTTATACATGGAAGCCCCTCCCCACCCCCCCCCAAAAAAAGACAAGCACACAGAGCAGTGAGTAGAATAGTAGTTACCAGGGCACTGGTCATGGGACTGGGGAGAGAGATCAGTCAAAGGATACAAAATGTCAGTTAGACAGGAGGAATAAATTCAAGAGATTTATTGTACAACATGGTGACTATAGTTAATAGAAATGTATTGTGTACTTGAAAACTGCTGAGGGTAGATTTTAAGTGTTTTCACCATAAAAAAGATAGCTAAGTGAGGTAATTCATATGTTAATTAGCATGATCAAGCCATTCCACAATGTACATGTATCTTAAAACATCATGTTCTATACCACAAGTTTATACACGTTTTGTCAATTAAAAAAATCACAAGGCACTCAGTTCACCATTGCTGTTGTCTCTTACTCCCAGACTTACACCCTCTCGGGCAATGCCAATACTTGGTGCGTGTATATACACAAAAAGATATTCTTTGTGCACTAACATCTTCTGACATGTAGCTTAGTCTCAAATTTCTCCAATTGTTTCAATAGCACTATTTCACTGTTTGGTTTTTGTTTTCTATTTTAAATTCAGGATACTGTCAAGGCTGTTTTGTCTCTGTAACCTTCCTTAGTTTAGAAAAAAAAAACCTTATCTGAGTTACCTTGTTCAGCTTTGTTATATGGGTATACTTTTCCTTTAGCATCAAGCTCTTGGATGTAAGGATCACATCTTATGCACTATTCTATCCACTCCTTCTTCAAATGCCCAGCATGATCTTTTGCATAGGATGGAAATACTGAGTAATGGTTAAGGCCATCAACTCTAAACTTAGAAATTCTGGCTCCATGAACTTATCATCTAGGTGACTCTTTGCAGTCACCAAACTTTGTAGATTTAGCCTCCTCATCTATAAAATGGGGCGATAATAGTAACTGCCTCGTGCGGTTGCTGTGAGGATTAAATGAGACAATGGCATAGTGCCTAGCACGATGTAGGCAGTCAACAATACTAGCTGCTAGCATTTATTGCAGTGGATACTAAATAACACCCATAGACATCACTTAATCTACATCAGGAGTATTTCAGGGATAGAATGCTTTCATAGCAGATGTGTATCTGCCAGTAGGGGGAAGGGGAAGGATACATTGGAGAAGGGGCAGGGTGAGCTTTTAAAATGGGAAGCAGGTAAGTCAGTGAAAAGCAAATGGGCAGGGAGTGAACATCTGGGATTTTAGTTCACTAACTCAATGTGTGATCTTGGGCAAATCACTTAATCTTTCTGGCACTTGGTGTTCTTCTGTACAGAGCTCTGAGATTAGACTAGAACATCTCTAAGCTCCAACATGTTACAGTGCTGGATCCCAAGATGGAAGAGCACATCTTCTTTTGGAGGCAAAGGGCAAATATCATAGTTTAGATGGATTCTGAAAAAGCAAATAAAGATGATAATAGCCACCACTGATAGAACACCTTTCCTATGCCTCTCCTAAGTACCCTATTGCTACATTTAGTCTCTACAACAACATGGTGAGGCAGTTATTAGTAAACTCTTTTGCAGATATGGAAATGAAGCTTAAAGAGGTCAACTATCATGAGCAAGGTCACTCAACAACTAAGCAGCAGGATCAGGATCCAAACCTAAGACCATGTGACTCTAAAACTTCTTTTCTTAACCACCATGTCACTCTGTAAAATGGGTGAGGGTTCTGAGGACCCTAGATTCTCAGGATATTCGTTTAGAATTTTGGATGAACAGCTTTTTGTTTTCCGTCATTAACTCCCATTTTTCATATGCCATGTTTGTTTTATTATGTACCCAGATCTCAAAACGCCACAGATATTTTGGGAGAAAAGAGAAAAAAATTCCCAAAGTATGAAATAAGCTACAAAATAATTTACTTAATGTCAGAAAGTTTGTGGCAAGGTGAGAATTCAAGTCCAAAATATGCATTTTTCTATGAATCTTTCTCTCAAATGTTTTTGGGTCTGACATCATTGATTCTGAGAAATTAACAAGCATAATTAAGAAACCAATGAGTAATTAAAATTACTTTGATTGAGCTTGGATATAGATTTTGGATATGATATATTGCTTACAATTAGATGACCATATAATAATTTATCATCCAAACTGAAGTACTTTTATTAAATAACAGGAGTTTTTGTTAATAATTACACCAAGAAAACAGATATAAACTCAGTTTTTGCTAGGAAAACTGAGGTGTCTGATTACTTTACCATAACACTGTACATGACATTACTTTTAAACACCATATCACTCAAAAGATGCAATATTCAGTAAGAGTGCTTTGTCATTCATCTATATATAAAGTGAAATATCTTAAGAAATGAAACTGTGAGTATAAAACTGCAAATGCTGTACTTTAAAGTTTAGCTTTTTACCTTTCATTAGCCTTAATACATTGATTCTGGAGTTCTTGCTGTGGTCTTCGTTCTCTTAAACTAGGGCTATGTTCCTTTGGTCCAGAACGACTGGGCAAAAATTCCTTATAATAGAAATCTTCCAAATCTAATAATTTTCCCTGACTGTAAATGAACACATAAACACACCATTGCATCAATCTAATTTTCTACTCACTTAAACTTACAGGATACTTTTTTTTCTTTAAAAGTATTTACTATAATTTAGAGTAACATACACATGTCAATAGAAATGGAAGGTCTTGAAATGTGGGAAAAACAGTGTATCCCATGAGTAAAAAAGAAAAACCTTCATATCTTACCTTGAACAGAACATTAGCTGTGGGAACACATTTTCCTGGTTCTATTGCACTGAACTTGGCACCAAACTAGTGGTTACTAGAATAGCCAGTGATTGCAGTGTTTCAGTTTGGCCAGTCCAGATCAGCAGTCACTACTGACCTTTAGGCCATTATCAGAAAAGCTCACCTTTGTGTACTAATACTCAGCATTTTCAAATTTTATCAGCCCTCAGTACATTGATACACATATGATCTTAACTTACCTCCTTCATGAATAACATTCTGTCCTCCCTCTACTCTGTTCTTTAGTGGATTAATTTCTGTGCTAGATTTTAACACCCACACATGACATACACATAAGGGTGCATCCTTGCCCATGTTAATTCTTGGTTCTACTCAGGGCACAGTCTGGTTCCTATGGTGCTCTGGGACTTCCTAAGAGATAAACAGGTAGGTCTGGAAAACCTCCAGGTGTTACAGTGCTTCCAGGAAAACACACTTCTCAAATTACAGATACTAATCTAAAAAGGACTTTCAGGATGTCACTGATTCAGAAATAAAGAACTGTGTTCACTCATGCTTAATAGAAACGCTCTTGTTTGTTCTTAGCACTCACTGTCTGGAAATTGGTTGACATGAACATTGATTGAAACAGTGATATAATATTAAAAGAGTAAAATATCAGTGGGAAATATAAGAAAAGGAGAATAATGTGAATTTAAGTTTGCTATACTTGCAAGTAACATAAACCTTATCTTCTTAACAAATCTATAAAAATTACAAGCAGCAAGATTTAGCATGTGTAGAAGGAGAAAAAGCAAAAAGGAGTTTGGGGAAAGAAAATTCATGAATACAGGCATGTTCAAATTGCCCAAGCAAAACCATTCCATGGAACAAGAAAAGCAAATTACCTACTGGGAGGGTACGATTCATTTAAAACATATTTAAGTTCTTAGTGCTATGCTGGCTCAACAGATTTCTGGTAGGCAGGATCTTACAAATTATATATAAATCACATATTCGTAGCATAAATGTATTGAGTGCACATTACTTTCCAAATCTATGCATATAAAATAGGTGATTTTTTTTTTTTTTTTTTTTTTCGAGACAGAGTCTTGCTCAGTCGACTGCTCAGGCTGGAGTGCAGTGGCGCGATCTCAGCTCACTGCAAGCTCCGTCTCCCGGGTTCACGCCATTCTCCTGCCTCAGCCTCCTGAGTAGCTGGGACTACAGGCGCCCGCCACTACGCCCGGCTAATTTTTTTTTTTTGTATTTTTAGTAGAGACGGGGTTTCACCATGTTAGCCAGGATGGTCTCGATCTCCTGACCTCGTGATCCACCCGCCTCGGCCTCCCAAAGTGCTGGGATTACAGGTGTGAGCCACTGTGCCCGGCCTAAAATAGGTGATTTTAAATCATAATTTGAACACATGGATTTTTATTTTTGTTTGAATAAGATGACTGATTGAAATCGAGAAGTAATCATTACCTGTCTTTCCTTGGTCTTCGTTTTTCTTCTTGGATTGACTTCTAAAGGAAAGAAGAATTCAAAAGATCTATATAATATTATGATCTTAATATAATTGATATATAACTATAATCTTAATATGTAAATACATTTACTCTTAAAAGACTAAGTTAGAAATAAGCAAGTGGATACAATATTTTAAAAATTTAAAGAAATATAATTTACTCAAGTTTTATTAATTATAAATTTCTGGTTATTTTTGCCACACCTAAACTGAAACGAATCTTTGCATTCCACATGAAAAATGTATTTCTCACACAGTGACCAATATAAACAAGGCTACACATAAGATCTATTTACTACAAACGGGAGCAAACTGTAAAATTTCTGGGAAGCCCATTTCTCTATACAAATGCAGTTGCGATGGAAGCAGTTTAAGCTGCTTTGAATGTCTTGCTTCTTTGTCTGCAGGTAAAACAGATGGGTGAATATGGAGGGCAGGTGAAACAGTCTGCAAAAAGAATGGAATTGTGACTTCATAAACCTATAGGACCCATTTATGACATAAACGTAGCAGCACAGATGATATATGTTTTCATTTGCACAATGTTTTCATAGCTGAGAACTTTATGTATCAAGTTCAGAACAAATTAAGATATGCAAGTATGGAAATAATTAGATATATTTTAACTGATACTTCAATTTGAACACTAACAAAATGGTCCTTTGTATGTAAGTTTCACCTTATATACAAACCAGTATTATCTTTTGCACTGTAGCATTAGTAATGTGTTTTTGTGTGTGTGCTACTTCAATATATTTGAGCTCATCTATTTACATGTTGCCACAGCATATTTGTCTTTTAGGCTGTGAAAACAGACACCATACTCACCTTGAACAAACTGAAGATATTATAACTGTGGAAACCCTATAGCAGGTATCAAGTTGGCTGGTACCATAAAAGTGTTGTATAACAAAAATGGCAGTTAATAATGGTTTATAAATACTGAGAGTTTTCCCCAGTATTCTTAGAGACACAGTAAGTCACGTTTTTTTCAGGATTTATCATTTGATGTGCTCTAAAATAGTAGATGAGTGAAACAGTTCATGGTTTCTTTTATTCTTATGGGTTGGCATTTTAACAGGTGGATGAGGTGGAAGTGAGTGCTTCCTTGCATCAAGTCTGGGAGGAGACCATTCAGGAAATAATGTAAGGGCAGGATATCAATTACATTCCTGTTCTCCCGTTTCCTGTCACTTCACATTCTTGATCCAATGCCCTAGGCTAAGAGGCGCTTACAAATAATTACATTGCCTGCATAGGAACAGTGGCCACTAGCAGTTCAGTTAATGATCTCTGGGACTGGGGTGCTGTTTGTTGTGGTGGTTGTTTCTGTTTTAACATGGCTTCAGTAGTAGTTTCCTACAGAGGTCCTGCCTCCCTCATCCATTACCTGAAAAAAGTCCCTTTTGTTCTGGGTAACAATTGCCTATAGTTCAAAGTTAGGCTTAAGTGATGGCACTATGTTGAGTGACAGAGATGCCCTTTATATAACCAAGAATCAAATAATGTTCTGCCCTTGAATTCTCAGGCTGGTGAAGATCCTGTTTATACTAGATCAGCACTTCCTTCTGGGACATGGTGTATATAAGTTGGTTCTCAGTTACACAAATTCCTAGAAGAGGATGTATTGTCCAGACATCTTTCACTCTTGCCTGTGTTAGAATATTCTTTTTTCTTTTCTTCTTTTTTGAGACAGCGTCTCGCTCTGTGACTCAGGCTGGAGTGCAGCGTTGCAATCTCGGCTCACTGCAACTTCTGCCTCCTGAGCTCAAGTGATCCTCCCACCTTAGCCATCCTTGTAGCTGGGACTATAGTCATGACCCATCATGCCCAGGTAATTTTTGTAGTTTTTGTGGAGACAAGGTTTCGATTATGTTCCCCAGGCTGGTCTCGAACTCTTAAGCTCAAGCAATCCACCCACCTCGGCCTCTCCAAGTGCTGGGATTACAGGTGTGAGCCGCTGCGCGTGGCCTTGTGTTAGAATATTCTCATGAAACGTAATTCAGTAATATATTTTTCCAAAAATTATTTAAGATGGCTCATAAGTCGTTATACAATCAAAATAATAAAGTAAAAATTGTAAATGAGAAACAAAGGAGGCAAAGGAAGTAGGTGCATTAAGATGGAGGCTTACATTTGTCTCTTAGTTTCCTAACAGCTGGGGCTAAAAGGGGAGCACAATGCATTAACCTCTACCCTTTGTCATGAAAAGGGAAGCATATCACTCCTCAAAGGTGAGGATTTTATAAGAAATTTATTACACGGACTTTATAGTGGGGACTTTTTTGCGAAGATGTACAATGTTTTCAATTATAGTTTTGAAATTACAAATTAAAAACTTGAAATTTGAAATGAAAATAAAGAAGCAAATGTCCCATGGCAATTTCTTGTAGAACCAGAGTAGAGAAAAGAAAGAAAGAGGAGACAAACATGACTCACGTAGATTTTCTGGCTTGGGTGTTTCTTGAGGAGGCCTTTAAAGAATAGTGTCTTAGCTCTGAAGACTTTGAAGAACCTGTTCCTTAATCAGGCACATTGCACTCCCCCTCCAGCCCCACCCGACATAAAGAATATGTTTTATGACAAAATGTTAAAATTCATATCCATTACATCATGGTGAGCACAATCTTACTTTCCTTTTGGTAATACACTACCAATTTCTTTATTTAGATGGATGAAGGAGCTAAACGTTGAAGTTAGGAAGAAAAAGACTTTGGAGTGGCCAAACTAGCTACTGCTGTAGTGCAGGGCAAGTACTGGAAAGAATAATAAAATTGGAAGGGATCTCTGATAAGATTGTGTTCGATTACTCGTTTTTTTGAGGAAACTTGGCCCTGAGTCATTTTTGCTGATGCTGCACAGCTTTGAGCATTAGCCCAGGCAGTACAACAGGCCATGCGCACTCCGCTAATGCTCTCCTCCACAGGCGCGCTTCTGCGGCTTGGCTCACTCTTATTTTGGACACAGCAGCAGCATTTCCTGGACGTAAGAGATAAAGAGCATCAAGTCATAGGAAAGAGGCAATACTGATTTTAAGGCCGCTAGAATCGCCATTGTAAGAAGTGACATCCAAGGAGAAAAAAAAACGAAAACAAAAACTATAAAAATAGCAAAACAACTGAAAGCAGAGATGTTTGTGTTGGGCAAATGTAAAGGAAATAATTTTCTACAACTCAACAGCCCCTGAGAGTACTGTACTACAGCGGTCTATTATTTAACAGTCTTCTAGTTACGATGTTAGCAGCACAGTGTTCTGAGGAGTATGGCTGTAACAGCGAGCATAGGCCTTGCCTCCATAGAGCTTCTAGTTTAGAGGGAAAGTCACACAGGAGACAAGTAGACAAATAAATATTTATAAATGCACTGAAGAAGGCTGGGTGTGGTGGCTCACGCCTGTAATTCCAGCACTTTGGGAGGCCAAGACGGGCAGATCACCTGAGGTCAGGAGTTTGAGACCAGCCTGGCCAACATGGTGAAATCCCGGCTTTACTAAAAATACAAAAAATTTAGCTGGGCATGGCAGCGGGTGCCTGTAATCCTAGCTACTTGGGAGGCTAAGGCAGGAGAATCGGTTGAACCCGGGAGGCGGAGGTTGCAGTGAGCTGAGATCGGGCCACTGCATTCCAGTCTGGGCAACAAAGTGAGACTCTGTCTCAAAAACACCACCACCACCACCAACAAAAAACGCAAAATGCACTGGAGAAAAATGAAGCAGGCCAGGGACATACAAGAGAGATTGGGTGCTGCCTTAGCCATGGCAGTCAGGGATCCTCTCTGGTAAGTATAGATACAAATGAAACCAACCCAATAGTCCCATAGACTGTTTTTTTTGATAAACATAGAAACTAACCCTTCTGGTCTTAAAGTTTGAAACTTTTGTTTTATCTGAGTTCCTTCCTCAGGAAATAACCTTCAGGCCCCTCAAAAAAAGGACTGAAACTCACCACAACACTGCACTGCACTCATTCACCATGACTGCTTCCTTGCCCCTCCCTAGTTCTTGTTTTCTTAAACATTGTTACATTTCCTCCCTGCTATATAAATCCCTGGCCTGAATCTGTAAGAGAGATGGATTTGAGACTGAGCTCGTGTCTCCTGGGCTACGGCACCTGATTAAGACCTTCTTCCTTGGTAATACTCGGTTCAGTGATTGGCTTTCTGTGTGGTGCACAGCCGGACCTCAACCAAACCCCTGGTGTTTCAGTAACCAGAATCAAGAACAAACATTTTGAATAGTGCTACAATAAAAGTTCACAGTACTCTATTGTATATTTCAAAATAACTAAAACAGTGGAATTGGGATGTTCCTAACACAAAGAAATAAATGCTTGAGATGATGGATGCTCCAGTTACCCTGATTTGATTATTACACATTGTATGCTTGTATAGAAATATCACATGTATTCCATAAACATGTACAACTAGTATGTATCCATAAAAATGAAAAATAAAACATTAAAAAAAGTAAAAAAAAAATTCATTCACTTAAGTGAATGGGTCATCAAGAAAGGGTTTAAAATATGCAGTATAATATATTTTAGAAAGACGTTCATGAAAACCATTTAAAATTACAGAAAGTGGTGGTTAAAGGGACTGGGGCCTCCTTACAGCCACACTTTTCACTGTGTGTAATGCCTCAAATCCTGGGAAGGGCCAGATAAATATGAACACATGGTATATCTTCACTTGTAATAATATACTCCTTTTCTGTGTTTTATTTTTCATTGAAGTCATAGATTTCAAACTCAGAGTTATAAAAAAGGATCCTATTCCCTAATGACTTAGGATGTATGGAAATATAGTCACTTAAAACTAATAGTGCAATGACAAAGTAAGCTTCTTGGGGATGGAACTCATTTATGAGGCTCAGAATTTGCTCCACAGTTCTCACTGGTTGTTAGTAATAACATTTCACTTCAGTTCAGGTCTTTTACAATTTCTCATACTGGGAATAGTATCTGCTGTTGAAGCCATCACAATCACTTGTCATTTCAGTTGCACTTAATAAAGAGCATTGAGTATCATTGACTACTTAAACTCAGGGTTAATAGGGAATGTTTGCTAATTTCTAATCTTGTTTCTGCTGTTCTATTTAACTGCATAAACAAATGTCAGAGTATTTGCTGCTTTTTAAATTATTTGAGAGCATAGAAAAAAATCAATTTCATTTCTTAATCGGCTTTCTATATAAAGTGACTGTCAAACGCAGGTATCCGGAATTTTAGATTTTTCTCAATTTACTCCTATTTGTTTTTCATTCTTTTATTTCATTGCTCTCATTTGTACAACACATATTTATTGCATGCCTGCTATGTGTCAGGTTGAATGCAATAGGCAAACTCCTTGACCTCGTGGAAGCCACACCAATCCCTCCTTAGCATGATAAAGTGTCATAAAAGGGAAGTATGGGCTTCTTCAGGAGGATATAGGAAGAGCTTTCTTGGGATTTGGGAGTGACAAGAAGGTTTCCTGAAGAAAAAGACATCTAGGCTGAGGGTGTTTTGATCATGAAAGACAAGAAGAGGAAGAGGATGTGTGTTTTAGGCTGAGAAAAGGGCATGTCCAAGGACAAATGTTCGTGGACAATTTGAAGAGGAGAATGCAGGTTACTGGGAAGGAAGGGCTGGAGTGGAGAGTTTGGAGGGGTGAATGAATGCATATCAAGCACAGAGGCTGGAAAGGTGAGCAGGCCCAGATTTTGACAGGCCTTCATATCTTAGGACAGTGGGAAGTAACAGAAAAGTTCCATCAATGGGAGGATAGTATAATTGGATATTAATTTTAGAAATACAACTCAGGCTACAGTGTGGAAAATATGTTAATTGGAAGGGGAAAAACAGGACCAAGGGACCAGTAAGAGGAGTGACTCAGAACTACTGACAAGACATGTTGGCCTGGAAGAAGGTATTAGCACAGAGCATGGAGAGAAACAGAAACTCAAGAGATATTTGGATTTAGATTTTTGAATATGGAAGATGAGAATGACGGAGAAGTCAAGGTAATAGTCAGATTACTGGCTTGTAAAATTAGTTGACTATTCACAAAAGACCACATATTGTGTGATTCTATTTATAGGAAATGTCCAGAATAGGCAAATCTACAGAAACAGAAAACTAGATTGGTGATCGCCTAGGGCTTGGGGCAGGGGGTGGGGAGTGGGTAATGACTTCTAATGGGTTTCTTTTTAAGGTGATGAAAATGTTGTAAAATTGATTGTGATTATTGTACTAAAACCATTTAACATATATTAAGGTGGGTTAATTGTATGGCATGCGATTTATATCTCAACAAAGCTGTGAGTGTGCGTGCCCATGTATGGATGTGTATGTGTGTGTATATATCTCTATACATGTATATACATGGATGCCCATGTGTATCTATGTAGAATATGTAAAACAAACATGAGGTAGTTTGATATTTGAGTCTGGAGCTACAGAGAGATCTAAGCCAGCGATCAAGATTCAGAAATCAGCAGTCACTGAGGTTGTAGTAGCTAATGGGATTGTCTAAAGGAAATGAGAGGGGAGGAGAATGGGTTTCCACAGACAACCCTCTGTGGAAACTGAAAAGAAATCACTAGACAGAAGGGAACGAACTAGAGAAGACTGGCTAACTTGGAGGTCAAGTGTGAGCTTCATTTTCTGCCTGCGAGGTGGGAAACTTATTTCCAACTGATTCTCTGGGTTTCAACACATCCTCTGGGTTCTCCAGGGCATAGGGGAGTGCTGCTGTCTCACTGTGGCAGTGGGGAGTGGAAGAGTGAATAAATATTGCAAATGGAGGGACCAGCCAGAGGGTGCAAAGGCCTCGGGAGCATGAGGGAATGCAGCTCACCAGCAGAGTTTCAAGCAGTTCACTATGGCTCGAGGACAATAAGAGGGCAAGAAAAGAGGCTGAAAAGCAGTCACGGGTCCCACGAAGAAGGCCTTGGAAGGAATCAGGACTTCATCCTGAAGGAGTTGCTGAGCCATTAAAAGAACGATTAAGGGAGGAGCATGCTCAAAGGTATGGTTTAGAGACATTTTCAGGTGCAGGCTGGAGAGGATGCAATTAGGCAGTTACGTGGGACCTGAAATATTCCACAGTGGGAAATGATTAATAGTCTGAAATATGGTAATTGCTGTGAGGTTAGAGGGGGGAAATGAGTTGGAGTGAGCTTTTGCAGGTAGAAGCCACAGTTAGAGCCACTGACGGATCACAGGTATGAGAGAGAGGACAAAATCCAGAATGACTCCCAGGTTCTTGGTTTATGAGACCATGTGGATGACAGTGGCATTCATAGAGAACAGGAACATGAGAAGAAGGCCAGGCTATCAGGGGCGTCGCCAATGAGTCCTCATGCTGTTAGTGAGCAGGAGCTGAGGGGTCAGAAGACCTCAATAAAATGAATGGCCTGGCAGCTAAGGCAAGCTTATCTGTGTCTCAGAATCCTGATGTGAGAGATATGGATAATACATTGAGGGATATTTCCAGGATTAGCTATCACAGTGGATGTGAACAAGCCTTATTCTAGGCCTGGAATTTAAAAGATGCTTAATAAACGTCTGTTTCCCCTCTTCTTTCCTTTTCTTCTAGCTTCACCATAACCCACCCATTTACACCAGGGCCCCTCTCTGGAGAGCTCCTGCTATGATGGGTTTCTCTTTCTGAGTTGATATTTTCATATCAGCTCATATTAATGGACCAGCAGAGAAAGCTGCAAGGAGGACATGGTAGGTACTACCATGGGAGAGGCTTGAATGTGAGTAAGAAGGGCTGGAGGAGATCAAAGTGCCCAGATCCCCAGCCAGGGGAGGGCAGTGAAGAGGAGACCAAGGGCATCTCTGTCCTGCCAGGCCTTCCTTTGTGCCTAAACTAATCTAGCCACAGTTTTCACACTGGCCATTAGTAGATGTGATGGCTCCCATCTGATAGTAAGAGTGAGCCACTTACATGAAGTAGATAATAGTATGTGGAGTCTTCAGGGTTATTTAATGTTTTGGGTTTCCGGGGTCGTCTTGGGGGTCTCAATATTTTTGGCTCCTCTCCTTTACAGACACCTATAAGAAAGGTGATCATAAACAAGTATTTAATTACAAAGACTATTATCAAGTGATGTTTTCCTTTTGGGATAAATAAGAAATTATACACATATGACTGAGGCTAAGGCTGGAGAAAAAGGAAATACGTTTGCTGCATAACCAACCCTTATCCTACTCCTCACCATGTGCTTTCCTCTAGTTGTCTGGTGGTCTAGGACTTTGAGAGCAAAGGGGAAGAAAACAAGAGGAAGAAAAAGAAAACCAATGCAGCCGGGTGCAGTGGTTCACGCCTGTTATCTCAGCACTTTGGGAGGCTGAGGCAGGAAGATCACTTGAGGTCAGGAGTTCGAGACCAGCCTGGCCAACTGATGAAACCCCCGTCTCTACTAAAAATACAAGAAAATTAGTCAGGCGTGGTGGTGGGCACCCGTAATCCCAGCTACTTGGGAGGCTGAGGCAGGAGAATTGCTTGAACCTGGGAGGCAGAGGTTGCAATGAGTCGAGACCGTGCCATTGCATTCCAGCCTGGGCGACAAGAACAAAACTCTGTCTCAAGAAAAAAAAAAAGGAAAGAAAGGAAGGGAGGGAGGGAGGGAGGAAGGAAAGAACGAGAAAGAATGCATAGTTTGGTCACGTGGAATTGAGTAGAGC
Organism: Pan troglodytes; assembly: GCF_028858775.2. Lineage (NCBI taxonomy): Eukaryota > Metazoa > Chordata > Mammalia > Primates > Hominidae > Pan > Pan troglodytes. Next base: position 39,202,342 of record NC_072406.2, on the reverse strand, counting down.
AGTTCAGAGGATGGATAAGGTCAGGGGTCAAAGCTGCCAGAAAAAAAACTTAAAAAGGAATGTTATGCTCACAGAACCTCTTCTGTCCCTTCCCTCCCCCTTGTACCAGCCTCACGCAGTGACCCGTCTATCCAAGCACTGCACAATCTTCATTTTTAAGTACTGCCTCATATGTTATGGCCCCAAATGAAGAGACAGCTCATTTGCAGAGTTGACTCTTTCTCAAAAGCCTAATCTATTCTTTCTCCAAAATTTAGAACCTCAAACCAACAGCTGTTTTAGATATGACATTAAAAGAGTGACCAAGAAAGAATAAATTTTTTTGTCTTTTCCTACTCTTTCTGTTAATATAGCCAAGATCTCAAACCGGGAGCAACACCGTCAGAGCCTCTGGTGATCTGTACACTTGGATGTTCATGTTCATTACAAGTGGCTTTATATTTACAGAGCTAATAGACCTCATTACATATTTCTATTTTTTTCATGATTCTTGACCACCCCATCCACCGACTCTGTTTGCGCAAGAATGTCTGCTCGACAGATAGATCAGGATAAAAGTGTGAGTTGGGTACTTATTGGAAAGCTTCATTCAATACACCTGAGCACATATTTCTAGGTAGGACTTTAAAAGCAGTAATAGCTCATTCTTGCATACAGTAAAGGGGGAGTGATGATTCCTAATCCCCAGATGTTGAAATACACAGAGAAACAGAGCTGTCCCAAACTAGACTAATCAAATAAATGAATATTTATATTTATTATATGTAAACAACTGTGACTGGCAAGTGTAAATCAGCTTCAACCGAGGGTGAAAGACTCATAGACGTCTAATCTTCTAGTTCCCTGACCAGCCCACTAGGTAAAGACACTGATCACAGAAGTATTCATATTCTGACATTATCCAGCTCATTCATTCCAAAAGGTATGGGAAATGTCTGGGTGACAAAGGAGATCAGCTAATTGGGAGTACTTCACAGAGGTGTAGTGCATGGAACAATGCTCCTCAGAGAAACCTCAACAATCATACATTACTGTCTTTTTTGAATAAAACAAAGAGATCTTTGTCAATGAGACCATGTTAGTACAGATTAGTAATAAACAAAAGTGAAAGCACTTGTCCAACCCATCCCTGGAGGTTCATCTCCCATTCCCTCTCTCCCTTTTTCAAGGAATAGATGGAAGAGGTGGAGGGGGTCCAAATATCTGAGCCATTTCTGGATCCATCTTAGACTGTCACAGGCACGAGGAAAGATGGTAAGGCCTGAATTCTTGCCACCATCATAAATAGTGGTCTTTTATTTTTTTTCCTTCTCATTATCCTCTCTCCCAGTGCTGATTATTAAATAGCTTCTATTGGCTCTTGCAAACTTTTATCATTTCAAAATGCATTTGTCATATCCATTTATATTACTCATTTGAATCTGAATGGCAAGAAACATAAAAATATGGTATAAGTTATTAGATATTCTTAATATTTTTAGAAACATGAATGTGGTATGTGACTAAATTTTAACTTGGCTTCAATATTATTTAAAATCCGAATTAAAATATCAGAACATTACTATCATAATACAAATTAATTAAAATGAAGACGGCCAAGAAGCTGAATAATTGCCAAGAGAGTGAAAAACAAAAAAAGGTTCTGGGAATAAAGGCATTATTGATCTTGTGTTCATTTATTCATCAAATATTCCCCCATTCAATCTGATTTGTCTATTGAAAATGCTTTCTATTAGGTTGGTGCAAAGGGAATTGCAGTTTTTGACATTAAAATTAATGTCAAATAGAAGGTGAAGGGTGCATTTCACCAACAAATCCAAAGGTCCTATATCTGTCCCTGTTGTCTCTGACCCTTCTTCATTAAGCATTATTAAACACCCCTTGTCTTCATGACTCAGGATAAAGTTTCTGAAGGTAGATGCCTTATCTTATTTTTCTTTGTATTCCCAGTACTTATAGAAATACTTGACACGTAGTAAGTGCTTAAGATGACTAAGTGATCTTCCCCTTGCCTCCTGGATTGAATCATCCTCTCCTCAGGTCCTGGCAATTTCTGGTGTTTCTAATGCACACCTCAGGTTTGACCCTCCCATCCCATAGGAGCTCCTGCCCTAATTTCTTACTCCTTACTGAATACTTCTCTCTCAGACTCAAATGAACCCACAGTCATCATTCTTCTCCATCTAATATTCTGTACACTACAACCTCAATGGCAGCATTATTTCTGCTTCCCAGGTTGAAAACAATGATAACACCTTTGCCGTGTGCCTCTTCTTCATTTCCTACAGACAAGCAATCATTAACTTCTGTCCATTGTTTTGACACATCCTTTGAAATATCTAATATTCATCCACCACCTAGTCTCATTTGCCATTGCAATCACTCTGGATGAAACGACTCATTTAATAACTGTGGTAGAGTCTTAATATGGTTTCTATGCTTTATCTCACAAATGAAAACCAGATTTTCCTTTCTTTTTCTTTTCTTTTTTTTTTTTTTTTTTTTTGAGATGGAGTCTTGCTCTGTCTCCCAGGCTGGAGTGCAATGGTGCAATCTTGGCTCACTGCAACCTCTGCCTCCCTGGTTCAAGCTATTCTCCTGCCTCATTCTCCCAAGGAGCTGTGATTACAGGTGCTTGCCACTGCGCCCAGATAATTTTTATATTTTTAGTAGAGATGGGGTTTCAGCATGTTAGCCAGCCTGGTCTCGAACTCTTGACCTCAGGTGATCTGCTCGCCTCAGCCTCCCAAAGTGCTGGGACTACAGGTGTGAGCCACCACGCCTGGCCCAGTTTTTCCTTTCTTAAATATCACTTTAATTGTGAAATTTCAAGTTTCAAAAATTTATGATGATGCTTCTTTTTTCTTTCTTCATCAAGTTAAACTTCTGACTCCAGGTTATTTACAATCTTAGCAATTTCAGTTTTATCTCCCATTTCCCCCCAAATGGACTTTCTCCTCTTGTCAGTCCAGTTATCTCACTGAAGCCCTGATAGACGATGTTTATAGGTGTAACTTTGCTTTTTCTCACCTTCTCATAGAAAAGCTTTTCATAGCCTCACTGAAATCTTAAGCTTGTTCAATGTCCACCTTCAATCCTATCTCTTTCATGAAGCTTTCACTGACTCCCCAGTGATCTCTCTTTCATTGAGCATAAATGGTACTTGCTAGTTGCGCAAGCCATTTTAAACCTGTTACAGGCTGAATTGTGTCACCTCAAAATTCACATGTTGAAATCTTAACCTCCAGTAGCTCAGAATGTGACTGTATTTGGAGATAGGGTCTTTAGCGAGGTAATTAAGCTAAAATGATGTCATTAAAGTGGGTCCTAATCTAATGTGACTGCTGTCCTTAAAAGAACAGATTAAGACAGACACACACATTGAATCTATAAATTACCTTGGGCAGTATGGCCATTTTCACAATATTGATTCTTCCTACCCATGAGCATGAAATGTTCTTCCATTTGTTTGTATCCTCTTTTATTTCATTGAGCAGTGGTTTGTTTATAGATTCAATGCCATCCCCATCAAGCTACCAATGACTTTCTTCACAGAATTGGAAAAAACTACTTTAAAGTTCATATGGAACCAAAAAAGAGCCCGCATCGCCAAGTCAATCCTAAGCCAAAAGAACAAAGCTGGAGGCATCACGCTACCTGGCTTCAAACTATACTACAAGGCTGCAGTAACCAAAACAGCATGGTACTGATACCAAAACAGAGATATAGACCAATGGAACAGAATAGAGCCCTCAGAAATAATGCCACTTATCTACAACTATCTGATCTTTGACAAACCTGACAAAAACAAGAAATGGGGGAAAGGATTCCCTATTTAATAAATGGTGCTGGGAAAACTGGCTAGCCATATGTAGAAAGCTGAAACTGGATCCCTTCCTTACAACTTATACTAAAATTAATTCAAGATGGATTAAAGATTTAAATGTTAGACCTAAAACCATAAAAACCCTAGAAGAAAACCTAGGCAATACCACTCCTTGCATGGGGAAGGAATTCATGACTAAAACACCAAAAGCAATGGCAACAAAAGCCAAAATTGACAAATGGGATCTAATTAAACTAAAGAGCTTCTGCACAGCCAAAGAAACTACCATCAGAGTGAATAGGCAACCTACAGAATGGGAGAAAATTTTTGCAATCTACTCATCTGACAAAGGGCTAATATCTAGAATCTACAGTGAACTCAAACAAATTTACAAGAAAAAAACAAACAACCTCATCAAAAAGTGGGCGAAGGATATGAACAGACACTTCTCAAAAGAAGACATTTATGCAGCCAAAAAAAACATGAAAAAATGCTCATCATCACTGGCCATCAGAGAAATGCAAATCAAAGCCACAATGAGATACCACCTCACGCCAGTTAGAATGGCGATCATTAAAAAGTCAGGAAACAACAGGTGCTGGAGAGGATGTGGAGAAATAGGAACACTTTTACACTGTTGGTGGGACTGTAAACTAGTTCAACCATTGTGGAAGTCAGTGTGGCAAATCCTCAGGGATCTAGAACTAGAAATACCATTTGACCCAGCCATCCCATTACTGGGTATATACCCAAAGGATTATAAATCATACTGCTATAAAGACACATGCACACGTATGTTTATTGTGGCACTATTCACAATAGCAAAGACTTGGAACCAACCCAAATGTCCAACAATGATAGACTGGACTAAGAAAATGTGGCACATATACACCATGGAATACTATGCAGCCATAAAAAATGATGAGTTCATGTCCTTTGTAGGGACATGGATGAAGGTGGAAACCATCATTCTCAGTGAACTATTGCAAGGACAAAAAACCAAACACTGCATGTTCTCACTCATAGGTGGGAATTGAACAATGAAAGCACATGGACACAGGAAGGGGAATATCATACATCGGTGCCTGTTGTGGGGTGGGGGGAGGGGGGAGGGATAGCATTAGGAGATATACCTAATGTTAAATGACAAGTTAATGGGTGCAGCACACCAACATGGCACATGTATATATATGTAACAAACCTGCACGTTGTGCACATGTACCCTAAAATTTAGAGTATAATAATAATAAAAAAAAGACACACACACACACAAATAGAAGACCATGAGAAGATGACCATCTAAAGGCAAGGAAAAAGGCCTCAGAGGAAAACAACCTTGCTGACACCTTGATCTTGAACTTCTAGCTTCCAGAACTGTTAGAAAGTAAGTTTCTGCTGTTTAAATCACTCAGTCTATGGTACTTTGTTATGGCAGCCCTGGAAAACTAACATAGAACCTAATCCCATAGTCTTGCCGCTTACTATTTTTCACTGTGAATTTTTTTTTTTTTAATAGTGGAACTGGAAGTCTCTAGATGGTGGGGATCATGACTTAGGTTTTGATGTCTTTGTGTCATTTCATTGGTGATCTACATGTGGTAGTGTTTGGAGATGCAAAGATTGTGATTTCATTTCAGCTTAGAGATGTAGTGCTAAGTGAATAGTAGATATTCATATACTTCTGTGAACTGGATCACTATTGTCATCACATATAAAAATAAATTTCTCATGCTTTAAAGATAAATGTAAATAAAATAAATAATAAAGCTCTTGGAAGAAAATCTGGGATAATTCATGAACAATCTAGGGGTGTGAATATTTTTATCAAGATTCAGAAGTCATAAAAAAGATAAGACATATTTGCCTATTAAATATAGGCAAAAACCTTTATTTGGCAACAAAGTCAAAAGACACATGATAGACTTGGAAGGCTATATTTACAACACAGATATAAATAAAGGGTTCATATTTTTAATATGCAAAGAGTGCTAACAAATGACTACCAAAAATATAGACCAACGAAAAGTGAGCAAAAGATTCCAGTAGAAAATTCAAGATGCACAAATCCAAAAAGCAAATAAGCATGGGAAGGCACCTGAATTTACTAGCAGATAAGGGAATATAAATTAAAACAAGATGCCATTTACTTTGCTACACATTAGCAAAGATTAAAAAGAAGAATATTGGCTGGGCGCAGTGGCTCACACCTGTAATCCCAGCACTTTGGGAGGCCGAGGTGGGCAGATCACGAGGTCAGGAGATTGAGACCATCCTGGCTAACACGGTGAAACACCATCTCTACTAAAAATACAAAAAATTAGCCGGGTGTGGTGGCAGGTGCCTGTAGTCTCAGCTACTCGGGAGGCTGAGGCAGTAGAATGGTGTGAACCCGGGAGGAAGAGCTTGCAGTGAGCTGAGATCACGCCAATGCACTCCAGCCTGGGTGACACAGCAAGACTCCATCTGAAAAAAAAAAAAAAAAAAAAGAAGAAGGATATCACTGATGGACAGGATGTCAGGACAAGTGTATGCTCCCAAATCGCTGAAGGAAATGTTAATTGCTAGAGCCTTTTAGGAAACCAATCTATTAAAACCAAAAACATCTTGTAACTCAGTAACTTCATCACTGGGGATTTGTCCCATAATATTAAAATTCCAGTACACAAGTACATTTTCAATGATATTTACTGCAACATTTTTCATGGTAGCAAAAAATGGAAACAAAGAGAATATCTAACAATAGGGAAAAGGTTATGTAATTATTGTGATTCACAAATAGAGGATTATGCAGCCATTGAAAAGAATAAATTACAGCTATACTAGTTGATATGCAGGGATTCCTGCAAAGGTATTGAGAAAAGCAAGTTGCTTAAGTGTTTATATTATGATCATATATATATATATGATTATATACATATATACTATTTATATAAAACGATGAAAATCTCTGTTATATATATACACCTACATGTATGCACATCTGCAAAAAATATGAAAAATTACATTTTCTATAATACTAGTTCCCTTGGTTGGGGGTGAGTAATGTGGGTTGAGAAAAGGAACAGAGGGGAGCAAACAGAAAAAAAGAGAAAAAGAAAACAAAACACTACATTAAATAATAATCCTGGAATGGGCTGTGTGTGGTGGCTCACACCTGTAATCCCAGCACTTTGGGAGGCCGAGGCGGGTGTATTACCTGAGGCCAGGAGTTCGAGACCAGTCTGGCCAACATGGTGAAACTCCATCTCTACTAAAAATACAAAATTTAGCCAGGCATGGTGGCACATGCCTGTAATCCCAGCTACTAGGGAGGCTGAGGCAGAAGGATCACTTGAACCTGGGGGGCAGAGGTTGCAGTGACCTGAGATTGTGCCACTGCACTCCCATCTGGGTACCAGAGCAAAACTCCATCTCAAAAAAAAAAAAAAAAAAAAAAAAAAAGAATCCTGGAATGTATGGTATGGTAGCATTGATGTAAAATCATAAATATGCATGTTAGTGTATCATGGAGATCTAAAAATCAAAATGCATTGAATTTTCAGAATTTCTGAAAATCTAATCTGCTTTAGTGTTAGCTTCTTGACATTGTTTCTTCACCAGGATAATCTAAAGCCAGAGGACTGACTAGTCTTAAGGGGTGTCTCACTTAAGATATTGCAATGCAAGGTGGCCAGCCAGTGAATGAAAATTATGATGAATATATTGCATTCAACAGACTATGATTGCTCTGCTTAAATTCCTTCAGAATATTTTTTTAAAGAGCAAACTTCCCATGAGCTTATCAGCATACAAATATTTCAGAGAGGCATACATTTATTTGGCCTCTAATGGATCTGTGAATTTTTGCTCCTTTGGGAAAATATAAACACTCTCTACTAACCTCATCCTAACCCCTTAATTACAAAAGTGACATAAACATTTATAATCACAAATTATCAGCAGCATATCAATGTGGGCACTAGCATAATAAGGTTTGTGGCTATTTTGTGGGTTGTGCGTGGTAAATATTAGCTTGTAAAGGTTATTGCTGTATTCAGTAGCCAGAAGGTAAGATATTTATTTATGTTGCAGTTGTGGTAATAATGTCATTAAGTGTTTTGGTTTGTCAGAAATGCACTTTTTTTGGATAATGAATCACCTAACATCCCCGCTTTTTTGCATTCAGAAGAAAGAAGATAGATTTAAAACTCATTGCCAGGGAAAATTGATTTAGAAAATTAAATTTCAGTATTAGTCTCATTTTAATGATAATTACACTGTTTTACTTAAGTATACATGCAGAGTATAATTTGCAGAAGTATCACATGTCTAAATCAAATATTAGCAGAACAGAAATGCACTTGTTACTGTAATTTTTTCCTTAATAAATCAATTTTTCAGTTTTTGTAAATTTCCATTTCCTCCTAAGAGTCTATGACCTTCAAGCAATAGAGTGATCTATGGGAAATCTTAGGAGAGGAATTTTCATTGCTGCATGTTAAAGGCAGACTCACTCTAGTCATGGTTGCAACCTGCCTTCTGGAAGCTGCCATTTCCACCAGTCACCTCATCTGCCCTTGGCCAGGCTGGCTGTTTTGGCACTTGTTCTAGACTTAAAGAGAGCTGCACACAGTTCTGAGCTTATGGACAGGACAGTTCCAAAGGAGTCCTCTTTGCCTTGCATGGCCTCCTTCCTTTAGCACCGACGGACATGTTCAATTCTCTCTCTCTTTTTATTAAGAGATGGGGTCTTGTTATGTTGCCCAGGCTGGTCTCGAATTCCGGGGCTCTAACCCTCTCACCTCAGCCTTCCGAGTAGCTGGGATTACAGGCCTGAGCCTTCGTACCCTTAATTCTCATGCTTGCCCTGGATTTGACCTCTTGCGTCTACTCTGGGATATCTCTGTTCTCTTGAGTTTGAGGTGAAAAGCTAAGGGTACGTGCTTGTCCTGCTCTGAGTGTCCCTAGAACTTAGAGGATGTGTTACTATTTAGGGGATCTGACTCACAGTCTTCTCTGACCTTCTCAAGAGGCAACTGCCACCCCCAGCCCCATTCTGAACCGCACAACCACTCCTGTGGCCTTTCTCTTCCTGCCAACTGAATGCCGATGCCCCAGGGCTAGCTTCCACCTCTACCCATCCTATAGGTCATGGGCTTGTAGCTTTTGGCCGCTCTCTGATTTGGGTACTTTGAATTAATACCCAGATCCTTGAAAACGAAACTTTTAGTTTTATTTATTTTTTATTTATTATTATTATTTTTTTTGAGACGAGGTCTCGCTCTGTTGCCCAGGCTGGAGTGCAGTGGCGCAATCTTGGCTCACTGCAAGCTCCGCCTCCCGGGTTCACACCATTCTCCTGCCTCAGCCTCCTGAGTAGCTGGGACTATAGGCGCCCGCCACCACGCCCGGCTAATTTTTTGTATTTTTAGTAGAGACGGGTTTCACCTTGTTAGCCAGGATGGTCTCGATCTCCTGACCTCGTGATCCGCCGGCCTTGGCCTCCCAAAGTGCTGGGATTACAGGCGTGAGCCACCACGCCCAGCCGAAACATTTAGTTTTTTAACAATACTGGTAGGTTCAGGTAAGGTTCCTGCCCCACATGTCTCTCCTAGTTGTGGCAGGAGAAGCAGGAGGATAAAGCAGCCTGTGTGGGGGGTGAGACCCACAGATACACCCTCTGGACTGTCGCTTGTCTCTTGCACATTATCGCTACATCTTGGCACTCCACTTCTGTCATTTTCCTTGGGCTGTCATCTCGCATGGGTTACAGTCCTCAAAAGCCAGTTCGTTTTGTTCTAGTCCAAGGAGTTAGATTACACACACACCTGCCTGGTCATCTTGCTTATATGTGAGCAGTCATCAAAACAGGGTGCCACAACAGAAGCACATGCGAATGCACATGGTGATACCAAGGGTGCCCTGAGAGTGAGGTCTTTGTTGGGGAGAATGAGCTGTTATGCGGAACACTGTGAGCACGTCTTCTGTGTATGACTGCCCACCAACTATGGATACAGCCAAACAACCAAAATACATGTTTATTTGCTTGGAGAATAAGGAAAACTCAGAGGTGGCATCTAATTACATCTTGGCTATTTTTCAAAATGAAGTGGGTATTCATTTATTTAAAAAATTTATATACATAGCCTGAGGTGAAAACTTAGAATAATTTTTCCCAGAGAGCCAAACTTAAAAAAATTATTTATTGACTGTTGATAGTCATTTTCTTAGATTGGCCTGTTAAAAATACAGAATTGAAGAACATTCTCCGACTTTAAACACACAACATTTGTTTTTTTCCTTCCCTCCGCTTATACTTTATAACACATAGATAAAAGGGTTTTTGGTTCCTATCAAGATGAGCTGAAATATACCAGTATTTTTAAAAAGTGATTATTCTTTATTAGAGCACATCTGATCACAAGCTGGCTGGAGGAGTATCAAAGAAACTTTTAGTGGCTTGAGACAGCATGGCAGCAAAGGTGACAGATCTGGAGATGACACTCTAGTCTTACCACATGTGGCTGTGGAAGTCCTCTACCAGGTTGCAATAATATTATTCAGATTCTTAATTTTATATAGAAGTGAAGTTAGCGAGGGATGGAGAGTATCCGCTGTACTGGAGATGACCATCTGGTTCTCACTAACTAGTCACTCAACTCTTCTAGAACCCTAGACTTAGGTGCTCTTGTTGTTAATGAACCACCTCACGTATGTGAAGATTAAGCTGAATTACTTACAGTATTACAATTCCAATTCTGCAATATTTTATTCAGTGGTTAGATTAGCTAGCAGTTTGCTAAGGCTATTCTTTGAAAAATGAATTTAAAGGACTGTTAATATTCCATATGTGAATGTGTCATTACTTATTAATCATTCTCCTATTGTTCAATTTTTTTTCTTACCATATACACAATTTTTTTTTCAGCTCTGATTGTTTCCTTAGGCTATGCTCTCATAAGTGAGTTTACTGGGTCAATGATATAAACTAATTCAGTGGGGTTTTTTTTTTTTTTGGACATATTGCCAAGTCACTTTTCAAAATGTTGACACTTACCATATGTTTGGGAATAATTACATTAGCACTTTGTCATTACTGTTAAAATATTTTTTCATACTTGCAATTTTGATGAGTAAAGAATAGTAGTGGGTTTGACTTTTTATTTTTTTTACTCCTAGAGTGGTCATATATATGCTTATTTTCCATCTGTATTTCTTCTTTTGTAAATAAATTAATGGCTTGTGCCATTTTTCCATTGAGAGTGCTATTTTTACGAATGATTTATAAAGAGCTCTTTCTATGCTAAACAGTTTAACTCTTTTTACATTTGTTCCAAATATTTTGTCTTCAGCTCTTTAACTTTTAATCATGCTTTGGAATCTCTAGAAGGTTTTAACATTCATGTAATCCAAATCTATCACAGTTTTTCTTTGTAATTCCTTTTATTACTTCTTATGGTTTGTCCTTTCTAAGCAGAGATTGTGAAATGCTCAGTTCATAGCATCTGGCTTCATTTGGTTTGTTTATTTCTTACATTTAAATGATCAATGCATCTGGAAAATACCTGGGCATTCAGCAGAAGATAAGAATATTTTATTTCCTCATCCCAAATCAGAGACATTTTAAGCATAATCCATCCATTTCTTTTGTGTTCGTATGTATCTTTTTGTAAATGACAGGTTTTTTATAAATACTCAGGTCAATTTTAGGGCTATTCTGTTTCATTAATCTGTGATTGATTTTTGTAAAGGGGACATATGATTTTAATTATTATAGAATTATTCATTTTACTATCTAATGAGTAAGTCCTCATTTATAGTTATTCTTTTTTTCTCTGAAATTTACAAATGATCCTTAGGGATATTTTCTTAAATTCCAAAGAAAATCTCATAGAGATTTTGAATGCAATTTTTTTAAACCTAGAAAGTAATTTTAGAATGGTCATGTTTACCGTATTTTATCTTTCAATTCAGAAACACAATGTATCATTCCATTATGCATCTCTTCTTTTTTGTCTCTTTCAGGTTTGGTTGCTAGCTTTATTTCAAGGTATTGATTTTTTTTTTTGCTATTATTTCCAATGGGCTCTTTTTCTATTAGAAATTTTTATAGGAAAGAATATCTATCTATATAACTATACATCCTTACTGAATTCTATTCCTAGCATCAATCATTGCATTTTTAATGTTGTCTGCTAATAGTCCTACAATCCCATCTGTTCCCTTTTGATAGTTAGGCTTTTTGAAAAAGCTTCTCTTTGCTGTCTTATTGCATTAACTGGAAATTTCCCAATAACATAAAAATGCGGTGTTACTAGTATCTTTATCTTCATCCTCCTTTTTAATGCAACTGCTTCCAGTGTTTTATAGTTAATTATGAGGTAGATGATTGAATTAAGAAACGTATTCTTCATATTGTTAAAGAATATCCTTCTGCTTTTGGTTTAGAAAGAGTTTTACATTTCATCAGTACAGAGTGTTGGATTTTACTGAAAACTGTTTCAGCATTTATCAAGATAGTTTTTTTGATCTTTTGATATGTTATATTAATATGTATTATGTGGACAGTCTTTTAATGTACTATTGCATTCCATTGGCTAGTATTAAATACTATACTCAGGAATTTTATCTCTAAATTAATAACTGAGGCCAGGCGCGATGGCTCACACTTGTAATCCCAGCACTTTGGGAGGCTGAGGCAGGTGGATCACCTGAGGTCAGGAGTTCAAGACCAGCCTGGCCAACATGGTGAAACCCCATCTCTACTAAAAATACAAAAAAGTAGCCAGGCGTGGTGCCGCACGTTTGTAGTCCCAGCTACTCGGGAGGCTGAGGCATGAGAATCACTTGAACCCAGCAGGCAGAGGTGGCAGTGAGCCGAGGTCGTGCCACTGCACTCCAGCCTGGGTGACAGAGTGAGACTCTGTCTCAAAAATTAATTAATTAATAATTGAGATTGAACAATAGTTTTTAAAAAATGTTATTGTTAGACTTTTGTTCTAGGACAGATGAACATCATAAAATAGGTAACTTCGTATATTTTTCTTTCTTTTTTTTTCTCAAACAAATCACATAGAATGAGATTTATCTGTTCCATGAATGTTTGAATGTGTTTGCATAAAACACTATGAGTTCTTGGAACCTTTGTTGGAGGTAATTCTTTGAACAGCCACATCATCATACAGTAAGTTCTCACTTGACAATGTCAGTGGGTTCTTAGAAACTGCAACTTTAAGCGAAATGACCAATTTTACAATAGACTGATATAAACAAGAGTTAACTTCTTATGGTATATTTCTGGTCACAAAAACATTACCAAACTTCTCAACAGAGACCAACACTGAAATAAATGTGAACTATGCATACATTTAAGAAAAATTAGGTCAGGTGCAGTGGCTCAAGCCTGTAATCCCAGCACTTTGGGAGGTAAAGGTGGGCAGATCACTTAACGTCAGGAGTTTGAGATCAGCCTGGCCAACATGGTGAAACCCAGTCTCCAATAAAAAAAAAATACAAAAATTAGCTGGGCATGGTGGTGGTCGCCTGTAACCCCAGCTACTGGGGAGGCTGAGGCAGGAGAATCACTTGAACCCAGGAGGCAGAGGTTCCAGCAAGCTGAGATCGCGCCATTGCACTCCAGCCTGGACAACAAGAGCGAAACTCCGTCTCAAAAAAAAAAAAAAAAAAAATTAGGCTGGGCACGGTGTAATCCCAGCACTTTGGGAGGCCAAGGCGGGCGGATCACAAGGTCAGATCGAGACCACCCTGGCTAACACGGTGAAACCCCATCTCTACTAAAAATATAAAAAATTAGCCGGGCTTGGTGGCCGGCGCCTGGAGCCCCAGCTACTCGGGAGGCTGAGGCAGGAGAATGGTGAGAACCTGGGAGGCGGAGCTTGCAGTGAGTCGAGATCGCGCCACTGCACTACAGCCTGGCTGACAGAGCAAGACTCTGTCTCAAAAATAAATAAATAAATAAATAAACATTTAAAGCAGAAGGCAAGCAGAGTTATTAGCTGTATTAAAGCTGAAGTGTTCAGTTAATATAATTCCTACTGTCTTCAGACTGTCTGAGTTCTCTTTTGAAAACAGATGAATAATCATTTTATGTATATTTTCTTCAGGAAAATCAGAAGATTTAGATGTTATGAAATCCCACACCTGGGTAAAGTTGTCCCTTGTTGTTGTTGTTCTTTTTCTTCTTCTTGCTTTTTTTTTTTTTTTGAGACAGAGTCTCGCTCTGTCACCCAGGCTGGAGTGCAGTGGCACGATTTCGGCTCACTGCAACTTCCACCTCCCAGGTTCAAGTAATTCTACTTGCCTCAGCCTCCAGAGTAGCTGGTATTACGGGCAACTGCCACCAGGCCCAGCTAATTTTTGTATTTTTAGTAGAGAAGGGGTTTCACCATATTGGTCAGGCTGGTCTTGAACTCCTGACCTGAGATGTTCAAAAGTGAAAATCTCGGTGGCGACCTCTACTTCCTCCCAGGACGCTGCCTCCCATTTGTACCTCTCCTTTCCAGCAGCGGCCTGGGGTGAGCTGCCTGGCTTCCTTGCTTCCCCACACCACCTGCTCCTCTCTGCCCCACACTCACCAGTGCTGCCACTTCTGTGACCACGAGGGAACCTGAAGCCCTGGCCTTCCCTCAGCTCCTACCCTGCCAGCATGCCTCCTGGGCACAGGCCATTGCAGCAGCCAAATGAATGGGCCTCTGGGCTCTGACTTGCTAGTCTCTCTTCTTCACAGCAGGAGGCTCTCAGCCAGGGCCAGAGAGCAGGAGAGCAGCAGGAATGAAGGGCACCAAAGAGCCATTTGTGGTCAGCTTCACTGCAATTCTTGACTTGAAAACGATATGGCAGAATAATTGATGAAAACATTAAGGTATTTCCCCTTCCTCTCATATCAGGCAAATAGCCAAGTGCATCTTAGTATATTTCTGCCTCAGAGATTTTTTCAGGGAAGAAATTAGAAGTTGCATGAGGTCAGTGGCTCCTCCTGTCTTTGGTAACAGCCAAACTCATTGCAGAGATGATGTCAGGGATCCCTGAACGGGGCAGTGAGATTGCGGAGGGCCTCCAAGAAAGCAAGGGAAAATAAATGCAGATTCTTCTGGGCAGAGGTCAGCAGGGTTCAAAGTCGTGGGACTCCTGAACTTTACCGTGACAGCTCCTGGGGGAGGTCATAAGACTGCAGAGAGAATGGCTACCTGGAGTGGGCATGGATAATATGAGGCTCCAGACCTCCACGGTCTAGGTGCCACCTGCAGGGTGTGGGAGCAGCCAGACCTCCCAACTTGAAGGGCTCATGGAGGTCAGCTGGAGCCATGAGTGTCCCAACAGTAACTTCATGGGCAAATGACTAGAGACTACAGGGTGTACCTGATCTTTTGGTGGTGTGCAAGGCCATATAACCTTTGCACAGCTCTGGAGAGAGGGAGGTCTGAAAATTATTGAGATTGAATTCCTCACCAGTTTAGTATAATAGGTTGACTAGAAAAAAGTTCAATAACAATACTTCTTGTATAATGGGGTTTTGCACCTTCCACACTCTATACTCAAGGTTGCAGATGTTGACAAAGGAAATAGAAATATTTCTATTTCTATTTTTGCGCTCTCTTATCAAATCTGCCTCCTGCCAGCCCCCCTCTCTATACCACCCCTTTTTATTCCCTTGTGGTGTCATATGCCAAGTTCTAGTTAAAATGAAAAAAGGAAAACATACTAAATGGAGGGGAATTAAGTCAGAGAAGGTAGAAAGTGGGTAGAACATCCTAAAAAAACTGTATCTCCATATAAGAAATGAAATAAAGGTTCTCCTAAGACAGGACACAGGCTCCTCAAATCTGCCATAGAATAATGGTGGGAAACTAATAAACAAAGTATCTGGCATTTCCTTCCCATTCAGGAAGTTCTAACTCTACTGATTTTTACCTGAGAGGCACTGCTGAGAAGAAACTCGTCTATTAATTGGCTTATGGTGCGAGACACCCAGATAAAGTGGCTTCAGTTGCTGTGACAAAATCATTTCATTCAATTTTTTCTGCAGAATGAAATATTCTTCAGATAACTTTGATATCTAAAAAGAAGGTCATGTGTCAGGTTAAATCAAGGAAAAGAATACAGAGAGTTCTGCAGGCACCGGGGGCTGGGAAACGCCTTACCAGCACTCTTGGGGACTCTCATGTTCCTCTCCAGGGCCCACCCTGTCCCTTGCACCAAGGTCTGATAAAGTTCTCACCTGACAACCTTCCCCCCCTTGTGCTCTGAATACTTGCCATCTCACATTTTTCTTTAAAACTGCCAAGCACGTCATGCTACATGCAGAATTCTGTTCTGATCGACTCCTTCCCAGGTTTCTGAGATCCGGCTTCCAGCCTTGCCACTCTGCTGTGTTTGCCTTTCTGCTTCTGTCCTGAGGACCCCTCTGCTGCCTTTGATTGTGTAAACCTCCTTCCTTTTCTTTCCAGTCTTTTTTTTTTTTTTTTTTTTTTTTTGAGACGGAGTCTCGCTCTGTCGCCCAGGCTGGAGTGCAGTGGTGCGATCTCCGCTCACTGCAAGCTCCGCCTCCCGGGTTCACGCCATTCTCCTGCCTCAGCCTCCAGAGTAGCTGGGACTACAGGTGCCTGCCACCACGCCCGGCTGATTTTTTGTATTTTAAGTAGAGACAGGGTTTCACCACGTTAGCCAGGATGGTCTCGATCTCCTGATCTCGTGATCCGCCCGCCTCAGCCTACCAAAGTTCTGGGATTACAGGCTAGAGCCACCGCGCCCGGCCTTCTTTCCAGTCTTTTACCCTGATTTCAGGGCTGCTCTATTCTGGTTTCTCTTTCCATTCTGCCCCCCGCCTCTATCGTGTCCGCATCCTGGCTCTGAGAACACGGCTGTCCTGCTGGGTTGAGTGTGAGGCTCCTGCTGGGACAGCCTCTAGCTTTGTTCCATGGAGCAGTGAATTTACTCCATGGCATTACTGGCCAGCTCCGAGTGGATGCCTTGGTAATTCTACATCTCATGTCTCCACGGCATAGCAGGTCTGAGTTCTAATCCCTGATTTGGTCTTTGGAGTGAGAAGAACTGTATGTTCGTTAAACTCACTATTTCCACATGCTTAAGAAGAGTAGGAAGGGGATGGGTAAATTAAAAATGGCAGATCTCTACTGACAGCTAGAAGTTGGAGATGTTTGGGCCACACCTCTAGCACTAAGGAAGGGTCCAAGTGCAGTTATCATGTTTCTCATAGGCTCAGCCACTGTCAAATACAAAAAGGGGAGTTTAGGGACTCAGGAATATTAGATAGTCTTTCTTGGAACTAACCCATTATGATATTTCTTTTATTACTTCATACACCATTGATTACCCTGGAAATTCATGTATTTTAGAGATCATCCAGTTAAAACTCTTCATTTCACACTGGAGAAAATAATAGTGCTAACACATAAAGTGATTTTATGAAGGTTAAATGCCTAGAAAGAGAAAGGAGGAAGTGGAATTGGTATTTACAGAAGCCGGTTCTTGCGATCTTTCCATAGCACCAATTTATAGGAGATAAATTGTATGTATCAGAGATAAATTGTATGTATCAGAGACAAATTGCATGTATACCCATGAGAAGCCCTAAAACCTGTTGCTTCCTATGCTCCTCTCTAGAAACAGCTGAAACACACCTATGATTGGCATGAGATATTCTCCAGGAGGGAACTTTTCTCTGCGTTTTTTCTTTGTGATTCCTTATTTTCCATGACTGTTCATTCACTGTCATGATGTGACATGCAGACTTTCATCTTCACTGTATATGCTTCAGTGTGGCTACCTATCAAAATCTGATACCTAATTATGTCTTCTCAAATTTGTGAAAGGGAGAAAGCATAAACTTTGGAGGATTTAGAAAACTTAAAACGACTTTTTTTTTTTAGCTCTAATTAAAGATCTAATTAAAGATACATCAAACTTTTCACTGTCGAGCCTCAGCATTTTAGTAAGCTGTATAAACCAATCTCTAGTATCATGACTACATGAGGTTTCTATCATATTTTATACTATTGTTACGGTAAATTGGGTTAAAAGTTCCTGGTTATTTGAATAGCACAATCCCTGAGACATTTTATTAAAAATGTTTGCGGGCCCATCAACGCAGATAAAACAATCTACCAGTTATTAATTATGTGTTTAATTCAGTTATTGTATAGTTCCCAGGGACTTTTATTAGTAAATAAATTTATTTATTCACATACCTGTTTTGAAAAAATTGCCAAATCACATGCTTCTCTTTCTGAAGTTGCTTTCGAGTCTTTGTTATCCTTCTTCTTGATGTTATTGATTTCCTCATGTTTTGTGGGATAGGAATACAAATTATGAGTGTTTCTTGCTACTTCTGTTGGTGTTGTGACAATCCTCTGATGCTTAAAAGAAGACATCTTGTCCTTCCTCAACTGCTGCCTTCTCTTGTAACCCCGGTATTTGCTCTGAATGAATACCGCTGCTTTATCTTCTTCCTCCTGGGCCTGTGTCACTGGTTCAACTTGCTTCTCTTTGACTGTCTCATGCCTCAGACGGCCTCTGCCTTCCTCCTGGCTGCATATCGGTGCACTCTGGGTAACTACAGATGTCTTCTTTTCTTTTTCCATGCTGTTTGCATTTTGATAAATTGACCTTTGGCTAAGTGTAGGTTCCAAAGTTTTTTTAAAGGAAGTCTCATTTTCAGCTAACCAAGGCACTGGGTAGCTTGACCTTTCTGATATGGCCTTCCTTTCTAGATATGCTGCTTTTGACTCTTCACAATTCCTCTCCTCTATGTACCTCTGATAGTAACTCTGGATCATAGCTTCCTCTTTCTCCACTTTCCTTAGATTGCTGTTCTCTTCCAGGTCTTTGACAGACTTCTGTTTGGGGCTTACTTCTGGCCCTACAAGGTAGAATTCTTGCTTAACCTCTTCCTCATACACATTATTCATTTTTTTTGGAGTCTGATACACTCTGTTGTTACTCTCCACAGCAATGGGGGTTTCCTCTTCAGGTTTGAAAGTGGAAGTCTTCACTACAGATACACTTCCTTTATTATTTGGAGCTGAAATGAATCTTTCATTAGCAGAGATTGCATTTTCTGCTTGTTTCTTCACAAAAGATTCCCTGTGTAAAATATATTATCTTTGAATATACAGTACTAAACTGGAGCTTATTACTTCTATTGGCAATAGCTATATGCTAGATACTGGTGAGAGAAAGGCAAAAGGAACAAAGAAAGCTCAAAATTAAAATGTATCAAGTCACATTAATCAAGTGCTTTCCAGAATGTTCTCTCTGGTGACAACTGTGATAACTACTCAAATAATGAGAAAACCAGATTCAACTCGGAGTGAGAAATATCCTAGCATATGAAGAACCATCTTTTCATTTAATGAGATATCAAAATTCTAGGAACTTAATCCTTTCAAAATATATCCTTTTCAAAACAAAGTACCTTTAGTAGTGAGATGCTGTGAAAAATATACCTAAGTTTGATACCAGTAAGCAGGGTATGTTCACTTGGCTGACATACTGTACTTTAATAAGCACTAAGTTTACTGATCAGAGGAAGTATCTTATAAAATTAAAGGAAAAGCAATGTCCTCGCTACAGTTCATGATCATGTAATACGGTGGCCAAAATTTCACAGTTGCTACTTTGCTAATATCCTTCCAAAATGATTTCCCCTTCACTTGAAGATAAGGTTTTCTCTGCATCTTTTTTTTTTTTTTTTTTTTCTAGCCAAGGGCAAAACCCTTACAAGAGCAATACAGCCAAGAAAAAAGTTAAGATGGAATGAACATGTCATACCATGACACCTTGATATGCTAACACCTCTCGTTGCTACTTGGAGGGCTTTTGCACCAAACTTTTCATCTTAGCCCAGAAACCCATGTGAGAGTTTAGGTCTTCTGTGATCTGTTTGTGAAGTCGGACTCTTCTTTGAGTCAAATCTGGAAAAAGCTACCGGGATTCCATTTTTCTAATTCTACTGGCCACTTCCTAGGGCTAGAATTACTGTGGTATCCCCAGGCTAGTACAGGAGGCATAGCAGAATCCTGCTAGGATCAGTCAAAAAACTAGGTAGGGCATCAGATGCCCATGATTTTGATGAATCGCTACACTAGTATTTTGAATTCCTCCATAATACTGACCTCTCTGAGAATGCTTACATTTATTCAAAATACAACTAAGAAGATAAACGTGCAGTCCCTAACTGATTACATTCCGAAAAATCCATTTATAAGTTAGTTTTGATCCTTTAAATGCATTTCACTGGTGAAGACTTGTACACACTGCTGAAATTCCCACATCAGTTACATGTCTGGGCTCAGGCAACTCTACTCTGTGTTGCGGCTGGCTGGGGAACATGTGCAATGATGGGTGCTTCTGAGGATCAACCCTTCAGAGCTCCAGCTTGGGGAGGACTGGCAACCTCTTCTGACATCTGCTGGAGAGCACTGCCGGCCTGGGCCTTTCTCCAGCTCCCCGCCGTGGTATTCTAGGTCACAGTTCAGGGGCTCTGACAGGGAATGGTTAAGTGAAAACAAGCGCTTCAGGTAGCTGAGGGAAAAGGAAAGTCAGAAGTGGCGGAGGGAGGGAGTGCTGGCCCGCAGATCTCTGGCAGTGGTCAGGCCCACCTGCTTCTCCCTTCCCTAACTTTCCTCTCTACAAGCTTCCCTTGACTTTCTGCCTCTACTCCTTTCATGTCTGACTTTGTCATCCACCTCCCATGAGAGTTAGCCCAATCAATGTCAAATTCTCCATCCCAGACCACAGTGATAGCTTCTTACTCACACTCATGTGCCCTGAAGTGGATCTTGTGTGCAGTAGATTCTTAATAAGTATCTGCTACATTGAAAGCTAATCCCTGGTATCCTCAGAAGAAAGGTGGTAGCAAATGGGTATGTAATTGAACATCACACTTCCTTATTAGATGTGATATCTACAAGCAGTAATTTCTAGAAGTAGTACAATTAGTCCATCTTTCTTCGATTTGCAGCCAGTTTATATTTCTCTCAGCCTCCAGACTGAAGTACAGAAGTCACAGGTATCATCCAGCCTCCTGCTCCTGAGGCAGGCCTGTGATGTCTCGAAGTTTGCTGGACTGTTTTATCGCCAGTAACAAAGAGAAACAAATCATTTGGATCCTCACAAGCAAAGACAAAGAGCATATATATAGGTCTCAGAATACACAAAAACTGAAAACACCAAATGTATATAAACTTCAAATAAACATTCCTGTTTTTCAAATAAGGAAATGAGGTTGGCCTGAGGGATTCAGGGAGTGTGTGGGTGAAGGTGAGGGGAAGAGGTGGCAGAGAAATCATCTATGAGATCATCTGTGAGACCACTATTGGCAGGAGAGAATAGCGGTGGGTGAAGAGAAAGTTAGATGTGGGTGTGTGGGGAAAGAAGGAAGCTAGGAAGCCACCTCTTCTTCTATTTCATTCCTTCACCCTTTCTATGGCCAGATTTGATGTTAAAAACAAGGGGACTAGGGTTGGGGCTGGAATGATCTTTATCTCCCTGGATGACCATGTACTCAGTTTGATAAATTCAAGTTTCACCACTTGGGCAAAATGTAGATATTTTTCCCTTTCCCTAACCACTACCAACCAAGGCAGGGTTCCCTCCTCCTTGCCCCCAGTGTACCCTTTGCCTATTTTTATAGCAGAGTTAACACATTTTACAAGAGGGATGTGTTTGTCTGTCCTGTTTTTTCTGTAATACTGTGAGAAATTTGAGGATAAGGATTTTGCTTCACGTATCTGTGTCCCCACTGCCCAGCATAAAGCCTGCTGAATAAGTGAATAAGTGGTTTGCTAACATGCACTTGGAAGTACAGACATGAGGGCTCAGAAGAAGAAAGAGCAGCTGGTGATTATGACATAGGGGCCAATGGCATATTGGCTATTAAAGCCACTGGAATGAATGAGAGGGCCCAGGGATACATTTAGATATGGATGAGGATTTAAATGTGGGGATTGGAGGACATATTAGCAAAGGACACTCAGAATTAGGAGTAGAATTATAGAAAGCAATCTGGTAGAAGCCAAGGAAGAAAAAATTTGAGAAATAACTCCAAAATAGGATAGAGAACACAAAAGTAGCCTCTGGGTGTTCACTGACATTTGATGTGTCAGTATCAGGAACCTGACTAGTACAAGAAAGGCTGTGAACATTATTCTATGAACTTACAGATCTGAAAAATCTATATGTTACAATGGTATAAGAATGAACATCATTATACCTTGTATTTTCAAAGTTTTTCTTGTAGTTGAATTCCTGATCAGAAGTTTGAATGGTTGTTACTGCTGTGTTTTTCATGTTAACAATTTCTTTTCTTTGTTTCCTGACAAGGTGTCCTCTTGCAGCTGAAACACAGAAAGCCCATAGTAGTGTTAATTATAAACAAATAAAAGAAATTTACTTTAAAGAGTAGAAATGGTGGCTTTGACCATTGATGTCAAAGAGGAAAATAAAATTAAAATGCCAAATAGAACAGGTTCACTTAAAAATGTGATTCATTAACAAGATTCTTCTACATGGCAAGCTATAGCAACAATAACTAAAGTAACTTTCATACTAAGAAGAATACTAAAATGAAATCAAAATGATAGAGATGAGCAAAGTTGATGACAAAGTGTGCTCATTTGCTTAAAATTCAGTAATAATCATTTTCATTTTTTTGCTATGTGTTTCATATATTTTGGCCAGATACATTTCAGATGATCAGATTGTATATTTGAGAATTCAGATTAATTTTTTTCAAGTTTTAGAAAGTTAATACAGAGCAAATATATATTCTGTAACATTCCCTATGTCAGGGCAGCACCCAATAATCAATGACTATTTCTTCAGAAAAACAGAATATTTTTACTAACTTGGGGGAGTAAAGAACTGTAAATAACTTCACATCACATTGCTATGTTTTACTGCCAAAGGCTCTATGAAGAACCTTTTTATCAGAGCTTTATAAATTTTGAAATTGTGGATAAAGGATTAGAGCCCAAATTACTGAGTTTGCATTTTGATTTCTCAGTGAGAAGTTAAGGGCTTAAAATACAAAAAGAGATGAGGATGACTCATTGCTGATTGACAGAACGGGGATTGGAATGTTAATCTCTTGAATGTCAGTCAGCTCCTCTGCCCACGATATTAGTGTTCTTCAGAATGCAGGCTGCAAACCATTAGTGGATCATAAAATTGATGTAGTAGGCCAAATCTAGCATCTAAAAATGAAATGGAATAGACTAGAATTAAAAATATCAGAACACAGTGCTTGTAGTGTGTGTGTGTATAGGTTAAAAAGCAAAATACATTTTTTTTCTCTAAGTATCCAGTCAAAAAAATTTGAAAGAGAGCATACTAGGCTGTGACAAGCTCTATCTAAATTTCATTTCTTATGGAAAAATAGAAAGCAAAATCCAAAGTCTATTAATACAGCTTAATAAAAGTATGTGAAGTAAAGTATGGTTATAAAAATTATTTCTCTACAGTTAACAGAAATAAATGGATGCCCTTTAACAAAATAAGATTTAAGTTGTCAAAAATTATGGCAAGTGTAACCTTTGGAATAAAGTAGAAAAAATTCTTATTGTCCAATGAGCTATAATAATATGATTCTTGAGATCTATAATTAATTATTTGCTATATCTTCCACAATAGGTCAATTGTCTTCTCATTAATTCTTGACAGAAAAGTTAAAAATTAAATTATTTAAGACAAAACGTTTATCCAAATATTAAAAGTGTCAATCACTAAAACAATTTGACTTAGATTTAATATAGCAAAAGTATCAAGGCAACACAGTCTGGAATTAAACACAAAAGCTACACAAGAATTGGAGGTTTGCCTGTAAGAAGTATTATAAGATTTGATTTTATGACCATATCTAAATATGTCAAAGAGATTACCTGACTGTATTATTATAGCGCTTTCTTTCCTTTTCTCCTGTATTTTTTGGTATCTTCTTGAACACAAGAATGCTCTGACACAAGCTTGAATCAAAATAAGCTTGTCAATAGCTTCCTTTCGCATTAGATTTAACTGCTCCACGTGATAATACTTAAGGAACACCTGAAAAATTAAAATAGAATACAAAGAACCATGGCACACAGATGTGAAGCAGTTATGTGCTGTGCTTTGAAGAACAGAACACATTCTAAATTGCTTGAGATTTTGGAAATCACTGTCTTTTGCTTCTTTGCCCTAGATGTCACTATGACAGTACAGATTTTTATGCTTGAAGAAAACATTTCTTTGAGAAGAAATGCAGAAGGTGACAACCATGCTGTTTATTTACAACAGGTAACTAGGTTTTGTTGGATGAGACAATAAGAGTGGAGGATGTTGAGCTTTGTTAGCAAAGTTTCTAGCATCGTATATACTGGGCTAAGCTAATTTTTATGCTTTTTGTTTTTTAAAGGCAACTATATTTCCCAAATTAAAAAAATCTGAATAGATCTTATTATAAAGTAGAGGACGGAATTATAGTTCCATTAGTTAATTCATCTAATGTTTATTAATGTTATTGAGACCTGTTACAGGTATGTATCTGCTGGGGATACAGAGATGAACAAGGCAGGTCGCTGTCCTTTGGGGCTGGTAGTGTTGTCAGTGAAGAGAATAAGGCCAAGAGAGGGCCCCAGGCAGATTTCATTAACAACGTTCTCACTGGACCCAAAGGCTGCCATGGAGAAAGGAGGGCTGACTTTTGATTATTCTAAAATCAACATCAATTGGAGCAAGGGAGGAGCCCGAAGGCTTGGCATGTTCTCATCTAACATTTCTCTCCCCTCCTCCAAGGAAATGAAAAGCTTGTTTTTTGTTTGTTTTCCTTTTAATGGCTAAATTTCCTAATAAAACTCATCTCAAAGAGTTTATTGAATCCTTCAAGAAAGTCACTTACATTCAAATTTTATGGCTGAGTCATGAGACCTGATAACCCTGACTGTAGAATTCTCTCAGTGTTCCATTACTTAAAAGCTTGGCACCATGGGTAAACACGTTTGTGTTACAGGTTTGATTTAATTCAGTTTTAATTTCTACAGGACTCTAGATGTTAATACATTTAGTCCATTCTGCTGTTGACAATTCATTTAAAATTCAATCTGTTTAAAAAGGTCATCATTTCTTTTTGCATGACATTAGAAATGTTCCTATATTAATACTTTCTATCCATGTTAATGAGTTGGAAAAGGTGAAGTGGAAGAATACAAATAGCTTTAAAATGCTACTTAAATATCATGCAGAACTATAACTGCAAAAGGCCTTTTTACAAGTTAAAACTCCATTTGAAGTTAGGCATGTGTTTCAGACCATAAATCATGAGATTTTAGCCTGATGAAATTGATCATTTTGAAATTTATAATCTAAGAGAAAATGGTGTGAATAAAATACTCATTTTTAATGCCCAAAATATCCCCTTACTAAAGTAAATATGGATTACTGAATACACAGGACACTCAGTTTAAGGTGGCTTTTTTTTTTTTTAATCTCTTAAATTGTTACAGGGCTAATTTCTCATCCAAACATTATTAAAATTCTCTCCCACATCTCCTACACCCAAGACACAAATATTATAAATTTCTTTGCAAATATGGGAGTTTGTTTTGGTTTACCTCTGTGGTGTGGCTGATAGTAGGTGTTCTTGAGTGGTCAATCTATGAGTATCTCTTGGCTTTAGCTTGGCTCTTTTCCTCATCCTCCCCGTGATACATTTCATATCCCCTTAAGATATATTCAGTGCACAATGGAACCCTGTTTATTTCCTGATCCCTGTCTCGTAATGCTATGAGAATACCTGAGAAGACCAATACATCCTTTCTCCAAACAGTGACCTCTCTTTCTTCCATATTCAGGATTGGTTATGCTTTTTACTTTGTTCTCTAAGGGATTAAATAAGCTAAGATCTCACAGGTTCTGCAAGCTAATATATAAACACATCAATATCCAATACATATAGCGAGTCTAGTAATAGTGGTGAATATTTTACTCCAGAAAAATTTCAAGTTTATGATAGAAGCAGGTCTGAGAATTAAGAAAAAAAGGAAAACACGAATCTTATTTGGATCATTATGATTCTCTACAGCTTTTTAACTATATTTAGTAGTGATAAACTAGAGAATATATATCTATTTTCAATACCATCTGAAGTCAAGTACAATCATTATGGTTTATCCTTTTTTGATAAATCTTCAAGATAAATTTTTCTTGCATTTCTTTTTTTAAATTTCAATGTAAACTTTTCTTTAGAGTCAGGGTCTTAAGTTGCATAGGCTGGAGTGCAGTGGTGTGATCATAGCTATTGCAGCCTTGAACTCCTGGGCTCAAGCCATTCTCCCACCTCGGCCTTCCAAAGTATTGGGATTACAGGTGTCAGCTACCTTGCCCAGCCTTTTGTATTTCTTAAAAGAAATCTTTATGAAGAGCAAAAGCCTTTAATATTGATGAAAAAGAAAATCTTTATGAGTTTATAACTTTACTTCCTCTATTGTAAGTTACAGATTCTATAACATAAAAAAACCATACTTTCAAACATTGTAAAATGTTACAATTCTCAGTGAATCCAGCACAATTATTTATTTTCCTGAAAATTACATGAAAACATTACTTTTGTTTTTCCAAGAGCCCAGTTATCGAGACCAGCTTTTTCCAAAATGGTGGCACAGGTGTCAGGGCTCATGCGGGGCTCCTCGCTCGACTTGTAGCAGAGAAGGTAGTACCTTGGAATGGAAAAGAGGGGTGGTTAGTATTGCATAAAGTGCCAACATCTCTGTAGCTTGGTGGTTCCCCAACAACTTAGTGCAGGGGCTGAGGAAGAGATGCCCAGACTTGATGCGGAGAAATCCTTTAGGCATCCTCAGAACAACTTTGGAGTAGACCAAATTCCAAACTGATGCAAACCCAGTCCAGTCTGTATAAATTTGAGCATTGTGTTTTCACCTTGTGATCACCTTTCAAAACTTAATACTGTACTCCCCTGACAAGAACTCCATCAGTCAAAAAAATTAGCAGTTTTGTTTTTGTTTTTTCGCTACCTTTCTCTGGACACTAAAAAGTGCAGGACTGCAGTGGCAGGAAGCAGAAGGAATTATTTTTCACATTCTAGTGTTAACAAAACTCTGGAAGCTGATCTTCAAATTGGGTGATGGAGCTTAATTCCAGTGAAACTTCCCATCACTGTATACATGCCTTCCATCATTGTTTTTCCTTGAGGGACACTATGTCTCCTGCTAGAGTTTTGCTCTATTGGTTAATCTATCCATAATCGAGGGAAGGAAAGAGGAAGGGCTAATGCAGGAAAGAACTGAAAGCAGGTCCTCAGGTTAAATCACAAGGCTTACTGGGGAAGGGGATGAATTAAGGAAAGAAAATCTGCTTTACACTGGTCAATAATCTTATGCAAAAAGACAGATTTCCAGAATTTTTAATACTCTACTATTTTTAATTTATTGGTGCAAGATTAGTCTGAAAGTCCAGTGCAACAAAGCAGCAAATTTTGGTAGGTTTTGAATTTCAAAAGAGAGGGCCTGATATGTAGACGGCTGAGGTGGCACGGCGACATGCAGAGCAGAGTTTTACCCTTGACTCATTATCTGTATATACTTGGACATGTCACAATTAAGTATCAATTTCCTCATCTAAAAATGAGTCTGGAGATAAAATCTCTAAAATGAACATATTCCAACTTTGCTAAGTTTCACCTCATTGAATCTGCAATGAAGTAGCTTCTGTTAGGCTCCGTGGAGAAGAATACTGGCCTAGAATGGTATAGAATGAAGTGACCATAACTTTTGCTGTTAGTGGAAATAACCCCAGGGAGTGCCTATTAGCCACTAGGCCTGCTCACTGCAGGACTAACTCGCACATGTACACATGGTGACCCAGTAGCGGCGACTCTGCATTCACAGCCTGTCCACCAACTCTTGGCTTTCCTTCCTTCCAGAACCAGCCAGGATCTCACAGTTCATCGCAGGAGCCACCCTTAGGCAGCCCCCGCACCTTTCCCACTCTCATTCCTTTGTTGTGCACTCCCTGCAAACATGCATGCCTGGACCCGCCAATCATCTGCGTCTCTGTCCTCGTGCCGAGCTTCAGAGCACAGCCAGAGAAAATCTTCACAGTCGGCTCCCTGTTGATGTGTGGATTCCTGACTCAGCCAGGCTCCCAAGAAAGCTCTGGATCCTGACCAGTGTCCAGGGCCACTTTCCTCTCTTCTTCCTCACAAAAGCGACTTAATTGCGTCCTGCTTTCTCCAAGTCTCCCAGCAGCCCCTGCCCTCCGTACCTCTCTCAGCAGACAAGCTTCTCTACTATATCACTGGAAGCCAACAGACACACAATTCATAGGCTTCTTCCCCAAATAAAAATTCATTTGTCCACTATCAATTTTCCCCTCCTTCAGAGGAGATTTTCATCCTCCGCCTGTGTTCTAGAGGCCATCTCCTCCTCCTCTTCTGTATATTTTCAATCTCATTTCTCTCTTCTGGCTCCCTCCATTTACAAAATGGATGTTTGTGTGTTGTTACAAAGCAAACACCTTAAGCCTCGCTCATCTGTAATGATTCTGTTTCTTCCACTAGCTTTGCTGATAAGTTGAAAGACGGTTTAAAATAATCGTCTTCACTTCCCATCACTCTTCACTCTTCACTTCCCATCACTTCTTCAGCTCCAAGAATCTCATTTAATCACATAGCAACAAGGCCTCTTATTTACTCATATAGGATGCAGGAGTGGTGAAATCTAACAGGTCCTTTTCCATTCTAATTGTAAGTGTTTTTTCTGCAGCACTTGCTGTTATTGGCTGTTCTGTCTTGCTCTCTCCAAGGCTTCCACCTAATGTCCCCTGCCACTCCTCCTCCCTCTCAGTCTCCCTGCATGCCCCATATTTAATGATTTAATGACTTGTTGCTTAAACGCTAGTGTTCTACAGTGTTCCATTTTTTTCTAAGCTCTGTCCACAGGCATCTCATCTACATGCTTGGCTCCAACTATTCCTGTATGTGGTGATTCCTAAATTTACACCATCAACCCTAACTGTTGATATCAACTCTAAACACATTATTTATGATTTCCTACTCTACATGCCCACGTGGTTAACTTTAAACTCAGCGACATTCATCACTTTTTCCTTCCTCCTCCATTTCCTGTCTCTATGAATGATATTACCACTTTTTAAAAGGTACTTGAGCTAGAAATCTGTGTGCCAGCCTACTCTTCCCTATTCTTCACTCTATGGATCTAACAAGCTTAAAGTCTCTCTGGAATCCATTTGTTTCTCGCTATGCCTGCTGCCATTACCTTAATTGAATACCTCGTCCCTTCTCACCTAGACTTTTGCAATTGCCTCCCAACTAGTTACCTCCACTGTCACTCCCCTGCCCTGCCCCAGCCACCGTCCACAGCTCTGTCTGAATCATCTTTTTTTAAATGAAAATCTGATCATGTCCTTTCCTGACTTGAAAAGTCTCTATGGATGTCCCAAGTTCTAAGCTGGGATGGCAAAATCAGGTGCTTTCAAAGTCTAGGCAGATACCATAAATATGGGAGCCTGGGAGCAGTGGGAATGTAGGAGGAAAAGGTTACACCTGCCAAAAAGCATTGGCTTTAAATTGTTTGCCACACATGATGACTACCATGCAAGCTCCCTTCTGCCCTCCTATATCCCTATCTGCGTTTCCAGCCTCCTCTTTGCTATTTTCCATGACACTCTGAGCTCCAGTCATGAAATTACTTAAAATTGTGCCAGAGGGCCATGTTTGCTCATGCTTCTATGCCTTCGTATGTGTAACTCACTATGCTTGCGCGCCCTTTCATCCCACTCCTAGTTTCCTTAAGGAAGACCTACTTTTTCAATATTCTAAAAACTCTCCTCAATGTATCTTCAATTAACAGATTAACTGGAGTAATGAAATTGTCTTTTCTTGTGCAAAACGCACCGAGGTCTGCTGCACAAGGCTCAAGGCTGGCAGTTCTCACTAGTGTGCCCGTGTGTGTGTTTGCTCTCACTGGATGAGCTGTGTTTGCCCCCAAATCTGTTTATGCCAGTTGTATTTGGTGTGATGTTATTCAAATAAATATCAGATTGAAATCTAAGTGAGAAAGCCAGAGGATTGTTTCTATAAAACTGCATCAAATGCTTTGGTAAGACTTTATAAAGAAGTCTTGTAAAAAACCATGAAATTAAACGTGGATGAAGCAATTACAAAGCATTGAGGAAAATCATAAGAATCAAGAAATATTCAGTCCTGTGGCTGTTTCACAAGTATTTTTAATATCTTGCTTCACTCCAAGAAATGTTAACTGGAAATCATAAATGAGAGATTACAGATAGTTTATGCAAGAAAGAGCCAATAAACTATAATTAATAGATGTACACTCAAAGAAAAAAATTAAGCCTTTATCAAAAGGTTAAAAAACAAACTTACATTGATGTTGTAAGTAAAAATATTTTTGCTGTGTTTTATGTATTACTTTTATTATTCTCTGCTTTATCAGAATTTCTCATACAATCTAAACCATCCTTCCTTTATGCTCTCAGAGTATCTTCTTTATACTTTCATTAAAAATACCCGGTCGTCTTTCATTAATTTGAAAAATATTTGAGCACCTACTATTTATTTGCCAGGAACCCTTCCAGGTGCCTCAGACACAACAGTGAACACAGGATACCCACACCCTTGCTGCCTGCAGCTGACTTTACATTGTATGATAATGCAGATTTTTAAAGCCCTGTTTCCATAACAGGTCTGTGAGTTTCTTAATGTCAGGGGCTCATCCATTAATCTTTGGACTTTGAATCTTTCAATTAAGATTTGAACTCATTTTTAGTTCAAGGACTGGAACACAGTGGGTCCCTCAACTACACGTTTGCTGAATGTATAATGTGCTGTTGCTGGGACTTGTGGAAATAAATACTTAGGTAAGCCACACGTGCTTATGGAGGGCATCCCCTAGGCCACTATAGGTCATAGGTAATTTTGGGAGCTTGAGACTGAGGCAAAAAAAATAATAAAAATAATTACAGCTAATATGTATTGATGACACCTGGTTCTATCAATAAAATCCATATATATTATTTCACCTAATACTTATAAACACATATATAATGTAGATATTGTTATTATCATCCCTATTTGCAGCCAAGGACATTGAAGCTTGAAGCTTATAGAACTCAAGTAACTTTGAATAAGGCCACAGATTTAGTAAGTGGCAGAGTTGGGATTCAAACCCGGGTTTGCTGACTTCAAAGCATGGTACTTATCTACTCCACCATACTACTGCCTTCAGTAAGTTCTAGTTGTATTAGAGCTCTGGTAGCCAAACCATTATGTACAGGTGCTTAGTGGGAAAATGGAGCCAAGTTAAGTGGCTGGCTTGTTAGCGTAAGAGTTCCTTTGAAATAGCTGCAGTAAAAACCCAGTGTCTTGTGCAAAGTTCATGTTGTATATTTTTCCTTAAGATTGTTTCTTTGTTATAGAACAGAAGAATTTATCTACAACAGAACAAAGGGTCTGGGGAATTTTGCATCCTATGCAGAGGGTTAGCAGTTCTATTTACACCCCCATAGAACCTCTGAAAATTGTTCTGCCTTCCTAAGAGTCTATGCCAATTTGGATGACAACTTCCAAATTAGTGACACAGAAAAGGTTTAGCCTTTTATTTCTGGAACTTCCTGTATTCAGAACAGCTATTCATGTGTTCTCTATACACTTAGTTTTATCCCCTTCTCTTTATTTATTGTGTAGTAATTTGCTATTCTGTAATAGCACAATAATTATAAATATATTTAAGAATTTATTCTCATTTCTGACATTTGAACTACAATATCATTAAGAAAATAGGTTTTATTCTCATTATGCTCTACATTGTAAAACTATGGTTATTTTTCAAGCTATAAGATTAGGCTGGTATTCAAGGCTGTCTTCATAATTTTAACCCAATTGTTTTTTCATATTATCTTCTGTCACTTCACCAATGCAATGCCCACTCTACCAACCCAATCCAATCTAAGTCCTGCTAGCTTTTGGCACACCAACCTGTACACCAAGAAAACTCCTGTTTTCTCCATAAGCCGTACCCTCCTTCAAGTCCCAGTTTGAGTCCTTCTTCTTATTTTTTTATTTTTCATTTTTTTTAGAGATAGGGTCTTGCTCTGTCACCCAGGCTGGAGTGCAGTGGTATGAACATAGCCTCCTGTAACCTTGAACTCCTGGGCTCAAGTGATCCTCCTGCCACAGTCTCCTGAGTAGCTAAGACTACAGGCATGAGCCACCACACCCAGCTAATTAAAAAAAATTGTTTTTAGAGATGGGGTCTTGCTACATTGCCCAGGCTGGTCTCAAACTCCTGGCCTCAAATGATCCTTCTGCATTAGCTGAATGCCTCTTCTTGATATCCTCTCTCATCAGCCTTCCTGGAGATGCTCTTCCTTCCCTTGAACTCTTACACTGTGTATATCATTCTCTTGGACCTTGGCACTTATTACTTCACATTGCTTGTTAACTTTCCATGTCTGTGCCTCTGGTGATTCTAACTGGACTGTCCAATATTGAAGATCAAGCCACTTCTAAAATTCAGTGTCTCCCACAGTGCTTAGCATGGTGCCTTATACATTAAAAAATCACTGAAATTTAAGAGTACTTATATTAATATTACACTCATAATATCTATATTACTATTTAAGCAAATTAAAGATCTCATTTTTTTCTGAAACATGAAGTGCACGATAATAAGGTCAAATTTTAATCTTAATTTGAAATTTGAAACTCCTTTGTATCTAGTATTTTTGGTTTACCTGCTTTCATGAGCAGGATGGAGAATTTACCTATTAGCCAATAAAAAAATTCCATTTTTTTATTTCTTAGTTTTGGTTATAAAATTGTGTCTGATCTGTAGGAAGTAAAGTTGATGATTAGCTGCTAACTAGATTTCTGGACTCTAAACTTGAGGTTTTGGTTTGTCTTAAACTACTATAAGGATTGGCCAACACAAAAGTCATATGTTTATGCAATTTTGATCTCCATCATGAAAAAGGTAGTAGAGTTTTCTTGATTTCAAAGCATTCCAAATAAATAATCCCAGGTCTCTAAAGAAAACCAAAATCAGCCGGGTGCAGTGGCTCACGCCTGTAATCCCAGCACTTTGGGAGGCCGAGGCTGGCAGATCACGAGGTCAGGAGATCAAGACCATCCTGGCTAACACGGTGAAACCCCTTCTCTAATAAAAATACAAAAAATTAGCCAGGCATGGTGGTGGGCACCTGTAGTCCCAGCTACTTGGGAGGCTGAGGCAGGAGAATGGCGTGAGTTTGCACAGAATGCAAGCTCACTGTGAAGCGGAGCTTGCAGTAAGCCAAGATTGTGCCACTGCACTCCAGCCTGGGTGACAGAGCGAGACTCCGTCTAAAAAAAAAAAAGAAAAAAAGAAAAACTAAATCAAGAACTACCACAAATTTGCTGAACATATAAAAATTAGCAGAAATAGGCCAGGCACAGTGGCTCATGCCTGGAATTCCAGCACTTTGGGAGGCCGAGGCAGGTGGATCACAAGATCAGGAGATGGAGACCATCCTGGCTAACACGGTGAAACCCTGTCTCTACTAAAAGTACAAAAAATTAGCCGGGCGTGGTGGCGGGCGCCTGTAGTTCTAGCTACTCGGGAGGCTGAGGCAGGAGAATGGTGTGAACCCAGGAGCCGAGATCCGGCCACTGCACTCCAGCCTGGGCAACAGTGCAAGACTCCGTCTCAAAAAAAAAAAAAAAATTAGCAGAAATAATCAGAATTCTCATCACATTTAGAAAGAGTCTTGGTTACTCCAAGTAAAAGAATGGCTGATAAAATGCATAAAGTTTTACGGAGGAGGGGAGGAAAATTAGAAATCAAGTTTGATGTGCAATCACAAAACAAGGTTTTGTTTTGTTCTTAATAGTAATTTATATACTTTGAAAAAGGGTGAAGAATATTATAAATGGGACTTCCTCAAATACTGGGTTTCACCTGAAAATTTTAATAGACTTCATCTTTAAAAATGGAAATTTCATTATGTTTAATGACCAATAGAAATGATAGAACTGAAAAAATATAAAAAATATGGGCATTTAAAATATTAAATATATAAGATATTGAACCTTCATATTACTAATAATGTATTACTCAATAAAATATATTTAGTATATAGCTTAATTTATTTTATGTTAATCTCAAATATTAAAAGGAACTCCTTGGCTGGGCGCAGTGGCTCACGCCTGTAATCCTAGCACTTTGGGAGGCCAAGACGGGCAGATCACAAGGTCAGAAGATCGAGACCATCCTGGCTAACACGGTGAAACCCCCATCTCTACTAAAAATACAAAAAAAATTAGCTGGGCATGGTGGCGGGCACCTGTACTCCCAGCTAGTCGGGAGGCTGAGGCAGAAGAATGGCATGAGCCCGGGAAGCAGAGCTTGCAGTGAGCTGAGATCGCGCCACTGCACTCCAGCCTGGGTCACAGAGCCAGACTCCATCTCAAAAAAAAAAAAAAATAAAACATTCCTTATACCAATTGATTCTTTTAAAAAAATTTATGTTAGCTTTTTAAATTGACAAATAAACCTAATTGTTTCATCTTCCAAATCACTGTTAGAGACAGTATCTCATTTGATCATTATAAGGATCCTATCAGGTAATTACAGCAGATTTGGTAGGCGAGTAAAGTGAGGTTAGGGTTATAGGCCAGGGTTTCTCAGCCTCAGCACTGTTGAGAT
This sequence comes from Pan troglodytes, assembly GCF_028858775.2. Classification (NCBI taxonomy): domain Eukaryota; kingdom Metazoa; phylum Chordata; class Mammalia; order Primates; family Hominidae; genus Pan; species Pan troglodytes. Next base: position 39,167,785 of record NC_072406.2, on the reverse strand, counting down.
TTGGGGCTGGATAATTCTTTGTTGTGGGGAGGCCATCCTGTAAATTGTAGAATGGCTGTTTAACAGCATTCCCAGGCCTCTACCCACTAGAGGTCAGTAGCATCCCCCCCACGCCCCTACACCACACAGGATGTGACATCCAGAAATGTCTCCAGACATTGCCAAGTGTCTTTTGAGGGGCAAAATCTCTCCCAGCTGAGAATCAGTGGTATAGGCCTACAGTCACATAGCAAGTGGCTGAGCTAGGGCGAGAACCCAGATTCTCCAACTCCTCAGTACAGAAGCTCACGCCTCTGGATCATGCTGCCTATACCACATAGTACCACCCATCTGTCCAGAGTCTTTCAGCCTCAGTTAATAGCTATCTTCTTTTTTCAACACATAATCATTTGCATGAACAAAATGCCTCCCTCCTAGACCTCTAAAGATTTTTTCATATTATGTTTCTTATAATTCTTCTGAATGATTTTTATATAAACTGCACAATAGAAATTGAAAAAGAAATCCACATACCGCTTTATAAAGTTAGCAAAAAGTATCCGATGGGAGAATCCTAGCCTTCGAATTCTTGCTGTTTCCAGAATTCCTGTGTACCGAAGCTGTAGCAGAACTTTCTCTTTGTCATATTTTCTTGCCTGACGCTCATTATTTGGTTTGATGCAACGGACAAAATGAGGTTGGCCCACCACCATTTTAGACAACAAATCCATCAGGGAATACTATAATATGCAACAAAAATAAATTTCCCAATGTAGCATACAAAAACGTATGAGCTTGCAGGCCTTTCTTTTTACTACAAGAATAACATTCAAAAAATGAATGTTATAAATGCTCCCATTAGTCACAGTAAATGGAGGAAAATCTGTTTTAATGAACATTTTATTTATAGTATAGTTCTAAAAAATACAGATTTACTTATAAAAATGTAGAGGCTGTAACTAGAAATTTAGCTATTAAAAGTTTGCTTATAAACCATTAAGGCAACTTTAATTAACAGATAAAATTATTTTTGATGTAGTTTGTAAGCAATTATATACTCTTAGGCTAATTTACCAAATTATAATATTATACAATCTTACTAATCCTCCTTATATATTAATTTCCTTGTCCAACTCTCTCTTTATAGATGGTAAAAAAGGGAATACTTTACAACAGACACTGGAGCTTATTGGAGGGTGGAGAGTAGGAGGAGGGAGAGGATCAGGAAACACAACTAACGGGTACTGGGCTTAATACCTGCGTGATGAAATAATCTGTTCAACAAACCTCCATGACACAGCTTCACCTATATAACCAAACTGCACATTTACCCCTGAACTTAAAATACAATAAAAAAAAGGGAACACCTTAATCCCTGTTAGGATCATCTCTCAGTTTAAAATAAGGACAGAAAAGTTAACAGCGTTTAAATGTAAGAAGTAGATATAAGCAAAGTGAAATCCAATTAAATATTTTTATCAGTTCTAATTTGATCGTTTTCTTATTTATTTTTGGATAATTTAAAAAATTCAAGTAGATATGAAACTGTGTTCTATAGCAATACCTTATTAAAACAGTAGCCAATTACTAGACAAGTAAGTATAACATATTAGGATAATCAACTAAAAGTGGAATCCCAGAAAGCAAGTATCTCAAAGACCAGGATCACATTTATTGGTGAGGTAATGTATGGACACAAATAGCAATTGACGGCTGGATCCCGTTTAGTGTTGGAAATGTAAGAGCCTACAGTCATAAAGCCAGTGCAAAACAAATGCTGAAATTGGCAACCGACAAAGCTCTGAATTTGCATGGCTTCCTCTTGGGCACTGAGGCTCAGATGTGATCTTTTCAAACAGCTGGGCCTGTCACTTTGGAGCCTTTTTCATTACATTTATCTGTAAGTCATCGTTCCTTTACTCATGCGAACATCTGCCAAGTACTGGTGGTACAGGGGTGATACTCTGAGCAGGACCTTCCTGCAATTTAGGCGCTGGTTTTTCTGAGGGACTAAAGCATAGTGTTACACTGTGTTCAGTCTTCTCTGCAGAATGAAAATAGCTTTAAAAACACACTTCATGTTAGGTGGGATTATCTTCTATCATTTCTCACTTCAGCCTGAAGATTAAAAAGATTTCATGAACTAATCTGGTTTAAACATACATACAGTGTTTGATGCCAACAACAGTGGTATGATAATGGTGTTGGGTAACTCACTTAAAAAAAGGAAACAACTTGGCTGTAAATACGTTCAGTGATTCACCTGTGCTGCATTTCTGATGTAAAGTGAAATGTATTAGCAACAAACGTCAGGTATTAAGCATATAAATGTACTGGCACTACTCAAAGATGATTAAGTACACACTGTCTTCTATGAGCTTAGGACTTAAAAAATATTTAGTAAAGGTACTCATATATTTTTTAAAGAATTTTATGTTTCTGCTAGAGAGTTGGATACATTCACTGAACACTTAGAGTAAATTTAATCTAATTTCCTCCACCTCCTCCACATTAAATTACATAAGTAATAACTCCAAGTTTTAGTGGTATTTCCTTCATTTTCATTGGATGGTTAATAGGTTTTTATCAGAATAGGTAAACAAGAACTGGAACCAATAACGGAAGGGTTATCTAGAGCACAGAGGAAAAAAAAGTACTTGGTTTTTTTCTTTTATCCTACATTGCCCAAGGAAGGAAGGTCGCCTTGATGCTATGCTAAGCACACTCTCTTAAGCACGTTACCGCATCTTCCTGATGACTCTTCTCCTCGCACCATTCCTACACGGGCTCTATTTTCCTTTTGGGGTTTTTAGCTCTGTACAGGCAGGGTGATATGAAATGGAGATGGATGCTCAGCCTTGCCCTATCTGTCTACTCTAAAATCATTCAGGATGGGGAAGGAGAATTGGTAGTTATCATAGCATTGAAGTAAAAATCCTTTTAGGTTTTATTCTAGTGGAAATGCATTCTGTTCCATGGACAAATTTTAATCAAGGTATAGACTTTCATTAAGATTGACCTGGGATACAATAATTTCACAGGTAGAATGTAAAAATAAACCAATCTGCAGATTTTGAAGGTAGATGCTAACATATCCTGTATCTAACAATAGTAAATGGAATACAATAAACATTCTCTTTGCTAGTGTTACTGGCTTTTGATCTGTAACTCATTTAGACTAAATAGCACCCCTAAGCACAATACATCATAGTTTAATATCTTACTCTAAAATATGATGCAACTGTTTGTGTTTTCATGTTGGTTGTCTCTCTGGCATGACGTGTGGCTTCTCCAGTGTCGCCCTAAGGAGACCAAGGAAGACAGTGATGCTTTGGTATCTATTGTACTTTATTATCTACAGAGAGCATGTGGCATTTACCTTCAGGCTATCTTAGTTTATGCATTCAAATATGTAAAACAGCAAAATGTTGATATTCTTCCTTTAGGTAATTGTTTCGTCAGTCTCATTGGAATTTGAATTGGTCTTATGTAGACTGTGAATATCTCTCATCTTCACTAGTACATTTTTAGTTGGTCTTAGTGTAACATTTAAAACTAGCTAAAAAACGGCTAGGCATGGTGGCTCATGCCTGTAATTGCCAGCACTTTGGGAGGCCGAGGCAGGCTGGTCATTTGAGGTCAGGACTTCAAGACCAGCCTGGCCAACATGGTGAAATCCTGTCTCTAGTAAAAAAAAATTAGCTGGGTGTGGGTGGGTGCCTGTAATCCCAGCTAATCAGGAGGCTGAGGCAGGAGAATCACTTGAGCCTGGGAGGCAGAGGTTGCAGTGAGCTGAGATCATGCCACTGTACTCCAGCCTGGGTGACAGAGTGAGACTCTAGTCTCAAAAACAAACAAAAACAAAAACTGCCCCCAAAAATTAGCTAAAAAAGAAGAGTTGGAAATATTAATATATCAGAAATGCATGATTATTTTAGCCCCCAGCAGTAACAAGAACATAACATAAATATCTGTTCAAACAGAAAAGCAAGATCAAAGGGAGAAAAACTAAAAAAAAACTGTTGACTTTGAGAAGCATACAAATATTGCCATCATACCGGTTAGATTCTTAGACTCACTGCCAAGAAAAAAAGCATTTTCTTACCTTTGCCAGATTGATTAATTTTTCTGAAGTCCTCATTTGATAGTTTATAACATTTTTAGTTTTAGAATGTGGCAGATTACCTATGAGAATGTAGAAAAATGTAATATACCTTTTAGAATCCTTAATGGCTAGATGATTTTTCCCATTTACTTAAATGTTAAAATAAGCATTGTTAATCCTGCAATATTCATAATCATATGCTTGGTTAACTATTTATGGAGGAACTTAGGAATAAAAAATATTATGTAAAAATGTACAACAAATTTTAAATTCAGAAAAAAACTCTTGAGCTTGGAAAACAGAAAAGGCCGAGGTGTTGGGTTTCCTTTGAATTGCTACAAGACTTGAGATGATTATGACTGAGGGAGCGGTTTGCTTCTTATTTTTTTGTGTGATAAATGGCATCTGAGATTTTCTTTAACACAGGCTAAGCTTTAAAATTGGTCTGAAAAATCATATGAATCATTAATTTGCATGAGGTGGTTATAAGCAAATCAACTATGGTTGGAGGCAATGTCCTTTTTCAATCTAACTTTCAGAAACGTGCTTCATTCTAAGGACTACACAAATGCACACAACCCAAAGCAGTGAAAAAATTATGGCCTGAGAAGCCAGAAAGACTTGGCTTTGAATCCCAGGTATAGTACTTAAACTGTGTTGCCTTTGGGTCATTTACTTAGTCTCTGATCTGCACCCAGAATCCATAAAATGGGAATAATGGTGATTTCCTCACAGAGTTTTGATGAAATGCGATAATATGTCTGGCACATGGAAGGCCCCTGAAATGCAGTTCACTTTCACAGCTCTCACCCCACCAAGCACAAGGAACCAACCAACCCACAATCGAAGAGTTTATTATCCTAATAGTAATGTGCAAAATATCTTCAAAACGCAGTATCAATTCAGAAAGATCATTTCTTGTCTCTCTCCTTCTTCTAGGTGATAAGTAGAGGCTGAATGTTTTAGGCAAATCTTTCCCATTCTTTATGGTTGCAAAAGGCTGGCCTAAGATGGTGCAGGAAGGAATCGTGATGGGAATGTGCCTGGCAGGGCCTCTGCTCTGCTTCCTCCCCTCCATCCGAACTCCAGGGGAGGGGCTGAGATGGGTGTGTGCCACAGTTTCCATGCTAGGCTTGCCCTGCACACTGCCCTGTTCACTTTTCAAAATGTGAAACTTACTGACTACAGCAGAGTGGACAGAGACAGTAACAGATGATCTTTAGAGTGGCAGTTTCAGGAATTTCGCTTAAATTTATTTATGTAGATCAACGGGAACTAAAATTAGCATAGACCTTAATTTCTGAAAATATATCCATTTTGGTTTTTATAGCTCACCTAATGAACAAACTTGTGATAAACCCAACTAAAGACGTGAGCTGCAAGTAACTGTGGTGCACTTTCCCCTAAAAATGGCTGAACTGTATGTCATATGTGAAGTCATATATACAAAGGGCCATGGTTATTTTAGAATCTTGAAGACAGCATAATATAGAATTGAAGAACTCTAACTCTAACATTTTCCATTGGGAAACCTTGGGAAAGCAGCTCAACACTTTCAAGCCTTAATGTCTTATTTGTAAAAAAGTAGTGCCTCCTTATTGTGTTGTTATTAGGAGTAATTGAAGGTGCTTAGCACGGTGCCTAGCACATAATAGATAACAAAGTTGTCTATGATTATTATTACATGTTTGCACATCTGGGTGAATATAAAATCCATATGTCTTTGCTATCTCTGAGGTTCTGAGTTTATTGAAACATACTTGACTATTAAGTTCTTCTCTTCTCCCTGGCCAACCAAACACTGTTCTGCTGATAGCCAAGCAACACAACATAGTATTTAGAGCCTGGCTGCATATTTTATAAGGGCGAAAAACATGGAATTAGATGGGTAGATGCTGTTGGTGTATATGAAAAGGGATGGCAATTGTTAAAGTCAAAATTAATGACTTTTGCTTCTGGGTCAGATAAAGTAACACCGACTAGATTAACCTTCGCACCTCAAACAACTAAAAAGACATACATTGTTCAATTCAATGGACACAGGAAGGGGAATATCATACTCTGGGGACTGTGGTGGGGAGGGGGGAGGGGGGAGGGATAGCATTGGGAGATATACCTAATGCTAGATGACGAGTTAGTGGGTGCAGTGCACCAGCATGACACATGTATACATATGTAACTAACCTGCACAATGTGCACATGTACCCTAAAACTTAAAGTATAATAAAAAAAAAATTAAAAAAAAAAAAAAAAAAAAAGACATACAAAATGAAAAACAGGTTTCATACATTGTGCGTCAAGCAGTGTAAGGACATTGATCCCTAATAGAGGGAAGACAAATGAGGTGAGCCCTCTGATTGTGCCAGCTTTCTGCCTGGAGAAGTGTCAGCCTGAAATGCAGGGAGTGAGGGAACTCAGGTAAAGCCTGGGAAAATAAGCCAACATAACCAACAGAAAACAAGTGGCAAGATGATAAGAGTCAAATCCAACCATATCATTAATCACATTAAATGTAAATCATCTAATCATCTCAATTGAAAGGCAGAGATTGTCAGACTGGATTAAAAAAAACCAAGACCCAACTATGTGCTGTTTAGAAAAACCCTACTTTGAATATAAAGAAAAACAATAAGTTGAAATTAAGAGTATGGAAAAAGATATGCCATTCACTCACTAATCATAAGAAAGCTGGAGTCTCTATATTAATATTAGGCAAAGTAGACTTCAGAACAAACAATACTGCCAAGGATGAAAAGGGTCATTACATAATAACAAAGGAGTCTAGCCATCAAGAAGACATAACAATTTTAAATGTTTATTTACCTAATAATATAGCTTAAGAATACATGAGCAAAAACTGAAAAAAAAGAGAGACAAATTGACAGCTATAGCCAAATATTTAAAAATCCCTCTCTCAGTAATTGATAGAACCAGGAGAGAGAAAAACAGTAAGAATACAGAAGACATGACCAATACTCTCAATCAAGTGGACCTAATTGACATTTATGGAACATTTCATCCAACAACCAGCAGAATAAACAATATTTTCAAGTGCAAATGAAAATAAAATAAGACAGATAATATTATGGGTCTTAAAACATATCTCAATAAAGTTAAATGGATTAAATAACACAAAGTATGCTCTCTGAACACTATCAAGTTAAATTAGAAGTCCATAAATAATATTTGAAAAATCTCACCTATTTGGAAACCTTATAAACTCTTATAAATAACCCATATAAGTGCTGATATTAGAAAAATGTCTTCTTAAATCAATGATCTAAGTTTTACCTTAGAAATGAAAAAAGGAAACAAAATAAAACACAAAGTAAGCAGAGAAAGAAAACAACAAAGATAAACGAGAATGAAAAAGAGAATGAAATAGAAACAAAACCAATAAAAAAATCAATGAAACCATTTGAGAAGATCAATAAAATTAATACATGTCTAGGAAATCTATCAAGAATAAAATGAGAGAAGACACAAATTACCAACGTCACTTATGAGACAGCTGACATAACTTCAGGATCTACAGATACTAAAAGGATAGTAAGAAAATGTTGTAATCAACTGTGTCAATAAATTTGACTATGTAGATGAAATAAATTTCTTAAAAAACACAATCTACTAAAGCTCACTCAAAAATTAGATAACTCAGATAGCTTTATATTTATTAAACAAATTGAATTTGTAGTTGAAAACCTCGCAAAACATCCTTCAGGCCCAGTTGGCTTCACTGGTGAATTCTACAAGGCAACTTAGGAAGAAATAATACTCATTCTACTATTCCTGAAAATTGAAGAAAAGGCAATACTACTCAATTTATTCTATGAGGCCAGCATTACTGTGATTCCAAAGTCACAAAATGAAGCATAAGAAAACTACAGTGCAATATTCCTCATAAACATAGATGCAAACATTCTTAAAACATGTTTGCAAACTGAATTCAGCAATATATAAAAAGTACAATGCATCATGACCATTTGAGGTTTTTCCCAGGAATGATTAAAAAATCAGTCACTCACCATTTAACAGATGCAGCATTGTTCATAATAGCCAAGATATGATCAACCGAGGTGTCCATCAATGGATGATTGGATAAAGAAAATGCGGTGTCTACACACACACACACACACACACACACACACACACACACACACACGAATACTATTCAACATGGTTGAACCTGAAGGACACTATAAGTGAAATTAGCCAGTCAAAAAAGACAAATACTGGATGGAATTTGTGGAATCTAAAAAAGTTGATTTCATAGAGCTAGAGAGTGGAATGGTGGTTACTAGTAGTTGGGGTGGTTGCAGTGAGAAGAGGTGGGTTGGGGAGATGTTGGTCAAAGGATAAAATGTCAGCTAGATAGGATACGTAAGTTCATAGTATTATATACTTGAAAATTGCTAAGAGAGTAGATTTTTAAGTGTTCTCACCACAAATAATTATATACAGTAATGTATATGTTAATTAGCTGGATTTCATTATTCTACAATGTACGTATACTTCCAAATGTCATTTGTATACAATAAACACAATTTAAGCTGTCAATTTAAAAAAATAACAAAAAAAGGGTAATCTATTCAGTAGATGTGGAAAAAGCATTTAACAAAATACAATATGCATGCCTGATAAAAACTCAGGAAATTGGCCAGGCGTGGTGGCTCATACCTGTAATCCTAGCACCTTGGGAGGCCGAGGCGGGTGGATCATCTGAGGTCAGGAGCTCAATACCAGCTTGGCCAACATGGTGAAACCCCGTCTCTACTAAAAATACAAAAATTAGTTGGGCGTGGTGGTGCACGCCTGTAATCCCAGCTACTCGGGAGGCTGGAGTAGGAGAATCTCTTGAACTTGGGAGGTAGATGTTGCAGTGAGCCGAAATTGTGCCACTGCACTCTAGCCTGGGCAACAGTGTGAGACTCTGTCTCAAAAAAAAAAAACACGAGAAACAAAAACAAACAAACAAAAAACAACCAACAACAAAAAAAACCATTCAGGAAATTAGGAATTAAAAAAAAAAGTAACTTCTCCCCTGATAAAGGGCTTCTATGAAAAAATCTACAGTTAACATTATACTCAGTGGTGAAAGACTAAAAGACTACTCTTTCCCCAAGATCAGGAAAAAGGCAAGAGTGTTCACTCTTGCAACCTGTCCTGTGTTCAACACTGGTGATTGCATTGTGATTCTAGCCAGTGCAACCAAGAAAAAAGAAGTCAAAAGGAAACATATTGGAAAAGAACAGGCAAAACTCTTTCTTCACAGACAACATGATCAATCTGTGAAGAAAATCCTTTGGAATTAACAAAAAAAGCTACTCTGATAAATGAGCTTAGGAAGGTTGCAGGGCAAAAAATCAATATACAAAAATCAATTAGACTTCATATACTGGCAAAAACCAGAATTTCAGTTAAAAATTACCATTTATAATCACATAAAAATGTGATACACTAGCAGATAATTTGGCAAAGGATGTGCAAAACTTGTACAGTGAAAACTACAAAATGTTGCTGAGAGAAATTAAGGGAGACTTAAATAAATGGAGAGCTATACTGTGCTGATTGGAAGATTTAATGTTGGGAAGATACCAATTCTCCCATTATTGATCTATAGTTTCAGTGCATTCCAATCAAAACCCAACCAGGATTTTTGGTAGAAATTGACAAGCTCATTCTAAAACATATATGGAAAAGCAAACAAATTATAATTACCTAAACAAGCCTGAATAAGAACAAAGTCAGGTTAACTTGTACTGCCTGATTTCAGGACTTTATAGAAAGCTACAGTAGTCAAGAAGTGTGCATTAGCCTAAAGATAGATAAATATCATGACACGCAATAAAGAGTCCAGAAATAGACCTATTTATTAGTCAATTGATTTTTCAAGGAGTGTCAAAGCAATTCAATGGGGAAAGAACAATCTCTTCAACAAATGGTGATAGAACAGAGAGGTTTGGAGGGAAGGATTATAAAGGGTCATGAGAAACATCATTTGTGAGTGATGAATATGTTCACTATTAATCATGGTGATAGTTTTACAGGTGCTTATATATGTCAAAAACTCATCAAATTTTACTGTTTAAATATGTACTGTTTCTTGTATTTCAGTTATACTTCAATAAAACTATGAAAAAAGAAATGCAGAGAACAATTTTAAACTCCAGTAAAGAAAAACAACCCAAACTATATTTTTTCTACTTACAGCAAATGCAAGGATGTATTATGGTTGGGTGGAACAAAGACACATCCATTTTTAATCAATAAGAGAGCCCACCAAACTTTTGGAACCTCAAAGAATCATCCAAAAGCTGCCCATTCCTGATTTGCCCAGGTAATTCTGAACTCTGGAGGTCAGTATACTCTTGTAGTGAGTAGCTAGGATACCACCACATTTTCTGCATGACTGCTGCAAACACTTACCTTTAATGAAAAACTAGCTTATTTATATTCATTTTTATATTTTCTTCAGATGATCTGGGGCAGAGGATATTAACAAATGAATATTTAGTGAGCCAAAAACAAACTCACATGAAAAATTAAGGATGAAATTAGTGAAAAGCACAGAGATAGAAACTATTTGATTGGGCTTCAGAAAACTTCCAGTTAAGGAAAATTGTCTTACCTGTTTTGGTCAGAGGGTGGTTGACTAGTTGCCTAATTACACTGTTGTCGGATGACCTCAAAAGTAGCACAATGTCAGTAGGAAGAGTGTCTCTGTTTTTGGCTAAGAATCCACTTGCATTATAGAGGACCTGTTGATACAGTATGCTATAATTATCACAATCAATGTCATTGTCATCCTCCTCCTCACCATCATCATCATCAACAACAGATACTCATTATGAGCTTACTCTATGTTCAGCAACAGGGATACAAGCATTTACTAAGGTAGCCCCTTATCGTCTTAAGGTAGCTCCTTATCATCTTAAGGTAGCTCCTTATCATCTGTGTCTCACTGATTTTATTTGGGTTGAAATGACCAAAAAGGTTTGATTCCTCTCATTTATTACGTTAGGAATTTGGTGTGTTTCTTTTCTCTGTTTGGAGGGATGGAGCAGCATAAAGGAAGCATATTGAGCCACAAAGGCATTCCTATTTCTATGATAATTGATCCACCTGTGTTGAATTGGCCATGATAGATTTTTATCTCAGTAGTAGTGTGATTTAAATACACTGTGGCTTTTTGTGTTTCTGGCACTTCTAAATAATGTTATTACTTTAAAAAAAGTTTAGAGATGAGGTCTTGCTATGTTACCCAGGGTGGTCTTGAACTCCTGAGCTCCAGTGATCCTCCTACCTCAGCCTCCCAAAGTGCTAGGATTACAGGCGTGAGCCACCATGCCTAGCCAATTTTATGACTTTTTAAAGATCAATGTAATCCAAAGATTTCTGTGGAATGATCCAATATAGTATTTGTTATGGGTCAAATTGTGTTCTTCCAAAATTCAGATTTTGAAGATGTAAACTTTCACTGTGACTGTATTTGGAGAAAGGGCCTTTATGGAGGTAATTAATGTTAAATAAGGTATAAGAGTAAGACCCTACACCAATAAGACTTGTGTTCTTATAAGAGCAGGAAGAGGAACCAGGGATATTTCTCCCCACTCCCTATGCTCACATAGCAAAGGCCATGTGGGGACATCTTGAGAAGGTAGCCATCTTCAAGCCAGGAAGAGAGGCCTCCCAGATGCTAACCCCACTCGGAGCACTTTGATCTGTCAGCCTCCAAAACTGTCAAAAAAATAAATTTCTGTTGTTTAAGTCATGCAGCCTGTGATATTTTTGTTATGGCAGCCCGAGCAGACTAATAGATTGTTTCTTTAGATAACTTTAGATAACTTTAAGTTCTGTGTAATTTTATTTTTATGTATTTTTCATTTGATACCTTCTTTCTTGATCTGAATATCCTCTTTGTCCTCCCATATTTATGACATCATTGTGAAGGAATGACCTGTCATTCTCTGCAGAAGGAAGGAAAGAGAGCATCCTCTGGGTCTAGGACAACAAATCTGAGGTTTTCTCTGCTGTGGGAATGTGTTTCTGTCAGTGTAGAGACATTTCTTCCTCTAACTGCATCATAATCCATTCATCTGGCTTAGCTCAGTTATCTGACTGTACCTCCAGCCTGGCACCTTCTCTTCTTGAAAGGGAGGAGGGACAAAGAGTGCAGTAGAGAGAGAATCATCTAAAGTCTGAAAAAGGCAGTTTATACCAAAGGTCCTCAGGCATTGTTACAAGAAGGAAACAAATAGGTAACCATTGCCAGCTAATCTCACCCAAGGATTCTTTCAGTTTTGTGTCTTTTCTTTTTGTTTTTTCTTAGTTACTTAAAAACGATTCCTCTAGAAAAACTATAACCTTATGATTGTTAAACTAAGAGAAAGACTTTTCTTTTAACCTCTTCAGCATAGATGCTAGAAGCACATGCCCTGGAGTGGGTCTGGCCTCCATAGTGAGTGGCTAGCAAAGGACAGGATGGATTACAGGACATCAGAGGGCATAATTAGGGCCAGTGGGGGCGGAAACAGACAGCTATGACATTATCATTATCTATAAACATTTTGGGCCATAATTTTCATGTCTATCCTATTATTCATTAAAAGGCTAAGGAGAAACTCAGTCATAATTCTTAAGAGTTCTTACCTTTCCTGCATAATGGTGAATTCCAAAACTAAGTTCCATTCTTTTGGGTCTCCAGAAGTATTGTGATTTCAGGTTACCTTCAAATTTTTCTGTAGAAAAATACTGAACTCAAATATCAAGCATGTATGAGATCCTCAAAAAATACTGCGAAAATTATTTACCATAAAAAGGACAATGTACAGTGAACAAAGACAGAAAATTTTACATAGCTAATATATGCAGATTTGGAATAGAATTATACATGGTAAAGTAAAACTCAAGATCATTAATTTCCACCATTACATTACGATTTAGGGCATCAGTCCTCAAGCCATGTCATGCATCAGAGTCACCTCGAGGGTTTTTTTTTTTTTTTTTTGAGACAGAGTTTCGCTCTTGTTGCCCAGGCTGGAGTGCAATGGTGCGATCTTGGCTCACTGCAACCTCCACCTCCTGGATTCAAGTGATTCTCCTGCCTCAGCCTCCCAAGTAGCTGGGATTACAGGAGCCCGACACCATGCCTGGCTAATTTTTTATATTTTTAAAGTAGAGACAGGGTTTTGCCATGTTGGCCAGGCTGGTCTCGAACTCCTGACCTCAGGCGATCCACCTGCGTTGGCCTCCCAAAGTGCTTGGATTACAGGTGTGGGCCACTGCACCTGGCTGAGGGTTTATAACACAGGTTGTGGGCCCTAATTGCAGAGTTTCTGACTCAGTAGGTTTGGGGTGGGATCCAAGAATTTGCATTTCTAACAAGTTCTCAGGTGATGCTGATGTTCCTGGGCAGGGGACCACATTTTGAGAACCACTGGTAAGGAGGAAGTAAACTACTTTAGACTGACCAAAGAGGTTTGTAAAACACAGTTTGATGTCAAGCCATGAGACTAAAAATCTGGTGTTTTTGCTCTCTTTTCTACTTGTAGAGCTATAAATTATTATTGATTACATGAGAAATAAAACATGATCTTAAAGGCAGCTGAATTTCTATAACAATTTTACCACCTTCGGAGAACTTATTCTAGAAGGATCATTTGATCTAAAAATCAACTGACTGCTATGAAATGATTTTCCCCACCACTTTGGGGTCAGTTTATTTTCCATCTAGTATTGTCCAATTCGAGGAGAAATTAAGCCAATCAGTGAGTCAGAAAGAAGGAACATCACAGACCTAATGGTAAGAAAGAGGCTCTGCATGTCACCCAAAGTAAATGACAGAAAGATGTGAATCCACATTTTCTGAAAATATTTCTCATACAGAAAAAATACCTCCTATCATCAGGGAATACAATGTTCTGCGTTTAAAAACATTTTTTTTTCAGATATCTGAAAAATCTAAAGTTTTTTTTTCTTTTTTAATTTAAGGAGTAAGACATTTTCATTTTAACCAGCTTGAATGGTGGTCTTTTAAAATGTATTATACATTTCTCTGCTTTTTCAAACACAAAAATGAATACATTTAATCTTACTTTGATGACTTAGGATTATTATCATGAATATTTATTAATGTACTGTAACTTAGAGGTTATTAAGGTATTTGAAGCGATTTGCCTCTATTAAATAAATGAATAGCACAGAACATCACAGATTAATTTATTTCCTACCTGTTAACTATCTCTTTTCAATTCCAGAGCTGTCCTTTTGCACTGCTCACCAATTTCTAATTTTGGGCTGGAAAATTTCTAAGGTAATTTATAACCTGTGATTCTATGGTTGAGCTTCACCACAAAATAAGGAGAAGTCCAATATTTAAACTTGCTTAATTTATCACTAAATATTTTACCCTATCATAAACATGCACTGGTCCAGGTATTAAATCCAAAGGCTCTTCTTTAAAGTCAAATATGCAGGCTTTGTGACAGCTATTTTCTCCCAGATAATTTAAAGCCATTTAAAAAATCATTCAGAATGACAAGACTCTATTCATAAAACCATGCAGACACACTGGACTGAAAACTCACCTACAAGAGTCTGGTCAGTGGCCTTGGGAAATCTACTTTCTTCATCAAGTAGGGAAAGTAAACCCATTGGCTTTTGCAGAAACATATCTAAGAGGGGCCGGTTATCCTCATATTCAATAACTCTAGCATCCACATCTTCATTTAGGTATTCATTCTATAATAAAGACAAAACCACTTAAAACTGTGAATAATATATAGCTTGATAGCAATTACCTAAAATTTTACTTTGCATATATTAAAATAAATTGCTCCCTTTGACCTTGCTTTTTTTGTGACGGAGACTCGCTCTGTCGTCCAGGCTGGAGTGTATTGGTGCAATCTAGGCTCACTGCAACCTCTGCCTCCAAGGTTCAAGCAATTCTCCTGCCTCAGCTTCTCGAGTAGCTGGGATTACAGGCACACACCACCATGCCCGGCTAATTTTTGTATTTTTAGTAGAGATGGGGTTTCACCATGTTGGCCAGGCTGGTCTCAAACTCCTGACCTCAAGTGATCCTCCCGCCTCAACCTCCCAAAGTGCTGGGATTACAGGCATGAGCCACCGCGCGCGGCCTGACCTTGCTCTTAAACTGAGATTATCATTTTATTTTTCTCTCCACAGAGCTGCTTGTTCCTTAAAGTCTGAACTGATTATACTCAGGATAGTAATAAAAGAAGCTCTAGTCTCCATACCAGAATTATGGACATCCTAAGTTTTCAAGATGTAGGAAAATATGTTGTTAATGAGAAGTAACAAAATTATGTTCCAGACTTTACAGAATATTTAACTAGATACATCTTAGAGGTATACTTTCCCCACTGAATCTCTCAAGCACAGGTATATAACTTTTCAATCACAATTCCAGACATTTACGTAGTTACAAGACAGCAGAGAGTTATAGAAACAACCAGTGGATTTAGAACCAAGGACACATAGGTTCATCTCTGGGCTCTGCCACTTGCCTAGCCACAAAATCCTTTGGAATTTCATTACTCTATAAACATCTATTTTCTAATCTATTAAATGGGGGTGACAAACCCCACTTCACAAAGTAAAAACATATGGCATATTAATAATAATTTGCTGTTGAGTATAGTGTAATATAAGATGTGTAAAATAGAAACAATGAACCACAGATAATTACTGTAGGGTTAAGGTACCAGCACAGCATAGGTACCTATGATCTACTTTACAAAAGGGACATGAAGGCTTGTGCCCAGTTGGCTTCTATGACTCTGCCTTTACACTGTCCCCAGCCCAGTGCTGAAGTCTGTTAGACAGAGTACATGTGTGACCTCTGAACTACGACATGCAGCCATGCTTGCATGTGGGGGAGTCACTGCTTCTCAGGTGATAAGCAACCATTCCTGGGTAAGTGTATGAATCAATCACTGACTCGAGTGGAACACTATGTGACATTCCCATGTTTAAATTACAGACCATTTTCATTGTTATTTTAATATATTCTTTAATTAATTGAATACCGAAGGCAAGGCACTATAGTGGATGACAGAGAAGTTTAAAACAAGCTCCTGGCCCTCCACAGAGTTCAAATATAATTTGAAATAATGCGAGTAACATAAGATGGATAGTTATGATGTATAATGTACTACAATAGTAAAGAGAAAGAAAAATTTCTGGGAACATCTGCAATGTAGCCAGTGGCAGGTGGGACATTTTGATAAGCCAGAGCTTTTAGTCACTATGGTAGGGGCCTTATGAAGCTGAAATTTCATTTCAAAGGTGTCACCAGGAAAAATAAATGCATATTTTTAAATAAAATGAAATCTAATGCATAAAAATGAGAAGAATAGATGGTCTAAAAGGTGGAGAACCTGAAAGGCATTTAGCTTATCCAGTATAAGAAAATGAAAACGATGACTTGAAGTTTCACAGCTTTTGTATTTGAAGGTAACCTTGGGAGAAGTGAGTAGACCTAGAATTATTTTACTGTTAGACACATCATGCTCACAGCATATTACAATTTAAATGGCAACTGCAAAGTTGAAAACAGCTTTTGTCTGTTTTATATAGAAAGTACACGAGGTTAAGGTCTAAACTAATGCATTTGTCATTTCTATTTGCCTGTGTCAAAATCCACTGACTGTTTTGTGGCGGGTTACACAGAGCAGAGATGAGTGGCGTGGAAAACAATGGGCTCCCATTCAAGACACTTGTTAGTATTAGGGACTTCAGGCAAACCAAAGAAGAAAAAAACGCTATTACTCAGAATTTATAAAATACTTATAGCAAAATTATAATGCCTAAAATAATTATGTATTATATAGCAGTTATGATCCCAAAATACTTAGTTGTTTTCAAGCATATGGAGAAAGAAAGCTCCTATTTCTTCAGAAAGTCCTCTGCTCTGCCCTGTACATTAAAAATATATTTAGGTACTGGCACAGTGGCACATGCCTGTAATCCCAGCACTTTGAGAGGCTGAGGCAGGCAGATCACGAGGTCAGGAGATCGAGACCATCCTAGCTGTCACAGTGAAACCCCATCTCTACTAAAAATACATAAAATTAGCCGGGCGTGGTGGTGGGCACCTGGAGCCCCAGCTACTCAGGAGACTGAGGCAGGAGAATGGCGTGAACCTGGGAGGCAGAGGTTGTAGTGAGCCGAGATCGCGCCACTGCACTCCAGCCTGGGCGACAGAGTGAGACTCCATCTCATAAAACAAAAAACAAACAAACAAACAAACAAACACATATACATTTAAAGCATAAGGTGAGCAGAGTTACTAACTGTATTAAAGCTGAAGTGTTTAGCTAATGTAATTCCTACTCTCTTCAGACTGTCTGAGTTCCCTTTTGAAAATAGATGAATAATCATTTTATATATATTTTCTTCAGGAAAATCATTAGATTTAGATGTTAGGAAATCCCACACCTGGACAAAGTTGTCCCTTGTTTTTCTTCTTCTTTTTTTTTTTTTTGAGACAGAGTCTCGCTCTGTCACCCAGGATGGAGTACAGTGGTGTCATCTCGGCTCACTGCAACTTCCACCTCCCGGGTTCGAGTAATTCTACCTGCTTCAGCCTCCCGAGTAGCTTGGATTACAGGCACCTGCCATCATGCCCAGCTAATTTTTGTATTTTTAGTAGAGACGAGGTTTCACCATATTGGCCAGGCTGGTCTTGAACTCCTGACCTCAGGTGATCCACCTGCCTCAGCCTCCCAAAGTGCTGGGATTACAGGCATGAGCCACCGTGCCCAGCCTCTCCCTTGTTTTTCATTGAATTTTGAGTCTGAGTCATGAAGCAGCACAGTGGCAGGAAAGCCCACAGAAGCTTGGCCTAAACAACCAGCTTAAATATTTAGGGCCAAACGGCCATTCCAGGAGAGATTCAAGATGATTACATTGAGCCCTCAGACTTGCACAGCAGCATGGAAGGGTGGTCACCATGGGCTGAGAGAGGCTGCAAGTGTCCACATGGCTTGTAAATCAGGTGCAAATTTAAGCACAGATTTCTCAGCACAGATGAGTAATACAATGAGGTTCACTTTCATCATTCAGGTCTCACCTCCTCAGAGAGACCTTCCTTCATCTTCCTAATTCAGCAATTTCCCTTCCTTAACTGGTCACTCTCCATGCACTCTACCATGCTCTGGGGTACCGCTTTGTGCATCAAGCTTTTCTGTATTTTCTATTACATCTTAAAACTGATTAGATGATCACATGGTATGAACATTTTACAGGCACCTGAAACGTGTTTGTAGATTGACTTTTTTTTTTAGACAGTCTGTTGCCCAGGCTGGTGTGCAGCGGCATGATCTCAGCTACCTGCAACCTCTGCCTCCTGGGTTCAAGTGATTGTCCTGCCTTGGCCTCTAGAGTAGCTGGGATTACAGGCGTGCCTGGCTAATTTTTGTATTTTTAGTAGAGTCGGGTCTTGCCATGTTGGCCAGGCTGGTCTCAAATGCCTGACCTCAAATGATTCCCCCACCGCACCCCAACCTTGGCCTCCCAAAGTGCTGGGATTACAGGCATGAGCCACCGTGCCTGGCCATAGATGGATTTTTGAAAGCTTGAAGAAACTGCACTCTAATAATAAACACTTCTAACTTGCTGCATCCTCACCAGCAATGAATATTTTCATTAAAATATTTTTAATCTTTTGGGAGGCTGAGGCGGGCAGATCACCTGAGGTCAGGAGTTCAAGACCAGCCTGACCAACATGGAGAAACCCCATCTCTACTAAAAATACAAAATCAGCTGAGTGTGGTGGCTCATACCTGTAATCCCAGCTACTTGGGAGGCT
The DNA here is from genome assembly GCF_028858775.2 of Pan troglodytes. Lineage (NCBI taxonomy): Eukaryota > Metazoa > Chordata > Mammalia > Primates > Hominidae > Pan > Pan troglodytes. The sequence goes on along the minus strand of NC_072406.2, from coordinate 39,148,868 downwards.
GAGACAAGAAAATCACTTGAACCCAGGAGGTGGAGGTTGTGGTGAGCCGAGATCATGCCATTCATTGCACTCCAGCCTGGGCAACAAGAATGAAACTCCATCTCAAAAAATATATATTTTTTAAATCTATTTTTGATAGGGGAAATGGTAGCCTATTGTATTTGCATTTCTTTGATTATGTATTTACTTAAGAGGATAGATTTGGGGGGAAGTAAAGTAGATACATGCTTAGCACATACTACATACTTAATGTCTGTCAGCTATTATTAGGAGTATTATTGTTTTGAAACCACATAATAAGAAACATGACATGTTTTGGACTCAGAGGCTTCCTTACAGCATCAGTTGTTGTGATGTTGCTGACGATTTGTGAAGCTAGCAATCAGACAGAGTTAAATGAAGGGAAAGGCTCCAGGACTTTCTTGAAAACATCCTTGGTGTCAGGTTGATGTTTGCTCCCTGGTCTCTTTCCCATTTCCTTCTGTGTGTCCTCTTGTTTGTGGGACAACATTCCACAGGAATCCATTCATGAAGCTGGCATTTGAGTGACTTTCCTGGGGAAATCATCCTCTTGAGTTTGATCTCAGTGGACTGACTTCACAAGGGCAGTCACAACATCAGCTATGGTTTCCCTCACCTGCAGGTCTAGACTCCTTCCTTGTCAGCTTGCTCACACTGCTTCTATTGCTCTTGCATTGCCTCTCTGTGGCATACGAAGTAAGACTTCTCTTGCCGTTTCAATAATATGAGTCATTTTGAAGAAAAATGTAAGCCGCAAGCTTGGAAATTTTTCCTTCTATCACCATGATGATGATATTATTATCATAACATAATCTTATCAGAAGGTTCTTGAGATATGACAAGCTACAGTCTTCAAGTGTTCCTTAGAATTTGACTTTTAACAGAATTCTAAAACATTGTTAGAAGTCAGATTTCTAATAATAAAAAATACAGTTGGAAGACCTAAATGAGGTACCATTAGTTGGGAAGATGGACTAGAATAATGGTGAACTATCGGGGGAATATGCCCCCAATATTTCAACGTAGGTTCTTTCTATTTTCCATAAATGTCAGCCGGCTGATAAATAAAGATAAACAGTACAAAGAGAGGAATTTTACAGCTGGGCCACCGGGGGTGACCTCACATATCAGTAGGACCGTGATGCCCACCTGAGCCTTAAAGCCAGCAAGTTTTATTAAGGATTTCAAAAGGGGAGGCAGTGCAAGAACAGGGAGTAGGTCACAAAGATCACATGCTTCAAAGCGCAAAAAGGAGAACAAAGATCACATGCTTCTGAGGAAACAGAACAAGGGCAAAATCAGAAACTCCTGATAAGGGTCCAACAAAGATCACAAGGCAAAGGGTAAAAGCAGAATTACTGATAAGGGTCTATGTTCAGCAGTGCACATATTGTCTTGATAAATATCTTAAACAACAGAAAACAGGGTTTGAGAGCAGAGAACCAGTCTGACCCCAAATTTACCAGGGCGGGGTTTTTCCCCACCCTAGTAAGCCTGAGGGTACTGCAGGAGACCAGGGCATATCTCAGTCCTTATCTCAACCACATAGGACAGACATTCCTAGAGCAGCCGTTTATAGACCTCCCCCAGGAATGAATTCCTTTCCCAGAGTATTAATCCTTGCTAGGAAAAGAATTTAGTGATGTCTTCCTTACTTGCATGTCCATTTATAGGCTCTCTGCAAGAAGAAAAATATGGCTCTTTTTGCCCGACCCTGCAGGCAGTCAGACCTTATGGTTGTCTTCCCTTGTTCCCTAAAATCGCTGTTATTCTGTTCTTTTTCAAGGTGCACTGATTTCATATTGTTCAAACACACGTTTTACAATCAATTTGTACAGTCAACACAATTATCACAGTGGTCCTGAGGTGACACACATCCTCAGCTTACAAAGATAACAAGATTAGGAGATTAAAGTAAGACAGGCATAAGAAATTATGAAAGTGTTATTTGGGAACTAGTAAATGTCTATGAAATCTTCACAATTTATGTTCCTCTGCCGCAGCTCCAGCTTGTCCCTCCATTCGGGGTCCCTGACTTCCCGCAACAGTGAACTATTTCAAATCTTTGTTTCCTTAGTTGAAGTTCTGAAATTACCCATGTCTGGAATAATTTAAAATATAGAATAACCTACATTTCTAGTTCACAAATAACTTTAGGATTCAGAAATGAATATTTATTGCCCTTCTATGTAGTACCTAAATCTTTAAGAATCAACAATAATTTTATTTTTTATATAGTCTCATCACCTACATTAGTACACACCAGACCAATCAACCTGTACTTACTGGGTCTTTTTTTTTTTTTTTGAGACAGAGTCTTGCTCCGTGGCCCAGGCTGGAGTGCAGTGGCATGAACTCTGCTCACTGCAAACTCTGCCTCCTGGGTTCAAGCAATTCTCATGCCTCAGCCTCCTGAGTAGCTGGGTACAGGTGCATGCCACCATGCCCCACTAATTTTTGTATTTTTATTACAGATGGATTTCACCATGTTGGCCAGGCTGGTCTCAAACTCCCGGCCTCAAGTGATCCTGCTGACCTTGGCCTCCCAAAGTGCTGGCATTACAGGTGTGAGCCACCATGCCCAGCCAATCTGTACTTAGTGTGTTTTTATTTCTTAGCACCAATCCAGATAGCAGTAGATGAACACTGCCTAAGTAGGCTGACTACATCCTCAAGTAAAAAATAGACAGGTTCTAGAACAGTCTTCTCCCCACTCCCTCTGACACACTACCTCATCATTTTACTATAGGAGAACACTCTCTACTACCTTCTGACAATTTTATCCAAGCCCAAAGTTTTAAAAAGATTCTTCCAAAGTCACCAATTGAAGTGATTTGAGGACTTTGGCTCGTGACATCTTTCTTTTATAAAAGGCTGGTATATGCAGTGACAGGGAACACTTAGTTTTTTCACAGAACTTACACCTGGGGAACAATGTCATAGCCTTCTCTGATAGGCAAGTTCACCATTTGACACTGCTCCACAGTTGTAGATATTTCAGAATGGGGAAATGTTAATAGCTGGTATATATGACCCTCAATATTCTCCTGTGTTTCTTGTTTTCAAGTCATAAATCAGTATCTCTTATTTTTATAAGTTTAGTCCACTTTTTTATGGTCCTACCCATTTTAGGTCACGGAAGGAAGAATGAGATTTATATCATGAGATGGCACTGGCAATTCACCTGGGTTTGTGATGCTGTCTTTGTACAGATCACTGGAGAGGATGTGACATACTCAAATTCCAGAAATGTTCGAGGAGTGCCTACTCTGTGTGTGGTTAGGGGTAGATGGGGCTGGGGAAGGTAGAATTTAAAGATCAGAAAGATAGAGTTTCTGTTCTTTTTTTTTTTTTTTTTTTTTTTTTTGAGATGGAGTTTTGCTCTTTCACCCAGGCTGGAGTGAAGTGGACCCAATCTCAGCTCACTGCAACCTCTGGCCCCCGGGTTCAAGCGATTCTTCTGCCTCAGCCTCCCGAGTAGCTGGGATTCTAGACACCCACCACCATGCCCGCTAATTTTTGTATTTTTAGTAGAGATGAGGTGTCGCCATGTTGGCCAGGCTGGTCTCAAACTCCTGACCTCAGGTGATTCAGCCTCCCAAAGTGCTGGGATTACAAGCGTGAGCCACTGCGCCTGGTCGAGTTTCTGTTCTTTAGGACATGGCAAAGATGCTCTCTGCCTTTCCATTCCAACCCTAAAATCGTGTCTGAGATTTCTTTGCTTGTGGCTGTATTCTCCTTTTCAGTTGTTCCACCTTCTAGTTCTAGTTCCTTCCTGTGAGGGGTCTCCAGCTGTCACAACCCTTGCCAACCTCTGCTGCCAGCCTAAGTGCTCCCTGGGATTTCCTGCCTTCTTTTATCCTGCCTCATGTTGATTCTCCTCGGCTTTTCATGTTAAGACTGACCTACGCTTCTTTTCTTTCCTTCTTTCTAATCCAATAGAAATAATCTAATAATTAATTAATAATTTATATTTATGAATTAATAATAACCTAATAATTAGTAATCTAATAGATTATTCTAATAAAGTAATATCCTATGAAGAAGAAAAAGGTGCTCTTATCTATTTAGAAAGAAAGAAGGAAAGAGCACCTTTTTCTTCTGCACAGGAGATTACTTTACTAGATCCCTGGTCTTTGCTTACTTGTTTGTTCATGAGGAAAACCATGGATAGCTGTCAGAAGCCCTTTACTCTGGTCCTGGTTTCATTTCACTGTCCTATAACCTTGGGCAAATCACAGTTGAGGAGAGGGAGTCATTTTAATCAATGAAATATAGATAACCTATTTAGGTTTCTTCTAATATGTCAGAATGCACAACTTCTTGGATATGTTATAAAACTCAATGAATAAATGTGGTTAAGACTGTGGACAGAAGGTTTGCAACAGGAAAGAAGCTACATAGACACATATAGTCCCTGAAGTCTGTATTTTAGTGAAAGAACTCTTACTCACCCCTGCTCAAATGAGTGTGCCTATTCACGAAAACATTGCCCAGGGTAGAGAGAAACCATTGAGAAGAAGTTGCTTATTCTAACCATTGACAAAAATCCTCCTTTATCAAACAGAAAGATTTTGAAGGTTGAAAATCTAAGATTTCTTTAAGGGTGCTACCATAACTCAGGATGAACTGAGTATGTTTTATGTTTATTACAGTGAAAAAAAAACTTTTGCCACTTTTCATTTTGAAATAATTTAAAACTTACAGAAAATTTCAAGAATAGTAAAAAGAACTCCCGTGTACCCTTTACATGGTGTTTATTCCACAATTGTTAAGCTTCATCATGTTTGATTTTTCATTCTCTCTTTCTATATACACATATTTTAATAATACTTTAATGAAATAACTTTTTTAAATTCTAAAAAATGGTGATAATACTTGTCCTGTAAAAACATGAACTCTTGTTATGAAATAAGATTTATGATTTGAAATCTATTTCTTCCTGTATTTTCTATTTGAAGCTGATATTGATGATCCTGTTAGTTTTTATGTTAATGTTAATAGCAAGTCACAGAGAATGCTGGCCATCATTAACTTGAGATGACACAAGTCATTAATTCAGAATATGACAAATAACCTAATGAGAAAGTATTTTGGATAATTCCTAATAAAATATTCATGTTTTATTTTACATACATTTTATTACAATTTGAAGAGATGAGCTTTAGAATATTTCTCCCTACAGCAGCTTCCTTATTCAGAAAAAAATATATATACTAATGCATGCTAAGATGAAAATTCCAATTTAGTCACTTTTTGGATATGATGCCTGTTTCTCAAAACTATTTAAGAGACATAAAGGAGTTTACAAATTTATATTCTATTAATAGGTATCAGCTTAGAATAAGGAGGCATTTGGATTAGAAATTCAGAAATACAGTGTTCTGTATATCAGGATCTCTTTCACCTTAAACTATTTTTCCATTACTGCCATGTTTAAATCTTTACCAAAAAATTGTATTTTGGTTTGTCAATAGTATGCTGTAACCTCACATGTAGAAAACAACAGTACTATCATATGGATCTAGACTTCTAACTATGTATTTCACTGAGAATTACTTTTTATCAAAACTTCTGAAAATTTAGCCAGGTATGGTGGTACAGGCCAGTGGCCCCAACTACTCAGGAGGCTGAGGTAGGAGGATGACTTGAACTCAGGAGTTCGATGCTACAGTGAGTCTTGATTGTGCCACTGCACTCTAGTTTGGGCAGCAGGGCAAGACCCCAACTCAGAAAAGAAAAAAAAAACTTTTAAATTTAAGAATATCATTAAATTATCAAAATAAGTAACACAAATCCCCACATCACATTAAGGGTGTCGACCAAGCTTCACCAATGAAAGAGAAACAGACTAAGTGTGCTACGCAGCTGCCTAGCAGGGATGAGGAACACAGAGCCTGAGAGTCCGTCCGCGAAGCCAGAGGGAGAGAAGAGCAACAGGTCCACAGCCCAGAGCTGCTGCAAGGGCCCCGAAACACCTCCAACCAACCAACCACGTGGACATCAGCTGCCATCTTCAGTGTGTGAAACATTTAAGGAATATTTAATAACCTAACACTTGGTCAAGCACTTAAAAAGGAAGATTTGTTGTATTAAGGGCTTCTCAAATGTATTTGGCTGCTTTGACACTTAAAGGAAATGCTTATCACTTGGAGAGCTAAAATGGGATAAATGTTACCATTTGCACACATATGACTTAATAGGGAAGAAAGTTGAACTTAAAATAATAATTCACACTTTTGAGCAAAACAATGTGAAGACACTGATAAGGGGGTTATTTTTAATCATCCACACATTTTTAAAAATCAGATGACTGGTTTTTACTTTATAATGTAAAAAGTTTTGAAAATGTAGGTATTTTATATTAAGTGAATTTTTATTCCTTGTAATTGCCACAAATTATATGTTGGAGCCCACATTTAAAATCTCAAACACTGTAAACTTTAGAATGTGAGCAGCTGGAGATGAGAGTCATACACATTACTTTCTGCAAGAGAAGCTAGAGCCATAATTGCAGTTATTGTTTCCATTATGTGCTGTAAATAGTAATAGTTTCCTGCTTCTAAAACGACTTCTGACATTCAGTTCCAAACCCATAGATGCATGTCTAAATGATGTCTGTAAAAGCTCATCCTTCTACAGAAATAAATAGTAATAGCTCATTAAAAAAAAAAAAAAAAACTTTAGTTCAGTTAATAGTCAGATGTGCTGCTCTAATGGATGAAGAAAGCTTATCCAAAATACAAATAGGCACACATAAATAAGTGGAGTGAATCTTTAGGATTCTAGATCAATACGCTGTAGCATCATACACATGTTCTAGGTGCTGACTGGCCCTTAAGAACAGTGGCATTTGTTCCAATTCAAAGTCATGCCCAGGATTGACCAGTCCTTGGTATGTACTCTTCTTGATTTGAAGTATAAACTTCTAGGGAGCAGGGATCATTTCTTTTGTATGTTCTATACCACAATGATGATACCACAGTGCAAAATTAAGACAAAGGACAAAAACCACCACTACAGCAGCTGCATGAGAACACTTTTGACAAGGTATGTACATTTCTCATGTGGGATTCTAATATGAGATAGGTGATTCCAGAGAACTTCAGTCGTTATATCACAGTTTGATTACTGTTAAGCTCCCTTTCCGACGGAAGAAAACCACAAAACAAACAAACAAAACCAAAACCTTGGCTACATATTTATCGTGGAAATTCAGCATGAGGGCTATTGTGAAAAAAACACTTCCTTTCTTGGCAATGGAATACTGCCATTTGAGCTGCAAACTAAAAGCCTCTCAGAAAATGGAAGTTGACAGTGTATGACACAATAATGGTGTACGAATGTAATAGCGAAGGCTGAAATATGAATACTATATTTGTGGAATTGATACAATTGAGAGTAAATTATATACTTTTTGGCTGCAACTCATTTAGAAGGGGTTGAGTCTTAAATTTTAAAATAATTACAACTATACTTCTTGGCTGATCATCTTCTATTTGCAGGGTGGGGACACAGATTACCATCTAATTTTCAAACTATTGTTTTGAGATACAAATAGTATCTTTAGATTTCATTAAAATAAATATACATAAAATTATTCTCCCAGTGCCAGGAAACTGTAAAAGCTTCAAATACTATAAAATATCAAACTCCAGGAAAATTTTAGGAGCTACATATTTTACACATAGAAAAATAATGCTTCTATACACAAGCTCTCTTAACATTCTAAATATCTAGATAATAAGGAAAATAAAAGGATACAAAGTGGATGCTCCAGGTTGTTACTAAGAGATTCTGAGGCATATAGTAACTGTCCATGGGAAAGCAGGCTATAAGAGAAAGGAGGTATAGCTGCCAGTGAGTGGATAATAGAGATTCCTGGATTTAGGAAAATGTTTCAAAGGTAATGCAAACAGGTGGAAACAATTCCAAGAAACATAAAACTATCTACTCTGCATGCTATAGATTGGGTCACCATCATAAATTCTTTCACAAAAAATGTTTTACTGTAGTTTCTTGATCTTTTTTTAATGGAAGGCAATGGGAAAATGATATTATGATATTCAAAATACCATTGTAAACAGCTTTGCTGGAGTGTCCCACTGTCTATTACAAATACACTGAAATTGGACTAAATAGGAAAATACTTTCAGCAGACTGTTATTTATGTTCCAGTGTTGTACAACTGTCAATAAAAATAATGTTTATTGGTTTAAGCAGGAACAGAGGTGTTTCATCTGTAAAGGTGCTGCCCAAGGCTTGTGCCGAGATCTGGCCGGATCATTTGTAAGTCTCATGAAAGTAAGAACACTATTTCTTTCTGAAATAATAGGCAATAATGGCTCTATTAAACTAAGGAGCTCTCAGTTAGGTCAAATCTGTAATTATATTCGACCAAAAAATGTAGACCAAGACTTTAATTCAAGATTTAATAGCAGTTTCTCATTTACAGAAATTAGTGTAAGTGTGCTCTTTGTCTGTGATAGCTACATACAATTAGTTAGCTTTTCTCAGTTACATTTTCAGCATTCACCTGGGAGTTAGAAAGAAAAAACAAGTACACTCACATGTTAAAATCAAGAGAGCCATTGACTAATTCTGTATCTTCTGGATAACACATTCAGCAATCTGATCATACTCAACTGCCAATGTCTGGTTCATAAGATTATGAAGCAGAAATTCCTAGATAGTTATTCCAGGAAGGCACCTGAAAGGACTGGAAATTGTTTTAATTCCTCAAAATGCTTTGTATAATCCTGGATTCTAGTTGAATGTTTTATTTTGTTGGGGGAAATTTTGAGTTGTTTTATTTCAAAATCCTCTCAAGGGTAATCTTAAAGGGCTTTATAGAATAATTTTTGTAACAAGCCCTTAGACAAAAGAATTAACAGCATTGGGATCATGAATGAAATTCAAGGCCAGCAATCAAAGCAACTTGTAGGCCAGGATTGGTGGCTCATGCCTGTAATCCCAGAACTTTGGGAGGCCGAGACAGGCAGATTGCTGAGCTTGAGCCCAGGATTTCAAGACCACCCTGGCCAAAATGGTGAAACCCCGTTTCCATGAAAAAATACAAAAATTAGCCAGGTGTGGTGGTGCATGCCTGTGGTCCCAACTACTTGGGAGGCTGAGGCAGAAGGATTGCTTGAGCCTGGGAGGCGCAGGCTGCAGTCAGCCAACACCACCCCACTGCACTACAGCCTGGGTGACAGAGTGAGACTCTGTTTCAAAAAAAAAAAAAGCAATTTGTAAACTAACATTTTATAAACAGTGAAAAGCAATAATTATTGAAATATCTGTACCTTGGTTAAGGCTAAAACCACAGTCTACCCAACCATCAAAAGAACAACAGAGATCTACCAATGCAAGTCACTAATTCATCACATGAGCAATGCATGGGGATGCACCTGGTCCCATAAAGTTAGCAATTCTGATAGATCATATCAAAAAGTTCAAACCAAAAATTTTTTACTTGTTTTGGTCTCTGGTTCAAATGGATGCTGTGAGTATTGTGAAGCATTAAAGCAAGGCAACATTACTTATTGAACACTTGCTACGTGTCAGCCTCTAAAAAGACAAAAAGAATTAAGACACAATATATGATCTAAAGGAGATGCCTAGTGAGAAAGACAAAAATGAACTAATGACTGATGAGATGAGGAAGGGCCATTCCAGGGGAGTTGGGGAGGTCACAGCCAGATACGCCTCAAAGTACCAGATGGGGAAGGAAGAAACACAATGCAGTGAGTGCTGAACATGCTTTCAAGGAGCTTGGCTGTGAGGGGAAAAGAGAGGACCATGCTACAGAGATAAGCAGAGTGGAAAAGGGCTTTGTTTTTTATTCTGTTTGCTTTTAAGATTTTAAAGATATTTCTTCGCATATCTAGGCTATGGGAGGGCACCGACAGAGAGGAGCAGAGGAGACAAGAAGAGGAAGAGAGGGAGAGGGAATGAATATTTGATGGAACATCCTGGGATAGATGAAAAAGAGCTGAACAACTAGATAAGGTCTTAAATTTATGTCTTCTTTTGGCTTAAGAAATGTCAAAATCGAAATGTTTTATTTTGTGACCACTGTTTTCAAAATGTAATTCCAAAATAAACTCTTAAGAAGCCTAAATATTTTGAATAAAATGAAGTTCATGTACCTCTAATTTAAATGCAAAACAATATAATATTACTTGAAGGAGAAAAATGACAAACTGGATGATATTAAATATGACTCCTTTAGATTTAATAAAATAATTTAAGTATTCTTAGTATTACAGTACATCAAATGTGATTTAAGTCTGATTTTTCTCTAAGGAGGAATATTTTTTGAAGCTGATTCATAAATTACACATTGTACCCTGACAAAATGATCATTTCATGGCATTTGCATCAAACCCATTATCTTATATTCTGTTGCCTAGCTACTGGAATTCTGAAGTTTAATGGCTTTTAGCTGCATAATGAAATTTCAAAAGGAATTTCAGCTATGTAGTCTACAGAAAGAAAAACTGTTGGACGCATCTGTCTACTTAAATTTTCAAAGGAAATATCTCCGTTTACAAAGGCTCAGAATTCTAAGTTTTGGAGAAGAGTGTACCAATTTTCAATGGAGGACATTTAACATCACATATCAGTCACACTAAATTCACACCAGTTTTTTTGTTTTTGTTTGTTTTTACTATGGACGTGGAGATAATAAAAATCTTTTGTCTTTCTAAAATGTTTAAGGCATTAAATCTATGGTTAAGGTCCTGCTTCATTTGTACAAGTCTGCCTATAATACATGCATGCATGCATATTTATAGTAAGTACTTAGACTTACCTGTTCCCATGCAAACACATGTTGATTATAATAATACTGAATTTGTTCATTTGCAATGTTAATGCACAGCTGCTCGAAGGAATTTTTTTTGAAATTTTCAAAGCCAAATATATCAAGAATGCCAATGCTCAGCTCATCACCATTCCCACTAGAAGAATTGAAGAGGCATTATTTTGAGTTATTTCCTGAAGAGGTAATGTAAAACAGGGAATCTTAGAGTTACCATTTGTGACTGAGCTAAGAAACTACTATAAGAACATACACTTAGAGTGAAACTTTCTTAACTGAAATAGCTTCTCTCTGTAGCACATAAAGATAATGGCAGATATTGATTTTTATATGAAAATGGAACAATATTTTCCTTGAACTACAGAAACCACTCCGATACTTTTATACACTGAAACAAAAGAAACTTTTTCTTCTCCTAAGAACAAAGTCATAGGCTTGAGTGAGTCAGGAATTACAAGAACAACTTGGGTAGCAATTAGAACACAGCAAAAACATATTCAATAAAAACTCTCCCAGGAAAGCAAAAATTCTGTTAAAAAGTATAGTCTTTCATTTTAGGAGAACAATTTTGAAAATCTTACTAAAAAGATCTTAATTATTTTAAAGAATTGTTATTTGTTTTTGGATCATTTGCTTATAATTTTTTAATATAGAACAAATGGCAAACTGGAGAAATACAAATACATAGGGATTTATTTTTACATTTAAATGCTTTAAAATACAATTAAATTTTATTTTACAATTAAGTATTTCAAATACTTTCTTTTTTACTATTGGTCAAAAGGTTTACTCCTCCCCAAAGAAATATATACATTGTAGAGTTATTTTGATGTGAATTATAAAAAGAAAGTACAAAAGCTTCTCTTTGTGTTCATCATTTAGGTGTTCCAGGGTTACACTTAGTATTATGTAAGGAAGTGATTTGGAAATGACAGTCAGCAACTGCACACTGTGACCTGAAGGATCCGCTCTACATTTGGAGGAAGCAACTGAATTCAAAATCCAGGCTGTAGAATACTTTAAATATGTGCTGGGATGGACAAAAGGAAAGCTATTTGAGTATTTCTGAAAGTTCTTATTTTGAATAATAATTCTGTATTATTGTATGAGGCAAGATGTCTAGTTAAAACTTATGCTGGTTTAGTCAAGATTATTATCCTTTTACAATCTCTTTGCCCCACAGGATCCCACAGAGATAAATATTTAACTCATTGCATAAAAAAGTGTTAGAAGCAGGAGGGACCTTACAAATAATCTAGTTCAGAGATTCTTAAAGTAAGATCTATTAATGGCTTTCAAGAGGAATGGCATCATAAGCGTGCAATATTTTCGTGGGCATATAGAAATATATCTATTTTTTATTTTTAAGTGAAGGAAATAGGCAGTTTTCAAGACGTTCTTAAAAGGCTCCAAGATACATCCCAACAACTAAGACCACTGACTTGTCATTCAATGCCCCTATTTAACAGTTGAGGAGGGAAAGACCCAGACAAATGCAGTAAGTTGCCCAGTGTCCCATAACGAGTTAGTGGCAAAGCCCAGCATACAACATATACCGTTTAAAATCTTAGTGTACAACTTAACAAAGTTGAACTAAATTATTTCAATTGGTCTCCCTTTAGCTTTTAGACTTTCTGTAAAAAATTTTAAAATCTAAGATTTGGATGGTTTTCATTAGTGAATGGAAAGGAAAGTTGCCATTTAGTATATTTAGTATATGTACATTTAGTACATAGGCTACAGTGGATATAGTAGATCCCCCTTCTGGGTAGGTATCATTTAGTGCCAAACATGCAGATGATAATTAACAAAATGAGGCCAAATCTCTAAATATCTTGCCATCTTGCCTACATTTTCTGGAATATACAGATAATAAAAATCCCTGAATATTTTCCATTTTCATATGAATGCTTGACATAATATAGATGACTGTACCAGAACATACAACCATTTTGACCATTACATTGTAATGGGAAAATGGTATAGATAGTACCCAGGAGGTACACAAGCAGTTTTGAGAGACACAAAGTTAAGAACATGGAGAAATAATGGATAAGGTCTTAGACAGTTTGACTATACATAGTATAATGGTGTGGTATGTATTTTAGTGAAAAAAATAATAATGAATTGCATACTTGAAATGTGTATAAATGGTCTTTTATGCTTAGTAAGCAAGTGTGAATGAGGTGATCTTATGGTAGGCATCCATCTTGCTTTTCCACATGCAAAATTCTAAAGATTATGCCATTTATCACAGAACAAAGCTTTAGATGGAAGGACTTGTGTCCATGTATAAGCCCTGCCTATAGAGAGCACTCAGTCAGTCGTGGCTGTAATTATCTTTAAGAAGGAAGGATCTAGACTTACAGTCAGATAACAATGCTTACATCATGGCCCTGCCATTTACTATTACCTACATTTATCTAGTGCATTTCTGAACCAAATTTCATTGGAGTTACAGTGAGGCTGTAATGGCATTACAGTGAGAGTTAAAATATGAAAATAAAGTTTTCCTTTATCTTCAAAGTTTAATTTAAACCTTCAAAATAAAAACAAAGGACTGCTGAGCTGACATTTTATACAAGCATAAAATGGTATATGCTTCATGGTACAACTTCTAATTAAAAAAACCTATTAGTTCATAGTAAGATATCACATTTTAAGAATTCACTTTCTATTGTGTTATTTATGTTGCTACAGGTTTTATGTTGCAGCAACTTAAAAATTTTATAGTTAAGTGGCATTATGAGGTAGAACTATTAGGAAGTGAAGCTTATCTACTAAATTATCATTTTAATAATTTAATTATATCAATTATAGAAACATCTTGAAAGAGATCTATACAAAACAATCAATTAGAAAGTAGACTTACATCACCTGACATTTGGGAAAAAAATGTTTCTGTAAAAATTTTTACCTTGGTGATGAGTCATGCTTCAACAAACTGTTAATGCAATTGACTATCCAACTAAAGAGACGTCCATATAAAGTTTTAGCCATGGCATCCCTGACATCGGTAGCTTTTTCTACAGTATTGGGTCGTATAATTGTTTCTCCTCTAGTGACCACACAGTGGGAGGTGAGAGCTTCTTGTAGCTCATCTGCCCGAATGCAAAGCAAAGAAGCACCTGAAAAACAAACAGATGCATTGTTAGAAGAAATTATGGCAATGAGGTCACTCCCCAAAAATGAAAATGTCTTAATCTGCCTTCTTCAAATGACATGAATTAAATGTGTGGAGATTATGTAATGTAAAAATATGATACTATCCAACATGAGTCCTATGTCTCTTCTTGATCATTTTTCTCAACTTTTCTCAGCTGGTTAAACTTAGGTTACTGCATATTATAACACAACCCAAATCACACTGGCTGGCAGAGTAATACAGCTGCATAAGTGAGTGGTTGTTTATGTGATGTCAAATATAGTTTCACTAAATTATGCTAAATAATTTTAAAACATAATGAATAGATTTGGCATAATTTGGATACCATTATTATATACACATTTTCAAAATGTAGAAATTAACTGGAACAGGTTACTTAGACTTCAGGGATATACCTCAATAAATGTATTTCAAGTACCTTCTGCAATACACAACAGAAAGAGCACAAACTTATCTTGACATTCATGTACTTATACTTGACATTCATGGACTTATACTTGACATTCATGTACATATCATCCTACTTTTTAGTTTCATACTTCAGTTACTAAATTTTGTTAAAACTGGATGTTTGAACAAACATTTATTTGGCATTTAATGTTGATTACATTTCATGGGGGATTTAAAATTAATAACACTTTAATTCCGTGAACAAAACTCATTTTTGAATATAATAAACATCTTTAACCAAAACTATTACATGACAGATTGGCTAATTTTTCAAATCTGTTGTTCTCCTTTTAAAATATTTTGAACATTTTAAATTTACTTTTAGCACTTGTGACAAGATGTTTCTTGGTTATATGGCTAAGATTGTTAAACCCTATATTTTTTCATATCGTGGAAGTACGATAGGCTCATTGCAGAAATTTTACCTTCTAAGTTAACATTCTGCATTTCTTTCCTTCTAGGCATATTTACTACCATTAGTCTGCACAAACATTTTATCTCATATAACATCTTATGCATTTCCCATTTTGTTCAATATTGTCTGTAAATATGCTTTAATTTGCTGCATAATATTTTGACAAATATGATATCAATAATTTTAAAAAATGCCAGGATAAATATTTTAAGCATAAATCTGTGTTTATATTTTGTACTATTTTCTTAGCATAGGTTGCCTAAATTCAGCAATTTTTCAAAATACGTAAATATGTAAAAGTTTTGTTTTTTTGTTTTTTTTTTTGAGACAAAGTCTCGCTCTGTCATCCAAGCTGGTGTGCTACAGCACAATTACGGCTCACTGCAGCCTCAACCTCCTGGGCTCAAGAGATCCTCCTACTTCAGCTTCCCATGCAGCTGGGACCACAGGCGCGTGACAACCTGCCTGGCTAATTATTATTATTATTATTTGGTAGAGATAGTGTTTCACCATGTTGCCCAGGCTGGCCTCGAACTCCTGGGATCAAGAAAGGGTTTTTTTTGTTTGTTTGTTTTTTGTTTTTTGTTTTAGATGGAGTCTTGCTCTGTCACCCAGGCTGGAGTATAGTGGCGCGATCTCGGCTCACTGCAAGCTCCGCCTCCTGGGTTCACGCCATTCTCCTGCCTCAGCCTCCCAAGTAGGTGGGACTACAGGTGCCCGCCACCACGCCTGGCTATTTTTTTGTATTTTCAGTAGAGACGGGGTTTCACTGTGTTAGCCAGGATGGTCTCGATCTGCTGACCTGGTGATCTGCCCGTCTTGGCCTCCCAAAGTGCTGGGATTACAGGCGTGAGCCACTGGGCCTGGCTGAAAGTTTTTTGATATATACTATTTAACTGCTCTTCAAGAACTCTGAACCAATTACACTGCTCTCAGCCAAATAAAACACCAATAACTTCAATTCAATTTCATGGACATCACGGACTATCATTTTTCTAAAATAGCCAATTTGATAGGAGAAAATGTTTTCTATTTATTTGTAATTGATTCCTAGTGAAGCTGAATACTTTTTTCTTCCATATTTTTATTGGTAACTTCTGTTTCTTAGTTTGAAAATTGCAATATTTTCATTGATATGTTCATCTTTTCCTGATCAATTTATATGAGCCTCTTCATAGCTTAAAGAAATGCTTTGATATATATGTTGCAAATATTTTCCCTCAGTTTCATTTGTACTGCAATTTTATTTATGTTTTCTTTTTTTAGTATAAAAGTTTTAATTTTTATGTAGTCAAATATCCACTTTTTAAAGAAAATAATTTGTGCTTTTGATTTTCTACACATAAACTTCAAGTCCTTTCTCCCCTCAATATTATATAAATCAATTCCAGTCTCTCTTATGATTTTTTTGCATTTAAATTTATGTGTGTTTGGAATTCATTCTGATATACAGTATATAAGAATGATTCAAATTCCTCCTCCCCAAAATGGTTAGCCAGTTCCCTACAATACTGATTCCCTAGTGATCTGTGATGCCATTTTTGGTAATATACTTTGGATCTGTTTCTGAACAGTGTCTCCCACTGATCTGTATGTCTATTTCTGTTCCTACATTGTTTATTTATTTGACATACATTTATTGTCTACTACATGCTAGGCATTTTACCTGGGGATAAATTGCTAAGCACAATACTTTCTAAAACAAAGCACTAGTCTTGATTATCTTTATCCAGCAAGAATGGGAAACCAGTAAGAAATTTAAGCAGGAAGAGAAAAGGAGAAGGAGGAGAAGGAGAAGGAGGGGGAGAGGGAGGTGATGGAGAGGGAAAGGGGGAGACTGAGAGAGCCCACTGATAGATGGGTTATGTGGTTTCTGAAAGAATTGTGGAGAATGACCTGGAAAAAAATCAATTCTTGATGTGAAATGAACAACTGGGAGGTCACTTAGTTCAGGTGAGAGGTGATGTTGTTTTTGATGAGAATGGTGACAATGATGATAAAGAGAAGTGGTCAGATTTGAGAGATATTTATGGGACAAAATGGTCAGAACTGGTGCTTAATTGAAACAAGGCTCTTGTAAAACCATATGGAAATGCAGCCTTGGTTTGGACATAATTCCTTATAACTTTCAATTAGAAATCATTTTAATCTAAATTAATAAGTTTCTACTTTCCATGAGTGGTTATTCCAGAAAGTATGTTAATTTTAATGATATTCATATTAATATCAACATTTTGTAACTTATATGACTGTCTTCTGTTATGCAGAAATAGGTTCTCAATCATCAAAATCATTTTTTAGTATGGTTGTTTCTAGGTATACTCTTATTTACAACCTATCTCTATTGCAACTCATTCCATTGGCTGCTGCTAGCTCTTCTGAATATGATCAGATGTGAGATTTACATCTTATCAATGGAGTTGTAGGGTTATTCCTTCTACTTCTGATAAGTT